>NC_088985.1:12468927-13089888 GCF_963932015.1 Anas acuta
AAAAAAAAAAAAAAAAAAAAAAAAAAAAAAAAGCACAGCAGAATTCCTTTCCCTGCTTTTTGGTTGGTCAATTTTCACTTTTTCTCTTCTTCTACCTCCTCTTTATGATGGTGAACCCAAGTTATGATCAAGTTATGATGATGAACCCAAGCAAACTCCATTATACCAGCTGATTCTCAGCCAAATTATCCCATCTAGAAAATCACCCCATAAAACTCCAGGGTACAATTCAGGTCATAAGACACCTACAGACCTTGCCATGCCCAGGCAGGGTTCAGGTTTCCTTCTTGGGGACACCGCTGGGGTGGCATGCAGCAGAACAATGGCACATCCGTCCAAGAGGCACCTGAACCCTGCATGCCTACCTACTGCCCTTGGAGGCTGTGCCCAAACAGAACTGCAAACGGAGCAAAACATTAGGCAGAGAAAAGACAACCTACACAACACTGGGAACTGCAGAGAAGACTTATCAGGTTATAGGATAATAAGCTTCTTTATACAGGAAAGGAAACAATACAGAAAGCCATGCACTTCTAAGAAAGCCAAGTAATTCTACAGCTAGTTTATTCACCAGGAAAATGGAAGAAAGAGTTAATTAAACCTGTTATCTGTGGTCTGAAATATTAACCTGACAGCAGTGTTTATCTTTTCTGAAACAGCTTTAATGATGTTATTTGTGCCTTTACATTTTTCCTCATTGCTTTGCTCACTGTCCTCTGATGCTACTAGTATTATTGCACTTTCAGTATTAGTAATAAAACAATTACCGAGTCTCTCTGCTGTTTAATGGGTTTGAAACCTCAGGAGTTGAAAATAATTAAGTTGAATATTTGTGCTTGCAATGAAGTTTGAGATTTGATGAAAAAAGAAAAAAAAAAAGAAACTAACAGAAAGATCCATAAATATTAAAGTCAAATGGGACTACTGAATAATTAAGTCTAATTTCCAGCATACCACAGCAACCATGTAATTTCATCCAGTTTTACCCATGCCAAGCCTAGTATCTTGTACAGATAAGTCCATTGTTAGAAAAATAGATTCAAGATCTTGAAAATGATAATACAGGCTGCTGGTGCAGGATGATACAACTGCAGATCAAACCAGAGTGGGATTGATCCCTTCTGGCCCCACAAGTCATGGAAGCCAGCCAACCCTACCTCATAACATATCCACTGTCTAAGCATGGGAATTTAATCTCAAAACATATTTCTCACAAAAAGCTAAGAGAAACTTAAAAAGGAAAGGCAAAGTGTTGACAGAATATGAGCTAGGATTCAACGCAGCTGACTGGCACTATACCTCTTGCTATCCAAAAACAAAAAAAAGTTATTATTTCAGAACTCTGAGGAGAATTGCAACAACATCCCACTATTACCTTTTTTTTTTTTTTTTCCATGCCTGCATCATTTATTTTTTTTCTTCAGCATATTGTTACTAGATACCATAATGGGGAAAAAGGTAAACTACTAAGTTTAACATTAATCAAAAATGTATCAGTGCTGTAGCTCTAAAGGTAAATGTAACCATTAATTCTCCTTTTGCACTTTTTTGCTAAGGCAGAGGATAAAGTTGTCTGGAGCCAAATGTCTACGTACTGTTATGAATTCCAAAAACAAAAAGACAGCTTTTATGCAATAGGAGAGAGGGAGACCAGAAGAGACAAGTATCCCTGCACAGCTCTGTGGTAGGATTTACTGACAGGGCAAACTCAGTTCCCTCAGCCAGCCTCTGCATTCCTTGCTGCAGCCTGAAAAATGCATTTGCAGCATCGCTGATGATGATGAAGAAAATGAATCCTGCTAAGGAAAAAAGGCAGAGGTGGGCTGGCAAATGATGGAAAGGAATTGGGCGGGCTGGAAGCTATTTGCTCCCCTCTTCTACTTTCAACGTTTCCCACATTTGTAATGGATCTAGGGAATATTCAGTAAAGTAGTAAGGATTAAAATACAAATGAATTCAAATAAATGCAAACAGAATGAAATTAAGTGGCAAATAGAATATACAGGTTTTTTTTTAACAGAATTACAGACGTCATCTCCCTCAAACAGGGTTGTCCAATTGTCCACGCTCCAGGTGGGAACTAGAACAAAAGTCTTGAAACCCAAATCTTCCTACAGGGCATCTGCACCTTCAGGTTGCAACCCTTGTGCCATGAAAGCAGCTGTAACGACTGCCAGAGACAGGGTGAGTAAGGGAGCAGATACCATAGCAAGAGAAGGTTCTCTCTGTCACGTTAGTTTATCGTACATTACAAAATCAATTCAACATCATTCATGGTCTTGTCAATCACTGTTCTGAGGCACTGCAGGACAAATGGATTTTTTTTTTTCTGTGGCAATGTGATAGAGAACATGAATTTTGAACCTTACAGCGGACAGTTCGATATCCATAAAGTTGTCTTGTCAAGTCAGCAGAATCCACACTGCCTTTTAGTCTCCCAGTGCTGGTGCACAAAGGTGGGCGACCAGAAGCAGCAGGAACAGTGCATTTTGTGATGTGCAAAAGGAAAGACCTAGCAACAACCACTAAAATAAAAAATACATGATGCTAACATCTCCTTAAAATACCCAAACTGGAGAAACCTGTGGTCTGCTGAAGAAAAGAGAAAATGAAGGGAAGAAGTATGGATGTTAGCGTATCACTAGTGTGAAAACTGAAAGCTGTAGAACTAGGTGGGGACTTGAGTTTCAGCTGCTGGGACTCAGCCATGCTAAATTGTGCCAACCTCTTTTCCCTGAACACTTGGGATATGTGAGATCCAAGCCTTCTACATCAGTTAACTGGCTGGGAATGGGAAGCTGATATTTCTGAGCAAGGAAAAATAAAAGAAAAGTCCATAGCAATACAACTAAATACCTATTATTTCATCTATCATCAGCCTACAGTTAACTAACAGCGTTGTTTGTACCTTCAGATCTGTACTCACAGTAACTAATATCCCATTCATATACCACTAATTGATATGTTTTGACAGCCAGAAAATTGTTCCTCTGCCAGAACTTAGGAAACAATTTATTTTATTTTCTGAGGTGAGAATGTAAATATAACAAGGCACTGCAGAAATATCCCAGTCCTCCTCTAATAAATAGGACAATTAGTGGCATGAATGCTCAGCCCTCATTCAGAAACCTCTTTCTGTGAGTAATAAAACTGCTTGGAGGGTAGGACCTAGAAGAATTTACCTACTTCTAAGTTATCAGTAACTGTTAAGACATCGTGTGTCTGAATTGTTTCTTCAGGATGACTTCTATGGCTGTTTTTTTGAGAAGGAATGGGGTGCTGGTTGCTGTTTTACAGACTCACAAGCTATTTTATAAAATGCAGACACCACCTTATTTTACAACTCTTAATCAACATAGATTTTTTTTTTTTTGTTCTCCCTGCCCTCCCCTTATTTTCCTCTGATGAGCAGAACCATGAAAACAGTCAATGAAGAATCTCAGTAAAAACCCTTTCTATTAAGCTGTGATTGCAGCTAGAAAAAACGCACGGTACCTTTCTGGCAGGTAGAAGCTCATTTAAAATCCTTGAATGAATTTTCCCTTCTCCTTCTCAGTCAACAACAGATCCTTCCAGGACAACAGCTCTAAACTGGAATGCGTGAATTTTGTCTTGGTCAGGAGGAAGCTTGAAAGCATACATCATGTCTTACCACAGACCACTGTTGACTGAGCTTGTGAGACCCCAGCGAGGCATGTGCCCATGGCCTGTGTTAAGCCCTGGCACTCATGGCATCACGGGCACACTGACACCTTGGTGCTATGCACAGACACGGGATGGGATGGCTGCAGGAGGGAAGTGCAAACCAACCCATTGACAGATTGCAGGTGATGTGTACCAGAAAGGGGTGGGAGAGGTGAGGACACAAAGTTTAAGGTCCCATGCTCTGGAATGCGGACTGATGTCCAGCAAATGGGATCTCAGCCTTGTGCAATCAGTGCTGTCTAATTGCATTTTGTCTAAATACAGGGCTTTTGCCACCCAACCCTCACCTCTGATCATCATTACAGTTCATCTCTGAAAACTGCCAGCTCTTGCCTAGGCCTCTGTGAATACAAATAACTAAATGTCTGCAATAAGCCAGGCAGCTGACTCCAGGGTTTTAAAGGTCAATAATTTCTTTTTAAAAATCAATATATTTGTAACTAGCTAGGTAAAAGCTTCCAGCCTGAAAACATGCTTAAATGGACAATCCAATGGGACATTTTTCCAAGCTGCATGAATTTTAACAATGCTCACACTTGTCAGTTTTCCAATTGTCAGAAGGTCTTTTATAAGGCATGGAGGATTCTGAAGATTAATTCTGCTCCTTTCTAAGAAGTCACCATTTCATCATCTCCTATTCACAGCTTATCACATACAATGGATACTATTCAACAGTGACGACTCAGGTACATTAGAACAGGACAAGTGTGCAGGCTATAGCTGAACAATGGTGTTTCACTGTGTCAAGGGGAGCAGGCATGGTGCTGTGTGTAGCTGCCCTGAATGGAGCATTTTCTTTCAGCTCGTTCTATTCTCCAGCTGTTGCTGCTGGAATCATTGGTGGTTCTTGTTTGTCTATTTATTTTTAAAGGGATTGTCTACCATCTGAGAAAAGGGGCTGAATTTAACATCCCCCCATTTGCATAAACGTTTGTGCAATAAATAAGGATGTGAGTGAATAAAATCACCTGTCTTTCCCAGAAACCATTTGGTTAGTTAGCTATGATATATTTAATATTTATTGGCTTAAACTGTTACATTATAATGACAGCTACTCAAGTGGGCCTGCATATTAGCATTCAAAACAAGCATGATTGGGAAATGCATTTGATTCAAAGGAATTAAGATTATTTAATTTCCCTTTTTGCATCTCACTGTGACCACAAGCAGCAATAAACCATGATAGCCACTGCCTGAACAAAAAGATACAAAACCTCAAAGGAAAAGTTATGGCAGGGGACAACTTTCATGCAAGTAAGAACAACCTACAAGAAAATAGCTGTACATGTTGCTGTTGCCTGTCATTAAGGTCTTAGACATCAAGTCAAGACTTGGCTATTTCCTTGTAAAAGGGGTTCGCAGAAAATAGGCTAGGGAGTTACACAGGCCCCACAGGAACCCAGCTTCCTAAAATTAGGTCAACACTGATAGGAAATTAGATTCAATGTTCTGCTGACCAAACAAAAAAGGGGAGGAGTGATTTTTAATCAAGAATTCTTCAGGGTAATGTTATATCTTGCTGGAAGTCACCAAGTATGGGCTACAAACTTGCACACTGGTTAGCTCCTTTCTCTTGCCAACATCTGCTAGCACTCAACTGAAGCACAAATGAGAACTTTTAAATTAACTATGTTGCTTAAAGTCAAAACATGCAGTATTATTGAGACAAATTATTACACTCTATCCTTAAAGGGCATTCAGCCTAAGACTTATCTACTGAAATTAATTTCTCAATTAAATTGCCAGATGACAGCACTAATGTTGTAAAAAAAAAAATAAAAACAAAAAACAAAAACCAAAAAAAACACACACACATACCAAACCACAAAACCCAAACCAAAATCTACTTCAATTCAAATCACTCAAAGTAAACATTCAAAACATGCCAGTGAAGTGGAGCTTGTATTTCTATAAAGCATGATGTAGCAACCTAGGAACACACTAAAAAATGATCTTGAGCAGTAATTTCCTAAAATCAGTTCTAGCCATCTACTGTCTTACCACACAGTACCTCTGAGGCTTGGGAACCAAATGCTGGGGAAAAGAAAATGTTGCTCTCTAGTAATGAATGACCTGACTTTGACTTAAAGAATCCTTTGAGCAGAAGGACTGGACCGGAGTAATGAGAAAGGAGAGCCCATAACAAACAACACCTAGTACTGCCTACTTAGTAGTTCAAGACCGTTTCAAAATATTGCTATTGTTTAAACAAGTTTATAATGCAAGTGTCATTTTGATTTGGGGTAGACTGTATACCTGTACACCCCAGCGTCACTCTGGTCATATCCACTGTGATTCCTGTTTGGAGGGTTAGGTGTACACAGCCTGACCGACGGAGGTCCTGCTGGCCTCACCAGCACATGCAGCAATTCAGAAGGACACTCATAGAAGTATCTAGTGCACACCCAATTCAGAAAAGCCCTTTTGGGGATTGCAGCAATGTGCAAGGATGCTGGAAGCTGCCAAGAATGATATAAGGCAGGTTTTGACAATTCTTTGACAGAATTTCTTTGTGTACCTGGGGAGCAGGCCAATTAGTGCAATGGAGGATTTTGTTGTTTTGCAGACATAGTTACTGCAGAAGCTCAGCATGAAATCATCCAGCCTGAACCTACCGCAGACCCAGACAAGAAATGTCTCCCACTCCTTCAGCATCACAGTCTATAGCAGAAAGTTCTATCCAGTATAAAAGTCTGTAAATTATCTTCCCCAGGCCATCCAATATTGGCACAGGTTCATGGTTAAATAAACGAGAGCTTGGGAGATTAGCTCCTGGGCTACTAGCTGGGAGCAAGCTGGGACAGAGATTTTTCATACTAGTATGAAGATAGTTTACCCAGAGCTGTAAATTGCAAGGAATACCACTCCCTCATTCTGCAGCACTTGTACAGCACACCAGAAGGTTTATGAACACCCATGTGGGAAGCACTAATGAGATACCTAACAACAGTGCTTTGAAGAGGACTGTTTTTTTGCGGCTAGGGAACATGTGTCTTCTTTTCATAATGATCACTGACCAGGAGCTTTGTTCCCAGTAAAGTTCCTCCTGGGGTGCTGAGTTATGGAGGAATTCATCACACCCTGCCATAGCATTTGAGGTTTTACCACACAACTTAAAATCCAAACAGATAATCACGTTACTTTCCTTAGGATTCTCCTGGGGTGGTACAGCGGGCACTTGCAATGCTGATGCTGCTGCATCCAAAATCACTTTTAAGCTATCACAACAAACTTCTTGTGCAGGCTTATAGCCTGCTGCGCTCCAAATAGCATCTGTACAACCAGAAACAAGCATTTACTTACAGAGGCAACGTAACTGATTCATACAAACAAGCAGCACTCCCAGGAATAGCATCCTCATATGTATGTGCATTTATTGCACATGTGGCAGTTTTAATGAGTAATGAATTGCTAATATGCATGCTGTTTTGTGACAAACTGCTGTGAAGCATATTGTTCTCATATGTACTGGGGTTCTGAAGTGCCAGTTGTGCTTATTTTCCAAAAGTTCTTGGATGAAGAGCTTGCCAATCTGCATGCGGTATTTTGTGGCTGATTAATTTTATAGATTGTGCTAGGTAAGAACTCTCTGACTTGCTGAATTCAATATCAGTTTTAATCAACTCTAGTTGCTTGCTAATTTGGAGATGCAGGGTGCCACTTTATTGGTTTCTGTAGATTGCTTGCTCTCCCTATATATAAATAGTTCAGAGAATCCTTTTGGCGTACCTATTCCTTTCCAGATGAGTGGACCAACACGATTTTTTAATCATAAATTTCATGGTTTCATACAGAAAGTAATTTAAAAGTACTGCAGCTAATTGATATACATTAAAAACAAACAAACAAACAAACAAACAAAAAAACCAGCTAATATAGCAAATGGAAAAAACAAAGTTCTAACTGAAATATGAAATATAACACAAAATTCAAGCATGACAAAAGCCAGAATACTGCTTGCAATATAGACCACTGACCGGGTCCTGGAGAGCCACAAACAATTGCATCCCATAAGCAGTCAGCAAATACTGAAAAAGATGTGTGAAGCCATGCCTAACCCTACAATGAACTGTGGAACTGAACAAGGATTAGTAGGAGGTTCTGTTTCAGTATCATGCTCAACATGTAATACTCTGTGGGGTCCTGGGTCTGCTCCCTTTCTGTAATCTCCAATCTTCTATAATCTCATTGTGCAATTTGACAAAAGCAGCTTCTGTGCCCCTGTTCACAGTATGCTAACAGTAGCTACATGGATCCAGTGAATCTCTGAATGTCATTCTCCACAGGATGGTTTCCTTTGGCCGCCTGATGCTGCATCTCTGTGGCCAGGCTCATTTGAAGATGTCTGTTCTTAAAATCATACAAAATAACTGTACAGGGTTCTTCTATTCCTGTTTTCAGAGTCAAAAAATTATTCTCTGCACACTGTCTGCACAAGACAAGTCCACAGATTCTCAGGATTTCACCCTTTTGCATTTGTAAGTTTGTAAAAAAAAAAAAGAAAAAAAAAAGGCAAAACAAAACAAGATAATAACTGAATACAGCAAGTTGGTTTTTGTTTGTTTTTGTTTTATTTTTAAAGGTTTGCTACTTTTTTTTTTGTGGATAGCATACTATATGTAAAAGATATACAATTAAGTTATCTGAGTTTGGGGTATTTTTTGTTTGTTTTGTTTTGTTTTTTTGTGAGTTAGGCTGCCTGCTGAGGACACACAGTCTGGAGCTCATGAAGTAGAAGAAAGTAGTTGCAATCCAGGACAATGAATATTTTTGCAAACCTGGAGAATACACAGCACATAAACAAATGGCTTAGTTTTACAGCTTAGACTGCTTTGCCAACCAGCTTAACTAACCAGCTGCATGACAAATTTGTCAGAATCACCTTCTGGCAAATCATAGTGGGTGGAAGGTCCAGAAGGAGTACTGACAACCACTGATAAGCTGTGAAGTCAGTGGTGTTTGACAGACAGACACACAGCAAACGACTTCATCTACTATGTAGAGAACCACCTCTACTATCTAGAGAACCACAAGGGAAGGAAGGAAAAAAAACACACATTTAGTGATTTTTTTTCTTAACACTGGATATTCAGTAGCAGCCTTGCAATAAAACTGAAAAACTTAAAAAATGCTATTAACAGCAGTGGACTTACTATTTTGTTGATAAGATCTCTAGAAATAAATAGGGAAAAGTCCTTGTGCTCATTAAAACTGACAGATATAGCTCATTAATGAGACTATGCCACCTTACACAAAGTTACAATTTCCTGAATTCTAGGACTTTCCTTAAACAACACTATATGAACTGTGAATATTTTACGGATCATGACAACACTTTAGAAACATTAGCTGATGTTCCTTGACAACTCCCATGAAACGTGCGGCTCTGTAATTGAATTTATTTTTTAAAAAAACGTCCAAGTGATTGAACATTATTTAGCCTATTTCATATTGTCATACACAACGGTATATTTCAAGTAATTGAGGATAGGGAATTTAGTGAGGAAGGGTGCTGAGGCAAAGCACAAGTACCATGTTGCATGCACCAGGAGGGCCCTCTGCCAGCACCCCTCAGCAACCTCCCTCCGACCGTCAGCAGAGGCGGCCAGCACACATTTGCCTGAGGATCTGATCATTGTTTTTATGGAAACACTGTAGGCCTAAAGGAAGCTTTAAGATGGCACAGTGGCCAATATATTTTTTAAAGAAGCTAGTTCAGCCATAGGGGTGGCATGGAGAGACCCACGTACTCAGACCCACGAACTCCAGGCCATGAGACTGGCACTAGGCCCCTCAGCCATGTGCGCAGTGATGGCAGCGAAGGGCTGCAGGCCTGAGAGGCCTGAGGTTGTAGACCTGTGCAGGAGGGGCCGTACTGCCTTTCCTGTAGTTTTCTCTGACAGCACGGCTAACGAGATCAAGTCATCAGGCTAATGTGTATTTGTTGGCTTTATGCAAGTACTGGTAATGTGTGTGCTGGCTGTGATAAGCCAATTAGAGGCTTCTGAGGCCTGATGCCATCTGTCAAAGTAACGGCTGGCGGTCCTGCAGGTAGGAGTCTGTCAGCCCCCGAGTGGGTTTCACATAGAACCCCCTGCTCTTTGCAGTTACCCTTCCCAGTACCAGAACAGGCAAGAAAACGAAGAAAAAAGCCTTAGGCATTGTGAGAAGAGGCAGAAGAGACAAAGAGAGTGTTTACATATGCGTAAAGTTGGTCCTTGCGCCTCCTCACTCGCCGCACTTCCCACTTCACCTCCAGGAGATGGAGGTTTCCAGTTGCTGTAGCAACCGTATTAACAAATATCAGCATGGACCTGGCACAAATGATGTGATTGGCAGCAGCTGGGGGGTAGTTAACAGGTTTTTATGAACCTTTTTTTTTTTTCCCCTCTACAATACATGCTTTCTCCTAACTTACTAGCTGACATAAATCCATCACTTTTCTTTCCTTACTGCATACTTCTCATTTTATAATACCAAAGGTTTTTTGATTAAGAGAGTAAACCTATATCAGAAGCTTCTAAATAGGATATACCTTATCTTTCATGTCTGAGAAAGGTGTCACGCGACTGCAGCATTCTTTAAAAGGCATAGACTGATTTGCATTAAATGCTTCTCTCAGCAAGCTAACTGGGGGACTATAAATACAGCTCCTCTTTCTTCAGGATTACTTAGCATTTTTGCTCTGAAGGAAAAAAAAGGCAAAAAATCTTCTGAGACAGATGGAAAGGGGGAGAGAATGTTCTGTACGTTATCCAAAAATTAATGAGGAATCCATTGGTTCCTTTTAAATGTGAAATTTATAAAAACTGAATTACACCAACTTCAACACTTGAACATTTCTACTGCATGGTTTTCAAGGTTCATACGCATTTTTTGAATACATTACTGATACTCCACAGGATTAAATATTAACTTTGGCAGACTTTATTTCTAGAGAGAACAAAATTTAATTTTAGCTGAACTATAATAGTAATAGCATTTTGCATTTCTGTACTCCCTTCCATCTTCATGCTTCTTTCAAAAAGCACTTCAAATACGTCAAAGCTATTAACTTGAAATATGATCACATCTTAAGGATAAAGAAACTAAGACCTGATCCTCAAAGGGACAGGAAAAGTCAGGGGCATGATAAACCATAGATCACAGTTAACACCAGGAGCTGATTAACTATTCTCTATGCCTAAACATTTGTTCATCTTTCCATCAGCAAAATAAGACAGATGAAGTTTCCCAAATAATGTCCTGTAATAGATTTTATGGATCTGTTCAAACACAATCACAATATATGTGTACAAACATAAAGAAAAAAATTAACTTTGCCAGTTGAAGGCTTATTTTGTAGTCACAGCGAATTTCCTTAGCCAAAGCAATGGCTTTCCTCCTGTACTAAATTTGCTTTCTACTTCTCATAGGTATTCCACTAGCTCCAGAACTTGTTTTCTTCCAAACTCTTAACTAGTACCATGTCAAAAACTGTTCAGCAGAAGTGCACTCTCATGGCAGCTGGCAGCCAGAGTTTCAGATACCTACATTACACGTTTTTACTCCACTGGCCATTCCAACCTGAGGAAGATGCTAAGATCCTGAGATAAAATTGTGTGGAAGATTCTTATAGAAGGTAGTTAAGAAAAGCTCTTTAACTTCTGTTTTTCCTTATTTTTATCAAACAGATATGCTTTCCACATAGCTATAACAGACTACTATTATCTGGAAAGAGAATGAGGCACTACTATTTGTACCTGCAATTTACCTTTACCTCTGCAACGAATCCTGAATGAATCCTGGTTCCATTAGACACCTTTCATCCGTACCTGGTTGTCTTGATAATGAAGCCATAGATACCCTTGCCTGCAGCTGGTAGTTCTCTCTCTCTCTCCTTCCCCCCCGCCCCCTCTCTCTCTCTCTTTTTTTTTTTTTTTTTTTTTTTTTGCTAACACTGAAAACCAGGTTGAAACAGGTGCTGCTAGGAAGACTTCTAAGTGCTTTCTCCTTCCCTCCCCTATTAGCTTCCCAAGTAAAGGGTTAGAACGATTATCTTTAACATATAACAACTGTAGCAGCAAATATTCACTGCAAACAGAAAATGTGACACAGGTGCAATTTTCCCTTTTTCTTTGCAAGCCATATCACCTAGCTGGGCTAAGCAGCTACTTATTTCAAGTACCTTTAAAGGAGACTGAGCTCTTTATACTTTCTGTATATCTGTGGCAGGTAGCACCTTGGAGAGCCTGAACCAGCCAGTCAGGCTCTGTACTGATTTCCACAGGGAGTTCTCTCCCAATATCTCTAATTATGCCTAAAGCATTTATAGAACAGCTCCATTTCAAAAATAGCTCACAAGATTTGTATAACACAGAGAGGATTCACTTCACCTACCCCAGGCAGACCGCATGGCAGTCTGACAGCTCTCAGCACTACCACACTCCACACTTTAAGGAATGTTGTGCAGGAAGAAATACATCCACTTAACACTTCAGGGAGAATTTACATAGATGAACTACAACCACATAGGTTGGGGTGATATTCATACTCCAGGGTGAAAAACTCTCAGGGCTGTAAAAGCTATCAAAGGGATCTTAAATGTCCATCAGCTTATGCAGTATTGATTTTACATCTCATTATATATAGTAGATTTCATAGACTGACGTTCTTCACCAACATTACTAAGAGATTGTGAATTTTTTTTCTTCAAGGAAGTTGTCATTTTTGATAAGACATTTCCTTGGAAAAGAGATTTTTTTTTCCTCCCCCTCTGGTCAAGAATGAATGTTCCCATTTAAAACAGAAGGGTCATCATGATATTTAGCAGTAGGCAAGTCCCTATCTCAGCCCTTTAGGAACTATTTTGGAATCTGTATTTTCTGTTTTTGGAAAGTCCTCTGTATAACATGACAAGTGAGAGAGGTCTACTACCAGTGCCTATCTGCTGAGTGGCTCAGGTTTAACGGTGCCTTCTGAGTTCCCTAGAGTTCTCCCAGATGCTGAGAAGTGCTGAGATAATGCTGCAGGTAGTATGACCGAAGGTTTTTCCATCTATTTTAAAGAATTCTAAGGAAAATAACAACTTACAGTGTCAGGGAAGGCAGACACAGCCAACACCTGCAAGAAAAAGAGCTTTCTGCAGCTATTTGTCTATACTTGACCAGTCACGTGCAGAAGAGCTGCTGCCACAGTTGCAAGCAAGACCTAAATAATCAGATTCCCAAGTTCAAGCACAGGTTGTCACACATTGACTAACATAGCTCCTTTGTCAGTAGAAAAGGAAACCAGGCAAAACCACGAGAGGACCAAGAGTGTGGTCTGACAGAAAGTTACTCTTTAGAAGTATCGTGCTCTGCCAGTACCACACAATGCAATGCTATGCAGAGACACCCAAACAAGCAAAAGCATCCCAGCTAGCAAAGTAACAGACCTGCTTTAATGTAGTCCTCCATCCAGGCTCATTAATCCTTTTGAGAACCACCTTGCCACAACGGCAAAGCAAGTGTAGGCAGCTCTGCATGACATGGCATTATGTCCCAAAGATTTGGAGCAGAAGGCAGCTTTAGCAGACTCCAGGTTAAAAAGAAACAAACAAACACGAAACTGACTTGTGACTAATTACTACCTGCCTGACCACTGCATTAAATCACACTCTATACAAGAAGTCACTTAACATTTAATTATTTTTTTTTAATTGAGAAATACTGTTTTGATAATTAAGTAAAAGTGCACGTGTGGCATCTCTGAGGAATTTTTATTGTGCTTGAGAAAGGTGCCAGACTAATACAGGCATGGAAATTGAACCACTCCATTAAAGCAGAGATAAGTAGAGCATGGGCAGTAGCAGTGCAAGCTGCCTCCACAGCTTTCACAGCCAAATAACATTAATCACAGCCACAAGAGGACAGATTTAAGCATTGGGTAGTACTGCACATCTACACCACAGCCAGGCAAAATTTGGCCTTCCTGAATGACTCCCAGAGAGTGCCTGCTGCATGGCATGGACAGCTGCCCACACGCCAGACCCACCAGACTTTTGAACACAAAGAGCCAAACAGCTGTCAGAGTAATATACTTTTGACATATTAACCAGATTAAAAAAAAAAAAAAAAAATCTTCACATTCTTCACACCACTGCTAATCTCATGAGCCACCCTTTTGTTGCATCATTTCAACAGACATTCCTGTTAACAGATATCCTGGCCTTCGGTATTGTAGTTTCTTGATTTCAGTTGTGATTCATGTGCAGATAGCAGCAAGTTATTGAATCATGCATAGGCCAAATCTTTAGTGCCATTGGTTGCTCATGGGAAAGACATTAACCCATTAGAATATTAGTGCTGTCTGATTTATATTATTCTTTATTTCTTCCTCCCCCTCCCAAAAAAAAAAAAAAAGGAAATCACCATCAACGGTGTATGACTTCTTGCTGTGTTAAGAAGATACAAGACCCTTTGAACCAGACAAAAATGATATGATGAGAGAAAAATAAATAAATAAATAGCTTTCTCATCATCATCATCATATTATTATTATTATTATTATTATTATTATTATTATTATTATTATTATTATTCCCATATGAGAGGTGTTCCTAGGAGAGTTCCTTTCAGAGTTTTTTTATATGGATTTTAAGACCCTTACTGGAGGCCATGAAAGATTCCAGTGATTTGGAAAGATTCAGATGTGGAATTTGACATGAGAGTCAGCTACACCATCCCACTAGTTTCAGAGCCTCTCTCACAGCCAGAACTCTCTGGCGAGTTACCCCCTGCAAAATATTCTGATACTCATTACAAGAAGAATCCTGAAAATGGGAAAAAAAATGCTATGGGAACAACATGGAATGGCTGCAGTATTTGAATTATGATCTGAAGAGCTATGTTCAGCTTCCATTTGTGTGACCTTGGGCAGAACGCTTCCATGACCATTTCCCTCATTTATGTGGAAATGTGGCAAAACATGAATGTTATGCTCTTTTTATGCATTAATGCTCTTCTTATCTAGAGTGTCTTTGCCCTACAATTAAACTAAGTTGATCACAAGCTTAGTGTAGGTTTATCAGCTAGCATGTAAGTAAATGATAGTAACTGCCCCATTAAACCTATGCTTGAGAAGCATGCAAATGTTTTCTTGCCTTTAAGATGAGATCAGGAATCACTGCACAGCTGTAAGCACAACCAGCTCAAGACACTGATCAGAAACAGAAGGATGCACTTGTCCTCATTCAGGTCAATTTGGATGACAATGCAGGTAGACCATCAGTCTACAACTAATATATTATTACAACACCTTAGTGCAGGCACCAGTGTTTTTCTGTTTGCTTGTTGGCTGTTGTTTGTTTGTTTGTTGTTTTGTACTGCTTGCAAATTAACAGTTAATTCAAAACAATTAAAAAAGAAAGAGTAAGGCAGTAAAAATGAGTGTTTTTAACACTCATCTTTACCTAAAGTGACAGTAGTAAAGTAATTTGCACGACATGACATCAGAGAGATGTAACAGCTATAATCAAGGGGAAGGCCAGAATAGCCCTGTCTGTTGTTTTTTATATCTGGAAGAGAAAAAACAATCTTAAGACAAGGAATATACCTAAGAAGTTTATCAAGAAGATGAAGCCAATTTCTTTAAAGTGGGTTTTGAAGGGAGAATGGAAGATGGGGTGTAAATTGGGCAAAAATAAAAGTTTTAGAGCAAGTATAAATAAAGTTATTCATCACAAAGAGAGACACTTAGCACTGGTTGCCCAGAGACATTTTGCCATCTCCATCCTTGGAGATTTTCAAGACCATATCAGATAAAGCCCTCAGCAACCTGGTCTGACCTGACATCTGACCTTGCTTTGAGCAGGAGATTGGGCCAGAGACCTTCTGAGGTTCCTTCCAACCTGATTTATCTGATAATCCTGTAACAGACACTGCCAAAAATAACCCAGATATTTAAAGGAAAACATTCCATGCATAGGAAAGACCAATGAATAATGGAGCCAAACAGAAGAAAAACAGAGCAAAAGAGAGAGTAGGGCTTTGTATGTAACTGTTTCAGATGCATATGGAGACATATTAACTTTGCTTTTGCAATCTACATAGGTTTCTGCATCCAGAAGAAATACCACCATATTTGTGAAGAAAATTATAGTGACAATACTTCTCATCAAAATTCTCATAGTACAATAACCTCCTTACAAAGTACAGTGTTTATGATGAATGTATTATCATTTTTATAGACCATTTATAGACCAAGACCATTTTTACTCCTTCCTCGAGAGAACATCTATTTATAGGGAAAATTGTCAAGTTTCAAGACTGAAGTAAATGAACAATAGAAATCTTGTCTTCATATCAGCAAAAAGATAAACTAGGAAAATTCTGTCCTTCTCAGAAATTTACTAGTTATTCTACGTCCCTGCAATATTCACCAGTCTTGTGGGTAAAAGGCAAGTTGCACATTGCTGTCCTGTGATTCATCCTGAATGCAAAAATGCCCTTTTTGTATGACATGTGGTGTTAATCACCGTCTTCCTCTCACTTGATGTCAGAGTTGGCAATTTTCTAGCATCTTTGCTGTGTGGCCATGTGTATATCATTTCTGATTTTTTCATTACATCCAAGAGTGGGCAGCAATTGCAACTTAGCTAAAATCTCTAAGAGATGTTTTGGACATATTCAGCATCTGTCTCATTTTTAGGCAGTGTTAGATATTAGAGAGATTAAACTACCCTCAGTCCCAGTGGATATAAATGAATGTTTGTTTTTTTTTCTTTAAACATTTTTTCTTTCCTCAACTCATGTTGCCGTAACCCTCTCAGTTATTTATTTATAGGTGGGGAAAGCCAAGTACATTTTTCTACCCCCTGCCAATAAACTGATTGTTCTTTGGCTCAAGCTGTTCAATATATTCCAGATCAGAGCAGGCAAGTTATTTGTCCTCAACAGTTTGGCAGTGTTGTGCTATGTTAAACAGATGCTGTGTTTTACACCCCATTCGTAATTACTTATCACTGGTGGACTTAAAGATCTTTGTACATCAGGTCTTTGTTCCCAGATACCAAGATGCACATTATAATATCTCATTATTTCATCCGTGTTCATACTGTGTGTTAACTGTATTAGAAAACTTGGTTTAGCTCAGTTTGCAGCATTAGGATTTGCATGTGGTTCTTGGAGTAGGTCCTTCCAAACCTCTAAGGTTTCATGGGCAATTGCACAAGTAAATTCCATGTAAAGTAAGTTTCAGTTCTCACCACGATGCAAAGTCAGTGAGAGCTATGAAAACTGCAAACAAGTAACAGGAATATGTCACGTACTTGTGAAGGAAATTCTCACTATTACAACAGTGTTTAGTTCATGGACAACTGTCTGTGAAATGAATAGTTCTACATTTCCCCACATAATCCAGCAGCTAATAAATATCATCCTTGCTGTAGCAGCAAGGGGCAATGCCAAATCTACCATTATGTCATAAATATTCTTCTAAAATAAAAGCCAAATTCTAGAAGCGTATGTTGTTAGATTTTATGCATATGCCACTCCTTCACTCATTCTTCAATTATGCAACTTCTGAACCACCTAGCTCACTGTACTCTTCACAACATCATACATTTTAGCCAATTCATACAGTTCTTTCAGAATAAATAAGAGATAAAATAAAATAAAATAAAATAAAATAAAATAAAATAAAATAAAATAAAATAAAATAAAATAAAATAAAATAAAATAAAATAAAATAAAATAAAATAAAATAAAATAAAATAAAATAAAATAAAATAAAATAAAATAAAGATTCTCTAGCACGGAACATACCAGCCTAAAAAGTGATAATTATTCCTCAAGCACAGGACAGCATAAACCCATTCAATATGTCCATAAATGCTAATCCCTGCCTACCCCAGTAACAGTACACACAATATATTCATTATTGCGTTAGGTTAAAATCACAGTTAATACAGAGTTATCTCCTATAGACAAGTTTACATAGGAAATGTAGAGTGTAGATATTGTTGAAAATGAATGAACAGAGCTAAAAGATAATATGAAGGAGGCTGGGAAGTATGGCAGGAAAAACATGATACTGAGAAAATGTCATAACAGACAGAACAAATAGTCAAAATATGAGCATTATTTGAATAGAATTAAAAAAAAATGCACTCCTGAACTTATTAAAAGATTCACTAATTCCTAATGAAATAGCTCTATTGAAATAAGTATGATTCAGCAGAGAACCCTTTTCAAATCTGTAGCAATTATTTCTTACAGTAGGATCCCTAGCAATATATCCTCTGATCTTAGCAACATAAGAATCAAAAAAAAGAGTAGTCTCAGAAAAACCTGGGTTCTTCCATGCTTTCACACTAAATTTACTCAGCAAAACAGAGAAGGTCTATCTATGGAGGAAAGAATAATTTAGGTAGAAATATTTATTTATAATATCTGATGAAAATGATCATGAGAAAAAAAAATTCCTTGGTCTGGAAATTTAAGTGCATGCCAAGATAAAAATCTTAGTAGGAACTTAGATGATGATCAAGCAGGTACAGAAATTATGATGAATGGAACATTTTTTTTAGCAAACAAGTAACTAGTCACTTCAGCATTTAATAACACGTTTAATGATATAAAATGATTGCTAGCAGTATTTTTTTTGTTTCAGACTGAAGTATAATTTGTGCATTAGGGCTACTGTATCGCAAGAAACTGCTGAGTGTGTGTGCATGTGCAGGGGGAGAGCAATTGGCTCAGTAGATGGCACAGAAGATACACACAGCTCTGATGTTGTCTGCACGTATGTTAACAGACACTTTGCAGGAGGAAAGGAGGCCAAAAGGACAGGGCAGAATGCAAAAATACTGGCATGGACATAACCTCGGACCACTTATTTTATGTGCAAATGAGCATGTCTACTCTGATAGCAGCTTTCTAAGTGTCAAGTTAGGGAGGAAAAACTATATATATTATTCAAACCCATTTTTTAGAACTAGCTTTTTGCCTTTGTATACATTGCAAGATATACACTACAATATGAAATATGCACACTAGTGTACTCTACTCAAGCTAGTGAAACAAAAATAATCCAAGAACTCATTTCCAGAGAATGAGCTTTTAACTGGAGATTTTTGGTGTGACATGAGCTCTCTCCTCCTGTGATGGATAAGACTACATGACTTGTGGCTGGAAGATGGCGGGTCAGCTGCATGCCATATAGGACATAAAATCAGTAATGCCCCCATCATTTCCCTTTCGTATTCACATTCAATCTAGAAGCATAATCAGCAACATATAAAATACTTTTTAAAATGAACTTTTCTATGAAATGTTCATTCACTAGAGATGAATTCTGACAAAAACGATACTGGTTTTCTGAACGCATAACCCTATTGTCCAATAAGCATGTTGAGAAAAATCTTCTCAGGACAGAAGTTTCCAGTTCCCAACATTTCTATAATGCACAGTGGTACAAAGCAATCAGATTATCTTCCTCTTATCCCTCACAAATTTATAAGCTCCATGGCAAAGAAAAAAAAAAAAAAAAAAAACATAAATATGAGTGAATGAACTGCAGAAGGTTGCAAAGTCAAAATCAGGGTTAGAAATCTGTTCCCAATTTCAACTATTCACATTTTATTGTAGCAATGTAATGTAAACTACTACTTTGTTGGTTTTTTGTTTTGTTTTGTTTGTTTGTTTGTTTTTAAGTGCCAGTCATGTGGGTGGCAATACCTTAGTTATTTCCTGCTATTTCTTGAAAAAAATTATAAATATGATCTGTGTACAAAGAATTGTTTTTCATTTGCTGCATAGAAATTTTCTCCCAGTGGTGACAGATAAGCTCCATACTTTTGCTTTGAAAAAGTAGGTAGTATTTACTTGTCCTTTGTTTTCAATCAATGTATGTTCTAAAACTAGACACCGTCTTGAATTAATAATTAGAAGTAAGTGTCATGAAAAGATGCAAATTGAAGTACACAAAAATTACTGTTCAGAAGTATAAAATCTGCATCTAAAACACAACCTTTCAATTGATACCCTTTTTCATGAAAGCTTGGCAGAGCCACACACAGTTCTCTGATGAGTCCCATCTGTGCTCAAACAAGGAGCTGACGGGTAGCATTATCATACAGGGTAGTTTACTTTCACAGGCATTACTTGCACTTTGAAACTAAACCCATCAAGGCACGTGGTTTCTCAGAGCACTGTCCACAGAAGATGAACTGTCTCATGAACCAGGTGAAGAACCTATTGGCATATTCCTCTGCAGTCAGCAAGCAAAGCCTATTGAATTAATCAATGAGAACAATTTAATTTCTCCTCAGAACACTCCATTTAGAAATAGTTTTATTACTTACCTATGAATTGGTACAGCATTTGACAAATAAGCGAAGTAATAAAGACTTACTTCTTTAAGAATACATATGTATTTTTTTCTATTGTCTGTGTTGGGTAATTGTGACAACCGTAGACATTATCTAACTAACTCTATTTGCAAATCATTAAAATAGTTCTTTTTTTTTTTTTTTTTTTTTTTTCACAAAGTGAAGTTACTCAAAAAATAGGAAAAACAGCTTAAGGATCCAATCCAGCTTGCTTTGGCATTCCACCTATCACTGTCCTTGTGGACAGCTGGAATGAGGTATGGCATCATTAAAGAAATCCACCCAGAGAGCATTAAAAGGAAAAATTGCATTCAACAATCATCAGACATAACTGCACCATACAGAAGCTTTCCACTTTCAACTTTTTTGATAAATATATTTCACTATTATCTTAACCCTAAATTGTGGCCATCTTGTCAATGGCCCTGTGAGCAGCTATACATAACAGGTGGAACAAGCAATCACAAAGGACAAAGGAAAAAAAAGTACCTGGCTGACTTGAGAAAAGGTCTTGGAGAGCATACAAACAGCCTATAATCTCTCTATCTCTCTTTTTTATCTTTCCATTTAAAGATGGAGACATATTGATTCCTCCGCTGGACTTTTGAGTAGTGATAGAACTGATCTGTAAAGCCTGGAAAACATCAGGGGGGTTGTCAGGGACTGTTTGTCATAGGCAATGCCTAATAATACAGGCACCATCTCTGCGCAGATATTAAACTGTCATTGGAAACAACAGAAGCCACAGACAAAGAGACATAAATAGTGCTTTGATAGAGAGGTGTTATACCCAGCTTTTCTCCAAATGTTCCAGTACTGACTATTAAAGAGTAATTTGATGCCAGGCCACCGCCAGATTTTCATTACTGCTATTTTAATGTCTTTGCATGGAAGCATGATCTCCTATTTGATAGTTGTCAAACGTGTTATGAAAGTAAGTAAAAATCTTGTTCCTACATGTTGAGCTCTACATTTCAGTGCAGGCAGTGTATTTCAACAAGATATGGTTGACAAGGAAATGTTTCCTTTGTCTTTCAGGTGCTTATTCATATAACACTTTATGTACAAATGCAGATGTATTTTTCATGGAAAAATACATGGACCAGATACCTATATATATATATATATATATATATATATATATATATATAAAATCAATTAATTAATTATATTATTATTTAATTAATAATATATGCAATATATTCAATATATAAATATATTAAATAGATAATTATTAATATGTATATGTTTATATATATATATATATAAATACAAAGCTGAAGGGTCCACAGCAGATTTTGTATGCCCAAAGCTTCACACTTTCAAATTTTCTTTCCCAAAATGATCCAGCATATGTCAGAAGAGGTTACATGAATCCAGGACTTTAAAGCTTGCAGTAGCACTTGAATATAGACACTATTGAATCCAACAAAGTGACTTGAGCACCAAGATTCTAGCAATGTGTGATACCCCAAAAAGCCAGCCTACAAGAGATTTATATTTTTTGCAGTTCCCTAATATATCTGCTTTATTGCCTGCAACTATATCAAGCTGCGCTTTCATCCTATCGCACTTTCCACACAAGCAGAATAAAATTGCCTCGTCACTGAGAAAGAAACATAAAACTGATTCTCATATTCAAGGAAATCATAGTTTCAGTAGATAATGAATCAATAATACTCCTGGTTATCAAGGTCCCATAACACTTTTACAAGTGGAAGTCAAGAACCTGAGATCAGACAGTGTCCTGGTGAGACTGTAATTTGCTTACCTCTTTTCGTTCCTCTTACCCAGTTTTGTCTAAATTGGATACTTCCTCCAGGTAGAACACATTTTTTTTTAAACTGGCCTTGATCACTCTTTCCTGTCAATTGCTTCCTAACCTTTGTCAAGCCCTGTAATTTCCCACCAGTGCTCACATCACCCAGTACTCCAGCGGGAACGCCAATATTAGGAATGCTGACCTACGAGCAACACCATATGGCTGCAGATGTTCCCAAGTACCATGCTGCCTAACTCACCTCACTGTAAGCCCAGATATCAGAGTAATTAAAAGCTGGATACAATCCAGAGGCTAGTCTACAGCACACTCCCATCATTCTCCAGTATGCTAAGATACTCTAATTTTATTAATAGACAATTTTAGGAAAATAGATTTCACAAGAGTTAGGGCAACATACACAAATATAAGCCAGGGCATGCACTCATAGAGGGGAAGTAACTGTGAGTCTTTTCCTGCCTTCATACTCTTGGTGTAGTTAATATTTAGATGCTCTCTAACTAGCTATAGTACACCAGAATATTCTTGCAGGTGTGTTTATTTTCACTTATCTTTTACTCATTGATTCCAACTTTATTTCTGTAACATTGCCAATAAGAATGCTTAAAAAAATATAAGCCAAAGTATGAACATTTATGCAGAAACAGCTTAATTGCACAAACATTAGTCCTAAACAAACCCCAAACCGTCCCCTATCAAAGCAACATCATTTAAACATTTAAATGTACACTCAAAGGAAATACTTCTATAACATTTCTCCTGTAGCTCTGAGAACCTAGAATATGCATCCAGACCTTTTAATCAAGAATCTTCATGATCATCAAATTAAATTACAAATACTACAAAATGGAAGATTCCATACAGTAGCACAAAAACCTGTCAAAAGCACAATATGCTAGTCATTTATTCTTTTTCCCCAGAAGTCAAGGCATGTTTTCTCTGCATGAAAATATTTTCCCTATTGATTATCAGTACATCTCCTTGAAGATTAAAATTACTAAATGTTGTTCCTGCATTACAGAACAATTTTATATTTGACAGTCTATGAATGCCCTCAATAAGTATCATTAAAAAGGATGATATTTACAAAGAGGGACATATCATCTCTCTCTCTGTAAAGACATGGAACACACTGTCGATCTATAGAGAGCAACTGCATTTAACATATAATTAGCTAACTATGCACACTCTTCACTATCCATTCAAGCTAGGCTTTTAATGCCATTCTAGGCTATGTGTTTGGACACAAGTACAATAAAGGACAAACTACTATTATTGTTTCCAGTTTTACTGCTTATTTCACATGTATTTATTGCATAAAGATTATAATGTAGGAAATCAGAAGCAAGAAGAGTCTTCAGACAAAAGGATGATGAAGATATCTTTAATAACGTAGAAAGGCTGTTTTGGGCAAGCAACTATATCTCTCTTTAATGAGGAACTGCCCCAATGATAGAAGAAGTATGTTCATCTTAACTAGTCGCTTGATGAGCACAATTGTATGCTATAAGTAAAAAGGGATGATTTAATAATGTATGTGTTGCTTGACCAGTCAAAGCACAGTTGAGAACATAGTGTCCATAAAATGGCCTTGGAGATCTTGGAATGCTGCTTCTTAAGACTGAGTACTTTCTGCTTTCAAGTAGAAATGATCTCTCTAAGAGTATTCCAAACATTCCCACACATGAAAATAATAATGCTGCAACCATCATATCTATGCTCAACCCAAATACATAAATGGAGCCCCTAGGTCACAGCCTAATTATCACCTATGTCATCTCAGTGAGTAATTGGACTTGGATCCCTATAAATTAATTTCTATGGAAATAGGAAGCAACTCAAAAACAAAATGCTATTTGTTCAAGGAAACATAAGACAAAAAGGGTAAAAAAAGAAGTGCAAAGGACATAAATGCAAATTTTTCTTCCAAGTTTTGGTAGGTCCACTTGTTCCAAGTACCTGCCCTAATTGGGAGCAGGTGAAATGGCTGTCCAGAAACTTTTGTCTTAAACTGATTTAATCAGCATGCATTCCTCTGAGTTCACAGGCAGAGTTTCTTTCCTTTTGAATTTTCTTTGTCTGTTATGGGAATTTGGAGCATTTCCAGTCTGATTAGTTCATCAGTAAAGGTGCAGAGGACAAAAAAAGCACTTTTAAAGAAAAGAATTGGCTGTTTATTCAGCACCTTAAGCTAAGTTAGCGTCATTGCAACCTTCACAACCTTCAGGTAGGCCTCCTTTAGGAATGAATTAATGCTTTTTACTCATGTAGGAGAGATCATGAATAAAAATAAATAAATAACAACAACAAAAAACAGAATGTACTAGCACAAGTAATATTAAACAGCAATAAATACCGCATCCCCCACTATGGCACCAAGCTCCTTACGGAAATGACTATGTGCAATGATGACCATGAGTGTTGTATTGACACTTTACAACACTTTGCAAATATCTCATTAGAGTCATACACTGGCATCCCGGGGCTCCAGAGTCTCTGCTCCTGCCCCTGCCATTGGTTACACTTTTTTAGTGACTCAGTGAAAAGGCAAACAACATAAGCATACAGGAGGTAACTGGGGTCGCAATACAAGCTGCTCAGATACTGTGAGAACAGAATCCAGATAATAATCTTGGACAGATTCATTTGCCTGGACAGAAAATAATACTCTCCTATGAAGATGGAAGGATTTATTAATGAGAATATTAACTAAATAGAAAAATAATTAATTTCCCTTTAAGCTAAAAGCAGAATCTAATCATTTATTGAAGGGCACAAGCCTGGCTAGAGAGAACAAAATTATAGAGTATCAACTTTGCAATGTTATCACTGACATTTGACTATGCTACGCACACAGCACAATTTAAAACTGCAAGAATGAGAATAAGGAAAGCCCTTTCAGTGCTTTTCAGATCACAATTCACAGGTGCAGATGAAATCATGCTAGCATCATGGTTTGTGGCAAGACTATGACAGTAACCAAGACAACAGCACAACTGCATACCACAAATTCCTCTTATTTGTATAGAACATATAGAACATGGTAGCCAGTCTATACTTTACTCCATATGAAGCCCACTCATCTGTATGAGCATAAAATCTCATTAAGAGCAAAGCTTCTCTTCACATTGCGTTTATCATGCCCAGATTTAGTCAGCTGCTGCACCGTCAAGGGTTCAAATTGGGAAGGAAATGAAGGAATCCCTAAACCATACAACACTCAGCAGAAACAAATCTTAAATTCCCTGTGGCAGATATCAGTACAAGGACATGCCTCTACAAGTACTCTACAAGTATACAGACCTACTATCCATACCAGTCTGCTGCACTACACTGTAGTCACTTCAGTGCACTTCAGCATACATGCTGTTCCCCTGTGGGTAGACCTAAACACATAGCTAAGTGCTCCAAGTTTGCAGAGTGGCATTGCACTGAAAATGGGATGCCTTCTTTACAGGGAAGGAAGGCAAAACTTTTTCATATTAACCAGTCTTTAGCAACTCCAGCACATCGTGAATGCATTTCTGAACTTTGAAATGGGTTCCATTAAATTTCAATGCACCTCTGCTCTTTTTGCTTTATAGTCAGTTGAATGCTTATCTGTACAAAACCTTCTGAGTTATGTTCATCATTACTTTCAGGTTCATGGCTGCTCCAGCTTCCCTGACAGGATCAGAATGACCTCATTCTTCACATTCATTTGTTCTTCCCATAAATAAATTTCTCAGGTCATGAAAGTTCACCTCAAAGAGGTGTTTTCTTTTGCTAAGCACCGTGACACGTCAGTCATCAGGATGTGTGATGGTCCTTAGTTGCCTACTTCATCATGGACTGTCTCAGCATACACCTTTCCTTTGCACTTAGAAACAGGCTTAATCCAAACCTTAACAAAATCAAAGGGCCTAAGGGAGCCTTTTCCTTTTCCAGTATCACTTAGATTAGCCCTATTTTCTAACCTGCAGTTCTTGATACAAATAAATCCTATTCAACCAAACGTGTCCATCTGTTCAGGCCACCGATCATTATCAAATGTAAACTAATTCTTCCCTTCTGAAAACTCATACCATCTGGGGGAGACACAAAAATAATTCTACTTTTTTTTTCTTCAAGAATTACTGCTGCTAGTATCTTTTATTTAATAAGCTCTTGAATCACCACAAGAAGCATATTTTAGCAGAAAGGCTACAAAAATCACCCACCTATGATTTTCCACATGTGCGCTAAGACATCATAAATTTGGGATCCAGTCCTTACTAAAGGTTCCACATTTTATTCAGTCACTGTGACACCACAAACAGCAAGAACAAATATCAAAACTCTATTTCTTAGATAAAACCATTTCTGTTTACAATGCCTAAATTTCTGTGTCAATATCAAATTACTATTGTAGTACAGAAACTCACAAGTGCACTTTTTTTTTTTTTTTTTGCAAGAGTCCATTTATTTTTATATGCTAGTAATATCTAAGCTACTTAGTATTTTTTGAAATCTCTTTTTAAGAACTTCCCAAGCTTCTCAAAAAAACAATCTGCATTATCCCAGTAGGGTTTGTTTGTTTGTTTTGAATCTTACCACCATTTTTGATGGTGAACAGAGGCAACAGTGAGGTTAACTAAGAGGCACAGAGCATCTTCTTGGCAAAATATAAGGTTGCCATTGTAACCACATGGCAGTATTTTATTCCTTCTTTTATTTATAAATGAACTTTTAAGCATAAAGATTAGGGCATAGAGCCTTGAGAACTTGCATTAGATCACTGCACCTTTGAAGATTCTAATGGTGGACTTAGAAAGATGCCAGTCAGTAAAAAGCAGTTACAGGAGTTGATTGGACACTGAATGGAGTTGATTTGTTATTTAACCAAGAAACCTGTTGCTTAGGTTTACATTTGTTTTCTCTCATATTATTCTGCTGCAATTGCCATAAAATTTAAAGTCCCAACCGGCAGACAAAATATAATGAGTTTTCACACTCATATCGCCTGGTCTGGGAATTAAAAAAGGCCAAGTCTTTCTGAGCACGCAGCGAGGTTTTGTAAGAAAATCACCCACAATTCTTTCTGAGAAGAGAATTTGAATATCAAATACTCATTAGTTTTGAGTGGTGGGAACTATTTAGGAAAAGGTCAAATCCATATCCACTTTCAAATCCATTAAATGAAATACTTATAACTATACTTCAAAATAACTCTAAAATATTTGAACAAAGAATGTCTGGCTGCTACTTGCAACTATTTAGCAAAATCTCCTGGGTTTAAATGTGAAATTTTGAACTTTTCCATCAATTGCATGCAGATTGAGAAAGATACAGTTAAACCTCTGCGAGACTACAAAAACGGAGTCAAATGTCAGAAAGGATATGAAGAAAGCCTTAAAAGTTAAATACATGTATGTTAGGAATTCCCAAAGATGACATAATAGATAATAAGTACATTTTCTAAATACTGTCTCAGAGAACGGTATGTTGATAAAACCGACTGAGGTAGCAGGTAGATGTTTTAAGGCAGTTACCAGAACAGAGAAATACATCTGATTTAGTACTTTACATGGGGGGTGGAAAAAGGTAGGCAAGTTGATAACTGAAATAGCATTACAAGAGAACAGTTAATGTCACTGCAGAAGAAAATGACGTCTTACAGCAGAAATGCCGAGGTATGGTCATTACTATGAGCAGATTAGATGCTTTTATTACATCATTAAAAGAATCTTCCCCTTCTTGCATCAAAATCAAAAGTAGCAGACACCTATTTGTCAGGCTGAATTCTCTTCTGCTTGTTGCTAAAGCTGACTCCTCAGCACACTTAAGGCCTTTACCACTTTCTGTCCTCCAAATTGTTACTGCTGAAAGTCCCCCACATGTCAAATACCTCAATACTGTCAGCCTTATTTTAGGGTATGTTATACTTCATTGTGTAAAGTTTTGATTCTAAGAGATATACCAAGTGTAAGATCTTTTCTATATGCAGGTTCAAAGTATGATTCACTAACAGCAGTATAAAAAGGTTGTGTATATGAAGAACTATAAGTAAAAAGTTGTATAGATATGTGTATTTCACATGTATCCAGTCTCTACTTCGGAATTAGTGCACAAAGAAATGTGTTTAATATTTTTGCTCAATTTAAAATAATTAATTTTTTTTGCTCAATTCACTGCCACCTACGTGGCTCTAGCTAAATTTCAGGCTAACTTTCCCCATATCAAGCAACAGCCATAACTACTGCTAGCCATAACTACAGTTAGCATGAATGGTTTTCTCTCCACTCTAACTGCTATGAGTTCCTTATTCATGTTTTATCTGATGCACTTAACAGAGAGAGCATGCTAAGGAACCGCAGAAGCCTTTCTGAAGGCAGCCAGATGCCAGCACGCAGTGTGTAACCCCCAGCAGTAAATTGCCATCCTTTATCATGCATATATCCCGACTACACACTTCTTTCTGTGAAGTACAGCCAGACCCTTTACATAGTTCACATGTGGGGCTTTTTTTCTGTCTTCTGAATAGACCATTTGATGACAACCTGGGCTAGATTTGACATGGTAGCTTCACAGAATCACAGACCTGGGCTTTGCACCCCTTGCTAATCCATGTAGCATTATGCTGGCATCCATTCCCCCTTCCTTCACAAACAACAGGTCTGAGTGCTAAAAGCATTTTGGCTCCCCACTCACATTCACTTCATGGCTCATGAGACTTCAGAGAACCTCCTGCTTTCCTCCACCATCAGGGACACCAAAACTTTACAGACAAAGAAACATGCATGTTTTCTACCTACTGATGAATTGCCTGATAGAGGAATGGTAAAGAGAAGGTATAGAAAAGCATTTTTTGGTTTCTAAACTACATCATTAGTGTAAGAAGAATGACTCAGAATATTCTCTGCTTTCGAGACAGCGCATACAGCATTACACCTACTGAAATGGATTCAGAACCTCTCTGCACGTCTTTGCTTTAATCCTGTTATCTGTCAGATAGCACAGACATACCTGGTGTTGGGCAAACCAGGATAACTGCAGTTGAGTTGACTGATCAGCTACCAGTATCACTCTACAGGTGTCTAATTGCTGTGACAGACTAGAGATTTTGGCAATAGCAACTAGAACTTTTAAGAAGAACTTCTTAGTAAAATAAGATCATTTTACAGCATAATTGGAAGTCCTCAAAAAAACATGAATCCATGATAATTATTTTATTCAACAATTTACCAAACAGAATGTTTGTTGTTGTACACATTTCCTTCTCACATATTAACCTTTTCAATCAATATGCCACTGGTCTGTCAACAATAGTTTAAAGATCAATGAGCTGTCACATTGCTGTAACATCTTTATTTTTCAGTCAGCTGTAGACTGGTTCTTTCCTTTGGTTCTTTTATTTCTTTATCTTCCATCCTAGGCTTTTCCTCTGATATGCCACTCATTTATGATTCAAAACAGGCAAGAGTCTCCATACCAGCTTCAATAAACAAACCTCATAATCATTCACTCTTCTATTTGCCAATTATTTACATCCCTTCCTAGCCCTTCCCCCAGTTTATGTTTTTAAATGCCTTTATACCTAATACTTGAAAGGTAACCTCTCTTCCAAGCCCAGGACTCTCTACCAGCTGAATCAAGAGCCTGTACCCCAAACAGGATGAAAGGTCTTTGACACCAAATGCTTCTGTTATCACATATATCAGCGATGGGGCTGACAAGGCTATCCATGCTTATCCACAGCCTCTGCCTTTCTGAGCACTTTTGAAACTCTGTGTGCTGCTGCAAGATGCAAATAGAAATTGTGGAGGAGCATATTGCCATGGAGATACTTATGAAGGCCTTCATTTCTGACTCACACTACCACAGGGAGTTTCCAGCTTGCTGGGAATGACTCAAGTGTTTATCTCCCATTTGCAAATTATATCCCAATTATGTCTGGATTCTTAAAGTATCCCCTTTTCTCATGATTTTCTCCCTTGAGTTGAGCTTCATAGCTCCTGCTCCACGAAACTGTTGTGCTTATTTCTTTATTTTGTTTTTCTATTTTCTTCTATACATAAATCTGATGAGAAGTCATGGCCCTTGCACAAGTATCTTTTGATCTTAACACGTATCTTAAAATGGCTCAGAAGTTTCAGAAATGTACCCTGTACTTCAGTTCCTACATGGACATTTACAACCAGACCTTCATGAGCAATTATCATCCACTTTCAATACACGTTAATAGCAAGGCAACAGTGTGCAGCTCCATTCATTCCCATTTCAGCTCTCCAATGCAAATTAATCCTTTTGTTAGGACATACATTACTAGATGCTATTTGTGCATTACTTATGGGTTTCTGTTCTATGCAGTAGGTTTTCCCCAAACTAAAGAATGCTTAATTTGCTCAGCTAATATATCATCAATTCCTTTCTACAAATTCAGTGGGCACAAAATAGGAAAATTTAGTCTCATTGAATGGATCTGCCCAAGAGAACTAATCCTCCTTTGTTTCCAAGTCTGTGAAATCAAGACTTTCAAATAGCTGTTCCATATTCAAAATGTAATATATAATCAAATATATTATAAAAAATGTAATATATAATCAAAATACCTTTGCTTACTTTAATCCTATCTACTAAGTGTTTTGAAAAGTTTTTAAACAGATGTCAGTACAATATTGTACTATTAGCCTTTGACAACTATTTTGTCATTATCAGCATATTTTCTTGAACGTTTGTTTTTTGAGTAAGACATAGATTCTCTTCATTTTGTAATAGTGGCAATTGGCAAATGACTTTTAATATAATGAAGCAGGAATGACAATATAAAGGCTAATCCTTTGCAGATAGTAATGAGCAGCAGTACAAATTTGCAACTTAACCTTGGTTGTCAAGAGAAAATCAGGCCTATAATTATGAGTTGCTAAGCAGAACCTATTCACTCTGTCCTTCGGACAAGCTCTGATAAGTTACAACTGATTAGTAAGTTCTCTAAGCAAAAAGAAGTAGCAATTCAAGGTGCAGCGGTCACCTTTACAAGAGTATTGCATAAATCTTGCATCTCAGCTTATCTCTGTAACATGTCAACCTAAATTCCCTAGGTACTATCAAAGCAATTTTAATTGGAAGAACAATAGTTATCATTAAGAAAGGCAGGCTTGCATGCTATTGATCCACTCATGGCTTTGTCCTATCCCTTCATGCCAAACTGTCCCCCTCTCAGAACACTGTTGCTGATAAAATACTTGTTCACTTAATTACTTTTATAAATGATAAACCTCAAGCTTCAAAACATGCAACAAGGACAAGAGACTAATTAGGTATTGAGTTGTCTTTATCAGATTAAGTTCAGTTAATCCCCAACCGTTCCCATTCAATTATTTAAGACCATACATTTTTTCTTCTCAGATGGGGATACTTTTTTTTTTTTTTTTTTTTGAAAAAAGTCATCCTATTGAGCCCCAGAAAAGTATAGTAGGTCAGCTTATGGTGAGATCTAGAGGAGATCTAGAATTGAAATGGGGTTTCAAGCCAAATTTGCAGGGCACTGAGATGGGAATGTTCTCAAACAATTTTTACCTCCTCCAATCTATGTGGGAAAAGTACAGAAATAAGGGAATAATAATAATTATTATTAATAATAATAATAATAAGTATTAGCTGTCTTAGGAATTACACAGCACCTATTGACATTGTCTGACAGTTTCCTGTATAAGTCAGTGCTCTGACAATCACACTAGGTTAGTAATTAGTGGACAGAATTAAAATCAAATTTCTTCATCTACCTTGGGTTAAGAGCATGACCATCTATCAGGCATTAACTTGCTTCAGTCACTTACTGCATGTCTGCACTTTATCCCACTGAATTGCATAAATGGAAAAACTTCAAATTAGTAAGCATGATAGGAGCAAAACAGCTTCCCTTGTGGGGAAGAAAAAAATAAAAAGGAAAAAAAAAAAAAAGGTTAATCAGGTGAAAATGCAGAATGGTTCCTACCATAGACTCATCTAAATGTGGCTATGTGTAGTAGAGTGAAATTAGACAGATAAAACTTAATTTCCATGCATTTTATTTGTCCTATTATTCATATTTTAACTGGCCCTATCATGGAAACAGCTCTCTTTTCAGGGGCTACCCTACTTAAGACATAATATATATGTGGGGCTCTCTTTAACCACCACCACTTAGATTACTCATATGTACTTGTTGCTGTAAACACATCAAACATCTGCTGAAATTAAGTTAGCCTCTTTGTGAAGTTTATTTCTGCTATATACTTCCGTCTATCCTGTTTTATAGTCATACTAGCAGTAAGGCATCTTTTTGGCCTGGCAGCAATGGTGATTTATGGGAATATTTCTGCATGGTCTGTAAAACACTGCAAAAATCACCTCTCATTAGCAAACTTCTTAGAGACCCTCATTGATTTTTATGGAAACACTATAGAAACAAAAAGATAAGGTTTGTCAGTAACTGAAATCATAGCCTAAAAAGACAGCCTAGAACAATGCGAGTAAAACTTGGGAGAGTTAAAGAAAAACAAAACGAAACTCAAAAGACCCCCAAACAAACAAAAAAGTGCCAAAAACACAACAAAACAAAAACAAACAAACCTTCCAAGAGTCTAGTCATAATAAATTCAGGCAGCAAATCAAAAACTGAAAATGAGATACACATGAATTTTTCTTCCTTTCAACCAAAGCTGCAGGGAACAGTTTACCAGAAATTCAAAGTCTGGTGAATAAGCCTCTAAAGACTCACTTGGAAAAGCTTGAAAACTGACTGGCATTTTCCCACCAGGCATGGGATGAAAAGCAAACCTGAGAGTTGCCAGTATTTATCTCTCTGCAGTTGGAGACTGTGGTTTTTATCTGTGGAGGAAACCAGCTGGGGAGAGGAGAAGCAGAAAGACTTTGTGAAACCAGAACAAACACTTTACAGTTCCATTTTTTCCCCACAGAGATTTCTCTGCTGACATTAATTAAAATTTCTTAAGGGTTATGCACTTGGAGAGCTTGCTTTCTTTTCACTCTTAAATAGCTTATTCACCATGCAACCAATTCTGTTCTGCTTGGTGCACTAAATGCTGCAGGAGAGGGAGAAATGTGTATGGGAAGATGATGTTGCCAGTGGTTTCAAGCACACAGGTGGAGCCTAACTCAAAAGTCAGCATAACAACATAAAGGATCCAAATATTGTGTCACAAAATGAATCAAACCCATTGCACAGGCAGCTCTTGCACAAGTCATCACAGTTTGTGGATGGCACATGAAGGAGCTGCACAGTGCACATGTCAATTCAAAGAGCACAGCTCCATCATCTCCAGAACTTGTTTTCCCAAAAACAAGGGCTATGACCCACCAGCTCTGGCACATTTTAGTGTCACCGCTTAAAATGCTACTAACCTAGACATTTTTCCCGATTCTCTGCTCTCACACAGGGTAGCATTACAAGAATGGTACATGCGTAACTAGTAGCCCTATTTATACCAACTCAAGTGAGCTGTGCTTTACAGCTCAATCCCACAGGTTGTCCTACACAAGCCAGTCCCCACCAACTCCTCAACTGGCACCAATATCAAGCCTTCTGTTGTAGATTTCATTATTTAAACAGAATTTTTTTACTTTACGAGATGGATCTTGGTCTACTCATTTTTATTTGTTATTTTTGTCACTAGCTAGCCAAATTAAGGCAGAAGTAAATATGGAAGCTTATATTTCTTCCATGCCATTATGATTTTATGAAGAGAGAAACACAGCAACAGTCTGTCAGCATCATGTGCTGACAATAAGGCATCATTTTTAAATTTGTAATTGTAATGACCAGAATGAATAGATTATTATACACGATTCTTCTGAAAAGCAGAGAAAATTAGACCAAAATATTTGCCTCATTCTCTACCCAGCTAGAAATTTTGTTGTTTAAAACTCCTGCTTTCCTTTCTACTCTCCTACGTTTTCACTTCATTTCTCTGTGCAGTCACAGAATTAGAATTCTATGGCTTTCTATGACCGACCTCAGTACCCCCTGAGTTTTGAAGTTATATATTGACTTTATATAGGGTCTGCATATGGCAACAGAAAATAAGTGAACTTTCAGCTTAGATGACAAGCTAAGTTTGTTATCTATCAATTTAGTGGGATTTCTGGTTAGAAAAACTAGATGCCTGTCTGGGAGCTAACCACCAAGAGTTTAGACTGCTGATGGGAGTACCTTAAACAGATCATGAGTCTAAAGTTGTTTGGAATAAGTATTAAAAAATAAAATCTCATGTTTCTGCAAGTTTCCCAAGTCTGCAGAACTTGGCAGAAAATCATGTGAGAAAATCTTTCTTCGTATTGCCACTGTTTCATATGTCCCATCAGACTGAACGCTTGAGGATTGCCTTATGCCTAGCACAGCACAGCTAGTTCTTACGGCAACCTGCAGACACCAAGTTTACACAAATGCTAATGAAATGCAGGTTTTCCACAAGATTGGATGAACAGGGATGTTTTGCACTTCACAGCTGGGTTTGCCTATTTAGACATTAAAAGGAAAGCTGAAATACGATAAAAGGAAATCATGTCATTTGATTAGTGGGAGAATTCTAGCAGCACTAATTGTAAGGCTTACTGGCACCATAGCAAACCTCTAAATATGTGTCTAAAACTGCCTCCAGAGTGACTAATGCAGCAAGACTTAGTTGAGCAAAATAAGTTGGGAGAGCAGCATAAAGCAATCCCAGCACATCACTGGCAAAACGTTCCAACACAGTTCTGAAAAAAAAATTATATTGTATTTTCAGACAAATTGCTAACTAAATAGAACAAAAGAGCCTAGACTGAGAAACTAAAGTTATAGAATCATTCTTCTGCAGTCTGCCACACTAGTCAACTTACGCCGATTCAATTACTGGAAAGATTTCCCAGTCCAGTGCTATTTTTCTGAATCCTCTAATCAGAGGTTATTTGCATGCAGTGGGCTCTCAAATGATGATGGCATATCATTTAGTCATTTATTTTTCCTTACTAAAAGGGATCCCTGAAAACCCTGTTCCACTGCAAAGTGCATTGAGCACAACATGGTTAATGTCACCACACAGTGACGCTGTCACCAGAGGAAGGAGCATGTCACACACACCAATTAAGGTGTCTCTGTACTGCTCTTTAAAACCTACTTTGATCAAACCTCAGGAGATGACAGATGAGCATTACTCTGCCCTGACATACAACACATCAAGTGGAGAAACAACCTTCTGCTGACTGTTAAAGGTGTCTGAATAGAACCCACCTGAAATGCCTGGAGACACAGAGCTCATTGGAAAGCAAAGTTTGTGATTACTCAGTATGTGCCTGTAAATTCAAAACACAAATGCAATCTAAAGTCTGCTCAAGTATACTCTTAATTGGCCAGTGCTTCTTCACTTCGTAACTCATTTCACATTCCTACAGCATCATGACAGTCAGTACCTATGGCATGCATGAACTGAGATGTGTTAAAGACAGAAATGTTACACGGTTCAAACTCTCATTATTATGCTGCTACAGCTATCCAGCCAGCAATAAGTGAGTTTTTATAGAAGGTAAACACAGTGATAGTTACTTTTTCTCCAAAGGAGTACCAACCATTAATTGTAATGGAGTTCTGCAAATCAAAATCTGTAGAAAATCCAAATTTAATTCTGTGAGCTATGACTTGGGTATAACACAATCTAATTGTGTAGTTGGGCAGCCAGCTCTTGGAGATGTGTTATGGTATTTAGTTAAATAATATCATAATGTTTTTATAAATCATTATTAGATTACCCAAATAAAAAAGCAGATGAATTCTGTAATTTTTTATTTAATTTGCTATTAATTTAGCTGTGACCTTCAGAAATGCAAAAAGCATCACTGGGAGACAGAAGAAATATAGTTAAATGAGTTTACATATTCAAAAACATTTTCGTCATCTATTGGCTCAAAAAAATAGAGAATGCTTTACTATATTATCAAATGATGCTGACTTGCAAGCAGATTTTCTTTTACCATCAGTATTACATAAGTCACAATGCTCAAGTCACCTACTCCTATACCAGCACATACCATTCTTAGCAGACCCAGGCTCATCAGCTTTCCCTTGTTATAACAGTGTTACCTGTTGTATCCGATTTTTTCTAGTACCTTTTCTACAAATTAATTGAGCTGTCATTTACTTGTATAGCATAGATGTGTAAGTGGGCATGCAATCCCCATTAGAAACACTCAGTAGAAAGAGTTTAAATAAAACAGAGAATTTAAAATATCTTTTGTTTAGAGTTTAAAAGAAAAAAAAAATATAAATCCAACCAACCAGTAGCTAACACACTCCTCCTTGTATTTTATAAGTATTTATGCATTGGGCAAATAATTGTTTAATGAGCAGATATGGAAGAATACCTTCAGTGTTTTGTGTTTTGTTTTTTTTTTTTTGTTTGTTTGTTTGTTTTTTCTCTGTGTGTGTGTGTGTTTTGTTTTGTTTTGTTTTGTTTTTGTTTTCTTTTTTGGCAAATTTCAGGAGAATTTCACTAGCTATTATTTTGTAAATGCTTGTGAATTGGTGAAAGAATGACAGAACAGAAAATGCATGGAAAGCAGCCATCACACCAAGTGTGATCTGGGAGTACACCCCTAAGAAGAGACTTAAAAGAAAGCTTTCCAGGCTGAATGACAGATCAGGGGGATTTGGAGATGAGAGAAGAAAAAGGGGGAAAAAATAACACTTACTATTGAATTAATTTCTGATATTTTTCATAAAACAGGATACATAGGTTACCTGTGAATTAATTACACACCATCTAAGTAATATGTAGGTTTATCTTTTTTTTTTTTATTGTAATTGAGGTGGCAAAAAAAATTGTTACCATATTAATTATGCTACCATCTATACCAGTTTCAAAGTAGCTTACCCTGCAGAGACTAATCTTAGGTTTGAAAATTTATCTATATTTAAATTATTCCCCTCCTTCTCCTTCACATCAGTTTGACTCAGGAGAAATCCATTCTAAAGAGGAGCCAGGCAGTGCACATTAATAACATGGTAGAAAAGGGAAAAATGTAAGAGCAAATCAAATAAAAATAATTTCAAAAAGTCTAAAATTTAAAACTTCCAGTGTAGACAAATGAATACCACGAGAAGATTAAATAACTAAGTAAATAAAATCAATTAAACATTTCCATAATATTGCCAAGTAATTTGCTTTTGATCAGCAATTTCTGTTTCACAGTCCCATGGTTCATAATTCACACATGTAGCATTTTATGGAAAGTGCAAAATGGAAAGGGAGGGGCTGCTCCATCACTGCTAGTGAGAAGACACACTGAATAAATTGATCTCAGCCAGGAAATTGCCCAATCAGGAACACAGATTACAGAAAAAGTCAATCCCAGAGAGCAGTTCTTGAGACCCCCGCATGATGAAAGTTGATTAGACAGAATCATTTTTGGTACAGCCACTGGGAGTTCTGAACATTCAGCAGCTCAAAGGGTCAAGCTTCAGCTAAGTTTGTGGAGATGAGCTTTTCCCTGTATATCACATTAATCGAAAATCAGCATTGCAATCAGTACCATCACTACAGACAGAAGAAAAAGGATGTAACTAAGATTAGTCAACACACAGTACTAACATACAAATTTTCTTCAGCCATCTACAGCTATTTGTCTTTTTTTTTCTTTCTTTTTTTTTTTTTTTTTAAACTGCTATAAGAGGGAGTGGAGTAAAATCACTGGTTTATGAAGGCCACAGCCAACCCAATTCCTTGTGCAAAATCCTAGCTAAGCCCTTCTTCAGTACACCTACAGGACTTTTCTCCTCTATGTTCCTGTTCATATTATATCACTACTTATTTTGTGGAAATTATCTCCTGATTAGATGGCTTGAGAAACAATTCCCAGCTCATGTGACTGCAGTAGCTATCAGACGATGCTTCTGTTCCCATTAGCAATAATTAACTTTTCTTCCAGATCTTTATAGGTAGGGGAAAAAAATATCAACAATATGGCAGTCTAATAAAATTGCTACCACTCAGCTTGAACATCTGCTTCTAAATAGTAAGGCAAGTGCTGCCTTTCTCTGCAAAGGCTGTTTCCCCATGAGAATCTGTTCCTTCTACTGTGGTGGGTGGGATTTAAGTTAAAGCATGGATTTATATCAGTATTTCTGTTTTATCTTTCTCAAATGAATTCATCAAGCACAGGACTAAGGTAGACATGATTTTCTGAAATTTTAATTACAGCAATGTAACTCTCTGTAGATCTGACCTGTAATTATATGGGCATGTTCTTGAGGCATGAAGTTATACACTAAGCCTCTAACATGCATAGCAGAGCACTGCATGCTTGCAGATCTTTCTTTAACCACAGGACTGGTTTCTCAGAGAAGATCAATCTGACCCTGTGCAATTAAATTAAGAGGTGCATAAATATCTCTTACCTAAGTATTGATTTAGTTAAAGGTATTTTTATTTATCTTTATTTATTTTTAAACAACTACTGTAAGTAGCAGTTTAGGAAAACCTCAGCATAATTTGTTCAAGGAACAGAGCTTTCAGACCTGTTGGTTTCTTAAAACATAAAAGCTTGTTGGAACAGAAAGCCCGTCCTGACATCAATAAATTGGGAAACACTAATCCAATAATCCCCCACTTTGAAATGCTAAATCAAAAAAGGAAAGAAAAAGGAAACCCCCGAGCTCCGCCCTCGCATAAATCCACCAATCTGTAATGGAAACCATAATCCAGCACTGCTTTCATCAGTTAGTAGGTTTATACCATGTTCCTCTCCAGGAGTAAAAATCTGAAACTTGTTAATACAGAGAAATTAATGCTACAACTGATGTAACTAAGATCTGTTTTCTCCTGATCTATGAAACTGATACCCTTCTAGTTATTTTTATTTCTAGTCTTAACCCCACACTTGCTTAAACCTCCTTAAAATTAGTAGCCAATTTGTGTGTAGTACAGCACGTAGAAAAAGAGAACTGGCATTATACAGTGTGTGATCACAAACACACGCTTGTGGGATCATTTTCCACCTTGGGAGATTCATTCTAAATCAAAGACTTCTGTTATTATTCAAGTCCTTCCTAAAGTTTCAAGCTGTTTGGTTGGTTTGTTGCTTTGGTCCCGTTGACAGACAGGATTTCTTTGCAAAACTCTGGTCCTGCTGCCTAATGTCTCTAAACAAAACAAAACAAAACAAAAATCACAAGTCAAATGACAACTTCTCTTCTGATTTCTCTCAAAACAACTTTCTCAAGTCCTTACATCTGCTTAGCACGAAAAGCCCTGTCATCCATAATTCTCTCAGATCCCAGGTAAAGGTTGCCCCAGCTTCCCTACGTATGACCGTCATGATAAAGTAGCATGATAAAGCTCATAGTTCTAGAACATAAGTGACAGATACCATAAAAATGTATCTTCTTACAAATTTCCTTTTCTAATAAGTTTCTGCTGTCCAAATCTCAAAAGCACTAACACACTGTGTCTCTGAAGCCTGCAGTGCGATTCCTAGTTCTGCCACTGCATTGATGGGTCAGCTAGAATCAACCTCCTTTGTGCCTCAGACACCTCAGGTTTAATAGGAAAGAAAACATACAACCAACCGCATGGATTTCAACAGTGGTAAACATATGATCAAGACTGTTTTTCAATTAAGGTTACGATAATTTCCTGTATTTGTATGGCAAACACTTATCTATAAAAATGATGTTATATTGTGTGGGAGACAAAGGGATATGGCCATCCTCTTCAGTGGTATGTGGGCCAGGACAAGGGGTGATGGCCACAAAATGGAGCACAGGAAGTTCTGCACCAACATGCGAAAGAACTTCTTCACGGTGAGGGTGATGGAGCACTGGAACAGGCTGCCCAGGGAGGTTGTGGAGTCTCCTTCTCTGGAGATGTTCAAGGCCCGTCAGGACGCCTACCTGGGCAGCCTACTCAGAGGAACCTTCTTTTGGCAGGGGATTGGACCCAATGATCTTTCAAGGTCCCTTCCAACCCCTACAATTCTGATTCTGTGACTGCAAAACGCAGAGGTTTGATTTCAGATACTAACTACATCATCAGCATTTGACTAGAAAGATTACTCAGTGGTTACAAACTGCCTTTACCCCAAAGGTTTTTTAAATAGTTGATAGTTACTGATAGCGCTTGGTAGAAAATGATAATCTAGCCACATTTACACTTACACAGATAGATGCTGTAAAGAAACTTGAAGGGGAAAAAAAAAAAAAAGAAAAAAAAAGAGAGATTTTTTGAGGAAAAAAGTAGCTTTGACCTATATAAACACTCAAAAAAAAAAATCATTAAAGGCTAAACATTTTGCAACACAACTAAATGTAGTGAAAACATAAGGTTTGTTTCTACTATATAGTTATCCATACTGTTTGATTATAAAAGGAACTGAAGTAAATCTTAAAGATGGCTAGTAAATTTGCTTTTAAAATTATGTTAATTTAACACTTATGGGAAATTCCAAGTATTAAATCCAGACATGCTTAATGATGAGCATTCTCTGAAACCATACATTCTCTGTTCAAACTTAAACTTCATTTAAAAAATTCTTCCTAATTATTTTTCCATAGCATAGAAAGGGGGAGAAAGGGATGGGAAATGGGATCTGATGAGACATCTCTCCCTGCCTCCTGCATAATATGGCAAGTGTCTGGAATAAACCTGAATACCACTCAAAGATTTCTCTGCAGAGTACATAAAGATTGGCTACAATAAGTAGATTTGTATTACCGAGTCCCAGCAGATCTCTCCAGGAGTAATCCTGGGTCACGGACCAAATCTCATTAGCATTCCTCTATATCCCAGCTGGTTTTCAACCAAGACCACCCAGCTGTTCACTGACTACCGTCTCCTAGCCAGACATACATGTGCCTCCCCACCATACTTCCTCCATGTTACACTTTCCCTGTCCAGAGTCTTTTGGGAAAGCGTATTCCACTGGACATAAAAGGTTTACTAGATGTTGCCATTAGAGCAGAACAAAAACTAGTTTTATTTCTGTTTAATTCTGGTAAGAGAATTATTAAGTGAATTGAAAAAGTTAGAATTTCTTAATGAAAAAAAATAAAAATCTGAAAGTGTCAAAAGTCCTCTGTGGTTACATTAAACTACTCTTATTTTTATTCAAACACACTTAAAGAAAGAATATAAATGAGGTAATACTTATTCTGCAAGTGAAATATCTATCCAGTCCGGTCTGAAAGATAGAAACAAAACCACATTTTATCTGGAGTGTCCCCTCAGCAGGATATATTCTTGAATTATTTGTATTTTAGGCAAAGAGAAAAATGTTACATCAGACCAATTCCATTGTGCTGGAACGTTCATACTTCACAGTCTCCGGTTGCATTTTTGCACTCACATCCAACTCCTGAAAACTTTCATTTCTCAGCCACCTCTGCCGATCTTCACTTCCAGCATGAGATGTTTCAATGACATTTTTTAGATTAAAGACTTCACCAGAAAAATACCTTATCTTCAAAACAGTTGAATTATTCTCTTAAGTCATTCTAAACATATAATCAAAAACCAGAAGAAGACAGACCATTTCAAACTTAGCCAAGGCAGACTCTAACTTTGCCTTAATAAGATTTTTTTTTTCCCCAGTGCTACTCATTACTGCTTAAAACATGAACGTTTTGATGAGTTCCTTTGTAATACACCATATAATATAGACATCCATTAGCACTTTCTACAAAGACTTGGATTAGAAGAATGGAGATGTTGAACTCTGTACAGTTTTTGAAAGATCAATTAAGTCTTAGAATAGATCACATCATCCAAAATGTCATAAACTACACAAAGGTACAATCAGGAACTGCTAAGAATTGATCTGTTGAATAATCAGGAATCAATCAATCCTGTTTTTAATGCAGACTACTTATTAAAATAAATTTAACCACTGGGTTACACATACTCACTTTAGTAACCTGAGTAACTAAGCAGAAAACACAATAAAAGAGTTCAAGTATAAAAGAATTAGCAGTAAACTTTGGAAGCTGTTCTGTTCCCTTCTCCCTCTATTTTTCTAGATACCTTCGAGCACAGTATACACTTAAAGAACGAAGTGAGGTAGTGTTAGTTATTCATCAATATTTCATGTCAACATGTAATTAATTTCATGTCTCTCTCTAGTGGCAGCAAATTGCACTACTGCTTAGTATTAGCTGTCAGTTTTGCTTTGGAAATGGTTTTATTTACAGGTTACTAGAAAACAAATTTATTTGCTCCTTATGTTTCTGCAGCACATTTGAAAGTTAATTATAAGATGAAAAAACTAAAGCTAGTGAAACAATAATACAGTTTTGTTAAACAATGGCAGACCATTGAGAAAAACCATTTTTCAGCAAACTGCGATCCATTAATATAACAGGAACTGCAAAACCAAGGCAGCATCTGTCACCACTGACAAATCATATATTTATATTGGCAGAGAATTCAAGAACTATGAGGACAAACCAGCACAAGTTTCTCAACTAAGTTCAGAAAAGGTGTGAGATCTGTGAAATACGGTATATCCCCCTAATACTAGCTTTTAGCATAAATCACATTAATACCAGACAACCATTTCCTTCAAAAGACCACCCACACAATTCATTTTGCTACGTCCAGACTGCAGTGATGCAAATTAGGCTGCTTCAGGTTAAAAGCACAAAATGAGCATGTACTAATAGAAATATTCCAGAGATCCGAGAGTCCTGATGACATAAGTACTTGTCTGGGATACAAGAGACAGACTAAATTCCAAACTATTCTCTGCCTCTTTTCTCAATGCTTACTTAAGAGTATAAATTCTTCGTCTGCTTATTTTATTGAACTTTTTAAAATGAGGAATTGCCTCTTTCTTCTGTATTAAAATCTCCTGAGTACACAACACTGAAATCAAGATAACTCTAGACAGATGAACACGCATCTTCAACATCTACCAGTCTTTAAGTATTTGCAGAGTATCTCACTATTTAGAGCACAGTTGGAAAAAACTCTTCTAGTCAACACATAGGCTGACACACCTCTCAGTACTCAATAGCATGACAGCTGCGTAAAATGTTCAGTGTGTTCTTTCTAAGATTAATTCAGAAGGAAGGGGAAAAGACTTAATTTACGAACCTCCTCATGACTCCCATTTAAGAGACTGAGCAATCCAGGTCACCCAGTTGGTTTTTCAACAAATGCTTGCTGACTTTAAGTTTGTTAAGGGATTAATATGATATATCTGTGCTAATTGCATGACATGAGGCGTTTAGCTTTATTATCAGCTGCATACAGTATATTCTATGCAGATGGATGATTTCTCCTCTCTGATACTGTATGGGGCTTTACTTCATACTGTATCAATTATTATTTTGAACCTGTCATGGGCAATGATGTTTGCTTACAAAAAAAAAAAAAAACACCAAACAAACAAAAACCTAATTGCAACTTTCTAACACTGCTGGAGAAAAAAAATATGGGGAAAAGTTGGGGAAGGGAGGGAGCGGGAACAAACAGCTCAGAACATTTAGCAATATTCATTTATGGCATGTGCTGGCTACACCAAAATTCACTTTATATTACAATTGTGTACACTGATTATCTATTTTGAAAGAACAACATGACTCCAACATCTTCTAGCCTTTATTCACTGCTCATTCTGACATGCAAGCACACAATTTAGTAATAGGATTATATATATATGTATATATCAATCCTATTACATGATTGGATTACAGTTCCTGATCCCAGGGATGCTTTTCAGTCCTAGCAGAGATTTTAAGTTCTACACATTTAATGACCGACAATTTCTGTCTGTGAACATTTTAGGTTGCAAAATAGCTACAGATACAAGTAGATACTGAATAAGATAGCAGAGATTAATATAGCTTGCACACATGCTTACTTACATGCAAATCTTATGAGTTCTGTTAATATAATTTACTTTCTTTATATTGGTACTCTGTCTTTATAAGCATGATTCCAAGAAATTAAAAGCTACCTTTGGCAGGCTATGTTTCAAGAAGCATAGACAGGACACTCCAGAGATAAAACCTACAGCATCTTTTCCAATACTTGTGATCAAGAACAATTTGCCTCTTCTACATTCCTCATCTTGTGTATTAAGACTTTATATTTCCTCTTCCTAAGAGGAATTATCTTTTATTATAATAAAAACGTGGTCTGAGTTCTGTTGTTGTCGTATTTGTGGATTTACCTGTTTGAGCCATGGAAGTATTGTTTCATGGAGCATGGGGTGGCAAGAAAAGCCTTCACTATTTTAGTCTATATAGCTGAATAGATTTTACAAAGTAATGTTAATATTCACTACATCCCATTGACATTCATTGTTATATATTATATAACATTATATATTACTAACAGTGCATCGTTATATAATTTATAACAACACATTAACATTATATAATATGTTAAATATTAACATTATACACAATATTATATATTATTATTTTATTAATATTCAGTACATCTTAAAACCTCAGTGCTATCAATATTGTGTTGGCAAGACAGAACAGGTATAAAATGTCTTAAAGCTGTTTGGTCTGACCCATCTGGAAAGCACCAGTTTGCTATAGAAATACTATTGATCTTGCTGTAAACCCAATTTTTACAATGCTGCAGCACAGTGATGCAGCATTGCAGTCATGTGATTGCCTTCCATTGACATGGGTTATGGGAGCAATTGCAGTATGACTACCAGGATAGCTTTGCTTTTACAAATGACTATTTCATTGCTTTCATGATTACCCTGAAGGAAACAAAGGGAAGGGATAAAAGCTGATTATAAATCTCAGTGTTGCCCTTTCTGAGTCAGTATTGAAAACAGGTCTGAACTGAGGACAAGGAAACTTCTTGTTACACACCTAAGAAGACTCACAATTGATTACTCGTTTGCCATCATGCCAGTAGTTCCCCCTGTGGCTCAGACAGAAAGGTGGTACAATTTCTCTTCTGTTAATTCCTAGTCAATTTATTGTGGTGATGTGAGGGGAAAAAATGGAAAAAAACAGTAAGTGCAGATGGTGAAATGTGTCACCTTTACCATCACGAATGTTGATATAGTTAACAAGTAATATGCACAGACATAAATAGTGACAGATTTCCAAGCTTATCATAGCACATTATGCAAACAGATAGTCTCCTATTGTGGTACCCAAGATCATCTTCCTTCCAGTTTTTATTAGGCTTAAATTTGACTAGTGAAAACGAACTAATATACTCTGGCAATCTTTGTCTCAGCCTTAATTTAAAGGAATACTAAATACAACCTTCTCCCTCAGAACAACAAAAACTCTAAAGATTTTTAAAATATTAAATTGTGCTTTACAAATTTTCCAATGTACAATAAGGATTAGAACCTTTGATGTTTTGAAGGTGTATCTATCAAGCAATCTAAAAGACCTATACTCTGGTTTCTAGCTTTAAATACCTGAAAGATAGTCTCATGGAGCTCATGCTTGAAATTAAGATGTATTTGGTCCTTGCTTAGGGCTTTCATGAGCTTCTTACTTAATTGTATTACGCAAAACTATAATACAATAATACAATAAATGCTTCTCCAGTATTTTTTTTTTAATGCTAATCACTTGCCATTTCTAGTTTTGCCCCATGTAGAAGGGTTTTTATTTATATTTTTAAGGAATGTAGATTTTCTCATAATTTGTTTTGCTATATGATACACAGAGAGAAATAGTTTGTGCTCTAACAGTGAGGCAGATCCACATGAGAAGAGTTTGATTGCAAGTCTAGTGACATAAAGAGAAGAGGGATCCACAAAAGGATTATTCACTTGTGAAAGTACCTAGCCTCTACTGGCAGAGAAAAAATGGGACCAAATTTTCCTTGAGAGCAGTGTTCTGGCACTATAGTTAATTGAACTATTATAGCTTGACTTTTTCTTTAAAAAAATAATCACATAAAAATTCAGAATCCAGAATCTTCTTTTAAATTCAGAAGCATTTGTTTAAAAATAATCACACTGCTGATGAGATGCAGACTAAATTTGCAGTCACTGACAAATTTACCCATCTGATACTTACGACATTTTGCTTAAAAAACACTAAGAACTTGGTGAGCTGAGAAGTCAAAATGCCTGCACAGCATTCTCAGTTTACGTCTGCTTCCCATAGTCTCAAGCTGTGAATTGGACACATGATATGCACTATAAGATAGCAACTATAACTTGAGAACAGCACAGAATCAGGTCAACACATTTTGGGGGGAAAACTGCTTACAATGCAAAGCAGCCAAGTAGCCATGATGACTTGCCAGATGTGATCGTGCTCACTGTAACACATTCCCCATATCAGCACATATTATTAATCAAATGTTATAAGAAGCTGCCTGCAGCAGCACTCTGCAACCATGATTAATTAGTCAGGGGCTTGTACGGGGAACCTAGACACTTTTTTTTTTTCACAGACTAGAGTCTAGATCAGAAAATTTAAGTACAAAGGTAGAACTGCAGCATGTCAGCCGCTCAGCTGATTGCATCCATCTTGAATGGCAGAGGTGCATACCAGGCAAATTAAATGTTCTTTCATTTCACGTTCAGAAGTACTGTAGAGAAGCATCACTACATGGTGCTGAGTTGCCTCTGAACAGTCAATAAATAATGATAAAGCTTGGTTTTCCATGAAGCTTGGCCTCTCTACTGAGAGGATAGGGCCAGAACCAGTAACTACTGAAAAATAACTGTAGTTTACTTCAAGTCCTCAGCTATATTGTGTCACAGGAGAAAAAAAAAAAAAAAAAGAAAGAAAAAAAAGAAGTCTGAATAAAAACTCAAACATTTACACTTAACATATTGCTGAATAGACATTCTCCACTGGAAGAAATACTTGGTAGTTTTGTCCTCTATAATGTAGGCAACAGCAATACACATGTTCTAAAAGTACTGTATGTTATTGAAGAAAAAAACAGTCGTGCCACATCCAGTTAGCAATTAGCCATTTCATCCCTATCTAGTTCCAGAAGTTGATCACATATCTGCCTTCACAAGAAAACTTTTTGCTGTGGAATTATATTATTCGATGTTACACCAAATTATCATAGTAATTTACTAAAATATCCAGGAGTGGTCAAGATTTTACTTAAAGAATCAATTTGAATTTGAAATAACTTTTAGTTGGTAGAAGAGAAAGTTACTGAAGTTGAAGTCTGAAAATATTCCATATGTAATCAGAAAGGGGGAAATACAATGTGATCTGTATTATTGAGCACGTGTATCAGGAACCACCAAAAGAGACAAAAACATAGAAAGATGAAATAAATGACAAGTGCAAACAATGAAACATAAAAAGAAGAAAAAAATGGAATAACAAAGATAAAGAGTTTAAAACAGCAGAAGGGAAGTGTTGTCTTGGAAAGCTTTGATTTCTTACTTGCCTTGACCTTCACAGCTTATGGTAGCCCATCAGCCCATAGGTACTTCCCAAGTTAGAGCATTGAACACATCCAGGCTTGGTTAAAGTGCCACTATTATTATTATTAAAATAGAGAGATGAACTCCGGGCACTGGACTACCAACTAAGTTTAATTCCTACCTCTGTAAAATACTCTCTGCAATAGGTCTTGGTTTCCCCTCTGCAGATAGAGCACCATACTTTCCTTCTCATCCTTTCATTTCCTTATCCCATTTCACTCATCCATGTACTACATGCCCTTAACATTTTAATATCCATATACCAAGACTTGGCTAAGCCCACTGACCTAGAACGTGTTTAGGGTTTCCAGAAAATAGAAGTTTCCTGGGAGTCAATATGAGGTCCAACCCCACCACACTGACACAGAGCAAACAGGTAGGGGCAGAAAAACACCAAAGAGCACATGTACTGGTGTGAGAACACACTAAATAAATACAGAAGTGAGCAGCTACTGGTGGCAAGAAGGAAAGATACAGTAACAGGAATATACACATAAAATAATACTAAAATTCCTCTTCTACCGTGTGTGCAAAGGATGGAGGAACATATATAATTGCAGTAGCCTTGGAAACAAATCATCTATTTTGAAAGCTCACACTTCTTTTTTTAACAAGCCCCTGATTGAATGACATGGCCCTGATTGTGCTGAAGGCAAACACTTAATGGTTTTGAACACATTTTAAAAAATGAGTAACTCATGTTTGCTTTGTAGCAGAAGCGTCAACCTGCATATGTTAAGAGCTGTCAGAGAAAGATATCCAACAGGCAGCACCAAACAATCTCTGTTTTTAAACCACTATTGATTGTGCTATAATCTTCGTACTTTCTTGATAATAGCTGTTTCCAAACTGGCAGACATCAATTATGACTCACATTGATGTAACACAAAGTAATGCATTTGCTGCCACTGATTACAGCAACTTTAAATGTTTTATCTGCAAGCCCAGAGCATATGGTATAAAACTACTTTGTAAAATGCATAGCAGTGGAAGAAGCTCCTATGTACCAGCAAAGAATTAAGCAACAGGAACCAGAAGAACAGAACAATTACAAATTATCCACTTCCCTTTTCAAGTTATAGTTTTCATTTATTAAGAAAATGTGGACATGCAAGAACCAAAAATGTGCCCTGATTTTTTTAAAAAATGAACAGTACTTGTTAATTCATTGTTGCAGAATTCACTGAAGGGCCACCACCAGCATTGCTATGAACCCCTAAAACTAGAAACTCAGCTTGGAGAATGACTGCTGTGGGGCAGGTAGGTAAGCACAGCTTGTGCAAGCAGTCAAATAAAGGTGGCTTGCATTCAGCCACACCCACTCTCATATCCCCTTGCCCTACCAGGGCTGTGGAACATGTGCGAAACAAAAAACCTGCCCAGGTTAGGGCTGTATTTGATGTCCTCGGTGAGCTTGACTCTGACAGCAACACTTCAACACAGAAGTCCAGGCTTTTATAATGCTATCTCACAGATTGCGGTCTAATCTTCTTATCTTTTTTAGTACTAGCCCAGAGGATCCTTGAAGATCCATCTTTGTAATTATCACATCGAATTTAAGAAGCAGTGAACTATTCTGACACGTCTTGATGTAGTATCCTAATTGCTGTTTTGTAGCCCTGGATATTCTTCTGACTATCATTCTGTTTCTCATATTTATGTGGACATGTTCTTATACCTCTCAGAGTCCAGAAGTGTTTTCACCCATCAGAATTGCTTAAGAACATTTTGAAAGAAAGGGAAAATGACAAGAAACATGCTTTTGCCTGCAAGTCTTACTGCCTTATCTCTCCAGAAGTGGGGAAAAAAAAAAAAAAATCAACAGCAAATCCCCTGAATAATCTTATTCTGATATCCATACGTGCACCCATATGTGCACGTAAAAAAAAAAAGCATTCATTTTGACAACTGACCTCTACTCCAGAAAAATGGGATCATCCCCACGGTATGCAACTGCAGGGCTAGCAACCTACCTACCCCTAGGCAACACACAGCACCATAAGCAGCCACACTGACCTTGGTGGCAGTTGGTACCATGCTAATTGCTCAAGACATTTGAAAAATCAAAACAGTTAAGGTCTGGAGTCAATCAGAACCCCAATTTTTATTTTTTGATGGAAATTCTGAAAAATCAGAATTTAGGTTAAGTTGGGGTACATTAGGATTTTAAGACACCTTTTCTTATCAAACAGTCAAATCTACTTCTCCCCTGCTTTATTTCAAAAACAAACAAACATTATTGCTACTTTATCCCATTTCACAGTAGCAGTGCATCATATGATGTGTCAGAAAGGACATCAGTCACCATGGTATGACACTGGACATATTTAATCTTTCCTTCATTTTCTATACAAATAAATGACAATGGCTACATACAAGCAATATTTTCTAGATTCAAGTGTTTTGTTTTGGACCTGAATGGAAGGATTTGACATTGAAAAAATGAAACCTGTACTGATAAAGATATTCAAAGATATTTGACTAGCTCCAGATCAAAAAGCCACTGTTATTAATATTTCATTTTCATGGGAAGAAACCAAAACCCAATCCTCAGAGAAACACAGCATTGCATATTTTTTCTGTTCTCCTGTCCACTGCCAGTGGGTGTAGTGCTTTTATCCCCCCCATGCAGAGGAGAGCGCCCACCCTGGGGTCAGCCCGGCCACATGCTGGGGGCTCTGGGGCTGCAGCGGTGTGTTCACAGACACTGCCATCCCCAGGCCTCGCCAGCGTGCTGCCTCCCTGCCCAAGCTGCCAGCGCAGCTAGTACCTTGCCTTACCCGTAGCAAAATGGCAATGCAATAATACGCACAAACCAAGTACTAAGCTGAACACATTGCCACCTGAAAAGAAAACCAAATCTGTGTGCTCACATCCTTTCCATCCCATATGCCCCCAGCTAGTTGCCAGGCAACCCAAAAACTTGCCTTGTGCTTGTGAATCAGGAGTGGGGAAAGAACACAAGTGCACGAAGGGAACACCACAGATGCAGAGAACAGCCTGCATCTGAAGGGCTCCGGGGGCACGCATCCTGAGCTGGCTGCAGGGCAGTGACACACTTTGGCTCCTGACAAGTGCTCCTATGGGCATTTTTGCAGTTGCTGGCTGAAAAAGGACGTGGATCAGGCAGTTCAAGTCAGTTAGGTGACTGAGCTGCTGAACATGGCCAGGGGGTGCAGCAGCGCTTTCAGAGCGACTGCGGGAAGTCAGAGAGGATTTGCTTTATTTCTCACAGGCAAGCAGTGCTTTCTTGCAACCCGTCCACTCTGGGAAAGGATAACTCCTGTGAAACAAGCGCTGGTGAATTTGGAGCACTACACCAATGCCCACATTCTGGACAGTAACTAATGCCACATGAATACTACACATGCACACCTGGCATTTTTGCCAAAGGGAATTCTGTGCCGTGAAACAACCCTGCCTGCCAATTTGTTAAGTGGAACATCTCATGACCAAATTCCAGCCTGTGTTTAGAAAGGACATCGCAGTGGCAGCAGGCTGAAAACATGGCTCTGGACAGAACCAAGCAGGCGAGAAAATGGCACCAGCAGCAGGACAGCTGTTTGTGAAGGTGGGGCAAACTTCTTCTGTTAAAGGACGCACCCTGAAGCTTAATGAAGTTATTCCAAATCATCCATCACATAAACCAGTGCTTTCCAATAACAAGGTTTATCATGGAACCTTAGAAATGCTGACTGGAAGAGACCCACTGATGGTCGTTAAATCCAACCTCACATTCAATGCAGGACTGTCAACAACATCACCACAAGTCAGCTGTGGCACTGTCTACCCAAGGCTGGAAGCCCCCAGGGATGCAGCCAGGAGCCCCGCAGGCAGCCTGTCCCTGAGCGGAGCCGCGTGCCCCAGTAGGAAGCAGGTTTCTCTGATGGATTCTTCACAGAAGGGGCAACACGGCCCCACGCAGGAGCCGAGGTAGAGGTTTAAAGATGAAAGGCCCAGGGTTCTACCACCAGTCTCCAGAGACACTGGGTTTATTGCATAATCCTTTGCAGCTGCTGAACAAAAAAGCTGGCTAGAAACATCCCCTCTCTAGACTACAGCAGTACTAGAAGCTGGCACGCTTTGATTGAGATGTTAGCAAGGCCATAACAGAAACTGGCTTAATTTCCAGTTGGACTGAACATGGTTCAACTTTGATCTCTTCTGTATCTTTCCCTATGCATACGCTGCATCTGAGGATGAATTTTGGTGATAAAGATCTCACATATATGTTTCAGTAAGACAAAAATGGATTTGTATCTTGAAACAGGCCAAGCAAAATCAATTCTTTATAGATCAAGTTTTTAGGCACAGGAAAACTAAAAGTGTAGGTTTAATCTGTGAAATTATGCACACTGGAACATGCACCTCACATCGTAAAATAACCCTGCAGAGCAGCAGGCTTGATTTAAAAACATTCATCCACTGTTCCTAACACTTAGCTGGCAAGGGGGAGGAATGCTATATACTCACATATCCATGCACAGTACTTAAACGGAGAGCACTTTTTTTGACTCATGACCAAGAGAGAGGCAGAGTAAAGAAATAAAGCACCGTATGGAATTCTCTGTGCTCATCTTCACTCGCCTTCATCCTGCCTGTACATGACTCATTCAGATGGGTATCAGCACACCATTTTTGAGTATTCATTCCCAGAGAGCCACCGAATTATTACAGTCCCAGGCTAAAGCATCCATAAACGGCACAGGGAGCTTACACAGCCTGTGAGGATTTATGCTCCTAACTTTCAGCACTACCCTAACAGCCCTCTGCAGAATCCCCTGTTGAAAACTGAACCCCATAAAGACCAGACCCAATTGTCCATGTTATAATCTTATCTACACTAAAATGCATCATGTTTTGCCTTTTTTTGACAATGAGGTTATAGGTTAAGCCTCCTATAAAACAAACATATGTAGATTCCAGTTTATCTGATTTTTATTTTATTTTTTCTAACAACAACCTTGACATTACAGCAAAGCAACTTGCAGATTTCCTCTAGAAAGCTATCTCTATTAGCTAGAATCAATACCAGGACTACAGAAGATTACTTGCAAAGATAATTAGCTCCCATGGACAAAACCACTTGCAAGTTTGTGTTTGTAAATATTGGGTGGCAAGCTCTTAACACCTATTAGATACACGTCAGTACTACTGGAAAGCTAACCACTACACAGCCGCTTTGTTTAACCACCAATTAATCTGCTGAAAGATTCAGTTGCCGCCAGCCTGGCTACTGTATATCCCAAAGTGTTTTGCTATACCAGAAGCTCAGATCCAAATACATTTTACTTATTAACATCTTTACCTGACAGCTACAGCAAGTATATGGAGGACATCCTTTCTCTCAGAGGAGACAGATTTCCTAGCAGCTTTACTTGCCAATTTCTCTATTTTAATAAACTTTCCATTGGGATTATTAAAAACATCTGACATTACCATGAGTCCAAAATGATTTCAAGGGTCTGGTTTACAACAGCTCTGACTTCAACACCTTGTTCATCCTCAGAGCGGATCTGAGGACTTTACTGCTTCAAGCACAGCAGCCTCTTGTCCAGCCAGCTTCCAACCCAGGCAGCAGCTTCTGGTTGCAGCCCTTAATTAATAACAATGAGAAGGCCTGAGTGTTGTACATACATGACTTCTAAAGAATGCTTGTTCCTTTCCTACTCATTTTCCAGATCATTTTCCCCAAGAAACATTTCCTCCCACAATTATAACTTCTCCCAGCAACCACTACCAACAGCCTCGTCTGTTTCATGAGGCTCCTCTCTGGAGCCAGCCCACAGTCAGTTCTCATCCTCCTCAAGTACTGGGGAAACGAGGAGCCCTTTATCAGCCTGCTCTACTGCCAACAGCACCTTCACGGTTTTCAAGGTAGTCTACCCAAGAGAAAAGTAATTTGTCTTGCACACTGACATTTAGCTCTCACCTCACAGGCAAGATAATCATCAAGGCAAAAAACATATCTGATGTAGAACAGATGAACTAAAGCACATAAAGAGAAGTATGAGTTTTATGCCAAAATGCTGAGAGACTGAGAGAGGCAGAAAGGTTTTCTTCTTTCTCTGACATCTGCAAGAGAAAATAGAATCAATTTCCTAGGCAAGAACATAGCATGGAAATCTACTTATATATGGCACCATGCCCTCAACATAGCAGCACTAGTCGGGTACTAAACCAGCCTGGAAAAGCCACATCGCATTTTTCCTGTCACTCCTTGCTAGAAGTCTGAAGTGAATGACCAGAAGAGACAGCTCTGCTCCAGGGACTGCTTTGTAGATTAATTGGCATTTAGTAGTTACCTAATAAATGAGGTGTGCGAGTAGGTAGCATTGAGCAGGGAAAGGGATTAAGTACAAGAAATAACTTTCAGAATGACAATGTGCATTTTAGGATTGTGTCATTTGCTCTGAAAAAAAAAAAATAAAATAAAATTATTCAGAAGTACTGAGGCACATTTCAATATATTTTGACAACTCCTTTTGTTTCTATTTTTTCAGAAATTTGTTGTCAAATTTGTAGTAGTAATAATAATAATAATAATAAAGTTTGTATTTGACTTAGCAAGAAAGAACAGACTATTTCCCCTGCATCAGACAAGTAGTTTAGGGGTAATATGACAAGCAGACTACCCTCCTCTGTAAGGAATGGCAAATCCATGCCCAGTACTAGCTGCGTAATACGGACAGGCCACCAAAAGTGTTTGGTAATTCACGACCTGCAGTGACACGTTTGAGATCTGCTGAGATGAGGAGGGAGGTTGTCAGTGGGCTCGTCTCCTTGGCAAGCCTGAGACAGCCCCTCTTTCAAACAGCAATCAGTGGGTGGTGGCATAGTTTATGTCTGGGAAAGCCACTATGTGCTATGAATCCTCTGAAAAATAAAAGCAAACGTCTATCATCTTAAATAAGCCTACCTTGAAGGTAGCAAACTTAATAGTTTATAATGCTTTTTAACAGCTACAAAGCAATAACATTTTAGATCCTACTAATCTGGTATTTATACTACAGTATAAATAGCTACCATGTCCCTGTTCATGCATAGGCATGATTCATTTTAGTTCTTCCACTCCCCCTTCCTTCTTCCTCCCATCAGCCATCTACTTTATTTCTGAATATAACTGCAGAGATGTGAGAAAAAAGCCTGGGCAACTAGAGAACTAAAATACTAGTTATGTAACAGAAAATGCAAACAAAAGGTGGAAAAATCCCAGGATAGGAATAAAACTGCCGCCTGTGACTTAGGTTATAATTCAAGTCTGCAACAGCATTGCAAAGACTCGAGTACCATAAAACGGTAGTACAATATTTGCAGTACTGTTAAGAGCTGTTTCCAGTATATATGATCCACAGAATTACTTACAGCGTCTGTTCTGCAAAGCACTTAAGCATGTAATTAACATTAAGCGTATGCTTAAGTCACCATGATTTTGAAGCAGTTTAGACACAGATAGGCACTCACAGAACTGGAGGTGCCAGAGCCAGCCCATCAGCTGCCTGCACGGTTCTGAGTGAGCTACTACGCACTTCAGATGAAGATCTGCATTTAACTCCTCCGTTTTGGTCCACTGCATCAAGGAAAGCTTTTGTTAACCTTTTCTTGCAGCAAAGGCAATCTATAAGTTTCAAAAGAAAATCACAGAATGTGACTGCATGAAGCAGGAGAAAGCCCAGAGTTAGAATTCAAGGCCTTCTGAACCAGAATGACTCAGGAATTAAATTGTTGCAGCAACATTTTTTCCCAGTTTACATCACACAGAAAGTATTGTGTGAGCCTTTAAGCACTTGTATACAGCCCTTACTGCTTGTTTCAGGTGATCAGTTATTTCACTATTTCTACAATATATGTTTTTGTTTTGTTTTGTTTTGTTTTGTTTTTTTTTGGGGGGTGTTTTTTGTTGTTGTTGTTGTTTTTTCCATACTTAACTGATATAGATTTATATAGTGTAAATGTAGTTGTATAGATATTATATAGGTATATAAAATCAACTGACTTTCTGCTGATGTTTCTACAGAAGATAGTTATTACAAGAGATACTGATTAGGGAACAAATATTACCTTTGCAAATTTTGCAGGGGAACTCCCCACACACACCTGCATGAAAGAGAACCAGAAAACACTGGGGACAGATTTTTCAAGTCTCCTATACCAAGACAAACTGTACCTGAAATAAACCTCCAGAAGCTGTCAGTCGTGCCAAATGTTTGTGCCCAGGCATCCCATTAACTTTCAACACATGCTGTCAGTACAATTGCTGCAGAGCACCATCAGTGAAGGTCTCAATACCAAGCTACGGTTCTGGGTCAAGTGGCTGTTTAGCGGAAGTTATTAATAGAGCATTCATTTTGTGTGTTATTACTGCCATACCAATTACATCGCTTCAATGTCACAAAAAGCAGGGCAAGCCAAGATTTCCTAACATGAACTGTGTCCAAAACCTGCCCCTACTTTAATTGCTTCGGAGGAGACAACACTGAGCACTGTGCTTTCCTGGCCGTGCCATGCAGTTGACAAGTCTGCAGAAATCATCAATTTACAGCCGCGGGAGCTGTGGGTGAGGCAGCAACAGGAGGTGGCCACTTCCCAAGAGAGGCCCCTTCAGCCCACAGTATGGCAGGGAGAAAAAAGGGGGACAGGCAAAAACTGAGGATGGATGTCTGCTGGGTACTACTGACCACTGGTAGTCCCAGACGTATGCTCCGCTCTGGGCTTCCTGAAGTGTCTGTGCCTGCTGGAGCATCGGCAGGCTCTGCAGAAGGTTGCCTTGGTGCAGCTCCTCTCTGCCTGGCAGCCCTCTCTCGTCCTCTGGCTGTCCTCACACGTGCTACATGGACCCTTTCTTCTTGTAAATACATTTACTACTCTCCTGACGATAAGGGTTTCTACTGATGTGTGAAGTTCTAGTACTTTAATTATCAGCCAAAAAAAAGGACATTTTAAATCTTACAGTATTAGGAGTCATTCCCAGGTGTGCAACACTGATCAAATGTGGACACCCAGAAATATTTGTGGTGACTGCTACAAAACAGAAATCCAGTGCACATGCAGCTGATGTACTGTCAGTATCACAGACTGCACTAATAGGAAACAGTTTCCTAAAATGCAAACAGATGAGCAGCGCATCCACATTGCTCACTCTCTTCAGTCACAGCCAAACTGATGTTGTCAAAGACAGAGACACAGCATCCTCATTTAGTCATAGCTCTAACTGCATTTTCTGGTGTGATGCCTGTGGAAAGCAGAGCTCTGCTCTTTTCAGCACATCAGAAATTTACCACTGGGCTGATATTGACTTAATGGAGGAGTCCCCCGAAGGGAACACAATAAAACTTGATTTTAACTGAAAGTGCAGGAAAAAACTACTTCTACTTAAGAGCCATCATAATCAGTGAAGACATTTCCTAAACACAATGGGTGGAAATCCTCTCCTCCCCTTCTCCCTAGTATCTGGGCACAGATCTCTCTTCTCCTCCTGCATGTTCCTTCCTCCCAGCGACACCAGCTTGCTTCTCAGCGCTCCAGGTTACGCTGGCAGAGCACACAGAGCACTCGCTCCTATAGTGAAGGTGCAAAAGGTGCTGTGCCAGGGTGCTCCTGGAACCCCAGTCCCATCACGGCCATGTCCCAGCAGAGCTCTTCCTCTGAAAAAAAAGGGACTCCTGGGTGCCTCTTCAGACATCTACCACAAACATCAGGGATTGAGGGGAAAGCTAGTAAGGGAGTGCTCCTTTCATGGCCCCTTTCTGATTTTTCTACCATGAGAAGGAATGGTCTGGGGCTCAGATACTGCAGGTATACGAATAATACAGCCATGCTTTGGGGATCGGGCAGTAAGCGTGTCTAATTAAAATGAGTGCAATAATTCTGTCCATGTTTCTAATGGGTTAAGTTTGAAAATGAGTGATTATGAAACTAAATGGATGTCTGCATATGAGAACATTAATTACGATATCTCAAATGAGTACAGAAAAAGCCACACATCTTTTAAAGAACCATATGTTTCTGCTTTTAAAATGAAAACAAATTAAAATATCCACAGGAGCTTCTCTAGTGATTAAAAACTGCCAACCAACTGAGCTAAGTAAGTTAATTAGCACCAAAGAAGCCTCAAGTGATCTGCAGTTTTAGGCACTATTCCTTTGTCTTAAATTTAGACAACTAAGGTTACTTTAACTTTATATATATTTATATTCAGAAAGATTTATGCAACATGGCACCAAAGACAAAGAGTAATGTTGGAACGATTTTTACCTCATTTCTTTTCTACCATATTTCTTGTGCTTGCTTAGTTACAGCACAAAGCTCACATCAGATAATAGGAGGCTTTGTGTAATCACTGCTGTATCAAATGCAAATGCCATGAAGAGGAAATTTACTTTTTGTAAACTCAAATAAAATATCTGATAGAGCTAAATGGCTCAGCCATGGCCAAATTTAAAATGAATGTAAAAAATATCTCCTTTTTGTGCTTTTTGGATCTCAAACTGTTTGAAGGTCTTTGTACCATTTTAAATATATCTTCTAAAAGAGTTGATACTACTGCTTTTCCTCAAAAAAAAAAAAATACAAACCATATTGAAAATCCCTGACATTAACTTATTAGCCACACTCTAGCAGTGGCCGAGAAACACACACAACAGGAGTTGCGCCCAATCATAATATCGTGAACAGAAAAAAATAATTTCTATTTTACTTTTGCAAATAGGTCTGCAAAAGTACTGAAACCAATTTTCTATGAATACTAGTTGAATTTTTAAATTAATCTGCCATTGTATGTATGAGCATCTGTGTTTATTTTCTCTGAATAGTCTATTTACTGGCAGCATTTCTAAATGAATAAAGTTACTGGCAGCGCAATTCATGTAAACAGAATTCACTTCTTGCAAGCACCCACAGCAATTCAGCAAGGAGCTCTTCCAGTGAAAGAACAAAAATAATAAATGCAAAGAAATAAAAGGTGATAGGAGATAATGAAGCACCTCCTGTGTCAGCACAGGACCTGGGCCATGCACAGACAGGACAGGACATTTGACCAGTATTCCCATGACCAGTATCCACAATTGCTTGTTAACGAGCTGATGAAATTATTTGATAAATTCCCCTTCGAAATGCATTTGGGAAAAATGTCATCCATCAGTGACAGTTTGTAGACATGAAAAAGAAAGAAATTAGTCAAATAATTAGTACCAAATTACAAATAAAGAATGAATTGAGACAAGTACTTCAAACAGCCAGTGTGCACAAACGAAGAGCATTAATAATAATTGTAGAAATGTGGTATCTGTGCATTGTGCAGGTGCAGTGAACCAAATGGTTTCTATGAACAGATCCTTTATGTTTTCTCCCTGTTTTTCAGGAATAATCATAATAATAGTAATTAATAATAATAATAATAATAAAGCCTGCAAAAGAAAACCAGGTGAAAATGGCACTGCAGTCCTCTGCCCTTTGAATGCTGAGGTAAGGCTGCAGTGGGCATATCAAAGCTTCCCCTGCCTGCTCTCAGCTGCCGTAACTGACCACTACCAGGCATTCCAGGCTGGTGTCCCCAGTTCACACAATACCCTCAAAATCATTTGGCGAACTGACATGCAACAATTCAACATGTTTGCAGGTTTTCCTCAACACCTAATAATAATAAATAATTTCTCAACACTTAATATTGAAGTGCTGACACAAACACTGTTTTGCTTGACAAAATGGGATTTCACTATCATACCGCAATCAAGCTGTGCTTTTTATTAGTATAACACCACAAGGGAAGAATGCATTTCTAATTTTACTGGTATCACAACACCTTTTGCAGGGTTTCCTTTGCATATATATAAAATTGCCTTCTTCCTTATTGCAGGTCACGTGGTATTTCAGCAGTGTAGCACCTCATAGTTCTGATGCGTAACTTTTTGTTTTGTTCATGAATGGCAGAGCCATGTTTAAAGACCAAAGATAGGAACAATATTCATTATTATGGAAACCTAATCAGGATAATAGCAGTCTCACAATTAGATCATTAAACCTGTGGAGAGAAGTGACAAAATACTTGACTAACTCCTACGTTTTTCTGACTGTACATTTGTTTTATGGCTTTTCATCAAGAAAGCTTGACACCTTTATCACAAAGTGCTGATGATGATCTTCAGTGACTGATCTGAGGCTGGTGATCTCTAGGAACCTTCCATGATACTTATTGTATTGTAAATTAGTTTAGTCTTGCATGCCTCGTGGGGTACTGTGAATATCAATTTTTTGAAAAATCTTAGAGACATAGTCATGGAAGCACAGAGTAATGAAGAAAAAGTATAGCAAATGTGGAGGCTTCTTTTCCCAAGCCCAGCCTGAGATGCTGGCTCAGAGAAAGGGGCCTGTGTATGAGAAAATACAAAGTCTTCTGCCCCCAGAGATTTCGGGGTTTTGGTGTGGTTATCCACAAAAGGAAATGATTATGCATTTGGAAAAACTGGCAGTAATGGGCATTTCCTTCACCTCAGCAAGATTAGAGTAAAGTAAACAGTCTGCTACTGTATTAGGGGTCACTAATGTCAATTGTACAGTGGAAAAAAAATGTATAGTAAATGACACAACCTTACGGCAATACAGATTTATTTATTTAAAGTTAGACCAACAGATATTGCTGGGAAACAGGTTTCATCTCCAATGAGTTCTTCCTCAGTCTGAAACTGAATTGGTAACTTTAAGTACTAGCTGAGATGAAATTATCCTGTCAGTTTGACTTGATTATGCTAAATGATCAGTTTGACCGAAAGTAGGTAGGAGCACAAGGAACAACAAAAGCATTTTTAACCTGTTACATTTTGTGCTTTCTTGAGTTACTGTGCAGATGGGCAGACTGAAAGCTTTTCTAACCATGCAGCAACACAGCAAAAACTAGTAAATCGTGGCTTAATCCATCCATTAGTCAGTTTGAAAGAAAATGTTAACGGTGATTAATTTGCTTTGTTAAATCAACATGGGGGCTGTTACCTTTGGCAATCAACATGAGTTTAACCAGCATTTCATTTCTATGAGATGCCAAATTAACAAGCATTGAAAGATTATTTTTTATTGTTTGGTTGTTTGGTTGTTGTTGTTTGTTTGTTTGTTTGTTTGCTAACAGATGAGGGTTTTCCTGACATTTGGTACAATAGGTATTGGGTATTCTTACTAATTATTTTGTTTTCTTTCATAAACATACATAGTTTTACACTTAAGTAGAACGTCCATCCTCTCCCCCACAATATGACCATGTCACAAAGGTTTAAATCTTAGGCAAATCAAAACCGGTACACCAAACTCTAAATTTGCCAGAAAGCATAGATTTGCATACAACATCTGCAAATAACAACTACAGTCATGTCCACCTGCAAGAGGATGTGGTACTGTGGGGATATAAAGGTGGGGTTGCTATAAAGATGATAACACCATTTAAGTCCTACAGTAACGTGTAACTTTTTTTCTGAACTGTGACTGTAAATTATCATAAGCCACCTTTTGTCTACAAGATTTGACAAGTGGACATCACAAATGTCTACTAACTTAATATTTGAAAGTAGCATCTTTTTACACTTCTCTCCTCCATCCTGGCCCATATTCAAGGACTGTCACCCTACAGACACCTAAAACAACAAAGACAAAATACTTCCTGAGGAAAGGGAAAATGATGTTACAGAATCAGTTCTCCAGGGTAGAGAAGACATTCATTAATTTCGACACATAACAATTCTCCAAATTTGTACAGTGTTGGCATGAGTTTGGAACTGAATTGTGGATGTATGGTCATTTCTAGTTTGAGCTAAAACATTACATGATTCAATCTTTGTGAGAATCCATGACATTATTATAATCTAATGTAGATCAATTCCATCTTTTTCTCCCCTCAATCTTACTAGTCTAAACTGTGATTGCTATCCTATTGGAATCAAGAAAATAAATTAAATACTTCCTTTGTCTAGGTAGCAGATAAATGAGTTGATTTAAAGGGAGAGAGGATTGAAACATGGGAAATTTGAGAAAAAGGGAAGCGCATACTAACATAAGCAAACATGCAGTCAAGTCAGAAGCTTTGCAAAGAACTAAGTAACTTGTGGGAAATACAATTTACGAGAGTACAAGATATATATATATTACAGAAAAGGAAAATAGTGGAAGGTAGGTCTAAGAAAAAGCCAGAAAAGGAAGGGGGTTTAATTGTTAAAAGTCTGATGAATAATAACTAACTCTCAATAGCTAGAAATCTGTAAGCAGGCAAAGGAGCAACAGCACAAGTGTTTCCCCTTGGCTGCTGTAATTCTTTCTCTATCTTTGGATAAATTTGAAAAAAAATCAGACAACCTACAGAAGTATTAACTGGGGTAGACGCAAGGCAGCATTAGAGAAACCTACATTCCCCAAATATTATGTGCTTAGGGTGAAAATAGATTGGAAACAAATTGCATATATTCTCCAAACATGTTCTGAAACTGCCCATTTCATTAAGAAAATAAATAAATTGAAAATCAATAGTCAGTGACTTATCAGTTTGAAATGACACATTATATAGTAATTATAGCTCCAGTCAGCCTAAATGGGTCGCACAGCTAAAGCTCACTCCATTTGAATTCAGGTTGGTCACTTCAGTTTGTTTTCAAAATTATTCAACTGAGAAATAAACAGAATGAGATTGATTTGGTTTTCTCCTGAGTTAAGAACAATGATTATATGTGAATTGCACTATTAAAACAATATTGAAAGCTGGACACAACAAGGGATGTTCAGACTTTACTTGTAGTATAAACTCATCATTTCTCCAACTACTGCAAATGAGCATGGCAATGACGTATGACTAGACATCTTGATTTGAGAAAATGGTAATGTGGTCAGCAATTTTTATATAATTCACTTGTATCCATCTTCTGCACTTGCAACACTGCAGTGTGCTCCAAATGTAAAAGAATCTTTGTTCAAATCAGAAATTTATATACAGCAGTTTATGGCAAATACTGACCATTTCTGAAACCAATAAATTATCCTTTATACATGTTATCGGGCATTACTTGCCTTTAGTGTAGATATTTCTGATGTAAATACTTGTTCAGTAGAAAAAGTGGAGAACAATTAATGCTTGGCCAATACTTTGAGTTTCTCCAGCATTCACTGTCACAATGTTGTCAGGTAACAGCCATTTACATGATTTCCCATGGATTTTCTGCTATACTTTAGTCTCTAAACAATAAAACCAAATGCTTTGTCCCAGACAGTCTGGCAATACAAACTGTAATTTCACATAGCTTCATTTGGACATGGAAGAGAGCCACTCCTATCAGAATAACTAATGCAGTCAATTTCTTCTAAAAATTACAGAAATGCAGCGATGCACAATTGAAAGGGAAAGGTGAAGAGATGATCTAAGCTAACTGCTGCTTTGAATTAGTATCCTTACAGATATCCATCTAATCCATTTTTAAATATTTTCAAGAAAACTTATTTTGCAGTTTCATAAGGGGACAAGTCTACAGTTTATTTCTTAATGTACAAAACTTGCATTCATCATTTCTTGCTTAAATGTCCCTTGCTACAGTTAAGTAACTAAGTATTTGGCCTGTTCATAGTGAGAGTTGCCATCCTTATGACAAGATTTTTCAGATGTTTCAAACACCGATGGGCTTTTTTCTCTAAACTCAGTCAAGCTAGCTCCTCAAGCCCTTCCTCACAAATCAAATTTTCTAAAGCTATAATTTTTCTGCAGTTCCCTGGACTCTTTCCTATTTCTCTGCATTTCCCTTATATGCAGTGCCCGTAATCAGATCAGCCTCACCGCCTGCATGCCCTGGAAGCGACCAGAGGCAGATGATTGCCTCTCATATTTTACACACACTGCTATTGCTATCACACTCAAACCAGACTGCTGTTTCTCCATGCCATCACACTGTTGGCTTGCATTTAACTTTTCATCCATTGTAAACTTCCATACTGCTTTGTGCCATACTGCCCTCTAGCCAGTTGTTCCTGTTTGTTTTTTGTTGTTGTTGTTGTTTTGTTTTGTTTTATGAATTTGTGGTGTTGCATCTCTATGCAGTACTTCACCGTAATGTTACTGAATTTCATCGTGTTGGCCTCAGACCGTCTCGCCATTTGCCAAGCTCTGCTCTCACCAAGCAAATTGACCTCTCTCAGCTTGGTGTCGCTGAAGGTTTTGCATAACAACCCCAGTCGTGATATCTAAAACAATAAGGAGTAAAAAGTGACCTGGAAATACATTCATCCCTTTGGGGAAATCAGGTAAAATGATTTCCCCATTGATGAATTTTACAGATAGATATTTTGAAGTGCCCTACAGCCACTTGGTAAGTCACCTCATGGAAAGTTCGCTGATACCACTGCTCTTCAAATTACAGATTCCTGTCCTAAGTAGTATTATAAGCCACTTTCTACTCAGTCACAATGCCATTGGTTTATTTGAAAGACATATATGAAGTGAAGCTCATGAAGTAATCCTTGTTTTCAGAGGAAGCTAAAATGAGAAGAATGTGAGATCTGCCAACCTGAACCCCATTTCCTCAGCCGTGGCAACGTCATGTGGAATAGTCAAAACTGTGACAGAAATCAAGGCAAAAAATCAGCTAATTCACTATCTTACACTGGCCCAAGGTATCCTGTCAGTATAGAAAACTAAAAAATCTTGATTTTACCTGAGTGTATGACTTACAGCTGGATTAATCTCCAGCTGCCTATCTGTCCACGCGTGCCAGCAGGATAGCTGGGGCTCCCTGTGGCGGCAGGGCAGGGCAGAGCACGGTAGCCAGGGCCCATCCCACCCCTGCCAGGATCTGGGAATGCTGGGGCAGCCCCAGCACTGGTCACCTCGCTGGGGACAGGGACAGGCTGTGGTGACAGCCCGCGGGTGGGCCTGTCTCAGTGTGGCCACAACTGGGCTGACCTGGGGTCCTAGGCCAGGGGCTGAGGTGAGGGTGAGGTGGGAAATCAGCGAGGCCTGTAGTGCCCCTGGCATCAGCAACTGAGTGCTGAAACTTGCTCTCATGCTTTTTTCAAACACCACAGTTATAAAGCGTACAATCGATTAACAGACTTATGATTTATATATATTTTTTTTTTGCATCTTTTTCCACTTTTCACATTTCTAAGCTCTATGCTTGCACTCTGGTTGGCTGGGATCCCATCCATCCTCCAACACCTCACCAGAAGTAACTAACATATCAGCAATATTGTTGCAGTTAGTTCATGATTTGTAATTAACTAACACAGAAACTTTGTATTTACTAACACTAGTTATTATTTTAATTTCTTGCTATCGATACTATCATCCAAATTGCAGTCTCCCTGGTACCTGATTGCAGTTGGTCTTTTCTTTTTTCAAGACAAAATAAAACACAGTAAAATCCATCGGACTCTTCAACCTCACTCAAAGACCATGAGATATTTCAGGCAAGCTTTCACAAAGGCAAACCCAAATCAAGGATTTAAAAGAGCTTTAACAACTCTTTGGATTTAGATATTTTTTTACACATAGGCCTTTACCCCTCAGTACCAAGATGAAAATCTTTAAGTTAAATTTAAAAGCAAGTTTTATCCTAGTATCTAACTATTTCTTTAATCCTTAAAACATGTAATCAGAAACATTCATTATTATAGCAACCTACATTTTGTCCCCAGATATTCATTTTTATATACATGATTATCACATACTTTCACAAATCAACTCCAAGGGAAGGCTCTGAAAAATTTCTACTTTAGAAAAAAAAACAACAGATATTTGTACTTATGTTTATGAAAAAGTTTATATCTTCACAAGAAGGAAGCACAATGAGACCATGCACGATGTTCTGAATTAATTATAGACTAAGATAACATAGTCGGACAAAACTGAATTATTTTGGTAGAGTTGTGTTGTTAGCAGAAGTGACGAGTCATTTACTGCAACCAATCCAACAAATGTAGATTATTCACTCTGAAAGACCATACATGTCATATGATAATAGGAGCAGAAGAGCAGACATCTCCATGTCAGTCAAAGATTTTAACTGCTATATCTCTGAGCTCTGAATCTTCCCTAAACAAAAATAATTAATGTAAAAGAAAAATTTAAAACACATACAGAACAGTAAGTAATTTTAAGGAATAAAGGTTGGAATCAGAATCAGGGTTAAAGCTTCATTATTTTCCCTACTGGACTACTTCAGCTTATCTATATGTTTTTATTCCAGCTGCTCTTCTTACTAGAGCTGCCAGTTCCTACTTCTGGTCTATTAATGACAGCATTATCAGAGGGTTTGTGCTTTATGCTGGGCTTTTTATTTTGCTCCACAATTCCTTCTTCTGAATCTTAAACTCACTGCTACCATTTAAGATGCCATCTAAATTCAGCATCTTTTTTATATAGAGAATTTGCTTCCTAATATTCAGCTTCATATTTAGCTCTTCAAGAATGCTTCAGTATTATCTCATTTCTAGTTACAAGCAGAATCTCACTTATCTACATGGTGGATTTAATTTAGATTTTCCTGCTTTATTCAGAGCTTGATTTTCTACATCTGTTAGTGAAACCACTTGATACAACATTAAGCCTTTCAGCCAACCTCCATAAAATTAGTTTTGTTTCCTGTTACATACGTTTAAGGTTTTAAGATTTGTCACTCAACAATCTGCCACCAGTCTCCTAAATTTATGTCCCTCTCCCTTGTACAAAATGTTGTCAGTGGAGAATGTAATCTCTTTGCTAATGCTACTCTTGATACAGAGCTAAGTTGCCTTTTGTGTGTAGTGACAAAAGCAAAAATGTGCTTTGTGTCATTCTTTCTCATCACCTATTGACATTTTAATGACTTTTCCTGTTCCTGAATCTCTCTAGCATCATTCATATTCACTGGGGAGAGCATCTTTTGTATAAACTTTTCATCTTTAGCAGAATGTTCTTCTACTTTGCTGTCTTTAGCATACCATTAGTTTCAACCCTTTACCTATTGTATTACTTCTTAACCATAACACTTATAAAAACTGTGCTTTTATCTGTAAGTTTCAAAGCACCTTAAAATAGATGTATATTAATAGACAAAAATATCATATAAATATGCTGGAAAGTTAGTTGAAAAAAACTGCAAGAGGGCACGTTTAGCCCTGCTAAATACCTGAACAGGTAACTCCATAACTTTGGACAGCAATAAAAGATAATTTTGAAAATTATTTCCACAGTTGTGGATCCTACCAACCAAGTCACATTCATGCAAGCCTTCCCAGATTATAGAGTCTACTGTGCCTGTTTTCAAACAACTACAAATCTGTAGCTCTAGAAGCTACAACCAAAAAAAAAAAAAAAAAAAAAAAAGTTAGACCAAACCCATTACCAATATATAAAAATCTGTCCCACTAGGGGAAAGCTTCACATCACTTAAAGTGTTATAGGATTCAATGAATTATGAATAAATAATTGCTACAGCAGAAGCTACATCTCAGCCTTCACTGAATCAAATATCCCCTGAATAGGGCATGTTAAAGCCAAAAACTAAGATACACTTCAAGCTACCAGTCTCCAGCACTGCTGTTCCCTTGCACCCCTGCACAACCACCACTCTTCTCTTGTGCTAGCACAGACACTTGTTATGTTGCTTTGCAACTCCAAAGGCTGATTTACAGCTAACCATTTCACACGGGTTTTGTTCTGTGTGCTTGGTTGGTTGGTTGGTTGGGGTTTACCAACACTTGATTTAAAAAACTCTTGTTAGTATACATTGCAGCTTAAAATAAATGATTCTGGTTGATTCTGAAGGTTATGAAGATACTGAGAACAGGAACCAATATACAAAGGCCAAAAAATATTTATTTTGCACAGTTACTCACTGTTTCATACAAACTTCAATTTGACAGACAACAAACTAAGGCAGATAAGTTATAAAAAGTTTCTAGCAATATTTTGTCCTATGGACCACCCTTTCCAAAAGCCCCCATTTTGGATAAGTCAAAAACTAATTGGTTTCTGCTCAGGAAGCTCAAAATAAATGCTATAGCAAAGACAATCTTTATCATTCCACTGAGCTGACTAGAATACAACATGGTTTAAAGCAAAAGCTGGAAGAGTAATATGATATTTTGTTTTTTAATACATTGGAATGCAATTCTTTTCCCACCCCAGTTGTAATTGACAAATGACAGTGTCGCTCTAGTATACAACAGAAGGAGGCAGAAAACCCTGTACTTTGCATAACTGATGGAACAGATTGCTCTAAATCAGAAATGACTTCTTCACAATTCATCTGTTAAACTTACACCCAAGAAGCATTTTCCTTTAAAAAAAAAAAAAAAAAGAAAAGAAAAAAAAGGCAGAAATCTAACTGCCACAGAACATTTGCTTCTATAAGTAGCTTCTTTTGCTAGATATTTTGGGGCTTTGATAACAGAATCAGAATTGATTCTGAACAAATGGGGAAAGCAAATTTTAATTAGGGAACTAAATATTGCTTCTCTTCCATTTTGCACAATTGTAATCATTCATCTTGGCAAGGTGAATGGATATGAAGAAACGGTTCCAAGTTAAGCCAAGGGAGCTTAGACTGGATATTATGTAGTATTTCTTCATGCAAGGTGTGGTCAAGCACTGGAACAAGCTGTCCAGGAAAATGTTGGTGTCCCTTTTCCTGGAGGTATTCAAGAGGTGTGTGGATGTGGCACTAAGGGACATGGTTTTGTGGTGGGTTTGGCAGGTCAGGTTGGTGGTCAGGGCTTGATGATCTTGATGGCCTTTTCCAACCTAAATGATTCTGTGATTCTAAGGCCCATACTTCACTACTGATAGTCTTTTGACTGATATGAATGTTCAGTTTTTGCTCAGTGGAGGGTGTAAGCTCCATTCGGAAGTGCGAATTTTAGAGAAGAAGTCTAAGAAGTAAAAACAGCTGTGGACATGGCATTCAGAGTGGCAGAGAAGAACACAGAATGAAGCAGCAGAGTCAATCATAAAAAGGAACAGGAAGATCTGCATTGTCCAGCCTGCGGCTGCCCACACCTGATGTCTCACTCTGAAGGGTAGCAGTGTTCAAATACAGCATGTGCATAAAATTAGTGAGAAAGCAGAAAGATAGAAAAGGAGACAAAGACCCTTTCATAAGCATTGGTTTATGACTAAAACCAAACAAAACTGAACAAAGACAACAACAACAAAACAAGGACAAAGAGGAAGATAATGTAATCTGATTAAGCTTCAACATTCTCCAAAACCAGCACCACTGTTATTTAGTAATATCTTTATGAAACAGAGATAAAAGGTTTTGAAGGAAAGAATGAAGTGAAAACACTAAGCTCTGAAAAGAATGGACTGAAAATGTAGATGGAGTGCACTAGAGACTGCAAAATCAACATCCTTACTTTTCTCAGTAGCTAAGCACACATAACCTAATGGCGTCACCCTGTCACCACAAGCACGTCTCAAATAAAGTTATCATCACTTTAGCATATCTATGAACTCTAAACCAAGGAACTTCAAAGTACTTCCCTCCATGCTTTGGATCTCACTACCAAGTCAAAACACTGAGGCACATTCATATCTGAGAATTTGAGCCTGTCCGTCTTCCCACCAACAAGAACCTATTCTAAGAGGTTCTGACCGTGACTCATTTCTCAAGTGCACATAATGGGCCAGTTTGCACTCAAAGCTGGCGCATCCTGTTCTTGATTACATAAATAAAGGGGCCATTTTAAGTAATTTTTTTCCCTTAAAGTGATTACTGTACTAATGAAAGATGCCAAAATGACAGCTCCATAAGATAAGTTTCACCATTAATCACTGGGTGGAAACAGTTCAGCACAAAAGTCAGCAGAGCAGACTGCAGAAGCAGCCGTGGCCTTTCTTTTCTTACTGTCCTGCCAATACATCTGAGCCAGCAGTGATTCCCCAGGCAATTGCTTTCCTTGCTTTGTCTTCTTAGCTTCTCAGCTGATATTCCAAAGCATGTCAGCCAGGGTTGTTTCATTTTTTGTTGTTCAAGGTGGAAAGATACTTCAGTAATTCCAATATCTCACCCCAAACTGATAATCCATTTCATGTAGATTAATCAGACAACAGTCAATTGTAATGACTTCATTTTCCATTGAAATCTGTATTGCACACCTATTTTCAGCTCTTGAATTGATTTCAAGTCAGCATTTCTAGGGTAGTGTGCCAAACTAGCTTGCAATCAGTAATAAATTCATAAACTCAACTTTTAACAATGCTCATGTTATTAAAATGGGCTGGCAATGGGAAGTGGAATTTGCTGATTTATTCAAATTTCATGGATTTCTCTGTAACCAATTACCATTGAAATTTCAACCTGCTTTTTAGCATCGCAAATGACAGAAGCTTTAAGAGTTACTGAAGGACTTTCTGAGAGCTCAGAAGGAAGTCTTGTGGTCTGATAACACACAGGGAATCTACAACTAGTTGGAATGCAAAATAACATTAAACTGCAATCATCCTCTGAAGAAAAATATATGAAGTAAAATGTTAAATCACAATCCATGACAAATTTGTCTAACTGATGAGCAGTTCCAGACCAATAGCCTTAAGCTTCCAAATTCTTTCTGCTCACAAAATTAAATGAGACATATGGAAATGGAAAGCAACAAAAGCTGCAAACATGAAAAATGGGAACAAACACACAATTAAAGGCATCTGAGAGTTCACGTCCTTTACTGCCTCCTCAGAACAGACTGTCTGGAAAGCTAGATAGATAGCAGTAATGACAGATTATAACTGAAGAGCTGAAAAATAACAACATCTCCCTGGCTGAACCTGATGGTTACCCCAAACAAAAAATGTTTTCCCTGAACTGGGATATGGGTGCCAACTTTTAAGCAGATCTTGAGATAACAGTAATAACATTATTGTTTTAATATCAGAGCACAGACGTGCAGGAACTTTGCCTAGTGAGATCCCCTACATACAAGAGTTTTACTGAGATACTTCAATCTCAAGCGAGGTTAGCAGCTTTCCTGTGCCGTGAGACACAGCTACAGGCAGCCAGAGCATGCTGCTGCAGCTACAGGTTGCCAGCTTGCTGAGGTGAGGTCCCACTGCCTGGCAGTACAGAAACATAGGGCCTGGTACTCACAGTGTGGAGACAGGGCACAGGAAGCAGGTTCATAATTTTGCCAAAGCATGTGAAGAGGCTCACTACAGAAGGAAAAGGGGGTTGTGAAATTCCCCAGGAGCAACGCAGATGAATTTCACTGTTCTGCCCTAGCAGATAGGCTATCCCTCTGCTTTCTCTTTCACAAGTCTAAAAGATACCTTGCTACCTTGATAATGGAAAGCATGAGTTTTAGCCAAAGAACAGATTCTGTTACCTCTACAGAGATCCCTGTCATGATTAGCCAAAATTCCCATTCCCTATTTTCACATTCTTTCTACCAAATTGTGCAACAGTGCTGTGCCTGCTTACTTCTCCTTTTTGCCAAACAATAGCTGCATTTCAATGATGCTTTACAAATATGTTCTTGGACTGTGCAGTCCTTTGAACGAAATGCCTTATATACATGTACAATATGCCGTGAGTATTGTCAAGGAAACCCTAGCTGTGAAATGCAGCAGTTGCTAAGAAACACCACCGCAGAAAGGGAACAGGGCGGACCAGCAACTTGTTTACTGGCAAATATATACATATTTACAATATTCATCATTATTATTTGGGGTATTTGCATCTCACACCAAACCTATACATTCTTAACAACCAGTTCTAATTTAATTTTCTTCCTGAAAAAATCCATATGTATATTAACATTTCTGAATCAATGACCCCAGTTTCCCCATGCTTGCCATAGCTCACCATCGCCCCAAGGAGCTGACTGACCTGCAGGAATTTACTTCCACTCTCCATGGGCTCCAGCAGATTTTGTATCAAGCCTTTTGAAACAGAGATGTTTTCCAAAAACACGGTTTCTGTTTACTTTCAACCAAGGCTATTATTTGTATAGCTGCTTGAACAAAGCACCTAGAGGAAATCAGCATTCCTGAAACTTTTGCAAGCAATAAGCAACACAAGAATAGGACATACTGTATATGTAAGCTGCTCAGGTTAATAAAAGAATGTTGTCAGAAGCCACACGCTCATCCTCTGACTTTATTGCAAAATGGAAAGAATTTCCTCAATGTAACTGAGACAAATGAATAAATGAGATTCAAGTGCAGACAAAAAGAGAGCAACACAAATTTTTACAAGCACAATCATCCAGTTCCAGAACAACATGAGAAAGCACAGATTAGGAAAACTTGACTATAGTGAAGTGAAGGCCAAGTGAAATAGTTAGAAAGTGCAACATAATATAATAGAAAGCAAATAACCCCCAAACAAAAACAAAACAACAATAAAACCTATACCACTTGAATTTTGTTCTTTTCTAGATATAAAGCACGTTAGGAATTGTGTGATAAAGAAAACCCTTTTTTCCAAGATAGCATTCAATAGCTTAAAACATTCAATTTTTCTATGCATTTCTCCAAGGCAGTTAAATTTCCAATTTGTAACACATGAGACAAAGGTTTCACAAAACTGCCATGCTCACTAGAAAGAATGTACATAAATCCTGTACCTAAATGAACCAGAGAACCTGTGAAAAACACTGCAGTAATTAAGAAGTAAAGAATAATACAGGGAAAAAGGCAGAAGCTGCAAAAGCTATAAAAGCAACATCAAAATGGAAGCTCTCGATTTATTAGAACTTGACATTGCACATCTAATAATATTCATGTAAAATACAGCCTTTGTACATTAGAACAAATGGGAAAAAAAAAGGAGTTTTAGCATCTGGCTCTATACTGGCACCAGTGTGAGTCTGCAGCAGAATCAACCGGTTTGTTGAAAATGTTGATAACTTACTTCCATTGTAAAACTCCACAGAAACAAATCAATTTCAGAAACTTTTCATTCCAAAGGCAAAAAAAAAAAAAAAAGCATTTCAGTATGAATTTTTTTCTCCAAAGTTCATTTTTAGACAGCAATTTATATCAAAGAAAGCAAACCAAAAACCCTACTGTGAGCAACCCTTTCTGATTTAATGGAAAATACAGCATTTTGACTACAAAGGCTACAAAGGCAGCTAGGCAGCTAGAGCTGTTGTCATTATTTCAAGGGGATAAAAATACACTTAGCTGGACCCATATGTGGCCCCAAATGGGTTGGAATTGAGTAAGGAACATTTGGATTAGCACATGCCCAACACACATTTATTTTCTTGTGCCCAGGCACAAGATGAAGGTTTCGTGTATTGTGTGCATGCCACAGCCCAACTGCAGCCACCCAGGAGTGCCACGGTGCTCCCAAAAACCCACTCTGCAGCACACAAAGTCCCTCTGTTGCTCAGACTACCTGTGCAGCACCTGCCCAGCAAACTCAGTACTTTCTGCTTTTAATGAACTCATCAGGTGCAGGATGTGAACCCACAGCCCCTCAAAAAAAAACAAATACATTTCCATCTGGGAAATCCCCAGGAAATATGACAACAACCAACTTCTTGATGCATTATAAAGGCCTGCTACAAAGCACGCTATTATTGAAAGAAATGGCCACTTGAATATTTTACCAGAAGAAAAACCCTGTATTTGTTTCTGAATTTCTTATGAGAAATAGCTGAGATTAAAAGCACTCTACAAAACAGTAACACAAGTCAGAAAACAAAACAAAAACAAAAAACACCTTAAGAACTTGTAATAGGAGGTGTCTGTAAATTTTACTAATTCAATGGTGTTGATGATCTTGGTATCAATGATACCCGTAACAACTATCACAAGAGTAGAAGCTGTCCATTAGCAAGTACACAGAGACCCATTTGTAAAAACTCCCCTTGCCAAGTTGAGTTTTTGATGTCATCATAAAGCGAATTAGATTAAGAAAATTGTCATGAGCCCAATTATGACTCTATTCCATGTCCATTTTCAACAGTAAATTAAAAGGTAAAAAAAATACACATTTTCCATCATCCACTTTTTATAAGCTTGATGCTTCATCATTATATTGTGATTATCTGGGAACAGAAATTTTATAGTGAAAAGGTTGCTTTTAATAATACTGGTCATAAGAAAGTGACTATGAATAATAGGATCTTGAATAGCTGGGGAAAAATTCATTATATCTGTTGGGGACAGATAAGCATTCATGAACAGATTCCTAAAGTGCAGATGAGTTCCAAGGGAACGTGATCTGTCAATCACTCCGGTGGCTTTGGGAGACAAGTCTGCTGAATGGACACGTTATCTTCCAAGTAAGCAGTTAAAAATGTAGGTGCTCTTAATCTGACTCTATTAGAGTTCACTGGGTAATACCAAGATGACATTTTTAATGCTCCACAAATTTGTATTAAAAATATATAGTATGGAGATCTACAACATAAAAATTACTTCTCATGCTAATAGTCATTACCCAAGCAGTAAATTGGCACATCTGCTATGAAGGAACAAATATGCTCTACTATGAACTAATTGAAGTTTCCACACCAGAGCACAAGCCAAACTTGGAGAAAAGAAATGAGTGATTTAGCTCCACACTTGTATAGTAAAACCAGAAGCAGAGAGCAGGAATGCTGGGAGGCTTCTAGTCAAGAAAGGAGATGAAAGCCTCGTCTAAAATTTAGGGAAGTATCTGTGTTTTAGAGCCCTTCCCCAAATAACTGTACACAATTACTTGATAGTAACTTGAACACCTAAGAATTTCTGTCATTGCTCACTTTCTTAAGAAATTGATATAAATCTTTGTGATTTTAGAGTTTTAAATGTCCAAGGAGGTCAGGGGTTTTAGGGACCAGCCTTTTCCATCACAATATTCCTTAAATGTGATTTGAAAGAGTTCTGGAAGCCTTGATTTGAGCCATAAACCGCATAGAAAAATGGTACATGCTCTCTAGATCTAATATATTAGATGTATTAAAGCACTGAACTCATTTAGAGGCAATTAGGGACAGAAGATGGGAAACACAGGTATAAAAATAAGAAAAGTTTAAGTGCCTGAAATTACAAGCTGTGTGTTATGGAAATTAAGGTGACACTATTCAAAGGCCATTTGCTGATGCCTATTGATAAACAGGCATAAGAGCTTTTTTCCCCATGTGGATTTATCTTTATATCACCTAGCCAAAAGGAAGCTATCAAGATAGTTGGTACACTAACTGCTAGTTTTCTGAAAATTGCTTAAAAATAGGTATACTTCAGTATCCAGCATGATCTTCCTAGCAACTTTCTTAGAGCTGTAATTTACTGATAAGAGCTACATGGAACCAGTGTATTATCATGTCTCTTCATCAGTTCCGTGGCTTTAGAAAAATTTATTTCCTGAGGCCACTGAGAGAATTTCAGCTTTCCGCAGCCACATCAGCAGTTGGAGCTGCAAGTTGTGTACCTGACAGCACCTGGGACGTGGCCGCCTGTGTCAGCCAGTGTCAGCTCTCTGATTCCAGTACTGCAATGCTGCTATGGCCTGAGGCAGGCCAGGATTGAGGCAGATCCCCCAGGGCATCATTGCAGGCTCTGCAGTGATTGCTCTGGAAGTCAGAGAACTAACATAGCTGTCAACAAAACCTTTGGCTGTTCTTCGGCTACCTTTGGGTTCCTTGCAAATTCAACATTCATTGCAACCTTAGTCAGAGCTCAACATTTCTCAATGTGGTAAATATATCTTATTAAAGTTAACAATGTGAGTAAGAAAGCTATAGAAGAAGTATGATCTGCTTCAGAGATGGACAAAATGTACATTTTATTTCTGAATTCATTTGAGCACTTTACTGCTATGGTTCTTGAACTGCAGTCACAGAAGTGTGACGGACCACCAGAGTCAGATATCCTCCTCTTGTCACGAACTGTACCTGTGGCCATGTAGGCCCACAGAAATTGTTTCTGATTACTCAGCTAACCAGCTAACTGTTTGGTACCATGTATGATTTAGATGGACTGACAACAGCATGCATGTTTAAAGAAATATTTCTTATTTTAGTTCTCACAAGATTTCATGAAGCTACCTAGCATTCAGGTTATATATTCAATGCTCTTATATTATTCCTCAGTTGAAGCATAGGAAAAGGGAGGCACAGAGAGTTTGAAAGCACACAAGAAATCTGGCAAAGCAAAGGAATAGAACCAGAGAGCAGGAGGCTGGACTAGATGACTGCTTGAGATCCTACCACAAGTACCCCATAATCCCATGAATTCATCATTCCCATAGCCCTTTGCACTAGTCCTATACATAAGTATAATGCCCTTACAGGAAACCTAGCTGCAGAACTTTTACTGAAAATAAATAGACACAGAGCCTTGCTTTGTGTTAGACATGTACTGTATTAGACTAGTATTGAATTCAAACGTTGAAATAAGAACAAAATCTCAGGGATTAGCTCTTAGATTCACATTTGCTACCTGTATACTTCATCCCATAATCTCCTCTTTTGGACTGCTTTACTTGCATCCTACACAGCACTAACTCAGGGCAGCCAAAGCTGAATGAAGGGATTTGATGAACAGCAGGCACAGAAAAAACAAGCAAAATAATCTCAGGCTTCTCAAACTCACATCGGTCAGGATGATCATAATGTCTGTCACCAATCTTGTTTTTCAGCTTTTATTAGCCAGACATTTCATCTGCTGTCCAAGGCTTCAGCTAGCGACTTTGTTCTCTCATTCTATGTCAGACATGATATGTAGCTATGAAGAATGATTACTGTAGCTATTTTTCAAGTGGATCTTCACCTAATACACATATAAATTCTCAGTTCAGCAGCTAAATGATGTGTATGTTTGCATGATGAGCTAACAGCTCAGAAGGGGTCATTATAGACTGCAACATAAAGAAATATGAGTTTCTTAGTCATCTGTTTACCTTTTCAAATTATTGCTGCATATCAGGTCAGTATACAGTAACCATACCATAAAATGAGATGGGCAGGTACCCTTCTCAGCAAAATAACCACCTGCTTAGCAGGATCCAAACAAACAAAAACCATAAAACCGTTCTTAAATAGACCAGGCTAAAGTCCTAAAACATGCAAGCGCAATGCACATATGTAAAATTTTATTTACACAGGGGACAATTCCTTGCAGGTTGTGTTTCTTAAGCCACTCTGCAGGGGCAGCAAGGGAAGGAAGTGTTTGCAGAGCAGCTGTGGGGGAACAATGGAAGGAAGAAGCGTCCTGCGGGTGTCAGCCCTTTGGGACATCCCCATTGTGTCACACCTTCCGCAGGGCCAAGGGCAGGAGGAACAGCAAGCCTCTGGAATCGAGGAAAAGTTGTGCACTCCTCACACAGTCACTGGTTTCTTACAGCACGAAGAGCACAGCAGCCCATCCCCTGCCACTGCCTAAGTGATGCCTGATGGCTTATACTGGCCTAAGCCCCTGTCAGCTCAAGAAAATGATTTCCCTACAGTATTTACTGTTGTTGCCTCTGCACACAGCTTACAGATGTTTAAACAACCTCAGTAAAGTTATCCCCCCTTCTGCAGACAGTTGCCATGGCTATTTAGCATTCCTCTAATACACATTTTTGTGGTACCTATTATACAAAAGCTGGGACTAAGCTGAAGCTGACTAAGGAAGGTGGCTGCTTGATGGCATTTTCACAGATTTCTCTTTACGGTAGCAACATTCAAGAAAATAAATAAATAAATAGATAGATAGATAGATAGATAGATAGAAAGCAGATCTCCACATATTTCAGCAATTGATGGCTTCTCAAACCCTAAAATCATTCTTGATAGAAACAGAAATTATAATGCAAAGACGGAAACATTTTAGACATAAGTGCAGGCACAGAAACAGAAATTACTGATGAGTAAAAATTGATTCCTTTTGCTAAGGAAAGGCAAACACTTTGAAGAGATCAGATTGTGTTGTGTTATGCCATTAGAAAGCTGATGAAGTTTGAAGCTCTGCAGAGGCAGAAGAGCTGGTTCTGACAGAAACATGCTGACTAAGAAAAATCCCTTTCTATATTTAAAAATTGCAGCAGATGGTGCTAGCAGTGGGATGCTGCACCAAGTTGTTATGACTGTGGGCACTCTCATCTATCACGGCAAGTCTTGAAATGCTGTCACCCTGCTGCAGGTCTCAACCTGAACTCTGCAAAATGCTCCAAGTATGAATATGATTTATTGGGTACCAAGTGCCTCTGGGTCAGGCTTCATTGGAAAAGCTTCAAAAATTACATTCCTATAGCCCTGGAGAACTTCGGATGTCTTTAGGAAAGCCAGGATGCTGGAGAGCTGTACCTTTTATTCACTACACAAAACTGTTCTCCTACCTCCAGCATAAAGTTGGCAGCTTTTGGAGGTCGGGGATATTTCTGCGTGGCATAACAGAGATGCTGCAGCCCACAAGCATGCCAGAAGGTGTGCAGGGCTGCCAGGTGGGGTCTGGCATGGAGAGGATGCTTCATGGCTGCAGAAGGTGCCAACCAACAGACATGGGCTGTATCTTCAGCCTTCCCGGTGCCATGAGGCACGTGGGTTTGTGGGCCTTCACCCAGTATGAGGGGGCATGAGTACAGGCTTTCAGACACATCAGCTAGCAAAATCATCCCCAGCCTGAACGTGCTGCCAGCCTCTCCTCCTCCTCCTGGCAGAGGGGAAGGCATGAGGGATGCTCGCAGCCTCCCCGCCTGCTCACACCACCCACGCTGCCTGCAGCAGCACAGCTCCCTCCCACTCCGCAGCCCTCCACCGCAGTGCCAGGGAGCTCAGCTCTCTCCGCAAGAAGGTGTGAGCAGGCTCACACCCACGCCAAGGCTCAAAATCACACCGTCATGCAGCTACCCCTCCCGGTCACCTCTGCTCTCCAGCAGCATCTGCAATCATCTGAACAGAACGAGCCAAATCAGCGGAGAAATTCCCTCCCTGCCTTCTGAAAAACCCACAGTATTTTTTATGAGTTATTAAGCACACAGCCCTGCTGAGTGATGATTTTGGACTTACAAAGGTATTCGCTGCAGGAATTTTTTATTCTTTCTCACGCTTGCCATGGCAACCAGGGTATCGGAGTGCTTCAGAGTAAGACAGTGCCTCACAGTATCTAAAATAATGTTTGTGGTACAACTGACTTGTTTCTTTTTTCTATAATGGATTAAACATCTTTAAAGCTGTCTAAAAAAATTGGCTGAAGAAAACAAAGCCTACAGAGCACTATTTTTTTCTGCCTACTTTAACAAAAGAATGTTATTGTAGCCTACATTAATAGAATTAGAGGACCAGAACTCTAATAAAGAGAAAGACTGCAAAACAGGACCCATTTTTTTTTCTTAAAGCTACAGGGCACCTAAGGGAGCTGGCAAAAGTACAAGAAAAATCTCTTCATCTTCTAAATGTGATTTTATGTAGGATTTATGGAAGTGCATTCACTCAGATTTCTCTTTTTTGGGTGGCAAAGCTCGAAGTTCAGGATCCTGCCCTTCTCATATCTTATCTGTATGCCAGCAGCTGATGCCTCTCCTCAGATGTACAAGACAACAGAGTAATATAGGGAAAAGATGACATACCTGGAATGCTGCATATTTGTGGAGGGAGGGAATAGATAGTTGAAGGACTCCCTTCACCAAAGTATGGATGAAGCCTGTAGAATTTCTCTTACCCAACCACAATAAAGCAGAAGATTAAGAATTTAGTATACCTGTTGGGATCATGACACGATTGGTAGCAATGCTAGCAATGAACCTCTGAGATTAGAAACTATTCTGAAAAAAGAGCTGTCAAAATCAGACTGGTGTCCATGAAAAGAGGCTACACCATTAGCAGGCACCATCTTGCCCTTCTGTTGGTATCCTTGTTGAGGAAACAGCCCTGTCTCTATAATTCTTATTTGAGCAAAGATAAATTATGTGCCCTAGGTAACATCTCACGACAGTGCTTTCAACCAGTTAGCTACAGAAATGTTTTTTTACTCTAAGTTGTTTATATATACACCTTCTTTTGTCTCCATTCCATCCAAAAAGTCTCTTTTTCCATTTTGGGAAGCTCAAACCACCAACAGGCTCTTACTGACCAGAATATTAAAGAATAAGATAGGGCACATCTCCTCTCTTATCCTTCTTTTGGTATTTTAAGATGAAAACTGGTGGTGAAATGAAAATAAAACTCTTAAGAATTGTCTGGAAATAGCTTTTAGGCTTTCTGAGCAATGCAACAAAAAATTAGGGAAAGGACTCTATTCTCAGCTATTAATAAATGTAATTTCCAAGAATGAAAAATAATGAATACTTCCACTAATGAGCACTTCCCAAACACTTTCACACTAGCATTGATTCTATTATTCATTTGCTGTAGAACTACAGTTATCTACTCTTATGCAAATTAAAACCAGAGTGAAGAACAAATAGGCCATTTCTATACAAATCATGACAGATTCTTGAGTTACCAACAGTTATTATATTATCTGATATGAACAATTCAAATTCAGGGGCAAAAAAAACCACAAAAACAAAACAAAAAAAAAACACCAGACAGTATTGAAAACAGATTTCTCACACACTGATGTTATGAAACGAATCACAATGTGCCAAAAACAAAAGCAAATTCTATCCTTCTGTACCAACTAAATTTTGGAAACCAGTCAAAATCTAATCATCTGATAATTGTGTTACTGCCCATTGTAAAACAAAAGCAATTTTGCCATCCAACCCTAATATCTTGTTTCATTATCCTAAAAAAACATTTATTATTGCCTATTGCTAGAATAAGTTCATTTACTTCTTTCTTTTTCTTTTTTCTTTTTAGATATGTTGTTTTAGTAGTCCATAATGTACAATGGGAAGGAGGCTTATTACTTCTGAAGAACAGTATTTCCATGGCAATACCAATCATTCATAGTAACAATCTCCCATCATCTTTTCTCGACACCTATTGACTCTTGGAGCTTTGTTTAAAATAAGTTAATAAAATACACTACAAAGAATATATTCACAATAGGTATTTCATTACTTCCTTTATGTGTCTTAGAGATTGTTGAAGAGCATTTGGGTCACAACATCTCTTAAGAAATTAGAAGCTCTTTAATTAGATGCAAGTCCATGCAATACTGCCACACTTTTTCAGAAAAAAACTTAACTGTGTAGACTCTTCCTGAAGCTACAGGGAGCAGAGGACCATATCTACAAGACCAAAATATCTGTTCTTACTTCTTTTGCATGTACGTTAAAAATATATATATCCTGTTGTAAAAACAGTTAAATTAGGGGTTTGGGTTTTGTTTTGAAATTCACAGTAGGTGTGAAGAATAGGCACATGGCAAGACTAGCAGTATTTGCTCGTGCTTTTAACTTTAATATCATAATACTGGCCATAGTTAGAAACACAAGCCCTATTCCCTTGTCCACAAGGCAAAATCTGCCACCAGTTGCAAGGAAAAGGCTGAAGTTCAATTATTACTCTGTTGCTCTTAAACCTGCAGTTGATTTTCACTGTATCAGAAAGACAGCATGACTGACATAAAAATTAAGATATTTTGACACAGCAAACTGATTATTTTATTTCTACCCCTCACTGATAATTATCCCACTTTCAATCTGATCCAGCGAAGAAGGAACACAAAGGCCCATTATAAACTCAAGCATATGGCACCGATCAAAGGAATTTAACTTTCTCTTCAAGGCTAAAATTATTTTCTTCGGTAAGACCAGAAAGCAGCATCGATCTGCTGCTTTCCTCTTCCTGTTTCACTTCAGCAGGATAACAACAACTCAACTTCATTGTCAGCAATGGACATGGTCCTCAACAGACAGACGGCAGTAGCCAGTGAACAAAGTCTCAGACCTCTTCTGCATCCATGTGCTCTCATATATGCGTTTGCTGCCTCAGAGAATGCAGAGATACAGTAGAATAGCAATGTAACTTCATCTCATTCTTTGATAACACAAAAGCAGTCTCAGAATTCAATAAAAACAGAAATGTTAACTGAGCACTTCTCCCAGAAGTTTCAGTATAGACAGAAATCTAGCAGCAAAAGGAGGAGGAAGGAGGAGGAAACCTTGACAGCAAGTTGATGAAGAAGGCTACATGTGAAAGGAACAGAAACAGACTTGGAGAAGTGAAAACTGCTCTGGCTTCTCTCCCTGCAAACTGGGGTGCTGGCCTCCAGTGCCCCAAGAATCCTCACAATTTTCCTCCACACAAGATGCCTTTTTATACCATTAACACTTCTCTTTTCCCCTTCAGATACACCTGGATCTGATTCTTTTTAAAAGCTGAGGCTCAGAAAGAAACAAATCCCTAGCGGATAAATCAAAGCGATAACCCTGTGGCACATCACAGCCTAGATAAGGAACCAAGCATTACCTCTCCCCAGAAGAAATTGCCTTTCCAGAACATCACACAGGCATCTAAGAGTCCCCTTGCTCCTGCCTACACGTAACTAACTGTTTGAGAAACCATTTTCTGTTACCAATCATTACAGAAACTCCACCCTATTAATACATATTCCCAGATATCAGAAACTTAAGAAAATAAGCTTAAAACCTTGAATTGAATTTACAATGCTTTTGCATGGTGGCTACAGGCATCGGTCTTCAGGCTGTTCAGAGGATATCCTTCCATAGCACATTTTGTACAGGGAACAACTAAATATCAGTAACCTCTATGTTAAATTGAAGGAATAGTAACACTGCATCAGTAAGGACCAGTACCGTGCATTTGTTTTTCAGCAGGCAATTCCAAACAACAAAACCATTAAACAAACCATAGCATTTTGAAAGATAAAGACATTGTGTAAACTGATGGTGCATGCTGAAAAATCTCCCCTGAAAAATGTGAGGAATTTGCTTTGATGGCTTCCCACATTACATATGGTTCAGTGACATCTCTCATTCCATAGCAATCAAAAGTTGCTGGGGGAAGGGGCAGGAGAGAGAGGAAGAAGACAGATGACTAGTTACAATGACTGAAATAATACATACTAATGAGGATTTACTCTCTTGATTACTTGTGCATGCAAATATATACCTGAATCAAGAATATATACAAATACTTCAAGATCTTCTATAATATTTTTTGTATGTTTTTAGTCATCGTTCCCTGACTACTATTTCTTTCTGATTTAAACTCATTGGGAAATCTGGACTAAGTTATTATTGAGCAAAATAGAACATGTACCTTTGTATGCTTTGCATGAAGAAGAGATGGAATATAAAATTGTAATCAAAAGATAGTGTGTTAAGGAGACAGTTATTAAGGCTGCAGAATGATTTTATTAATCATTGCATGTAGAAGTATTATAAAACTAAAGAATGATTATAAAACTAAAGAAGTCTGTGATTAAGCAAGTCTGTACAGTCTTGACTTCATGCTCTGTGTTATGAACCAGTCCTCTAACAGTGCAACCATACCTTGCTTGCTGCATACACAACCAGCAGTGCTCAGTGAACCAGTTGTCAATTAGCACTTTGGTTCAGCCTCTCTATCTGGTGTAAAATGCCACATACTGATGTAAGATTTAATGACAAATTGCATACTAACTAAAAGCTGCTTTAAGACAGAGCTGCCCCTCCATAGCCATCATTTCGGCATCCGAGTTCTTCCCCAAGTCTTCACTGCAGCCTGCTCTGGGAGGGGGCACAACGTTTCTTACTCTGCATCAAACTCTGCACTGCAACTTTGAGATTCATCATAGAAAGTCTCTTAAGGCTGTTTCTGTTACAATGGCAGCATCAACTACAACATTCCACAAATAAAACCCTTTTTTTTTTTTTTAATTGATGCTATCCTGCTATTAAATCAGCTTCATCCCTAAACATTTACAGACCCTTTATAGAATCAGGGACACTGAAATCGGTTTGAACCTGTGTGACCCAGTAAATCTTACGGTTCTCTCTTAAATTGTCCTGTCTCAGACATCTGCTTCAAAGCTCTTCATTTTCATGCTGGGTTGAAATTAAGGAGACTATAACGGACTTGGAGGACAATCAAACAAACTATCCTTGAATTTGCCCATAAGTTTAGAATAAATTTTATTCTCTCCACTTCCATTCTGAAAGGTTTTGTCATGTTTTTGTATATTTCATACTGCTTCCAATCCAACAAGAATTAAGAAAAGAAAGAAAACATCAGCACATTATATAGGCTTCTGAAGGCATTAGGTTTAGTACTTTGTAACTCCTTCTTTTGCTAAATATTTTAATCAAATGGTTTAAGCATTTTTAATAGAAAACTGTTCCCTCTGGAAAAATATAAAGAAAATAAAATAGAAACTGACAAGTTACTCCCAGTTTAAATACACAGAGAAAACTGCTCAATGCTTCTTTAAGAAAAAATACCCCAACCTTTTTACAGAAAAACACCTCATGGCCAAAACATCAAACATGTTGTTGAGAGACTAGGAAGGATGCAACTGGTACCTCAGAAGAGCACAGCCACACTTACTCAGCACATCTTCTTGTTCAGTGTTTTATTATAAAATCTGTTGAATGCCTTTGTAAAAGGAAAAAGGATAGGAAAAAGCTTTCTAAAGAGAAAAAAGGTAAAAATCCCTTTGAAGTACACAGAACTCCCTTCTTTCGAGGCTTTTCCCACCTTTCTCTATGTGACAATATGAGATGTACCTTAACTTTTCTAACACCTCAAAAGAGCTGTAAAAGTAACTTATTTACGTATTCATGCATTGCTGAAGGAAATAAAGTCAAATTGTTTGAGCCAACAGTATCAGGAAAATAAAATAAAAAATTGTGACATATTTTGTTTTATCCAATTCTCAGTTTCTCAGTGAGGAAATATTTGGGCAGAATGCATCTACAAACTTAGTCCTTTGCCATTTTTTAAACAAGGTAGGGATTCCACCTTTTTAACCCAGGTTCTAGATCAACCAGTTTTGTTTTGGCACTGGATGGTCATCAGGCCATTCAGCTGACTTAGCTACTTGAGCTCAGGGAGCACGGGTTTCTCTTCGCTTGGTGCACATTACAGCAGTTTAGTTCTCCCCAAAACATCTTGCTGTTCCTGAACCTAGGACAGCAACATGAGTAAGCTGCTTTCACAAACCAGATTTTCTCTCATCTTGGAGGCCTTCTTGACAAGGGCAGGATTTTCTCTTATGGATGAATTGACACACTGGGATGCATATTTCTGCAGCATGCACCACTACTGAGACACTGATTCAGAAGAGCAAGGGCAGCAAAGCTATCTGCAATGTGAGCCACAAGAGCATTTAAAATAAATAGTGAGGATAGAAATTGAGTCCTTCAGAGTAGAACAATTCTTTGGTGGCCTCAGCCTGGTCCTGGAATTGTCTTTATGTCAGCACAATTTACATATTTCTTTTCTTTGTTTATTGCAATCACAGAACTGCTTCCAAAATATTTAGATACTGGGAGCTCAGAGAAGACATGTTTACATAGCTGACATTGTGAAAGGACAGAGATTTCTCTGGTGTACAATGATCCAAGGGGTTTTATCCTTTGAGCAGGAAATACTAGTACCCTAATCAAGATAAATCATGTTTTACTAATGTAGACAGACGCTAAAAGGATATTTTTCAAACAAGCAGTATGACACAAAGTCACTTGCTGATACACTACGCCATATAACATTTGGGCAACCAGGTATTTCAAGAGAAAGAAAGCAACAAGATTAAACATACTAGGTCCAATTTTCAGAGCAAGTTAAGCAGCAAAATTAGTCAAGTGGTTGCTAATGGAATACACTCACATTAGCAACAGATAATAAGCCTCCAAGCAAGAACTCTTAAAACCTGTTTGCCCTTTTTCTGCAATTGCAGTGAAGCAGCAATTGTGTACCTGCTTGGTACTTTTGCTGTCAGTAACACAATTTCCCAAGGAAAGCAGTAAGCCAGACATTCCAGCACAAACTGAAATACATATGAGGTACTCTGTTAAAGGAATGTGTGTGAGCTTAAATGGATCATCTTTCTAAGTGATAACAACTCAGCTTCCAGATCTACATAATCTTTGGCATCTATCTAATTTTATGATAAAGCTACCAGTTCCAGTAATCTATGGAACAAACTCCTAACCTTTCAAACAGTGCTGAGGCAATCAGCAACATACTTTACGGCAACAAGACTTAGTCGTTTCAATAGTTTTCAAAGCAGCTCAGCTGACCTTGTACTCGCATATACCTCTAACATGAATAGCAACAAAAAGTCACATTTATTTTACAACTCAGGTTAAAACTAACTATGTCCATGTTACTGCTTACAGGTAGTTTGTCTTGGAAGACTAGCAGATACCCCTAGATGCACCTTTAATGTCTGAGTTTTCCAAAAGAAAGGAAATGCTGGCAGGTATAGGGTTTCAAAGTTCTGGAAAGAACACTCATACCTCCACACAAATGTTAGGATGTGCATGCTTTTTCAAGGTTATCTAAGGAGAAAAAGATTTCCCGCAGATCAGGCAAAACGTTCACATGAAATTGGTGTGACATTTCCGTAATATTAATATTTTTAAAAGCCTCCAAACGTTCCCATCACAAGCCATAAATTGCTTAACAAATCACTGGGGCTGAAGACCCATACAGCAATTTTTTTAAAAACCTGTCCAAAACCCTGTGGTTAAAAATGAATAATAAATAAATATGCCCATAACACCAGTAACTAGCACTGTCTAGAGCAATAACACAGAGCTTGAAAAGCCCTCTCCAAAAATAACTTTGCGGAATACAGTGTTATGAGTGATGTTTGTGCCCTGGGGGCTGCTTTAACAAACACTGTTTCTGTTAAGGGGATTATTACTGCTGGGCAGTCATAAAGCTGATGGCTTCTTTAAAAAACTAAAGTAATCGCTATACAAGTGCTGAAAAAGGTTTACTGTGGCCAACTTAACAAGGGGTCAAGAGCAAAACTAACACAGAAAAAAATGTGACTCAGAGTCTATCCTGAAGACATAGATAAGACTGAAGCCAGGAAGACTTGAAGTTATTTATCCTACAATTCTCAAAGGAGTGGACAAAGAAGTTACTGAGATCTGCAAATTTGGGATGTGGAGAGTGCAAAGTAAATGTGATTAATTGGATTAAAGGACAGAATGTAGCATCCATTTTTAAAATGTAGAGAATTAAGATTTGCAGAGTTGTCAGCCTACACAGCAGCACTGCTGAAAAATATCAGTGCTAATATGAATCACAGTTGAGTCAGTTATATAACACTGCACAAAAAAAAAAAAAAAAAAAAAAAAAAAAAAAAAAGCCATTCTGGGAGGTAATAAAAGGAATATTATATGCTGTACGCAAGATAGGAGAGGTAATTATGCCTTTCTTTTTAGTATGTTCAAATGGGATACTGGGCTCAACTGAAGTTCTTCCCATCGGAAAGGATGTAGACAATGTGAGGTGCCCAGAACAGGCAAGCAGAAATGAAACAATGTTTTAAGAAATGCAGCTTGATTATTTTGTTTAAAGAGCACTGATCCTCATTTTCCAATAAGTAAAAAATTTCCATGCAATCTACAGTATTAATTGTTCTCAGTGACCATGCACACTGGGGGTCGGGAAAGGGAAGAAAAAGGAGGCTGTGAAGAATTTGCAGCAAGAAGCACTGGGGTTAAATATTGTGAAACTGTTGACTTATTCTTACTGTATCACTCAATCACGACAGGTATTCACAAAGTCTTGGTCAGACAACAGAGTGCAAGCTTTGCACAATACAGAAATGAACTCACCACTGGACATTATAAAGGGGGAAGAAGAATGAGCAATAGGAAGAGGCTCCTTGGAAAAACAAAACAAAACAAAACAAAACAAAAAAACAGCCCTGAGTTAAATGAAAATGTTCAACAACCTTTCTTAATACAGTACTTTCTTAATATTTGAAAATAGTTCCAAAAATATCCACCAGGAAATTTGCAGATAAATCTGATCTTCCTCAGTGTATAGTATTGCAGTAGGTAAACTCCTGGGGAGAAAGAAGCCTTCCTTTCTATTATTCTATTTTTAGATGCAGGAAAAAATTCATTTTCAAGAATAAATTAGAGTACCTAGAGCACAGCTTTAGCTGAGGTTATTAGGAAGAGAGTAATGAGGCTCAAGTCCTAATGAAACTTTGCCGTAACATGGAGACCTTAATGTGGTTTTTGGTTGGTTTGCTTTCTTGATGACTAAATAATCTACATAATTTAAAGTATTTCAGAAATAAGACAGTCAAGCACTATGGATAACATATTTGCCTTTTTATATGGCTTAAATTTTACTCCTTATCTTGAACAAAACCAGTCAGCTAAAGATTTTAAACCAAAGAGGAGCTAGTTTATTAGGTTAATCTGGCTTGCAGGAAAAATTAGCCTTTTTCTAAATTCCTGATTATCTCAAAGTACAGAACAGCAGCAGATGCCAAACAGGCTGCATGTAAGTTGCTGGTTTCCCAGCAGGTATGTTTCCTAGGACTGCCTTATGCTATGCTGCATTTCAGAGCCATAAAAACCCAATCCTATTATAACTAATACATTGCCTATAGCCACAACGTTTTTGTGCCATGAGGTGGTCACCTCAGCCAAATTATTGCCCAGTATTTCCGTGATCCTCGATGGCTTCCTGTCCAACTTCTATAAGGATTTGGGCAACTGGAGAAGCAGAGTGCTTGCTTCTGGCTGCTAACCCATGTTTCCTGCTTCAGCTTCTAAATGAACTATTTGTTCCTTTGGTACTTTAAAATATCTCGACATTTTGAACCGGTCCTCATTTCCTACGCAGGTCCCCCAAGCGGTGCTGGTAAATTGGCTATCAGTGCCTCTCATGCCTACCTGAAATAGACCTTTTCCCCTTGCAGTGAATGAATGGATGGCATCCCATATTTTGCAGGAAAACACTTTTGCAATGATTTAATGAAGCTCTGAGAGGAGTAAGTGCGCCAGGAATAGCTACCGTTTGATCTACCTGAGAGCATCCATTACCAGGAGCAGTGCGTGACCTTCAGCAGTTTGCTGTCGATGTGCTGCCTCCTGTGGCTGGTTGAAGCCGTTTTCCAATACGCCCTGACACTAAGAGTTACAGCTGCACGCGTCACAAGCGGTTCTCTTGACTATGAAGTTATCACAAGTGAAGCATCAAGCTCCATGTGTTATTGTACTTATTGTACTCTGCTGCAGCTATTTTTAGATAGATCACTTTGCAAAGAGAAAGTTTCTGTGAGCACCTGTTTTCATTCGGCTTTTATGTATTTACACACACAGTATTAGGTTTAACACCTATTTTACACCTCTCCATTTTTCATTTATTTTCAAAAGAACAAATTATATGACAGAAAACAACAGAAAGCTGAAACACAGATGCAGTCAGTAATTTTATGTAGATGTTCAGCTGATGGTGTTGCTTTTGAGATTTATGACTTCCGCATTATCTCTCATTTCCAATTACTGCTTTGTGTGCAAGTTGCAGGGTATGTGGTATGCTTTATCACTGCCAGATGGTTCTGAGTTCAGTGAATGAATCCGTAAGGTTTCCAGGCAAAGCAGTGGTGTTGGGAGTAACAGGGAAGACTCTGCTACAGATTTTTGAGCATCTCCCATGTTGTACTAATTCAAATAACTTTTATTTACTGTGGACTGCCCTCCATGTCAAAATGAAATGCTTGGTGGGGGGAAAGCATTTCCTGGTCCACAGCAAAACACATGTCATTAGAGATGCATTTATAATGGCATTTGACTTAATGGAGGTGGAGGCCTACAGTCACTGTTAATGCTTTACAACAGTAAGGTTGTAGCAAGCTTTTAGCACAATATAATGATTTGCCAGGCTAAAATTATACACAGAGCAGCACTCAGTTGAACTAGTGCATTATGTTTTCACTACATACTCACACAACTTGGCAAAACACAGCTCCTTCAAATTGCAAACCATTTATAATAATTGGCATTATCATCCAGCTACGCTGCCTCTAAAAGCTCCAGACAAAAGGGGGTTAAACTATCCACAATGTCATCATGTAACTAGTTTTATGGCTCCCCTCACAGGTCTCAGTATTAAAACCACAGATAGTGTTGTTTATGGGAAATTCTTAATTAATAAAACCTAACTATAATGTTGTTTTCAGTAGGAGAGCATTTACAGAATACATTCTTATCAGCTCCATACAAAATCCTTTTAGATGAGCTTGTAGAATGCCTTTGTGAAGCAAGGAACACCAAAAATCACTGTGAGGTTCCCTGTCAGCGTTTATTTTGCATTAGCTACAAATTTTCATTTGTAAAGGCATTACATAAAATTATCAGAAGTGGTTCTATGACATCTTTTAATAAGAACAGAACATATCAAATGTTCTTGCACTTCTCTCTCTTTCACACCTGTGGAATTTTCCAGAGCTGATAAGAATATTTGTTGTTGTATTTCAAGATGAATTTTAATATGCGTAGAGAACGACAAACTGATGGCTCCTGGGAGTAAAGCAGCCTGTTTATCTGAATGACAGACGCAGCACAGGCATCCCAAGGGCACATTTCCCTTACACATGCTGCCCTCCCACTGGCCTGAAAGGATCACCTCTAAGTTGGCAGGGGATATTCTGGGTCTACGCAGCGTTACTTGTGGCCTCTCTGCCGAGACTATGAGCAAAGGTCTCCTCCTGCCCGTGATGATAGGGACACCTCTCCACCCATGGACGACTGAACCCATTACTCCCAAACCCAGTCTCCTCAGACAGAAAAGGCACATAGAAATCAATGTCAGACAGCAAATAGGCTTTCCAACCCAGAAAGTAAAACTGCCTTACTGGTAAACAATCTAATATTTTCTTGTTTTAGTGCAAAATGGCAGCCAGATTTTTTTTTTATTTGAAAATAGTTGCATTAGTTTGAATCAAACTGCATTTCTTAGCTTCTTTTAATTTACTAAGCTATAATGCCTAATTCATCAGTCTGAGCTGAAGGAAAAATATGCTACATACTACAGCCAACTCTACTAGGCAGCCAAAAATCAGACTTCAGTAACAGCAAAGTCGGATATTTTACTTTCATAAGTTTCCAAATAAAATATCTTTGCAGAGACAGTTAACAAGTGAGAAAGGGAGCTGGAAAAGCAAGCCAATAATCCCCTAAAATTATTGTGCATATCTGTGAAATGCACTGATATAACTGGGAGCATCTAGACAAAAATGTTGAGGATTAAAAACTGAATGGAACATTAGGATAGAACTGGAAATATCAATATTTTTTGCCTACATTTCCAGACTGCATTCTTATTGCACCAAAAGTCACATCAAGATTTACACATATAGGGACTGTACCAAACTCTCAGGCAAGCGGGGATTTGAGATATATCACTAAATCCCACTACTTTCCCGCTGTGTATTTTGTCCCTTCTTTCCACATCAGTTCCCAGCACAGATCACAGTTTTCACCCATCCATGTCAATATACAAAGTCTGTAGGAAGCTAACCAAATGATCAAAAATCAGACAACTTTCTCGCAATATTGAGTGACGACAATGAACACTGAATAGATCTGAAAAATCATGCAGATATTCCAGGTCAGGCATCTGAGTTGTAACTGCTGCAAGCTGTGCCCCAGGGCTCATCCTCCCTCTTGGCAGGCTGAACACAGGGCTATTCCTCCTTACTCCTCCTGCCCGCCCCACGGCATCAGGTGCAGAAGAAGAGTGGGAAGCGCACTTACCTTGTGAAGCAGCTCTAACCGGAGGCCTGTTAGGTGTGCAGGCAACTCAGCAGTGAGGGTTTCTCCCTTGGCATTCCCCAGAACAGGAACTGTAAAAATAAATGAGAATGCTTTCACTCCTTTTATTCCTTGGGACAGTTATCAAGAGCAGCTCAAAGCATTTTAAGCAACATCTACCATTCATTGCTTGTTACAAAACATCAAAATAGGTATGGTAGCAATATGTTTTACAGAACCAAAATGCTCTCAGAGCACTTGTTCTTGATACATTGCAAGCTAAAAGTATGCGTTGGTTTGTGGGTTGTTATGTTTGTTTTTAAGCTTTCCTAATGAAATACACAGAAGAGCAAAGCAAAGTGACTGAGTCTCTATAGTAGGATATATGCTAAAGGCACAGGGTTTGGACTTTGGGTTAGAAGACCAGGGAAACAGCAACAAACAAGAGCCACTTGGTAAACATCCACCAAAGGCAGACACAGGAATAATAAGAAAATTAACATTCCTTTAAGAGAAATACAATAAGCTGCAGCTCGAATTCTGGATCCAGATGTTTTTCTCTGTACCATTTGGAAAATCATTGCTTGATCATTTGCATTGTAGTGTCTAGCAGAGAAAAATGGTTACATGTATTCAACGTCATATCTATGTGACAGAAACCTTACAGTCAGAGACCACTACAGCCCCACAGCATAACAGTCCTCAAAAGGCAAATAAGATCAGCTTCAGAGACCCCTCTTATCCTGCCCTGCTATGTGCCTCTTTGTTCTCCCCAGCCTGCACCACCACTGAGCTTGACGGACAGGTGTGTAGCCTGTCCTCCCGAAGCACAGCCATGGGGCTGCTGGCAAAGAGCAAGTCAACCACAGGCTGTGGGATATTTCTAGTGCTCGAGCAGTGCCTAGTCCTAGAGAATTAACTTACTGCTAGATATTTCCACAGCTGCTGGTATGCTCATCTCAAGTTATATTTTCAGTAGCTATTGCAGCCTTTCTTCCCCCCACACACATCCTAATCACCACCAGCATCTCACATGCAAAACCACTGAAGTACAATTAAGTAATCTAAATGAGATTATTGCAAGCACTACACAGACTAAAACAAACAAACAAACAAAAAATAAAAACACTATTTTTTAAATTAAATAACGCAAGTACATATGCATATATATACGCAAATCAATATCCATACGATTTTCACAGAACAAGCAAGTCTGTTACACCAACCTATTACTAACAATAATGAATCTTCTGTATTCAAGGGGCCAGTCAGTCTCTGCTTGACTGGAAAAGACCAGGAGTAAGACAATACTAGCTGGTGCTATTGGCATGGAGGCACTACTTTATAGTTCACAGCAGTGTTATTTTGAATTATTATTCTGCCACAAGTTCTAACAGAGTATTAAAGAAGCAAAAAGAACCAAAACCTTGCACATTTTGCTCAACAGCAATGGCAGTACTTTAACAACAGCGCTCCTCTTCAAAGTCCTTTCTAACTCTCAGATCCCAGAGCGCTAAGTTGTCACGGTACCCTTACCATCTGTTAAGATGAACTGGCCACCTTCATACTAGTTTGGATAAACCTGGTATCCCAGGTCAGAACTGTATAGTTATAAACCCAACGGACGGCAATGCTTAAGATGTGTTTGCGAACAGGGATCTAAGTGAGAGAATTAATATATTCATGCCACCTCCTGCTTTCTGAAGTATGAACAATCTCATCAATGACTTCTTCCTTCTGATTTCCTCAGCACATTATTTACAATTCCAAAGCATCAGAATTGCCAAAGGTGACCAAGAAAAATATTATCATGGCTTTGTACCATAAATAAATAAATCATGAAACATGATTGATAAATAAATCAAGAAATCATGGTGAGCCAAATCAAAGAGTTAATTGAAAAATAAATTAAAAATCTGTTTATGAGCTAATTGCTTTTACCTTTAAAGATCATCATTACTACAGCACACAGTGATTAAGGTTTACAGCTGATTTAGCAAGCTAAAAATTCCAAACTGTCAAATAAACTTTTCTGAAATAAAATATAATGGCAATTTCCATGGAGAAGAACATTGAAATAAATGCAGTCAAATTAGATTGCAACTATCTCCAAACAAATAACGCTTCTTTTCTAAGCTGACAAAAAAGGAGAGACATTTAACTGTATAATTACAAAAAGCTTTATCACATAAAGAAATAAATCCAGATCTGAACATATGGAAAGTTATACTTAGAATTGATTAAGTGTGAACTAAAGCAATGCTCCAAAAGGTTAGAGTGGGAATTTGCAATCTCTGAAAGACACAAGCTTATTTGCAACACCAAGCACAAAATACCTCTCTTTATGCACAGTATTTTATGTAGTATCTCTGCCAGCTTCCACAGGCTCCCCTACCTTGCATAGTACGTATGGTGAAGTACTCATCCATAAACGTGGTGGGGAATAACGCACAGTGGTATTTTTGGTTCCTAGCAAGCTCATCATTATTTTCAGAGTACTCCAATTAATGATCCATTTTTTTTCTGTTAACACTAAAAATGTATTAGTACCCTAGAAAGCTTCCTCTGCTCTCTAGATTTTGGAATGATGTTATAAAATCTCTGCAAACAAGTCATCACACGTCTGTTGTTAATGGCTCTGGTCATTATCCCTACATGGAAAAACACTTATAACAGAACAGAGATCGTCTGTGTTTAAATCACACAAACAGGCCAAGGATTACCCCACTTAGCATAGGCTGATGGCGTTTACGTGAACTTTATTCAGCACACAACAATCCTGCTAAATTTGTGACTATTAACAGGATCTGTTCATGAGACACCTGATGAAGTTTCCCTTGATATCAATCGAAATCCCCCTACCAGCTTCAAAAGGAGATCCAAATCTAAACCCAAGAGATGAAAGATTAGAATTACTTGCTCATTTTTTCTGAATCAGATGCTTTGCTGTTATGCTTCAATATTCAACATAAACAGCTTCCCCTCTGGAAACAAGAGATCATGTCTCCTTGGCTGACAAGGACTCCTTAAAAATACACAATCTCAATGATTAATTGTACTTGTCTGTATTCAGGACAGGGTTTTTCACAGCTGGCTTGTAAGGTGCTAGGAAGACAGCTGATGGCTACCCTCTACAAATTCAATTCTAAAATAGAGTTGACACTAAATGACACGATTTTTTTTTCTGCAAACATAACCCAACCAGTTTACATCCAGAGAATACCTTAATAGTTTTACTAGAACTAATGCAGCCAAAGGATCTTTTGTCATAACCTGTAGCCCTGAGATAGATGGACACTGAGATTTTGAGGGTTAAAGACTGTGGGTGAGTGTAACGGCAAGCAAGAAGAAGGCGTACCAGCCCAAGAAACAGGAAACCATGAGTGGGTAGCAAAGAGAGTCAGAGAAGTTTTCTTTCTCAAATGCCATCAGTTGAATTTGTGATAATGCTCAGAAAAAAAAAAGAAAAAAAAAAAAAGAGAGAGATTTGCTGGAAGCAATACTTGCAGTCGTGTAACTTCTTGGAAGTATGCTTAATGCTAAGCTCGTGAATAATCTCTTTGACATCAAGGAAATTTTAAATGGTTACACACATATTTTGTAAAGATCTGCAAAAGGATGTCAGATACAGCAACGAATGCTTTGCCTATACGATGCAACTATGGAAAAGGGGGATCCCCCTGGATTTTGACACTTCAGTTACACCCCTGGTTTGCTCTATTTTTTCTGTTTCTTTAGGTTGGAGGAGTGCAAATGGATCAGTGCCAGTTTTGGCCGTTAACTGCTTTTGTTAAAGATATGCAGACATATTTGAGCAACTGCTGCTAAGGTGGATTGCAGGCCTGCTTCTTTCAGGAGTTGTTGAAAGGGTTCAAGTGTCTATTTGGAGCAGGGCAGTTAATTTGTTGGTGCAAAACCAGCAAAAGGTTTCCTGGAAACTAGCCGTATTGTACCAAGGATTAGTTGTCGCTGAAATTTGTGGACAAAAATCACACCAAGTTTAGCATAATAGTATTGTGCATGATGTAAAGCTGAAATATCTGTTAGCTGTAAACATCTAACGTTTGTTCAAGCTAATTAATCCTCTAATAGCTGCAGTATTCAGATGAGAAGCTCATGAGAATAGACACGTAATTAGTTTTCCATTTGTGCCAACTCTGTAAAGTTCTGTTTTGTAAGCATCGCGGCACATAGATGGGGAGACGCTCAATTACTGGATAAAGACAAGCGCAGTATTTTAGGAGGTGTAAATGGGAAGGACTCCCTGTGTTAAATACAAGGACATTAATTGTAATGCTCCTGCAGACCCAGGAAGAAAATCAGTCAATCTGTAAGCTCTTAGAGCACAAAAACCCATGAGAAATAGCCCACACGAACTTGTCAAGAACAGATCACGTCAAAGCAATCTAATTTCCTTCCTTGACAAGATAACTGGCCTTGTGGCTAGGATGGAGCAGTCAGAGTGACACATCTTAACTAGGTTAAAGCTATTTGGTCTGTCACAGAGGGCATTCTTAAACGGAGCCAGAGAAAGTTTCCTCTGCAGGGAATGACCATAAGCAGGATGCACAATCAGCTGGAAAATCCTAATGGAGCCACAGTGATCAGTGTCTGGTTGCCCTATTAGCAAGCTGTGTCCAGTGGGACAGTACGGGGGCTGTGCTGTGTGCTGCCCAGTGTGTTCAGGAGTCCATTAAAACCACTGTCAGCAGCATCAACGACACATGAGAAACTTGGGAAAGTTACCAGAGTGGGTGGAGATGTACTCAGGAAGAAGGCATTAAAATTCAAAGCGTTCCTAACAAACCAGAACTTCAAAATAACAGGACAAAATTCAGATTAGACATGTGCACGATGAGTGGAGAACTGCGAGCAAATGCACTAACACAACCAGGAGAACTCATTAGGCAGGAGGTGGAGTGAATCATGATAGGAGCCAATAATGTGACTCAGTGCGACTGCTAAAAATAAAATAAAAAAAAAATAAAAAATTAAGAGATGAGAGGAATGTTATATGCAAGCAATGGCAGCAATGATTCCACTAGTTTCAATACTGGCATCTCTCCAGCTGGAAAAGTGCCCAAATGTGAGCTCCAAACTACAAAACCCAGGAAGTGCCCAGGAAAAAGCAAGAGAAATGAAAAATACTGGAAGACTAGAGGCAAACACCATGACTGTTTTGTTTACAACACACACACAAAGCAGAAAACAGAAGGGTTCATGATAGAAATCCCTCACTCCTTCATTAAAACCTTTCAAGAACCATTGCAAAACTATGCACCAAGGATATCGGGCACCTTATCTTTGGTGGATTTTAAGTGAGAGACCTCATTTTAAGAGACCTCAGGTCTCTTCCAGGCCCCATTCCTGTGATGCTCTTCCAGTAAGTAAAACAAACCCCTCTCCTGAAAGCCTTCATTGCACAAAATAGTTGTAAAGGCGGACAGTCTCCTACCTACTTGGAAATTAAAACAACTTAGTGAGGTTATCTCTATAATTCGGAAGTCAAAATGAAAAACATATTTAATCTGTGAATATCTAATCTGAACTATGGAACATTCTTGTCAAGAAAAGCATGCACAGTGATAAGATAATTCAGAAAAAAAAAATCACATAAGTTCTACCCCTGATATTAAGAGAACAACCACTGCTAGTATCCCTACATGCTACAGTAATCAGAGAAATTACAAATAAATAAAAATAAAAAGAGGAAAAAACCCTGCTAGTAATTCAATTTTAACATCCAGTAATCCAGGGAAAACTTCTTGTTCAGATACTGAAAAAAATAAAATAAAAAAGAATATAATTACCTGCCTTCCAAATTAGCTGAGATATATTTAGGATTTGCAAATGATAATAAGGAAGGACTTAATACTCATAAATGTGTTGGAAAATATTTTGGCACTCTGGCACTGACCTCAGTAGATGGAATTACATTAGGCTTGTTAAATACAGACTAATCAGACTTTCCACAGGAGATCATATGCTTATGTTAACTATCTAGAAGAAAACCGAACTCACTTTCATAGGGTTATGATTAATTATGAATTATCTTTACTAGACCTCTTTATTTTATTTTCCTTTATGAAGCCTCCTTTGTATTCAGTGCAAGCAAAGAGGTACCTGGAATGATTTCTTTTGTACAAACTAGTGCTATCTCTACTGGAAAGCTGCATGGAGAAGAGTTCACCCACATGTACCTGCAAACCAGTGATAAAAGGCCAAACAAGATACTTTTGCTCTGGGTTTCCTGGTGTTTTGGTACCAGCAAATGGGCTGAATGGGCCACAGGACCAGGTGTCGTGGAAGCTGGGTTCTTCACCTGGCTCTGCCTTTAGCCCGTGACACTTTCCAGGGACCAGGGCAGTCTCCAGCACTACACACATCGGCTCATTCTGGCCACCAGAATTAGTTGACCAGGTTAAGTTTCAGCTAAATGCCAACACTGGGTTTCAAAGCAGTGTAATCCAAACACACTCCAAAAACCCAAGAAGATTTTACTTGGCACTGTGGGGAATCCTAAAAGCACAGAACTGCTAACAGTGCTGTTGCTGGCTGCAACAGAGGACAAGGGAGTCAAAATTGCAGGTCTTTTCCTCTAGGGTCAGATGCAGCACCCAGTTGTGAATTTATTTATTTTTTCCTGTGTCCCTGTGGGGATGACTGTCATTTCTTTAATCACCAAGGGCAACTTTTTTGCTCATCACAGAAAGTGCTTAATACGTGAGACATTTTTTCCAATAAATAGATGCAGACATTTTTTTCAAACTGTAAACTAGAATGGAGACATTTCAGTAGTGAGAAAGGCTCAGCAACAATCAGCATCAGATCACCAGCTACCCTGTCGCCCACCAGCTATGAGAAAAAGAGGGTGGAGAGGTGAAGAGTTGCTTAAAGGAAAGGCAATAGGGTGGGACAGAGTTTTCTATTCTTTCTGCTTTTCTCTGTGTGTGATGCCCACACCCAAAACACTGGAGCACAGCCAAACACTCACTGTTAAAAAATAAATAAATGAAACACCACAGTGGTGTGGGACACTTAAACTATTCAAAGAAGGAGAGGTGGCCTGGGCTTTTGGCAAGGAAAAACCCCTCTGTGTTAACCATGATGCTCTGAGCACAGTGTTCTTCTCTGGGAAACAGGATTGCAGGCAGAGTACTTCATAGTGGATAACACCACTGTCACCTGCATTTGGTTCGTTTTGATACAGCTGCTCACCCACAAGCAACTGAAAACAACATCCTCCTAACAAATGTCTCCAATCAGTCTTCAGATAGCAACCACTGCCAGCCTTTATCATCAGTTTCATTCCCTCTTAAAGCAATTCACATATTTGGAAGCCAGACGAGAACAAAATCATCATCTGAACTAACTTCTCACATAATCAGGAACACACATTTTCACCCACTAACACTCCCATCACGCCTCTCCACACTTGCAGCCATGGGAGAGCAGAATGCCACACGGCCCCTGGCCAGCACACCACAGCTCAGGGCTTCATCACTGCTGCAGACGGCAAGTCTCCTGCCGATACCGATACTGCCTGGGGAGCCTCTGATAAGAAACACTGCTCACACCTTGCTAAAGCATGCTAGCAGTGGTCTTCTCCCACCATCCTGCTCTGTTCTGACATCTTGACATCTCCATCCAGAAACTTGTGAAAAGCCAAGGATGCCTCTACCCAGTATTTGTAACAAAGGAAAACACACTCAAGCAAATGCTTGGGAAAGAAAGGATATGATCGATAAAATGAACCCACTGGTATTCTGAAGCCAAGTGTCTAATGTTACCTTTACCACCTCACCCTGACAAATGAGCCATAGGCTTTTGCCTCTACACAACACGCAGCTGTAAGACAAGAACCTGGCAGGAGCTTCTGGCTGAGCCTTCCCTGAATGTTTTCTACAGAGTGATGTGACATGGTGACCAAGCTGCAGCAGGGCTGGTTTGTTCATTTCTTTGGTCCCATTAGTCACAGCAAGCTTAACTTATTAATTCAAGTCAATTTTCCACAGAGCGGCCTTTTGCATCTACCAAGAAAACGACATGTCACTGAGCAAACCAACAACACCGCCATTCATTCCAGAAGCCAAGGTCACCGCCTGCTGGCCCTCAGCCCAGATCCTGGAGTATCCATGCTTATTTTGTATGTCTGTATTACCAAAAGGGCAATGTTTTATTAGCAAAGAATTTCAAACTCCTAATTTCTGTCAGGCGTTTTGTGGCTACACGGCACATGCCAAGCCCGAGCTTTTCTTCACTTCCTTTTCACCTAAATCCCATGAAGCATCCTGGCTGCAACACCAGCCATCCTCTTTTTCCAAGAAGTATTCCATCTCTCCAGCTCAAATTGCCTTTTTTCTTGGAATAAAGTCTGCTTCTCAAACCTGTGCACCTTTCACATGATCACTTTCAAACACCTTTTGTAACAACTCCCATATGGTTACTGTAGGAACCACTTTGCCAGCAAAGAGTTTGGAGCTGCCTGTAAGCAAGAAAAATGCTGAAGATTTGTGTGAGAAATCTTTTGGTATTTTCCAAGCTGGATTTTTTTTTTTTTTTAGCTGAGTTTCTGGGCATTTCCTTTAAGAATTAGGGATAGCTGTTTTTTCCGCAGCTTCTGCTTCGGTCACATGAGGTGACCGCCTGAGGCCTCAAGTTCTTCTGAGGATCCTCATTCTATTCTGGGACACAGTGGGGGACATCAAAAGCACAAGACTGAGGCCATGGGGAGTAGCTGAAAACATCAGGTCATACACTGATGGTTCCCTTTGAACAGGCAGGCTACAGGGAGTTATCTCAATACCAATCAACTCAAACACTGCCCTTACAATAACACAAAGCAAAGAAGTCCAATTCGTTTTAAGACAACTTTTCAACCAGATAGTGTTTAGTAGTAGACAAATGATGGTTTGTCATGAATGCAAATCTGAAGTGATTCACCAGTTATGACACCTGTTTTTGGAGGAAAATAATCTTCCAGTGAGATCTGAGTATAAATATTTGTGCTAAGAAAGATGATCAAAAATGAAGATAGTGTCCGCTGAAAATTTGGCTCAAATCTTGCAAACGTTGAGCCTGTGCCAGGCAATCCGCTTCACCAAGGAAATCCCCAGTAAACAGCTTATTTCCTAAAAGCGCACAGCAATTCTATGGCCAGAAGTTCCACTTCTGTTTTGCAAATAGAAATCCCTTTAAACAAAAAAATCAGCAGACTTAGTACAAGTAATGTAACCCCCATATTCAACATCGCAATGACTCCTACATGGTGAAACAGTAAGATATAGCATAGCCTTACCAATCAAGTGCCTGCTTCCACTTTTCGAAGTGAAAATGAAATCAAATGTTCATTAGGATGTGGATGAAAATGGAATTGTTACTAAGAAACAGAAAATATACATATACATGTATATATGTATTACATACTCTTCAGACACTCTCAAGATTACACTGCTGTAATCAGGTTTATAGTACCAGTATATATATATAAACTGTCAGTGTGCTTACGTGCCTTAGTGTGTGTTCTGTATTTATTACAAACACAGCCAACCTTAGTTTAGATCCCATTATCGTGGTTATCAGAAGTAACAAAGAGGCTTTCTTTCAAACACAGATGCTGGTTTCAAGCTCAAAATTTCTCTTTCTCACCAAAACTCTCTCTGAAACAAGAAGTTACATTGGGTAATCAAAGATAATCTTTGGAAAGCCACAAATCAGACATCAAGTGATGATATTCTGGGCCTTTTTTAGAGTGCTTCCTCTTTCCTACTTTAAATAAAACTGAAAGGGAACAGTTTTATTCATCATGTACAAGAAATAGTTCAGAGGAGATGACAAACATTCCTCAAAATCTTCTCTACTAAATTAATCATTTGAAATAGAAGATACTAAAATTCCTGCATATTGAAAAAGCATGACTGTTCTCTTTCACTTTTAACTCTCCCAAGCTGACTTTCAAAATAAGATACAAGTTTCAACATCAAGTAATGCGCAGTAAAAGCACTGTTCCTGCAGTCCTGGCAGCTGTATTTTACAGCAATGGTGGAGCAGTAGAAGAACAGAGCAGCCACCACTTTCTGCAGGCTGTGTTGCTGCCCACCCCGTATCAGACCGTGCTCCTGTAGGCAGGCTGCCGTGAAACAAGCCCCATGTGTACAAGGAGTGGCACAGTTCAGCCCAGCCACAATAAAATTCTCCTGCTCTAGGTACAGGCCTATATGTATCTGGACCTTTTTGAACCACACGTGCTCAGACTTTCCCTTGGGCTCCTTGCAGCTGCTGGCAGTTGTACACAGCAGCGGCCACCAGCAGGGCATGCTCCTGTCCACAGGTGTTCTGCTGCTCTGCTCCTGCCACCACTCCCATTGCTGGTGCGGGTGCCATGGGCACCTGACAGTCAGAAAACAGGTTCAGCTCTCGTTTGTGCAATAGCACATACCCATTACAAACACAGCAACTCCATCACAGAGGAGGCTGTAGACTCTGAAGGATCACTGGCTTCCACAGTAGCAGCCAGCCAACTGTGACCACTCTGTCCTTCAACCTGATGGTGGACTTTCCAAGAACCCACACCATGACAGCTTCCTACACATCAAACTATGTATCTTTTGCTAGCCAGCTACTCATCGCCCTCAGATATTATGGATCACAAAACTGTTAAGCTCTGTGGATTCCCCATCCCTTTGTAAAGCTTTACCTTCTTTCCATTTTGCTAACAGCAGAGTCAATGTACTGAGTGACAATAACAAACGGGTACTGAGCATGAGGTGACACCAAGACAACTTTTATCAGCATAACGAACTATAAATCAAAATACAGACACTATGCAGGTACAAAGGAGTGAAATGAAATCTATATTCTTATGTTGTTGTGGCCTTGACACTGCTTAAAGATAACACTCCATCAAAACCAAACTGCAAGAGTGATGTTCAGACAGGGACTCTGCCGCCAAGCACTTGGAGCCGACCTTCGCACATGAGAACAGAGGGAAAAAGAAGTGTCTCCTCCCAAAGGCAGTCACCTCCAATGACAAACAAAGGCTATCTCTGTGATCACAACTTGACACATTAATCACAACCTGCCTCCATAAGGCACCTCTTTTGTTCAAACATGTGCAACGACTAGCGGCTTTCTTGGGAAGTAAAGCTCTTCTAATTTTAAACCTGCAGCATATAAGGGTCTTTTATATTAGGAAAAATCACAACTGTCTACTCTCAGCAATAAACAGCACTAGTTCATTTAAAAACTGTATTTGGGAAATTATTTTTTTATCTTGCCATCATAATATCTCAGGAAGGAAGATGGAGCATAAGAGACATCGCTGTTGTCTAATACCAAGTATGATCTTCAGTTCTTCAAAAACATCCCCCAAAATTCAGCAATTTCTTTGGGACTTTATTAGCTTCTCTTTTTTTTTTTCTTTTTTTTTTTTTTTTTTGGTCCTTTCCCCCAAACAACTATATTCAAGTAAGTGGGAGGATGACGAAGAAAAAAAAAAAGAGAAATTTTCACTCCCACAGCAGTTTCCCACTTCTCCAAAAATAGACACACCGTTTGTTGTGTTTTTACACTTGCTGTAGGTTCCACTACATAGCACTGAGGGGGATGGGGGTTTCCATGCTCTGCGCAGGGCTGTACTGCAGTATGGGGCTGGCAGGAAACTGCTCTCTTTACAAAAAGGGAAGCTGGCTGCCTGCGTTTTTTGAAGCCACAGCCTGGCTTAACCCTATATGGGCAATCCAGCTTCCTTCAAAACCGAGCCCATCCAGTGTTTTTAGGGGTGAGATGTGGTTGTGAGAAGTAGGGTAAGGAAAGACAGAGCAAGCGTGGATCACAGCCACACACTCACCCAGTTCATAACTCAGCAGCTACAGCAGGTCACATCTCGCTAGGGCTGAAGGTCAGGAACTTCACGTGGATCCCATTTAAGCTATGGTGTTATGAGATTTTCTCTGATTCTCAGGCAATAGGTCCTTCTCTAGGCTTTTTGTATCTTCATAAGTATGAAGGAAAAGCAAGAGCTGCCCTTCCTTGGGAAGTCCGTACATGTGGCATTATGGCACTGAAGTCTTTACTGAACAAGAAATCTTGACAAGGAAACTGCACAAACATAGCTGGTTTCCCAGAAACTGTGTTTACTAATATCGCAACCTAAATACAAATGTGTGCTGTTACTGTATTAGGTTCTGACAGCTTCTGCAGCAGGGCTTAAAGAGGCCTGCCAGCAGAGCTCTCAGTTACCTGTATGGAGTCATCCTTGTCCCCAAAGTCCTTAGAGAAGCTCTTCCAAACCAGGAACATAGCTATTCATTGATTTTTGTTTTATTTTATTTTTAAGTACTGCGATCAAAACAACATTTTCACTTCAATTTCAGGCAAAATCTGGAGCTGTTAGCATGGAATTGGAGCAGCATTTTTGTATTGATCTTTTTAACAACGAGAAGCCTTGCATCATATAAAAGTAACAGAACAATATATTACGTCCAACTCAAAATTGCATTTTTCTAATTACTTGCTTACTTCCTGTATTTCCATATGTTTGGATAATGACAATCAAAGAAATAATATTTTGTTTCGAAAACAGAGAGTTACTTTAGATTAAAATTGCCAAAATTGAGACCACAGGAGCCCTAGAAGTTTTGCAAAAGTTGGTTTGAAGTAAAGGAGGTCGAACAAGTACTACCTGAAAGCAAAATTAACCGGTGACATCAAACCACTGCGAAACATTCAGGCTTGAAGGTGCAAGCGTATGAAGATTTTGTCCCTAGTTTCTTATGGCTGCCGAGTCACTACCACAGCATTAAACCCTTATATTAATATGAGCAAATGCGCACTCAGTACCAGTAAGGACCACGCGTATAACAGGCACATTGTAGGCACAGCAGGGATTGTCTGACAGCAGCCCTCAATCTCCCTTTTCAGTGGTTGCAGCTATAGGCACAACCAGTTTGTGCCCTACTTTAAAAATAAATGACTTTAAAACACATTTTCCTAGCTGTGCTTCCTTAAGAAGGGAAATTTTAATTTTTCAGCCACAGCAATTCAGTACCTGTCAGTTATTTGGATCAGGAGAGAACAAAAGAAAAGGTTATCCCTAAAAACAAGGCAAAAAAGCTGAGATTACTCTGACACAGAAGTAAATTGAGCTTTTTTCACCCCTTTCATCATGACTTTCTTAAAGCTAAGCTATTTTAATTTCATTTTGAGGAAAAAAAATAAAAATAAAAAGCCACAAACAACAGCACCCAACTCAGAATCACAACTTCAAGTTCAAGAAAACTTAAGTCCTACTAAAAGCCTATGGGATTCTGTTACAAAATTGGCCTGTGGCAAATTATCTCTGTATATTGTGTACTCAAATTTGGATTCTCTTCAGTACATTTTATCTTAGGTGCCAAGAGAATGGTTGCCAGTTTCTTTGTATCTTTATTTTTATGTCACATTGAAGACAGTTTAGCAGATATTAAAAATATATATAGTTAATGATTTATCCATCATTCTGATGAGATATGATTGTGCTGTCACTTCCCTTTGTGCTGCCATAGTACTTCTGAAGAAGAAAGATTTATAATTCTTCTAACACCATAACTGTACTAAGGAACAGAATTCTAAATTCCACAGCTTTTGTTAAACGCTTTTCAGCACATACTTTTATAACCAATTTAACAATGTAAATATTATTGATATTATTCTAGATAATGTTTTTCAAGGACTATTACAAGACTAGTGTGTTTTGGTGGTGGTGGTGTTTTTTTTTCCAGGGACAGTGGGAGGCATTTGTTTTACCCCAAACATGCTCCCAATTCATTTCCTATTTCTCTTCACCTCGCACCTAGTATCTAAAATTCTGCCTTTTTTGCTATACCAGAATTTGTGCTATTTCCTCCTTCTTATGAACCTCACCTCTTTAAAGCTACACATCAGATCTTATTCTGATTCTATAATGCATTTTCAGTTTAAAATAACAGTCTGTTCTGAATAGTAATCCATTGCACCCCTCATTTTAAGGGGAAGGAGGCAAGACACATGACAAAAATCATAGAGTGAAATAGCTGGAAGTCCACTCACTGGGAAAGGCTGGATGGCAGAACCACTGTGCAATGCTGCTGTAAAGAAATGCAAAGTAAGTATTATTTTACTTCTTATGATTTTTATGTAAAAGTTTCTTTCATATGTGAAAGCACTAGCATAGGCTAATTTCTAGTTAGAGATTTATTTTTTTCAGAAGTCATACTGGGCAGTCTTACACTTCGGTAATTCCATCCAATTCCATAAATTTTGCCATCCTCTTCAGCAATCACCTTTGGACCTTCTTCCTCATTTCCTATGACAATTTCACAGTTTCCCCATTTTCCTTATTTCTACATACTTATTTCTATATCTCTATACAAAATCCAACACAAACAACAACAACAAAACCAATAGCATGCCATCTTCATTAACTACAAACTAGCATCACCTCTATAGAAAATTCCTTTTGCTATTTTCTGCTTTGCCTCTTCTTGCAATAATTCAAACTGTGGACATATGTGTATACAGAGAATTCACTCTTTGTTGTTATTTTATTTAGCAAAGATACGATACCATGTAGGAAACCCATTCAGGTTTCCATCAAAGTACATCTAGTATTGTTTCTGTATGAGTTAACTGAGCTTCTGAAAAGTACTTGGAATACTGCGGATATTACTGGGCAAAAATTAAGTACAACGAGTGGTCAACTGAAAATTCATTTTGAAGAAAAAAAAATCTCAACAAGTTCAGTTCTAGAGTGTTGGTTCCTAGCTGCCATATTTCCATGGGAAACACTGCAACTAATTGCCAGATACATGTGTAGGAATTTTATGTGTTCCCCCTAAAGATAATCAAATTGAAACATCTGGGAAATGTTACTCTAAAATCACACCAAGCCAAACCAAAGCCAGAGAGATTCTAGCAGCAATGATATAAGCAGTGGGACAAACAGAAATTCCTGCCCCAAACCTTATTCCTCTCCTTGACCACATCGAAACTCTGCCCTACCCGGCACACGAACTCCTACGGATCTATGTGCAGGGCAGATAGTAGAGCAGCTGTGGCTTGGCTGGAGTTCAAGGGAGGCTGAGGCCGGCGTGGAAGTTCCCAGCCCAGCCACCAGCAGCTGCAGCACATGACACCTACGTAGTGGAAGGCTGGGGCTGTCAGAGTTTCCTCTCGTGCGCAACCCTCAGCAGCACTTTCAGTTTTCCTGGGGTATAACTGGCATGGAAACCACAGAACCCGCCACAGCCGCCAGCACACTCCGCCTGAGCGCGGAGGGGACGCGGAGTGGCGGCACGGCAGGGAGGGCCTTGGGCACCCACAGAGACCCAGCTGTGAGCAGAGATGCTCCTGCCGACCCCGGTAAGTTCAGCACAGCACCATACCTCCAGCTCCTCTTTCAGGGGACACACGTCTCCGGGCAAACGAGGGTGAGAGCAGATCCTGCTCCTGCAGGGATGGCAGCAAGCTCTTGGGTGGCTAGCCACGCATGGGTGTTTAATATGATGGTAAAGGGAAAGTACATTTTAAATGTGATGCAGTTTGTATATTTATTGGTGGTTTTGTGTGTTACATTATGCTTAGATTGTATATAATCATTGAATCATTTGGGTCGGAAGGGACCCTTGGCGAAGGGAATCTGTAAGGATTCTGTGGTGTTGGCTTTGTGCAACATTGCTGTGGAGAAAAAAAACAGCGGTTGATATTTTGTACTACTGTGGTACATAAGTATTTCTTCCTCTTGCTGCCAGTGTGGGATACCAGAAAAGACAGAAGGAGTGGTGTGAACAGACGTTCACTGAGTGTGGTGGGTCAGCATTGCACAGGCAGGTACTTCAAGGGGTGTTCAGCTCCCGGGGGTGCTTCAATTTGCCTTCGGGGGTCCGCCCATCCCAGACCTGGAGCATCAACCAGCAGGATTCAGATATTCAAGTAAGAGTTCGGTATGCTGGGACAAAGATTTCATTCTCAGCCCCATTTTTTTCCTCTGGTTAATTAATTAATTAAACAAATGAAGGGCAACAGCAAGCAACAAAGTAATCCTTCTGTCAGCTTGTACAACCAAATAAATATTTTCCTTCAGACCAAGACATAGCAGGTTTTGGCACAATAAAATGAAAACAATTGGAAAGTGAGAGCTCTTATTTTCAGATGTGAGAATCACCATCCCCAGAAGATGTTGTTCAGGGGACAGAAGTGGTCCAGTACAACTTCTGCTAGATTGAAAATGCTATCCTAGTGCTTTACAGGGGAGCGGTGGTTCTGCTGCAGCCAGCAAGGTCCCGCACAGAGTTTCTCAGTCTGGTGAATTTAAGCTTTAAGTGGATTGGTAGGGACCTGATGCACATAAGCCATGCAATCCCTTGAGAAACGATTTTCAAATTAACTAATAAGATATTGTACTGCTTATAGCTTATTAGACAGAAACAGTGAGTAGCAATACTAATAGCTACTATGCCTGGGATTTAAGAGCTGGATTTAGCTGTCATGTCCGTAATTCTTATTGCACTGGTTGTGTAAAGGAGTAGGTGAGAAGAGGGTTTAGTTTCATATTAAGGAAAGTAAAAAGGCTCTACAGCAACGTAATTGCAGGATTAGTAAAAAGTATAAGGCAGCTTTGCTCCACTATTTACACGTCAAGGTAATTTATGGAAATCCTTGTACAGAAAACTTCAGTAATTGAAAATAAGAGTAAGCTGTTTCTGAATCTCAAGTTAAAGGACAAGCAAAATTATTTTTCATGTTAAAATATAATGTGTAGAAAAGAATGGTAAATTTTCACAAGATACTTTAAAGGTCATCTCCCCAGGGGAAAGGAACAAGATATGAGAGCTTCTTGACCAACAGTAATAGCTATGATAGTAATCGATCTGCAGACCTGTAGATATCCAAACTACAAGCTCACAAGATTTCTACAGAAGACCATTTTGACACTAATTGCCATTCATCCTGCAGTGGAAAGTTAAGGCTAAAGGGGCAGAGCAACCAAACACCTTGAGAATAACCTGGTACAGGAGCATCGCAGTATGTGGACAACATGTAAGAACAGAAAAAACATAACGACAACAGACAACAGGAGTCGAAATATGAAGGGGCTCGGCAGACCCAGCAGGGTAGAGATACTAGGCTGATAAGAATTGAAGGTAGAAATGGTCAGATTTTATGACAATATATAAAACCCTGAGCACAGAGAGTGAATCTTTAGCAAAGACATCATCTCAAAACTAGAAAAACACAAGCTTTTGAGATTGCACACCAGAATGCATCACTGAAGGTGACCAAAGTAGCAAAGGGAAGAAACCAGGCAGCTAAATTTATGAGCAACTAGTGGAACAAGTAATCTAATTGCATGTGATAGCAAAAAGAGGCAATTCACAATAAAATAAAGAGCCATTACAGAGGACCAAAGTTAAAGTGCTCTGCCTGGAATACATATGAGGCCAGTGACTACTGCTTTCTAAGTCATGAAGCCAATTTCACAACCTTACCAGCTCTCCTAATACAGACGACAAGTTAGAGGAGCTAAATGAAACAAGCTGTTCACATGAAAATGAAGGTAACTAAAATAACTATTTGATGTTTGAGGTGTAGGTAAGGACCTTTAGTTTCAACCTTTAGCTGCGATCCAAATGGAGACGGATTACCCTTTTGTGACAAAGCCATCCTTGCACAAGCCCTTGCACAACTTCTCTCCTGTCCTAAGGAGGCACAGATCAACCTCGCTGTCACATCCCATTAAGAGCAGAGCTGATAAAATGCACTGGGATTCCAAGGTGACACAGCTGCTTTCATTACATTTGTCACAATATTGATTAGATTAGGTCTGAAGCCCATCTTTGGCCTGCTGCTGACCCATCGCATCTCTAGGGAAATTCTGTGGAGTGGGAAACAGAATTGAAAACTACTAGAACAACAGAGATGTTCAAGATGGTTACAGCTCATGCGACTGACATCGGTGTGACACGTGCTGATTTTTACTAACTATGCATCCTAATCCATTAATCCCCAACTAGACAACTAAATATTATGTTATCATCTCATTCACAGTAGTTAGCTTTTGGGAGCTTAATAGCATCAGAAGAACACACTAAATATTTTTACTTCATTCACTGGAGTAAATATTAATAACAAAGTGCTGCATAGATCATTTTGACCACCAAACTTTTAAAAAGCAATTAAAAAGCAGTAGGTGTTCTCTCTGTGGAGCTTTATAGTGTATCATCTGTCTTCTACAGGATGTTCAGTTGTAGCTATTATACTGCACGCAGAATAGCTGGTGATGTTTCAGCTTGGAGAATTGTGCAGCTGAGCTGTGCGGCACCCAGTCAAGCACAGCAGCACACAGCTAAGCACCCTTATGTCTGTTCTCATGTTTTCAACAGGCTTTACTTACTGCCATTAAATATTTCCAATGTAACACACGCCCTTTCATTGATGTAGCCTTTGTATGTGGCAGATTTGACAGTTCAGAAGGCACAAAGGACTACTTTGAATTGCTAAATATGCTTCATGTTTTGGACAGCATGGACACCAGAGAGAGTTTTTTTATTTTTCCTTTTTAAGCATGAGATCATTTTTTCTTCCCTTTCACATGGGGGTTACCCTTATAAATACCATCGGCAGGCACATCTGAACTACAAGGAGCCTGAGCAATAAGTTCAGTAAATGTCATCCCTTTTCCCCACGCCTTTACCTCCCACATGTAGCACCCACTCCTCTGACAGCGCCACGATGGTTTCTTTTTTCCTCTGTCCAAGTGTTCCCCTTCTCATTATCTTCATACTGCTCTACCAAATACCACAGCTAAATAGTTAGCACCCTGTAAGTAAAATAAACATTCCTATCTGCAGCAGGGAAATTGCAGTACACCCATCGTGCCCTGCAACAGAGCCCGAGACTAGCTGACAGGCAGCCTGCTGCGGACCACCACTGTCCAGAGCAGCTTCTGCATGCTCTGAAGGATGCAGCAACATGAAGCAGACCAAGCCGTGCACTGTTATGATTTACATAACAGGGTGTTACAGCTAGATCCTGCATTTATTTTATTTCCATGGGAGTGGGGGAAAAAAAAAATCAAGAGAAAAAAGAAACCTGGAATTTTCCTCTACTTAAAACTTTGCAACCTCAATGTACCTGTGACAGTATATGTTTCAGGTTGCTATTTTGATCCTTTTCAAAACTGTTAAACTTTCTTCAAAATTAAGTCTAGGAAATTGTTTTGCCCTGTTCTTAACCTGGTCATACTTTTTTTCACTCAGAAAGAAGGAGCATAACTTTTCTTAATAAAATCCTAGATTTTTTTATATTAATATTAAATTAATATTAAATCTAAAAGAAGCTCAAACAACTGCTTTGCAGAATTTTGCCTATTATTACTGTGCAGACCTCAATTAAGATTCTGTGAAAGCCTTCGCATCCTCAAACTATGGTTTGCACCCTAAGAATATGAAAGAACCAAACTTCTAAGAATTGCCTGGTGACAGATAGGTGGTCAATTTTTTCCACTTTAAGGGCTGAAAACTTTGCAGGGTGGTTTCAGCCAGATTTAGAGTTTTCCTCGAAAGGGTACAGGTTACGTCCCAAAGAAGTATGTTCAGAAGATCCTCTCCAGAGTTGTCAGACAACATTCTCTAATTATACTAAACGTGTTCCACTTACACTTTTGCCCTTGCTTTTAAACAAAAGTAGTACAGCAACCACAGCCCTTAAAAGTTACACATTAAAAATTTTCTGAGTGTAGACCAAAAGAAAAGTGACCATCCCTTGATAAAATACATAATTTTAACATTTTTTTTGTTGTACATTTTAAACAGTCATTTATTTTTGCGCAGAATAGATCCACAATCTAAGAGGACACTGTCTTGAAACTCATCATTTATACTGACATGGGAAGCACCTTTATCTCCTCTGAGAAAGAACCAGGCCAATGCGTGGGTGGAGAGAAAAAGTTCTGACAAGGTTTAAATGACCTACTTCATCATCCTCTTTTCCACACCCGCTCCTTACACACAACCCTTCCCCAGCTCATCCATCTCTCCTGCCGTTCCCCTCACAGCATGTTCCTCTCTCCCTGCCTCATCCTCTTCTCCATGCTAACCTGGACACGCTGTCTTGTGTCCCATTCTTAATTCCATTCCTTCCCTATCAGTCTCTGGCCTCCTCATCACCACTGCTGGGTCTGGTTACGAGAGCAGGATCTAACCCTGCTCCTTGCCCACCCCTCTGCTGGTTTGCATGGGCAGGTCAGGCTGGAACCATGCACACAGCCTTGACAGAGCTGCTCCTGCCAGCTGGGGGTCTGCATCCCAGGAATGAGAAATGTTAGCTGAAGGCAGACTGATAGCTCTTGCAGTTCGGGTTTGTAGATCACAGACTAAACCAGAAATGGACTTGACGTAGTTGGTTCTGTCTGACAGTTTCTAACAGGGCTTTCCGCTACAATAACAGAAAGCTAAGGCACCCTACAACTCAGCTGGCAGTCCGCTGCAGCAATTTGCTACTAGCATACTTCAGAAGGAAGCCAGAAAAAAGAGGGTGGAGATGCAAAAAGCAATGTCATTCTTCTGGACTATGAGCAGCTCACTTGTGTGGGATGCCCTCCGCTCCCCGGTGACCATTTCTGCCACACACAGTCCAAGGTGTAAACGTGTCCCCTGCCTGCACTCCCTTCTCACCTGCAGAGAGCTTGCAAGTCAAGTTTAAAGAGTACAGCAGAGCACATGAAAAGAAGTGTACAGGAATCCACTTCTTTGAAAGTGCTGACACTTTGGAGGATGAAAGAGGCTTGAAATCTCCAGAGTTCCAGCCTCATGGGTACTAAAATATCCCTTGAAAAGGAAAGAAACAGGAGAAGGAAAGAAAAAGCACATCTCCGTATTTAGAAGTTCATATATTTAAGTCTCTTGAGGAAGGAAATGGGCTAGGAAACTGACAGTGAAAAATACCAGATTTGAAATGCTGAAAATAAATCTGATTTTCTGATACAAGTTTTAATTCTTTTTAAAACGAGAAACAGGCCTTAAAATGTAATAAAAACAATTCACAAAACACAAACCCAATACGATTTATCCACTAAAGGGCAAGAAGTTAGGAAAACACATGCTAGGAATAGTCTGGCCAAAATTTAATTTGCTTTCAGAGACTACATGTTAACCATCAACAGCGGGCATCCCATTGCTGTTCCTGCCACCAAGCAATAACGGGAATGAACGCCGCTCATTTGTTATGCAAGACGCAGACGGCCTTATAGTGCAGAGCAACTGAAGCTTTAACCTTGTAAAACAAGTCTCTCGGTAACACATATAATTGTTTTAGCCAAACTGGATTTTTTGAGAATAATCTGGAAGAACAGCCATAATGCATCTCGGGTAGCATTATTTACCTCATGTGCTGACAATGCCTGCAGAGATAGTGCGGAGTAACACATACGGCTCGCTTTGATGTTCATTTGCAATGAGAAGAGCAAGTCTGTGCTGTTCATAGGGAGGGGGCAGTTGGGACAGGGAAGGAGCAGCTCCACATATTGCATCTCTAAAGGTCTTCACAGAAGAGTAAGGATGCACAGTAAATAAATAGCTGAAGTTTAAAGAACAGACTAGAAGCAAATAAAACTTTGCCTCCTGCAAAACAATAGCGTAAATAATGGTTCAGGAATTATATTAGAGTGTGATGGCTTTTTCTGTAGACTAATGACACCCAGGAGAAAAGAGTCTCTGCTTTGAATGAGAACATCAAATTTGATTTGTGTAGCCTAAACCAATAAATAATCATCTCTTAATTTAGATAGATCTGTACAAAAGCAGAATCCTCACATTTTAATTGTGGATGAGACAGTAAAAAGCAAACAAAGAAGTTGGGCAGTCCTTGAGCGTAGGAAAGGGGAGAATCTGCACGAGGCAGATCTCTTTGGTAATTAATCATGGCAAATTGACAGGCATTGCATCTGCTCAGCACCTTCCAGCACTGTGACTCAGAGCCGCCCTGTGAAAGCCGCTCACAGCTCCTGTCTTAACAGGGAGCTTGCACTGAAGGGAAGGGCGACTTGTCAGCGGGCCGAGGGCAGGACTGAGAGCTTCAGCTACCACTGCACAAAGATAACATCTCAGAGACTTTCTGGGTATTGGAGCTTGCCCTAGCCACTTGGTACTTCCTCAGCACGCAGCAACAACCTGACAACCACGTCCTCTGTCAGGGTGCTGAGGCCGGCGGAGGGGAAGGCAGCAGAGGCCACAAGCAGGCGCACCCTGGGACGTGAGGGTCCTGCGGCCTCCAGGCCCGGCCTTGCTCGTGGCCCTGTGCCCCTGCAGCAGCGAGCCCAGCTCTCACTGTGCGCTCAGAGCTGCTCAGTGTTCAGCACCACGGTCACTGGTGAATGCTCTGACCCCTGGCTAGTTGATCTCTGCAGCAGCAGAACAGAAGGCAAAGGCTGGCAGAGCCCAAGTTTTGGATTGGTGTAAGCAAGGACCTTCCTGTGCAGCAGTACCACACCTTGCAGAGCTGTTCGTGTGAATAAACACAGGCCTTTCCCCAACCCCAAAGATCCCCATTAGCCTTTTCTCAAATTTAGGAGTAATAAAAAAGCAAGCAGGTAACTGATCCAACACAACCATATGTAATTCAAAGGATAACCTGAAAATCCAGAGCAGCCCACATGGCAGTAAAAGAGTTTTAATCAATTCTGAAAGAGTGAGAATAGAGAAGCTAACAAGAAGATAAGAAGATAACAACAACGTTTAGTTTAGTTTCTACCAGGCAGAATTTAAAAGATCCTGAACCCTTTTCCCTTAGAAAACTGAAATAGGAGAACAAGTTTTGTGTGAGAACAAGTTCACACTTCTGTGAACTGCTGTGGGTCAGGGACTCTTGAGACACACCAGTGCCATTTTAGTTACCATAAGGAGCTTCAGCTGTGCCTAGGAGGTTTGTTCATCATGGCGAGATAACTGGAAAAACCCTGAGACAAGCACAACGCTGCACTGTCAGGGCCTGAAAAACCTCTGCACTTCCAGAGGCACGAAGCCAAGACAGACTGCAAAACGGGTGATGAATGCTGGGATAAAGCCGGGGTTTGGGAAGCAAGAAGCAGTGGGTCAAAGGCCAGGGCCACCCATGCTCTCCTTCCACCCCGTGCACTGTCCCTGCCGGCTCTGCCCGCACACCAAGCCAGGGCTGCCAGCTGCCACCACAATGCCAGCCAGGGCTGGGCACTTGCTGTTTCAGCACCTTGCCTGGAGTAGAGGGGAACAGCAAGTCTGTTTCTCTGTGCTGGCAGTGCCAAGAGAGGAGTTTTATGCATCGTGTTTTGCAAAGGGCAGCACACAGGCAGAGAGCAAGGCCGGGCAGCCGAGGGGCACGCAGTCCCCAGGGAGGCAGGCAGCAGCGGCAGGCCACAGCTCACTCCTTCGGTATGAAAGGACGGCAGGGAGTGAAAGGGCATTCTTTTACACAACTAACAGGCAGAGAAAGGTCCTACGAGCACCTCATACCCCGGTTGTGAGGACTCACAAGAGCTATTTAAATCAGCAAGCAGTCAGCACCCACAGGAATTAACACCACGGGCGCAGAAGCTCAGATGCACACCCTCTAGATGTTCTTTTCTACCAGGGAAATTTTCACTCCACGCAGCTTGTTTTAACAAGTTATCTGTTGTTAATTCAAGAATTCTAGGTACTTTTCACTCAGATATTCGCTTTCAGTTACTCTGTCCTCAAGGCGTACATACTATTAACATAGAATAACAAACACAGCTCAACAATCAAAATATTATTTCCTCTTTCTTATGTATGACTTTTTCCTCCTCCCTCCACCAGGGAAACAAATGGAAAGTATTCACTATAACACCAGAAAAAGTTAACTTGGAGTGGGATGGATCTAAAGACCGACAGAAGCCTGAATATAGCCATTCACCATAGCTGCTTACATATTTATATACATAATATATATATTTATATACATAATATACATAATACTAAATTCTCTTATGTCAAGGCACTATCAAAACCTAGCTGATAGTCAGCTACATCCAGTCTATAGAGCATGCGTTCCTCATCAATTCACATTCCCACACACAAAGCATCTTCCCCCTTACTTGTTGCAGGCAAAGTCATTTATGTTTGCATGTGACCATAGCAGCAACGCTAACAAAACTCTGCTCCCTAGGCTAAGGTATTATTTATGAGATCATCCACTGAATAACAGCTGGGTACTTGCTCCCTGCATCTTGGGACCCAGCCAACAGAAGTTACACATAATACCTTTCCTCACTGATTTGTCCTCTCATTGACAGTAACATTGACAGTCTCATTGACAGTTTCTTTAACATCACAGACATAGTTTAGACATAGTCATAGTAAAAATATACATTTATGTTTTGAAATCCTGACAAAGACTGCCTTTCCTTTTCTGAAAACACATGGCGTGACAATATATATAATTGCTGATGTGGTGGGGTGCTGAGGTCAGATTAATATTTATGATCAAGAATTAGTGGGGAAAAAAAAATCAGCTAATAAATCCCCCCAAACTAAGCAGGTATCATGATTCATTCAAGTATGAAGCATGTTAGGCTAATGAAGTTTTTACCAAACCAGAGCAAAGTTTCAGGAGCTAAGGATGATTTTTAGGTGGCAAAGTAGCTTGGACCAGAAGAGCAGCAGCTCTTCTGTTTGGAGCTTTGCATTTGATTTTTCAGGGTTTATTTTAACCCCTAAAAACTCAAAACAAAACTCCTTGGGTGTGGACTGAAACAAGAGGTTTCAGTGAAAAGACTGGGCGGAAACCACTGAGACTGAGAGCCAAAACGAGCACTCGGACCTGTGCTGTGCACATGCCTGGCAAGCCTGACGCAAGTGTTCAGTTTCCTTGTCTGTAATTCTAAGCCCAACTAATTTATCCTAAGAGCTTTCACTGTAACCAAGGGTCTGGGGGCCAGGGACAGGAGGGAATTAATCTGAAGTGGCACCTCCTAATGAGGAAATAAAGATCAGAAACCTTGGGATCTGCTTGTGCAAGAAGAGCAGGGAAATTACCTTTGAGCATTTGATTTTCAAGAGATGAAGGAGGGAAAGAGCGAAACGGAACTGTGGCCACGGGGGGAAATTTATGAGAAATGCAAGTTCTGTGGTTGAGGCAGCCTCAGGGAGTGCTGAGAGGTTTCAGAAGGTGGACAGATTCCTTTCTCATTAATGAAGGGGCCCTGACTCTGGATCCACTGAGCTCTCTGCGAGTGGAGGGCTATTCAGCAATCTCTTTTGATTGAAAGCATGAGCCTGCTGCTCGAGAGCTCCTGGAAGCTTTCCTTTTAATGAGGAGCTGGGGGAAAGAGGGGGGGGGCGATGGCTGGAGGAGGGGAAGGAAAAGATGGGTAGCAAAAGCGCTGGTAGCTGGACATGGGGCTTGAAGGGATTTGCAGGACGGGCCTCTGGGGGAAGGTTAAAAACTTACAAGGTAAGTGACGCCTTGCCCAGGCTGACTTTTTGCTTGCTGTTCACTGAAAACTTCTCTGCATCTTCAATCCATCTTCAGCCTCCTAATTTCTCATTGTTTTTATCAAATCAGTTATTCTGCTAGCACTGAACTTAAAAAGAGAAAAATGCTGATTTTCAGATTTTGCCTAGTTGATATAAGCTATTTGAGTAATGTTTAAATATATACATATATAAATAAAATCCTGATCATCTTCACTGCTGCAAGAGGGAACATGCAGCTTGCTGTTCTGACTTGTGCACAGCCGTGAGCTCTCATCAGACTTTGTGTGGGCTTGAAATGCTCTTTTAGTCCTCTGCAGCTGAAAGCTGAACACACATTATCACTAAAAAGGATATGAAAGATGGTGCTGGGACATTTGCCATAAATATACAGGAATGCTCCTCAAAGCAATCAGGAATGTGAACAGATTAGTAGCTAGCACAGTTTTGAGGATTGTATTGCCAGATAGCTGTTTCTGTTGAAGGTTACAATTTTATATTAAAAAATTACAAAAAACACTTGAAACAAATTCACACCTGTTGCACATGTCCATATTTACTTGCTTGTAAGTGAGCTGCAACAGAGCGTGTTTAAGCACTGAGGTTTACTTTAGAAGGACAGAATCTTAAGTTACATATTCAAACAATTTGGGCATAATTGCCTCAACGGATCTTAAGATATTTAAGGCATAAAAGAGCCTAAATTAAAAATAATATGAAATGTCATTATAATGACTATACCAGCAGTGCAAGTACTTCCAGTACTTCCTTTGTGACGCAAAGTGTAAAGTATTCAGTTTTAAAGACCCAGTTGATGCTTTTACAAGGTATAATGTTATTAGTGTTTAACTTAGTATTCAAACCTTTCAAAAGCAATATAGCTACAGAAAATGCTTTAAACTCACTCACTTGTGGCCAAATCTGTTGGAAGCCCAAAGTCTTCCGCTACTTCAGTGTTTGGACCAATCCATAACAGGAACTTCTGGGAATGGTTATTGTCCTCCCCAGAGACAAATTCTACATTATTTTAACCTCCTGTGACATTTCAAACCACATCTCAGACCAGAGTTTGCAAACCCAACTGAGGATACAATTTTATTTGCATTTATAAAACCAGCATGGATTTACCTCATCGGCTCCCCAGCTAGCACACAACAATGCACAAAGTTAGAGTCTTCTCAGACATGGCTCTCAAAGAAAAGCTGAACTGTTAGCTACTGAAGCTCTGTGGCCACACAGATGCTTGTGTATATACATGTAGGATTGAGCTCAAAGTCTGATAAAGGCCAAGATGACACATAATTTATATGAATTAAAACAGTGTCACAGAAAAACTAGAGCTACCATTTTCAAAAGCATACTTGAGAACAGTTGAGCATGATTAAACATCCCTCCCTTTCCATTTTAACCACTTCAGTGCTCCAAAAAACAATTGCAAAAGATCTCATTTGACTCAAAATGAGAAACCAAAGTACTACATAGGAATAAGTAAACCTAGCTAATTAATAACTACTTTCTAAAAGCAAGTAGGTGATTTTTAAGCAAATACTTTACTGCCCAAAAGGTATGGTACAAACCATTCTTGAGAAAGGAGGAAAAAAAAAAAACACAAAAAAAAAACAACATATTTTCAATTATTTGTTTATCAACAATAAGAAAAAAATGAAAGGTACAGAGAAGAGCAGGGGTATATTTATAAAGCAAGGGATTAAATTTTCAGTTATATCTGCTAACGCTACTGGTGTCTATAGATGTGTGAATTCAGTTTAAACAGCATTTTGCTAGCTTTTATCAGCTGCCAAGGAGGATATATCAACCTCTGCAGACTGCAATCACTTTGTTGATTACTTTCTAAACTGAGCAGAGATCTTGGTGGGAAACTGAATGGGAAGTTCAAGATAAATCTAAGCACTGCCTGTGTGTGTTGACTTGGGGTTCAGTGCTGTGATGTCTGGAGTGCTATGATCTCAGTTTGGTGGAACTCCTAGGTGTGTAGGATATTAAGTCACATTGACAGACAATATTATCTAGGGAGTAACAAAATATGAGCAAAATCTTTTTTATTTTATTTTTCTAGGCACATTAATGAGACGGTTTGTGTCCACATTTAAAACAAAATACATATAGAATCTGATTTTAAGGGTTGAGCATGTCATCACTAAGAGAAATGTTTTAGAAGGAAAAAATGTAATGAAGAAAGATGAGGCCATTTACCTCAGTGATGAAAATAGTGACCTATGACTGTAGAAAATAATGATATGGGTTATTACAAATTATACAGTAGAGCACTTGAGTGCTTAATATGATAATCCACCCAAACCAGTTCTCAACATTTCATACATTGCAAATATTAGGAGGCAGATGCTAGTGAGAGGCTGCTCGTAACTGCCACTACCTTGCAGGACAATGGCGCGCTGTAACATTTGTGAGATTGTATGAAGCATATAAATCAGTCAGATTTTAACAACTGTACTCATAAAATGTTTAGAAAACTTCAAACAGGAATTAGGCATGTGATGTACTTGAGCCTTTGCAAGTTTCCTTCATTTGATGTGATCAAAATCACGCCAAGCACAACACGAAGCAGTTCAAGCAGCCATCCTTAGCCCAGGTCTAAGCCCTGCTCTCTCCAAAGTTTCAGATGCTCGGTTATCTCCCATTCCTGCAGGAGAACCCATGCATCTGATTACTTTCTGAGTTTCTTGGGCAACAAGTGCTATTTCAAGCCATAAACTTTCTGCACATCAAAGGCTAATCAGGCAAAGCAGGACTTCATACTCTGCTTCCTCACAAGCAGATCACTCAGCAAATCCCAAAGCCTGAAAAGCAAATATCTTCTGATTCTCACTGCACTCCCCACCAGTCCACCTGAATTTGGGCTGAGCTTAGAGAAGCAAGGAGGAAACAGGTGTGTGCAGAACTAAAACAAATAACAGATACATGGAGGTGTTGATGATTCCTGCTAACAGTCTTACAGCACCAAAGGAAAAGGGGTGATTAGGTAACTCTGATGACCTACCTTGACTCGGGGATTTACTTAAAACCTGCTTAAAATAGTTCTGTTGCCTACAAGGAGTTTTGGACCAAGACCCAGATATGCAGCATTGGACATGATAACCTAGTTCACCACTCCAATGAGATCATTGTGATTATTTAAAAAATCATTTATTTTTGAAAGAATGGGGAATGTCCCAACATCACTAGCAAAAAAAGCACCTCCTCATGCTTTAAAACACACACATACATACACTGCAAGAACGATGCTGTTTGCCGACTTCACACTCTTTGATGTGTGAACGTATGAGACAATTGGAGACATTCCAATTATCTCCAGTTCAAAGTTAGGCCGAAATTAGAAGCAGTTATGAATAATGTATTAGGTTTTAGTGGAAACAGCTATGCTGAGTAGAATAAAGATAAAAGTTTATCTTACTTGTGAATAAGTGAAATAGGTGAATATGTGAAATAGGTAAGCAGCACTGCTACCTTAGACAGAGCTGTTTGGAACTGCACATCCTCAGAAGTTCAATTAACAAAACATGTCAAAACAGAGTTTTGTGACAGGTTATAAATTGCTTTCAAATGCACTTCTGATGTTTTCAGAGTAGTACTGGAAGCCTAACTTTCCAGTGAAACCTCCTCTAACTTCTTTATGTGGCTTTTCGGAAGCAATAACCATGTCAGACCTATTATCATTTGCCACTGCAGGCTAGAAGTTGTTTCCTGGTCAGAAGGTGTATCCTGGGAGGCTTCTTAGCCAGTACCGCAATACAGTGAGACAGATCCTCAAAGGGTGCTAAGCAGTCTCTTTCCGCTAATTTCAGCAAACTTAGCAATTTGCTAAAAATCTAGTATTTTAAGTAAGGAATAAACTACTTCCAGGTAGAAAAGCTTCTAGATAGATAAGCTGTTCTTGCTTAGATGTCTACCTTATGTACCAGATAGATGCCCAGTAGGTATTCCAGCATTGCCTTCTATTATTGCAATTCTGCTTTGTGGACTTTGTGAAAAAAGATCGAACCTCAGAAGATGATCATGAGAGTGCAGGCTGTAGAATGAGAAGATAAATATAGGTACTTCTTTGGTTTTGCATTCTAAGAAACCTGGTTTTCCACTCATTACCCCACATCCTCATGTTCTTTTTGAGTAATTGGAAGGAAGCCTTTTTGGTAAGGCAATGGTTACCACTTGGGCATGGTCAGCAATAAGGACCACACATCTTTGACAAGAGTATCTGACAACAGGCCAGAGATTATTTTTCTTTGTATTGCATATAAAGTTATCTGTACCGTTATTTACAGATGCCCTTGCTGACATCCTGTGTTGCTTTCCTTCACTGACTTCAGTTTAAGTTTGCTAGTGGTTTTCAAACCATAAAAATGAAGTCATTGTATAAAACAATCCCACATTCACTAGGTTTTATTAGCAGTAAACAAGCTTTAGCAACAATAAAAATTGTATCAGTCAACAGACTCACTGGGGATTGCAAAACAATAAAGAACATATTTCAACAAACAAATTTGTAGCACATCTTATAAAAGTTAGTTAATGTACCAGCTAGTATGAAATATTTTCCACTAATATCATGTAATGCCAGGACAATTCTAGATTTTCATTTACTTTGGAAAATAACCACCAATACAAACCATTAGTGTACAGAGAGCTTTTTCCTCTTTTGCCTTAAAATTTCAATTCCATTTCCCAGAACCAAACTGTTCTACTTGAGCAAACCCTCCTCTATGTCACCAGGCGTAGATGGTAGATGACATCAAACACCTACCCCTCTAACAAGAGCATGCAGCAATTCTTCCTGCATCACCCAATTTTTATGCCAACAAAACATAGCAGATCCAATAAACAGCATGGAAGTAAGCACAATGCCATTTATCTCCTTTTCTGGGCTTGTCTTGCGCAAAGTAGAATACAACAAGGAATCGTACAGCCTACGTATCTCAGTGATGTGAAACAGAATGCTGTGTAATCATAGGAGTAATTTGCCTACAATGTTCTATATTATGCTCATAACCATCCTTGGAAAACCATAAAACAAGGGAATATAGTGTCTCCAGTTAAGTAGAGTGTTTATAAAAAACTTAGGTTGAACACAAAGCGTTTCTGCATCTCGCTGATTAAGATATAGGCTAGACTTCATTAATGAATTTGAAAAGATCACTATTCAAGTAAATTACTGCATTTGCAATACTTCATGTGAACCAAGTTGCATTTTTCACTTCAGGATTAGGCTGCCTGATACCCTTTCAGTTAGATCTATAGCACAACTAACTCCCAGCGGAGTGGCTTGTCAGTTTGGAATTTCTAGCTCATCTTCGCCGCGCGCATATCCTGTGGGAGAAGCTAGTGAAAACAGAGCAAACTAGAAAATGCTTATATGGAATTATTCTCCTATACAAGGAAAAAGTAATCTGATTTTCAGTGTTATCAATCACTAGTGCAACACAGTTAAGTAACTATTTTTAAATAGTTATATTTGAATGCAAGGCATCTGGACATCAGTTTCCTGCATATAGATCTTACAGAAATGTAAGAGTACTGTCTGATCAAAATTCCCTTACAACTATGAAAATTAAGGCTGTCCAGGAAATCTGCAATAGCACAGAAGAGCATACAAAGCTTTTACTTTTATGCCACCAGCTCAAGTCTCACTCAGACAGTAAGCAACCACATATCAGTTCAGAAGGCAAACCAGCACAAGGGAAGGAATGGAAAAAAAAAAACAAAAAAAAACAAAACTTCCATTCTTACTATCCAAAGTAATTTAAAACTTACTTTTGGTTACCTTTATTATTATCATGCAATATACATGATTGTATGAGCATGAGTTTTACATAACATTTCATATTTTGCATGTATAGTGATGTCAATTTGTTTTGAAAGGTTACTGAAAGAAAACTAAATAACAGAGACAATAACTACATTTTCCCAAACTAGTGGAGGCCACTCTTCCAAACACCACTTCATGATTCTTCATGAAATTTATTTGCATTTCAGCCATCTCTTAAAGATGGCTACCTGTTTCACAAGCCCAGCCTCTCTCTCTGTATAGCTTGTCTCCCCAGATTCATCCACGATCTGGACCCATTTCTGTTTTGTCTAGCTCTGGAGAAAAAAAGGTGGTCAGGAAAGCTGCATCAATCACGGGAGTGTGCTGTGAACTGTACAGAGATTACAGATGCAAGCTCAAGTTCCTAACTCCGATACGACTGTTTGTTTCAGGGAGATTTGTCATCCCCACCCAAATGACAGTATTTAAAAAAGCACATGTCCAGATAAGTTTAAAAAAATCCCCAAACCTGAGCTAGGAGAGAGCTAGGAGTAAAACAGGCTCTACTCATGCCATGTACAGCCTTCACACACTAAGAATGTTGTCTGATGAGGAACACCAGTGAGCACAAGAAAGAACAAGCTTCCTCTGGGGAAACGACATCAGCTTTAAGTTTCCCACATGTTCATGCCTGGGGAACCCCCTCTGAAGTCACTAGCTGAAGTGACATCTGTTTCTCACCACTGGAGCAAGGCAAAGAGCAGCAGTAAGGTTCCGTCTGGGGCACATGAGAGAACATACAGGGCTCCACCAGTCCTCCTTATTCTGGTGAGGGGGAAGGAGGAGGGAAGAATATAAATGATAACATTCAAATAAAATAAAAACAAAGTTCCCCAAAAGATCCTTAGTGTTGGTGCAATGAATTTGAAAAGGCAAAGGAAAGGGAAACAAGTTTGATAAAATATTATCCTACTGACAGTGAAATAACTAAGTGTTCCACCTCACCAAAAAAGACAACGTATGAATATGGAGACTACCGTAACTAGGTAGCCTGCGTAATAGCTAACTTTTGGATGACTGCCAGTCCCGAATGGTAAAGCCAAAAAGTTCAAGGCACACATTGTTTATTTGTCGTCAGTTATTTGATTTGTGACCTGGTCAATACAGAGCACAGGGAAAATGCAAGTTCCAGGGAGAGAATAAATCTCTTTTATTTGTAGTTCACATGCATTTATTCTCTTATGCAGATATTGTCATAAAGGGTTGGGCACAGCAGCTCAGTCATGTTAATTCTTTGACCAATTCATGTCAAGCTCCTTTAGCAAAACAGACCACTAAGTAATTGTCCAGTTAATTTCACTCAAGGCAGAAAAATATATAGTCTGTTTTTGTTTTACTCTCAACATTTATGCATATATAGTAAGGGGGTGTTCACCAGCAGTTCAGTCCTCAGTTTTATCCCGTGCAAAAACTGACCCCATAGGGTCATCATGTCTTAGTGTTCCATGTTTGAAGTTTATTTTGGGATAGTCTGGGGCTGCATCCCATGATAAATAGAAAGGCTAAATTCACTTATAGATGAGACAAAATTGTATATTCTGTACTACTCAGCATCAACTTAGTATACATTTGTTTATTCACTGTGCTTGTGATAAAACAGGGCAAGTCCTTCCCATGTGCCTCGAACTATACTGAAACACAATGTAGCCAAGCCATCTACACACACATTTCTAAGCAGGCTTGGGGACTCAACCATCTGTTTGCCAGCTCCTGTTGTTCATCAAAATGTTTTCTTAAAAATAAATTCATTTTTGAATGCTTAGTATTTTGGTGACAAGTTTCTAAAATCAATCCAGAATTATGTTCTCAGTGTTTCTCCTTACCTTTTACTTATGATGTTAATATACATACCTCGAGGTTCCTAGTTTGGTTCAATCCCAAATAAAGTCAACGGAATTAAACCAACAGCTGTTAACTGCCTATACACTGAGTAGAGTTTAGGCCACTCTAAAACTTCCCTAATAATTGTTGCTGAACTTGTTACTGGTATCAGCAAAAAGAATCCAAGCAATAGATGTGCACAGGAACTGAATTACTAGAGGTAATTCAGGTAAGAGATACATTACGTGTCCAACAGAAATTTGCTTGCAACAGTACCGGTATACAAACAAATTACTGCAAGTGAGCTCATCCAGCCAGCATTCTCACCATCAGCTGTAAAATTAAATTTGTAAAACCAAAGAGACTGAAAACAGAAAAAAAAAAAAAAAAAAAAAAAAAAAAAAAAAAATCATCTTACTGACCTTAATAAATCTTCCAAAATACCTGTGGGAATGCTAACAACATTGTTATAGGTTCTGCTAAAGCAAACAGAGGGTTGACTTCTCAGATTGGCAGTTTTGATCTGCTAATTGTGATACCCCAAAGCCTATAGCACTAAAAATAAACTTCTTTTTTGTTGAGATGGTTTAAAAAAATAGCAACCCACGTGCATTTACAAAAATACCATATCAAGAAGATTGACATCAGCACACATGCAGATTTTTTCTTCCCCTGGGCACCAAATTGCTGATGTATGTACATGCTCCTTTCTTGGCATAATTGATTTTCGCTTTCTGCACGGTGGCACATTCTTGGAATAGTTGGTGTCGCAGCAAGCATGAATATGCAAGTGAAGGACAAAATAGCTAGGATTAGACCAGAACTCCTTCATTTTGAACCCAAGCTTGACCCCGTTTAAAATAGAACATCGGCTGCTTTTAAAAATTCAGCTTAAAAAGACCCTAAAAAAATAATAGTGCATATTACATTGACATGCTTCTGTTCTTTCACGTTATAGTCAAAATCACACTGAAACACTCACAAACATTAAAAACAGCCTTTATATGTTTTTTATGTCTTTTCTTTAAAAACAAGACACGAGCAAAACCGAGCAGATTCCAACATCTCCACAAACATACAGGAATAAGGGAGCAAATCTACAACTGTAGTAGAAGCAGCTGTTCAGCTACACCCTGATTGCCTAAATTGGCATTTATGCATGACATGTTGTCGCAGCGCCTTTAAGCAGACCAGGCTAAGCCAACTATCTTTTTCCGAGATCTTTTTCTGTCACTCACTCTCTGACTAGCTCTCTACGCATTTAAATGACCTGAGATCATCAGACTTGTAAGATGTTCCTGTTGCTACATCAGTGATTCAAGGAAGTTTATCACCCCTTTTTAATCTGTTTTGTATGCATGCGTGTTTGTTTTTTAAACAAACTTGATTCATCCGCACCACCAAGAACATAAGGACACCCATGATACATTACAACGATGTTTCCCTAAATGTACCCTAAATCTCAATTAGCAGGCAAGTTAATTCCTAAAAAGAAGAGAATTCTAACACATATGAAAATTGGGAACCAAACTTACTATTAGTGAACTTCTTTAGGCAACTGTGCCAAAACAGCCATTAGCATCTCAGTCAGTACTGAGCAGCCACACCCCAGTATCACAGTCAACGTGTGTCACATTATGTTAAGAGTCTGCTATGTTGGCACCAGCACAAATAGCTGGAAATAAGCACCATGCCTTCTCTGAATCCTGGGGAAGAGCATTGCTTTCAGTCCAACGGCAAGATCCAGTCCTGAGCATCAGCAAAAGATTAGTTTCACAGTGCTCAACGGTTATTCTCAGTGGTGTGTCACAGGGCTGACCTCATGGCAATAAAAACGTAGTTTGTCCCCCAGATAGGTGGGTGAATTTTCACAACTAGCTTTCCATTTCAGGTAGCATTGAAAACATACAACAATGAAACACATCTTAAGTTGTTCTTATATTTTCAGCTTGGTTTGCTCTGAAAATTGCTGGGTATCTCAGGGGTAGAGCTGGTCAAGACCTCTTCAACACATTTTTAAAATGGAAAATGCCATTTCCAAACTACAAAATTCATTGGCTCTGACAAAACCATTGTGTGGAAATATTCATCACGTCCCAGGTCAGAGAGAGAGAGAGAGAAGCGTGGTTGATAGTAACCACAGACTGATAGCTACAGCATTCAATCCCACTTCAAGTCGCAAGCTTTAAAAGCCTTGCTGAGTTCAGAACCATGATTTGAAGCACTTGTCTCCCACTCCCATCTGCTGCCAAGTTATTAACGTGCCATCAAATTATTCTGCAGCATGAATCTCTGAAATTCAGCAATGTTTGAATTCATCTAAAAGCTGCCTGAGAATAGGTTTCAAGTCTTAAAACTTCTGTGCAACAAGGAATCCTGCAACATCTGTGCAGCCCAACAAATAAGTCTAAAAACCTATTATTCCCCGAAGACATTTGCCTGAGGCTTTGAAGCTGCACCTCCATTCTGCTTCTGAAATTGTAAGTTCTTACACTCCATACTAGGCCACTATCATTACTGCTTGTAGAATTTGATGGCATTTCCCGGACAAATTCCGTATTTCAGATCCAGTTAAAATTGATTGGTCTATAACCAAGACTACTAATCAATAAAAAATATGGATAATAACGTGCATTTTTAATTCACCTTTTTTTTTTTTCCACTCTCTAAATGATGATATTAGGCTTTATTCACGAAAGCCTTCCGAAATGTAAGAACCAAGAATATACTGCTATAACTATGCTTGTAACAGGCATATCAAAATGGTTTCTGAAATCATACAGCTCTGCAGGGGTAATGCACTGCTGGAGAGGGACAAAACATGCTTCTCTCTATACGCTTGCCACTCTCATCACCACGTAGATCCCCGAGTAACAGTTCACCCTGAGTAAGAAACAAGGCTACACATTAACTCAGGCTTGCTACAGAAGATGTAGGCTTTGTCCCATTTTGTTATTTAATCAGCACCGTGAAGAATGCCATGCTCAGTTAAGTTTCCTTTCCATGTCTTCTCTGTTTTTGCGCCTCTTTACTTCCTTTGCTGCAGATGCTGGGCCTTTAAATCAGGTGGCACACTGGGTTATGTGAAACCAAACACTAACAACTAGATCCCTGTGCAAGGTGACCAACAAGCCTAGCTTGACAACGAAAGCTACAAAGACAGCATTTCTGGGAGAGTCCCTTTACACTTGAAGTTATAGTCTCAGATCAGCATTAATGATATTTGTAATTGCTTGCTTCTCTTCAGTACAGTTAGGTTTTAAAATACACAAAGGCACATTTGAGTCAGTAGTTTCCAGAATGCTGGTTTATAAGACCACTGAAGGAAACTGAGTGTTGTTTTACAATCTTCGCTCTCAAGTCAGTTTCTCCTTCACTTTCACCCAACCTTCTTTGCTAATATTCCTTACTTTTCCCACGTCATCGACTAACAGCCCCCCAAGAGAAGATGTGACTATATAAGGAAATTCAAACAGTAAAACAAGGACGCACTATCCAAATATAAAAATGGACAAAGTAATGCAACAGTGTGAAAACACATCCTTATCAACATCTCACAGATGAACACCGAGGCTCAGCGGGATCAGGCAGTTTGGACAGCAAGTGTGCGGCACTGGCAGGCACTGAACCCAAGTGGTGCAAATGCCAGTCCAGTTCATTGATCATGAGGCAGCAGCAGGTGTTATACTGTGTATGCTGATGTTAGCTGGTTTTAGACGGGCTGAAGCAGCCGAGGAGGCTGAGACATTGCTCTGCTGACTCACGCTGCAGCAAGAGATTCCCCGGCCAGCCCGGCTGAACCAGCGCGGCGTTGCCTCGAGTTGTTTTTGTAGCGAGCCGCAGAACAAGCACAGGCTGCGCTGGTTGCCCTGCTCCAGGGCCCGCCCACCAGTAACATCAGGCAGTGCCTAATGAAAACATCTCCAAAATGCAAGCAATTTGTTCAGGAACAGAACTTACATAACTCCAGCAAAACAAGCAAGCAAGCAAACAAAATAATTTAAAAAAGAATTAAACCTTAGGGGGTTTCCGTACCTACAGACTTCAACATCCAGAATATAGATAGCTGAAGGTTTTACAGAGAAAGAAATGGAAACGGAAGGATACAGTGACTCGTCTGTTGCACGCTACACCAGCTGAATTTAGGTCCCCAGCTTCTCTGCCTTGTAAATGTTACCTCTGCAACAACCTCCCAACACTACGCCATACAGTGCCCCAAAAAAGAGCATCGTGCGTGCTAGAGAAGGAGCAGTACCCCTACCTCCCTGAACTTGCCTTCTGTGACACAGGTGCCTATATATATATATATACATATATATATATATATACACATGCATGTGTACCAGCACACGTATCTACATGTGTATATATATATAAACGTGCAATACGCGTATGTATGTGACCAGCGCGCGGTGAGCCCCGGGTGTGTGTGCCTGTTTCCAGACCTGGCGGCGCGCCCAGCTGCAGGTACCGGAGCCCCTCAGCCCGCCCCCGCGGCGCCGCCTCACGCCCTCGGCTCTGGGGTCCCCGCGCGCGCCCCGCGTGCGCGCGCCCCGGGGCCCCGCCCCCTGCCGCGGCGGTCGCCATGGGAACGGGGAAGCCGGGCCGCGGGGAAGCGCGCCCCGAGCCCCCTCGGGCGGGCGCGAGGCGGGAGGCGCGCACACGCGGGCGCGCGGCCCCGGCCGCCCCCGCGCCGTTGGCCCGGCTCCGTTTGAACGGGCCCCGCTCGCGCCCAGCCAACGGGCGCCGCGCTGGGCGCTGACGTCACGGGCGGCGGGCTCGGGGCTCGGGGCCGGCGGCGCGGCCGGGCTCGGAGCGGGGCGGCTCGGGAAGATGAGGGTGAGCGGCGGGACCCGCGCGGGGGGCGCCTTCCCCACGGCCCCGCAACTCCGGGGCACGGCCGAGGGGAGGCAGGGAGGGAGGGGGGAAGCCCGAGGCTGTGCGGTGGCGGCGTTGGGGGCAGCAGGTTTGGCTCCTGAGCGCAGATCGCCCAGGGGCTGCTCGCAGCGCTGCGCGGGGCAGGAGGTGCCGCAGCACCCGGGGGGCACAGACAGGCAGGTGGGGGCCAGGGCTGCGAGCCCCCCGGCCCCAGCGGCACGGACAGGAGCTGCCCTTCGGCAGGGACCCTGGCTCGCATCCAGCGCCAGGAGCGGCAAAGGGCTGCTCACCGCACGCTCATTGGCACTGCTCCCGCAGGTCGGCTTCGGGAAAGGGCAAAGAGGGGCGTCAGGCCAGAGGGGCTGTGCGTTGTGCAGCGAGGCAGGGGTTACATTGCATCCCCGTGCAGCGCTCAGCATCGGGAGCCAGGGGAAAAGTGGAGAGAAAGGAGGAATCAAGTGCAGCGAACAGAACTGGTGCAGCTCCCGCCGCTGCAGCCTCGGTGACAGAGTTTCACGTGCATTTCAAAGCCAGCAGCCAGCTGCGGGACGTGCGGCTGGAGGCAGAACTTCGCTCAAGTGCCCAGGCTGCAAGCGGTCAGATATGTCATTGTGTGCAATGTACGCCTCTGTGATACCCCTGCATAAGACACACTCAGGGAAAGCTTAACCCTTTTTTTTTTTTCCTCTCCCCATTTCTGCAGGAAACTATGCCCCAGACGCCAATATTTTCCAGTATGCTTGGATCCAGTTGTAGTGGGCAAGTGCAGCCAGACATGGGAGAGAGGTGCGTGGACCCTGTTTATCAGGATGGGAACATTGTTTCTGGATCTCTGGAGGCCTTGATAGAGCGCCTGGTGCCCACCATGGACTATTATCCAGACGTAAGTATGCACTGAAGAGGTTTTTTTTTTTTTCTTTTCATGGTATCTTTGCATTAGGATCCAGCTTAGTGCATCCTCAAGAAATTCTACCTCCCCCTGATTTGAGATTAAGATGTAGGCTCAAGATGCATTGATTTCCTTTGCAATATTTACTCCATAAATACGTTGCTCAATGGGGGGTACTCTCCTTTGTTAATAAGGATGCCTGCTAGAATGGTAAAGCCATGTTGAACCCAAATGGTTGCCTTAAGAACCAATTAAAAGCAGCATTAGCCATAATTTTCAATCCTTCTAAGCTGCTTTACCCCTAACACAGCCGAGATTAACTTTTAACCAGCTCCTACGTAGAGAAATAGACCAGCTCTTGCAGCTCAAATCAGCTCCAGTATTTTTTTACCACTTAATTTTCTATGCATCTTCTAGTTAGACCATCAGAAAAAAAAATAGATTGTAATTATAATGCTGTCTTTCTCAATACATTTAATGGGCGAGTGCTGTAATAATGTTTCTGAGCCTGAAAATGATTTTGCAACTGATTAAATGTCCTCACTGCAGTCCCCTGAAGTAAATGTTACTGATAACTGTAGGGCATGCAGTAAGATTCTGAACTTAGGATATTATTAAGAGATCACTTTATCACTTAAATTGCCCCTTTGTACCCATTAATGAAAGATGTTATTTAAACTGGTTGCCAAAGATTCAAGAGGCTATATAGGTTATATTCTATCTCAGTGTGAAAAAACAGCAGATATGGCAGAAGCAACCCCACTCTTTTTAAGACTGATAGGGCAACAGGAAACTGCATTCAGTACTGACTGGTATGTTGAACTTCCACTGTCTTAGTGGGCCATGCTAGAATCTATACCTTGCAGTATGTCTTTCAGTCTGATCCATTTAGAACTTTTTACTCTGGTTTCACATGGGTCACAATAAAATCCCCTCAAGCTCACACATACACACCACACATCTTTACAGTTACCACGCACAAAAAAGGCACTCTCCATATGGGTTTAGCGGGTAGAAGCAGAAGAATTTCCAGCAATGATCAGTGAAAGATTAAAACAAAAAAGCAAAATGAGGATGTTTTAATTTTCCAATTCTATTCTAAACCTCTTATTTCAATATGCACTACCTTCAGTGGATGCTAAGTACCAAGTCCTTTATAAGACACAGGGGAATCACCATAGTTACGCATTAAACTCCAGTTGCACCCCACACAAACGCGTAGTGTAGAGCAGATGCAGAAGAAAGTTGGGCTTGAAGAGAACCTTGAAACATGGCATACCAGTGAAATAGTTCCAGGCTGCAATAGCTAAGCTTTCCAAGGACTCTGCTCCTTGGATTTTGTTTAATACTAGAACGTAGCTATTTGCTGCTTGGATTTTTGGAATATCGTTAAGTTTAAGTAGCTGCTAATGCACATCCCTTGTTGCAATATAGGATCTATTTATAACACAGTCACTCTGAAAATTGTTCCATAAAGCGAGCATTACTTAAGGGGTCTGTGACTTATTTTGGAATGCTGCTGGTTTCCATGGTGCTATCCCATACCCTGTGCGAGGGAGCATCGCAAACCATGCAGGCACAGACCCCACCCTGAGAGGCTGCAGTTTAAATAGACAGCGAGCTGACAGCTGGGAGAGATACAGCAGAAGCAATCAAGAGAGCTCCTGGGAAAAGGAGACGGAAAACAGTATTAAGACAAATCCATCTCCTCTACAGCAGGACACATTCTTTTAGTTAGATCAGATCACCCAATTCAGCTAAAAGGATTCATTTTAAGACAAATAGATAAATAAGCTTTGAGTGACATGAAGAGGGAGCTGTATTTGAGGCAATGCAAGTTTTGCATTTCAGTTCAGTTTCATGTTTATGCTTAACTTCATGCCCACTTCTATTTTTAGGGAAGTTGCCACAAAAGGTTAGCGTGATAGCCACTTAATGCCGATGTCCTGTCAGAAGAGGGGCCAACACTGTTTGTTCAAGAGAAAGGTATAAGCACCTCCCAGTTGCCTGTCTCTGGCCACACAGGCAGAGAAAGGGGATAAGGCATCACCCATTAATTCTCACCAAGAGAAGCTATTGGTTACGTTAGCAGAGATTACCTGTAGTTTCAGAGCGACACATCTACAAGTTGCTGTACACATCCAAATTTTTGGATTAGTACATCTAAGCATTATGCTTAGAAAGCATTCCTGTCTCTGTCGACATTAAGCTAAGGATTGCAGTAACCTTCCAGCTGGAAAAAAGGGGGTGGAGGAGAAAGCAAACACAGTATCTTTCTGTGCCGGTTACAGAGGCAAAACAAAAATGTATTTGCCATGTTGGCAGAACAAGAGACAGACAAGGGAGGACAGGAAAGATAAGGGCCTACATTTGTGTATGCTCTTTTGAGGTTTGTTTGTGTACAGGGACTTGTTCAGCACACAGGAAAACGTATACTCGTGAGACGGAGGAGTTCGGGAGGTTAGGAATGGAATGTACCAGTCTGCAACCCTTGTGCCCAAGCAAGAAAGTGTTTCAAGAAAATGTTTCACAAACAAGAAGTTCCAGAATGAGCAGTGAGTGCATGAAGAAAGTATTTTTTTTTTCTCCTCCTCAAGACAACACCAGTACATTCTTGGGTCAGAGAGTAACAATTCCTTCTTTAGTCTTGTGTGCTTGCCTTTTTTTTTTTTTTTTTTTTTTTTTTAAATATAATTCAGCTCATCTCTTAGCAACAACTTTAGGCACTAGAGGAATCTGGCTTCTTTTTCTCTTGTAAAGCACAAGACCCTTTTGTGTCAGCTAAGTTGTTCCAAGTACAGGAATATATATAGATATTTTTTTTACCTCTCCTCCCAAATACCTGTCACTTTTGTAGGATAAGAGGAGCTTAATTTTCAATCTCATAGATTATGGAAGCATTTTTAATCATTTTTTGTCAAACCAGCTAGCTTCATAGCTAAGTTTCCTTCTCCAAACCATCTTCTTCATATGTGGGGGACTGCTTATGAGAGAGTGGGGGGTCTTTACTCTGTTACAGCATCGAGCCTATATGGGTGTAGGTGTACAGGTGTAATAAATCACAGAAATCCTCCATCTGGAGAAGGCATCTGACATTAGCGTGAAATATTTCCTATCCAGAAAAGTGGTTCCTAACCACCGAGACCTACCGCTAAGCTGACGTGTATGGCTTGGTTCAGCCTCGATCCTCTCTATTGGATAGGAAGTGGTTATTAGCAGAGGCAGGGAGATAGGGCTCGGCACTGCTGTCAGACACAGGATTGTTTACTTGCAGTTACTCCCTTGTCTATGCCAGCATAAGCAAAAAGTCTCAAATCTCTACCAGCAGTATCAAAAAAGAAACCTAAGAAGTAAGACCAGACACCCATATATTGTAAACCAGCCTCAGTTAAGTGACTTAAGAAGCGGCATAAATACAGCAGATGGGTTCCAGAAGAAGAATAATTTGTTTCTACAGTTTAGCAGTTCAGTGTCGTCTGGAAAAGCATCGCACAGGTCCAGTACAGATACTGCTGATTACAGAGAGACACCAGCAAGCCTAAAATGGAAAGCACACGCTTCTACGGCTGCATATCTTCCTGTATCTTGCCACTTCAGCAGTTTTTTGAACCTCATACAAAACAGTACTGAAGAGACCAAACACAAGTGCAGGTCATCTGGGTCACTCTTCTCTTGCAGTATAACATCAGGAAAATGATACTCTGAGTGGGGCTTTCTTGGAGTCACTCTGGACAAACATTGTCCCACATCACACAGACTTCCACCAACGAGACCTACACTAGAATTAGTACAAGAAGCAAAATTATATCTTTCCTTAAAAGAATGTGTTCCAGCTTATCCGAGCGAAGGTCACTGACAGGGCAGCGTGGCTTGCATTTTGGTTCCTTGCCACTTATGTGTACAGGCAACTTTCTCGTGTGCTTCCAGACTTCCAAAGAACAAGAATGTATGGAAGGGATGAAAAAGTATCAGAGCTCTTTTTTTTTTTTTTTTATTCCCCAGCTCTCTTAAATGCAAAATAGGGTAAAAGCAATAGCTGCTTCACATTTCCAGAATAAAAGTCTTCACACAACCCTGTGACAGCTGACACACCCAGCAGCTAAATTCCTTTCCCAGATAGGCCAGACTTACAGTTTTAAGTTCAGGGACAGTGCTGATAGAAACAAAGACAGGAATTGGCTACAAAAAATAAGAGAGGACAACCAGGCATAGGTTACCCCCCAAAACCAACAGCATTCTGTCTCATATTTTAATTCTTAAAAGAAGTGCATCAGTTTAAGGATCATTCTCACATATATAAGCATACAACGAGTGATATGTTGTCCCCATAACATACCCAAGTCCCCGTCTGTAACCAGGTCAGCTCTTCGGCCTGTAACACATTGCATGCACACTACTCAACATTTTATATATCAAATTTCTCCAAAGCTAGCACAATCTCATCAACTGTTTCCAGATGCAGGTGTAAGAGCTACATTAAATTTCTTGTTAAACTTCATAAACATTTTTTTTTGTCATGTAACTGTAACTCTGAAAATTCTGAAGAGACACATAAGCTTGTTGGGCAGAAGCCCAGTTTAAGTTATCACTATGTCCATTTTTGGGACGTTTGCAGCCATGCCACCATGAAGGGAAACTGCTGTGTCCTGCCACTGTCCAGGCCACCCACTTGAAGTCATTATGAATTATGAAGTCATTAGATGGCCCCAGCTGTCTGTCTCTGGTAGACCATGGAAGTGCTTCTCAAGAACCCAACCCAAAGTGCCCATCCAGTTAACCTAGCCCTTCTCCTCCTCTCTTCGTCTATTCATAAGCTGTAGAGGAGGCAAAACCTACAGATGAATTCATTTTAATTGCACAGATTTAATGCTATTCCTAATTTACAACATGAACCCCAGTGCTTATAAGGCCTTAAAATCATAATTTATATTTTAAATGCCTCTGCAGTGTCACATTTCACTCTGGTCCTTCATTAGCTTCCTCTGCAAGCTTGGGAAAGAGTTGGATTTTGGATTTTCCATGGATACATACTTAACCTATTATGTACTTCGCACACTCTCAACACTCCCAACTCTCAGCACACTGACCTCTAGTTAACTTCATTTATATTTTAAAAACACTCCTTTTTCCCATTCTGATATTTGGAAGTATTTTAATACTAAAGTTATACTGTAGGGCACACTGGATACTAGAGAAGTGGAAACATTTTTCATTAATAGCACACATTATTGTAATTAGAGAGGTAAACTCCATAATCTTTTTGGATTTGAAGATGCTATCATTGTTTGGCTACAAGTATGCTTTAGAGACTACAAGCAGCAAAATTCAGTAGCAAACTGTAAAGATGCCATATTTTAGACAACTGGCTTTAAGTTCTTAGATGTCTCAATTTACTTGCCCAATCCAAGGTGACATATGTGCACAGTGGTTATTTATATGCGCATGTGGCTGTGGCCTGCCAAATCACATTTCTAAAAACATGGTGGAAAGTAACAGTACACACTGCAAACATAGCATAGGGTAATTGAAATCCTTAGCGAAGGAGATCCCCTACAATTTCCTTACTACAATTTTTGTCAGAAAGCTTCAAGGAAAAACAGAAGCCCTTAAGAGATGCTAACAACATTACTCTGGCGATTACATCCAAATACAGAAGCCAAGTTTCAAACACCAAAACAGGACCAGGGCACAAAGGCATTCTCCCATCGTGTAATTGCCCAGAGTATGATTTGGAATACGATGCATTACAGCTTTTACAGAGCAAATGAAGAGGCTCTTTCTAATGAGAAATAATTGTTGACACATACTGGTAGAATTCATGCTGAAAGGAGTCTGAAACAGGCCCACATAGGTAAAAGTAAGCCTAAAACTGAATTACTGTCATATGGCCTCAATCTACGCTCAAGCTTGTGTCAGTGACTGTGGGAAAAAGGAAAGAAAAAAGATACATGAAGAAATTACAGCTGTGGTTTGGAATAAACATGAAGCAGTTTTCTGCAGCTCAATGAAAAACAGTCACTCCTGCAGAAACCAAGTGGCAAAAATAATAGTGTTCAAATGACATAACACCCTACACTGGACATATTTCATTTGTCTTTTGGTGAGTGATGACTAGTTAGGCATATTAAGTTGGCCATTTTAAAGGGAAATAATCTGGCAATCTGGAAACAACACCACAGTAGCCTTGAAGCCTACATTTCCTCTTAACAGTGCTAGAAAAGACCACAACCTCTCTGGAGGAAGCAAGAATTACACAAAGTTTAGAAGTAAAGCTACATTTATATTTTATAGAATAGGTTTTTTTTATTAGTCTCCAGGGAAGACAGATGATTTTGCTAAAGTTATGCTACTTGCTTTCTTCCCTCTCTGCTACCACAGAGGACTTACATCTTCACTTTCCTGCTGAGCTCCCGAGTCTTCATTCATCCCCATGAGCTCCTGGCTAAAGTGGGGCAGATCTGCATCAAACAGAAGCAGCAGCTGGAAACGGGGACTGAGGCAGAAAAGGTAAATGAACATTTATGTCCTGCAGTTGGCTGTGCTGCTGTTATTTATTTCCCACTCTCTCCTTTTCATTAAAAAGCTAAATAGATAGATAAAGAATAAATTGAAATTACGATCAGCATGTATTACTGAATGTGCTTTTATTTGTGTTGTCTTCCTTGAAGTACTGTTGCTTCTTTGCTGACTACAACTGTAGGCTACGTAGTACCTTATCAGCCTGGTACAGCAGCCAGAAACACAACCTTGCTCATGAGCTCCAGGTCAGTGCTGCATGCTGGAGCAATGCTTATCTGCCATGAAACCCGGCCAGCAACTTGCTTTGCACCTTTGGGCTTTTGCCAGGCTAGGTCTGTCTGCAATCTGAGTCCCGTCATCACGCTATCAGAGCTGCGAGCCCTGCTAGAGGTACACTAGGAACCCGTTATTGCTGGGGTGTTACACATAGCTTGGTGTAACAGTAAATCAGGAATTTTCCTCTCATGAAAATAAAGGGATGCACTACTTGAAATGGTAGCCTATGCTTGCACATATGAATATGCAGTTTTACTACAACTAATTAGACGTAACGGGGACAGTTTATGATATGCACTGAAATCCATTTAAGTCTCACCATTATGGAAAACATGTATTGAAGGACTTGACTGAAAACAAAGTACCAGAATAGTCCCAGCTGGGATGCAAATATAAGCGGCAGAAACAAGGATGAAGTCAGCAAATACTTACAGATCTCAACTGCTCAAATCCTGGGCATATTTTAGATCCATTCTTCTATAATGCAAAATTAGAGGCTCACATTCCTAGTTCTCAGCACTTTGATAATCCCATTTCCTTTTCTCCTTGTTGCATCAGGAGTCCAAATGGGGAGCACAAATGGTAACCCTGTGCTTTGGCAACACAGGCTTTTTGACACCAATACTGGCTTAAGGGCTTCTCTCCCCCTTTCTATTCCTGGTCTGCAGTCTCATATTATGCCACAACACTCCTCCATGGGGAAAGCTAACCCCTTGGTGCAGGGTGACTTGCATCCAGGTCAGTCCCCTGCTCCACTCACCAAACAGCTGTGTAACTAGCTGTGTTGGTGCTGGGAAATTGGAGGTTCTCAGGGAAGGCAGATCTAAGGACTACTGCATCCATCTTTGTACAGAGGTGCTAACAGTTCCCATCACCACCCCTGAACTAGTTCATGACTTAGCAGCCCCACGCTGCTCCTTTGTAAATTGTAGCGTTTAGTTAGACAGAGCTGAGGAACCATCAGAGGTAGGAAGTTGTAAGATGCTGGGACTGAAACATGTCTGAAACATGGGGTAAAGCTGTCTACAGATACGTGGTAAGGATGAGTGACTGCTGTCAGTAGTTAGTGTCAAAATATGTACGTGAAATGCTTGGATTTAAAAATAATGGAATATAAAATGAAACTCTTCTGTGAAAAATAATACACTTAGATGAGTTGTGTTTTTTTCAAGCTCAAACAGTAGCTGGAGACTAAATCTCTCGACTGTTAAAGATATGGTACTAGTGGTGAAGTAGTACAATTCTGGCTTTTCAGCAGATGCATTTAAGAAATCATGACTTCCACACTGAAATGAATTAGCATTACATCCTAACAACAGGATGTGAAGTAGAGCTGCTCGTATTCCAAACACCCACACTCTTACACCTTCTGCTGACAATTTGGAAATGGGCCTACAGGAAAATCAACAGCAGGGTGACAATAAAACATGAGTGTTTGGGAGGCTGCTGTAATTTACATGCTTTTCTAGTTGCTTTTCCTACTACGCCCTTGATCCCTTCCATCCCCCTTAATATGAACTGTAATTTTTTCCAGCTCACTGAACACAGCATTCTTGGGAAACACTACATAAAAATTCTAACATCCCTCTCGAATGACTACTTTGCAGACCTGTACTACAAGCACCTGTATCTTTTACACAAAAACTTGGCCACTAGCATATGCAAACATTTGTTTTTCTATCTGGCAACAAGTCAAAGCTCATTTTACAGGTAGTGTGGAAATTCTCAACTCAAGGCACTCTATCTACATACACTCATAACCCATCATCAGCTGACCTTACCTTCTAATAGGGGACTTCATAGCAGCAAATAGCTGGCAAAAGTAGTTAAAGCAGCCCTGATCATGTCTGATAAAAGATTTGCATAAACAAACTCTAAGACAAGAAGCTGGCTGACTTGTTGCCTGGGTACTGTGTGAGCTGAAAAAGTGGCAAGGAGACGGGTGTTTAGGTTAGGCACCACAATATTGATCTTTCCTTTGTTTTTGACATTTCTGGCAAACTGCAGAGGCCTGTAGAAAACAAGCTGAGAGAAAAGTACATTAAGAAGACATATGGGATGTCTTAGAGCCCTCTGAGAGTCTTTTTGGCCAATCATAAAAAGAAAGGGTTTCACGGTTTAAAATGCCAGTTATACTATAGATACAAGTAGTTGAGCTTGACCATAAGGGATAAAATTTAACCCTCCATAAGCACACTGGAAATTGGAGACTCAAAGAAAATGGCCACAGAAAAAAGCACTTGTGTATAAAGTAAAAGTTAGATCCAATTAAGCTTGTCTTACCTGTCTCAGAATACATAAGTCCCTTCAAAAAGACTAATCGCCCTCAGTTTCTGTCAGCAGTAAGATCTCCTTTTTAAACCAAAAAATGGGAACGGTACTTGTAACCAGGTCAATGTCATTAAGCCTCCCCTTCCTGCAGCCACGTTACTGCAGGTGTAGCCCCTAAGCTTCTGATCAAGAGTGTAATAAGGAAATTACATTGCAGATGAGAAGAATGAACAGCTGTTTAATGGGATTTCTTTAGCTTACACAAGTAGGAAGGTGAACAGATGAAAACTTCCTCATTTTCCCCTCAGTGCATCACCGGTTGGGTAGAAAATAAACATAACTCGAACAAAGTTTTGATTCTGGCTTGTTAAAAGTCTTCTTAGCACACCCACCCAGTTTTGCATGAGTGCTCCTTCAGATTTACTGATGCTGCTCTCTATTGCTATGGTACTGGTGTAATTGGCATCCAATTCAGGTCTATCCGATGAAAAGCCTTTGAAGATTCATGAGTAACAGAAGAACTTGGAAAATAAAAAAATGTGTTGGCCCTTACTCAAAAAGCTATCAACCACAGAACAGGGAGGAAGAACTATTTTCTCCGTCCATTTTGATTTAGATGTCACGGAGAGAACACACACATCTTTCCTGTCATTCATTCATTTTAATACACAGCTCAATCTGGAGGGTCTGATAAATTCTGTAGAACAGAAGTGTCTTTGTGAACATTTCTCATGAAAGATACCTGGTACAGGGCTGCATTTGGTATGCATTTGAATTGTAACAGTAAAGGTACCGCTGCCTCAGATGGCATAAATCAGCTTAAGTCCCACGGACTTCAATCAAATAAGATGCTTAAACTATCCTGTCATCTTCCTGGCTTTATAAAGCTAACCTTGAAAATATCTTCAAAGAGTTTGGTAAGAAACATTGCCAAGCTATCCTGAAAGGGGGCTAAGTCATCTTATTTAGGAATCTGGCTCACTGTTAAATATGCTCTTTTTTTCTCCCCTTGACCTACCACAGATGCAAAGTATATTCAAGGGCATCTAGTTTTATGCAAACCATCATCAAGTATTTACTGTCAGACAGGTCTGTGGTCAGTAATTAACACATTGCTTCTTTCTAGGCAAAGCTGAAATCCTTTGCTGCCAAAATCATTCAGCTCCTGAAGGAATGGACTGAAACTTTCCCCTATGATTTCCAAGATGAAAAATCCATGAAAGAGTTGAAGGAGATCGCTCACAGGATCACACAATGTGATGAGGTAGGGGCGGGGGGGAAGTAATATTTGTGTCAGCCTCTATGTAGTTTATCGTATTAAATTGGAAACTGTTGCTCCTACATGCAGTATTTTCTAAACAGACTACAGCAGCAGTTACTAAGCTGTCAGCGTAGCTGCAGGACACAGGCTGAGGGATGAACTTAATGGCCCATTAGCAGAAACTCTCTGTGTATAATCACCGAGTATAAGATGAAGAGACAGAAAATTCAGTGATGAAAAATAGATGTATTGCAGAAGCAGAAAGAACAGTGACTATAATGGCACAATACAGTTAACTCTCATGGCGACTTATGTCCCATCCTTTGTGCTTTGCTGCTACTCAAAGACTATCAAGTACGTTGTATCAGTGTACTCTAGCTCAAGATGAAGATGCTTATGAGTGACTGTTTTTTTGTGTGTTTTATTTTTTGCTACGTTTAAGGTGCCCCTGAAGTATTTCCACAAAGGAAGTTTGAGACCTGCTAGCTGGTCAGTCACCACTCTTAGCAGCCTTGAGTTTTCAGTCTGTGAAGAAAACTAGCTCTCACAAAAAACGTTTCTGAAGTGATCAGATAAAGCAAATTAGAAGATGACTACAGATGTTACTCTTCTTTTTTTTTGTTTGTTTGTTTAAAGAGAAAACTGACGAAGCCTATATTTCTTCCTTACTGAGAAAGTCGCTCTAACTACCAACAGACAGAAGGAAGGCTATAAATGAGAACTGCAAGGGAGTTCGTGTGAACACGAAGGGTTACTTATATACAAGGAGAAGCTTCTTGTTTTGAAAGCCAAAACTTCAAGATTCTTTAGAGAACAATTAGCAGGAAACAGGAAGACAATTGTGTGCTGTTTTCATTGATTCCAGTACAGAGACAAGGAAGAATAGCAGGTCTGACAGCACGGTGTGAATCAGTGATAGGACGCGATGCAGTTAGGCGTTACCAGGTTGTCAAAAGGAAGTATGTCAGTTCTGTTACATCAGCAGAGCTGTTTACCTGGATGCTGCTATGAAAATGTCAGTGCCTTAGTAGGAGGGGAAAAGCAGATAGGATTATAAGGCACCTTCTATTCCCTTTGTAAACAGGGCAGAGAGGTGTACGTTGGCAGAGATACTGTGAAAGGGGACTTGGCAAAATTGCAGGGGGTTTGTTTAGCACGTGTATCTTGGTATTTATTTTGTCTATTATTTTGATCTTGAAAGAAGTTGTGACCTTTCTTTCTCTTCCTCTTCCTCCCCACTCTTACGTATAAGTTGTCATTTGGGAGAAAACATCTCGCAATGGCTCAATGCTCTGATGTCTGAGGCTTCTGATGACATCTCTTAATTACAGCATCATAGTCTTTATCCCCTTAGCAAGGCTACAAGTCAGGTTTGATCAGTGAAAAGCTATGCCACATCTGACCCCTAGGAGATTTAATCTGACACTGACAAAAAGCAGCTCTTGCTCTCAGTATTTGTTACCATCTTTCTGTCCTAAGAAATTACCCATGCCATGCTTCAGCAGGGGATTATGGCAACACTTTAGAGTTTTATTTTGTATTTTAAAGCTTTTCCAAATCCCCCTAGGACACTGTTCACATATATAAGATAGGAGGTAAATCAAGAACTGACACACAACAGTCAGGTGCTTGTGCCAGTGATAGAAGGCTGCATAACAGACAGCTATAGCTACAGCCAGGGCTAAGTACAAACATCTCACCTGAACTCAAACAAGGATGAGTTACTGTCAACTCACCGATGCTGGAAACCGAACTCAAAGTCATACCTCTCAGATCAGCTGAAACTTTCACCTTTATTTTCTGAAGTTATAAGAAAATTTAGGACAAGATCACTAAGGAAAGGAAACTGCTAAAACTCTCAAAGAGCCTTGGTCTGAAAATTAAGATACCGATAAAATCACAATAGCTTAAGTAAGCCATAGTTTTTAATGCCATTGCAGTTTCTTTGTACACTTCCAAATAATGTCTGATAGCCTCACCCACCCTCACATTTGATTCCCTGTGATCTGCATCTACAAATGTAAGGGGGTAGGCATGGGTAAGTGAGGCACAGTGGCTGAAGTCAAGTGGTTCACATCATAAAGCTCAGCATACTGGAAAGCAGAATTAGCTCTCTATTTTAGTCCCCCCACCAAGCTCCCTCGGCATTTCTAAGCACTTGTAGCACAATATCCGAAATGGCTCCAGCCAGCTGCTGTTCCGTGGTAATCTAGTTGCCTCATCAAGATGAGCTACACTGCCTTCAGCTTTTCAATTTATTCCACTTGGGAGTCAGATTATTGCCTTGTAAAGCAACATTCTGACACTATTATTGCTTAATTATAGCATGCGATATACAAGTATTTGGTAGTCATCGTCTCTCACATCTGCTACGTAATTTCAGTCATCACTGCACATTAGTGGCTTCTTCGAACGATCAGAGCCATTGCAGATCTTCATACTGCATCCAGTTGACTGGTGGAAACCAACACAGCGTGCTGTAAACCAACAGTTAACCTAGTGGCTAACTTCAAGAGAAATAATTTGCATGAAAGCAAGAGAGCAATATCCTAGTGGAAAGGAGGACTGTCTGATAGAACTAGTTTTTGTTTTGTTTTTTTCCCCTCCAGCAGCAGGAGACCAGAGTCAATGAATTTGTATCATTTCAAGTAGTAATCAGGGAGACCAAGTAATAGGAACTTGATCAAGTTAGCTCTTTGGAGTTGACCTCAGAGGGAAGTATAGGACATAAAAAAGCCATGGTAGAAAGAATTCAAATGTCTTAGATGTCTAGAACCTGCACCTGACAAATAGAAGGGCATTTAAATTCTCCAAGAATTAAAGATATTGTGCCACTACGGTACTTTGCAGGCATGTTCCTGGATACAATGTGCATTCCCTGGATTCTGTTGGGCTATACAGGCCTGGTCATCAGAGGGTCTGCTAGGAATCACAAAACTTTTGTCACTTGGTACACAGAGGATCCAAGAACACCTGTACAAGTAGCTCTGCCACCCTTCAGTAAATTCACTTCTAAGCTGTTTATCCAAAGGCCTTGGAAATGGGGTGCCAGTCAACAACTGCCAGGAGCAGCCCAGCCAGGCAGTGAAACAGAGCTGGGAAGGCAGGCAGGCACAACATCATTATGTGGCTGTGTAGGCAGTTCCTGTGTCACAGGATGCCCAGCCCAGAGAAGATGGAAGATAATGGATTTATTTTTCCCAGTCAGAAATTGTTTGGTGATGCGTCTGCAAGAGTTAAAGGTTTTTAGCAATCCTTGTTTCTGCCTTTTGCTTAGGAAAATGGGACAGTGAAAAAGATCATTAGCCAGATGACACAGAATCTCCTGATGGCCCTCTCTGCACGGAGCCAGTACCAGGAAATCAGAGAGAAATTCCGGCAACCTGTTACTGACAAGGGCACCATCCTCAAAAACAAGCCGCAGTCAACTCAAAAGGACATCCTGAGCGTGTGCTGTGACCCTCTGATCTTGGCACAGCAACTAACCCATATTGAACTGGTGAGACATCAATTTGTGTGAATTATTTCATTTTCCATTTACTAAATATTCTCATCAGTATGAATTTTGCTACAGGCTTCACTGAAAGCCTCCAGTGTTCTAATCCGAAAATGCCAAATGACGAACAAAAACAATAAGGTACACTCTGTAGAAATGTTTCATACTTATCAGTAAAGAAAGCTTAAGGAGATGAAAGTTACCAAAACGATCTCACAGCTTTGGATTTATTGATGCATTTTTAACTGATCTCCCTGTCTGCCTGTACAGTGACAATCTCTCATCTCTCTGAACACAGGAACGGGTGAGCAACATTTACCCAGAGGATCTGATGCAGATTGTTAGCCACATGGACTCCCTAGATAATCACAAGGTACGGGAAGGGGTACAGAGGGCAAAAGAAACAGTAATTAGGATTTGAGTATACGCTGTGCAAAAAAGGCTGCCACTTTCTGATCTTTGTGAGGCTCATGCCTTAAGAAATACCCAGTAAGATTTCAATCAAGACATGACTGGAAGTTTATCCTTTGGTGTGTTGTCTTTATCATAATACAGGATAGGATTAATATGTGGCCTTTTCTCTTGCAGTGCCGAGGCGATGTTACCAAAACCTACAATTTGGAGGCCTATGACAACTGGTTCAATTGTCTCAGCATGCTGGTGGCTACAGAGATTTGTAGGGTGGGTTCTTACTAGTAGAAGATAATATAGCAAAATAATCCTGTCCTTAAGGACAAATGGCAGGCAGTGGTCTAACAGATTTAAACATGAGCAGTCCAATTGAAGATAATTGCATTATTCAAGCATTAAATTATTTGTGTGCTTATGTGATTAAGAGTTCATAGCTACATTTGGCTTTGCATGTATTCTCTGGTTTTGTGTAGCTTCCATAGTAACATTAGTCATGCCATGAAATGGAAGTTGTGTGGCATTTGAGTTGGGAGTTGTTTTTCTCTTAAATACATCTATAAAGCGTTCAGGTACTCACTACCGAAGCACAGAGTTACTGATAAACTGCTCTCCTTCCACTGTACTTAGAGATCATTACTACAGCCATATGTACAGTTTTGTTATAGCAGAAAAAAAAAGAAATGAGGAATAAACTCGCTCTTTGGAAGTATAGAAGGAGAAAGGTTAAAAACAAAAAGAAGGAGAATAGCCTTAGTAGAGGCTAAAAGTAACTTTTGTCATACAACTAGCAATGAAATGGAAGATACTGCCCCAGAAACCCTTCTTGTACATATAAACTGTCTTTTGAGATTGCTAGTAATAGGTACCAATTGTATCAAATGGTACATTTCCTCTTTATTCCCACACATTTGGCAACCCCATGGGGGAAACCCAGATGCCCGCAGCAGCTTCATGCTGTCTCCTTATCAACCCTAACATCTTAAGATTTCCTGCTCTCACAGAACTTATTACAAAACATACTAAGTCCTCTTCTTCTAGATCTGGCTGATATAACTAATACCTTTATTAAAACAACCAAGCAAAAGGTTTTAGCATAATGAGGGCTAAGCTAACTCATGGACTACCAAGCCATTTTCTTCTGAGAGATCCCTGGTGAAGTAGTCTGCAGTCACCACTCAGAACCCATTTTGTATAACCCAGACAAAACTTCTAGATGCAAAACATGGGAATGAATGACTAATCTAGGCAAAAATAAATAAAACTGATGGATTTTTGAAACAAAGTTTGGAGACAATACTATATATTAGTTTTGCTTCACTAATTATAAAAGAAAATCTGCAAAGCAGATGCCCAGTATCACTGCTAGATCCCTCACATGTTTGCATGGATGAAGATAATGTATATCCAGGTATACCTACCTGCTCTCAACACTTCATTTAAGAGTGTTCAAAGCATAATGTGAGAAATCAGGACGTGGCAATTAGTCTTTCCTCACATCCAGGTTACATGCCCTGCTCTCAAGTCCCTTCATTCTTCTCCTCCTCTCCTTGGTGTTTTTTTTTTCCCCCCTGTATTTTTCTGATAGCCGCTTCTTGTTTTCTCCTTTTTCCAGTAACAGGAAGTTGCTTGAAAGCGTCTGACTTGATCATACAAGTTCCTTATGACACTGAACTTCATGTATAAACAAGAAGTTACACTCCCCCACAACTGGGCAGATAACTGATAGCAGCCCCAAATACTACTTTTCTGTTAAAAAACAGATCTTAACAAAATATGCCTAGCCTTTCATCATCAGATTGCTTGACTGGATAACATCTTGAAATGTCTCTTCAATCATTTTATAATGCCTTTACCTGAACATCCTATTCAAATTTCAGGCCACCCCTTCCCTATTAACATTTTTTTTTTTCAGGTTGTCAAGAAAAAGCAGCGTACAAGAATGGTGGAATTCTTCATTGATGTGGCAAGAGAGTGCTTCAATATCGGAAACTTCAACTCAATGATGGCTATTATCTGTGAGTATTCTCAATACAGATGACAGAAGGCACTTCATTTCACAACCTGACTGGCAAGACTGTGCTCATACTTGCCTGAAGTTGGCTGACCACATCAGCGCTTCTACAGCAGCAGCGTGTTCCAGTGACAGATCAGTGTGTGGGTGGGCAGCATTAGCTACCACTTGTGGCTGTCAAGCTGAACTGCCTTCCAAAGCATAAGTGTGGTACTGACATACAAGCACAGAGTTGCATTAGCCCTGTATTTTTTCAGCTCAGTTGTTTCTGTTTTGGTCTCCTCTCTCTATATATACAGCTGGCATGAACTTGAGTCCTGTGGCGCGGCTAAAGAAAACTTGGTCAAAGGTCAAAACAGCCAAATTTGATGTTTTAGAGGTATGTATAGAGTTCAGACTTTGTTTAGAAATACACCAAATAGTAATTCCACAGCAGATGTTGGAAAGAATCAATGTCAGAGATCACAGACACCTCTGTCAGTGGTCAACAGTAATATAAACATTAGGCAGAGCATTTCCCAGATTTCAAAATCCCTTCTTGCCTGAGAAGAAGATCTAATGCAGGTTTTCTGTAGGTTGTTTCTTCATTCCATGTCTTTATTACAATCACAGTACTTTTCACCCTTCGTGCAAGTCAATGCCTTTTTACTAACCATAAAACTGATTAGAGTACTCCATCTAGTGGCCAACTGAATCAAAACAAAACTCAACTGAAATCAAAGACTGGTGAGAGCAAGCAGGAATTGTTTTTCTTCCCCCAGTAGTCATTTATTATTTCCTTTCAACCTCCCATTAGCCATTGAAAGAAAGCATAGATGTCAAGCCAGTGCAGAACCATCCTTTCAGGCAACATAGGAATTAGAGAAACTCTGATTTAACCTGATCAGTATAAAGGACTATCTTGACAGCTTAAAACCGTGCGCAGATATTCAAAATATTATATGCTCTCTGATAAGATACACACTTTTTAAACGCAAAAAATGTTAATTACACAACTGCCTTCTTTCCCCATAAAAACAGCACCACATGGATCCTTCCAGCAACTTTTGTAATTACCGCACAGCCCTGCAAGGAGCAGCACAGCGATCTCAGACTGCCAACAGCAATCGAGAGAAAATAGTCATCCCAGTTTTCAATCTGTTTATTAAAGATATCTACTTTCTGCACAAAATACATACGAACCGCTTACCCAATGGACAGATAAACTTCAAGGTAGGACTTAATTTGTTGGAACTGTAATGCTAGTTAAACATTGTACATTTCAAACATTTGTCACTTTTAAACTTTAACTTGTTATATTGCTGAGTCCCTTAGATTCTTCAGCATTGCTGCAATCTAGACAAAGTGATATCATTATCTAGGGGAAGCAATTTTAATGTCTCAATACCACGTTTCTGTGAAAGATAGGGCTTGCAATTGCCACGTATGTTATATATATGGCAGATCCACACACAACTGCACATACAGAAGAGAGTCCATAAAACTGCTGGAATGTAACCACCTTTAGTTAAAAGATTGCTTTAAAAGTATACTGAAATAGAGATTAATTCGTACGTTTTATGTGAAGTAAGACAAATGGACTGCAAACCATAAAATACACATAAGCAGAACTGGGTATAATAACACTAATGTGTAACAAAAACTGACGTGTGAAAGGATGGGGAAGAAAATAAAATTTCCGAAGCCATAACCCATGCTTTAAAGTTACTTAAGTAAAAAATGAAATAGTCTTATATTAGCCCACTGGAAAGAAATTTCTTTGAAGAAATGTCCCTTTCTCACAAACTTGAAGATTTAGTAAGAACTTGAAATCAAGTACTAGAATTTTCATGTACCAGCAGTGATGGCAGAGATTTGTTACTCCTCAGCCCTGCTCCTGTCTTATGTTCAAAAGGGACTGGAGAAAATGTGTGTGTATGGGGGAGAAAGTAAGCCTTTCTGTGGCAGCAAGCCATTCTACCTGATCAAATTGTAATAGCAAATCTTCAGGGTTGCTCTCATCAGGTTAGCTAGCTACGAACACCACACACAAACAGCTAATGGTATTTAGCAAGTCTTTGAGGGAGTTTCTACTCTCTGAAGAAATGCATGCTTGACTCGTAGTAGGTGAACAAAAGGGAATTCATGCCCTATTTTTTTATAAGGTGATGTACATTTATGTTGTAAAGATTTGTTTATTCAAAGATTGTTATTCAGAGACATTTTAGAATTCAAAGCTAATCCTAAGGTGACAATGCATGTTGCTACAGAGTAAAAAAATGGTGGAAGAGTAATAATCTCGCAGAGTCTGTAAACATGAAAGGTTTTTCACATCACCAAACATACCTTATTTGCAGCAAGAGATGGAAACATTTGGCCATCTTGAGATATATGAAAGGGAATGGGGAAGGGGCAGCACCTACAACAGTACATTCTTTGGTGTCCTGTGTCACATTTGGAGGGGGAAAAAGTCCAAAACTTTCAGAGCTGCATAAAGGTCAAAGAAATTCCTCCTTTATGCTGGGTTCCTAAATATGAAGGTTGAAAGGCTAACAACGAAGATGATGAAAGAAGGGATACTCAGAGTAGAAGCGTGAATGAGAACAAGACTGAGGGGCCCTGAAATTATACAGAATAATTAGTATTTGAAAGAAAAATAAGTGTAACATTCTTCCCATTACCTCACGCAGAAATTCTGGGAAATTTCAAGACAGATTCATGATTTCTTGACATGGAAGCAGGTTGAGTGTCCTTTTGAAAAGGACAAGAAGATCCAGAGTTATCTACTCACAGCACCCATTTACAGCGAAGAAGGTAAAATCCTTTATTGAATGTTACAGCGAGTCTTCCTACTCAAAGTGCATAGACCATACAGCTGAACAGATTAGCATGCAAAAAAAAATTAGTAAGCATGTATTACCACTTCCATGTTGGCTCCTGATGAGAATAGACCTCATTAAGGCTTAAGTTGCACCTGCTATATAGCAGGTATGTGTATTTTTTTCAGTTACAGAACCCATTTATCTGATTGTCCTTATTGTATTTACTAGCTCTGTTTATTGCATCCTTTGAAAGTGAAGGTCCAGAAAACCACATGGAAAAAGACAGCTGGAAAACACTCAGGTATGAAGCTTCTTTAGCACATGGGGCTTTTGCAGACATACACAGGCAGGATTGCTACATATGTACTTTTGTACACTCAACTCAGTCTTCTCTGAGCCCTGAGCACACAGGTACAAAGCTGGCAGCTTCTTCCCTCCTGTTTGCAAACCCAACAAATAGCACCATTTTGACCTACGTGTAATTTTTTTTCCCCTTCAGAATTCAAATCTGAAAAAAAATGCAGTAGGATTCTGAATACAGCTTTTCCAGCCAGTGCAGGCTACAGGATCACTACTGAGACTATTAAGGAGAATACGCTCGGTTTGGGCTATCTAACACAGAGTCCACATTCATAGCAGTTTTCAGGCATGCTTTTCTCAGGGGGACAATTACTGAGTGGTACAGATACTGAGAAGGTGCTATCATTTCTCATACTTATGTCCTTACAGATTATGTAAAAAGATTAAATTTTATACAAACACTCTTATTAAGGAAGAAGTTCTCAATGACTCTTCCTCACTCTTTTATAGTAGGAATCACCTATTACACACACATGAGATCAGTTAATTCAGATAAGAGATTTAGACCTCCGCAAGTCATTACATATTTAGATCTGAGGTATCTACACCATATAAAGAATGAAGAATCCAGTATGTCCTGAGCTGCAGTCGAGCTACATCATAATTGCATCATGAGGAGACAGCAGTCCCAGGTCTCCTAGGAAAGCCACGTGAACTTTACACTTCAGACACTCTTTATGTACTTCGTGCTAAATCCAGGGCTGTTCTGTTATTTGTCTGAGTGCGTCCTGAAGGCTCAAAGGTTAAAGAGGTTACATTTTCATTTAAAGGCAGCATTATTATTGGAATTTAGAGTTAGGCCAGCTTATAGCAGTTGAAAAGTCTGTCCTTTGAAGAAAGACTTCCAGCTACTGATGCAAGATAGTTCTATTGCCAAACTTTACCAAAACTATGAAAAATGTGGTTGTGATAGAATTTTTTTTATTACTTTTTCTAGGACAACTCTGCTTAATAGGGCCTGAGATTTTTGGATCCGATCTGCAGACTTTGAAGCACACAGAACGAATGTGTTTTTACAACCCGAAAGACTTGGACTGAGCTAAGAAAGACCTCACTGGCTGAGGTCTGTTTTGTATATACAGTACCTTTTATGAAATAAAATGTGGTAAATATTTCACATGTCAACCTTAAGGCACTTAAGTGAAGGGTTTTGTTTTTTTATTTAAAAAAAAAAAGAAAAAAGGGCAGGGCCCTGTTCTCAGAGATGAAGTGTATTGCGGGAGGTGGGATCCCTGGGGAGATCTTATTCTATCAGCATCCAAATTTTTATTTTTTATTACTTCCGCCAAAATAAAACAAAATTAAAACACATCCCAGCTACAGCCAGTGTTCAGGTCACATACTCCACTGGACCAAGAGCCTACAGAACACTCAACATGTCTCTCTACCCTTGTGGTTTCATTCAAATCAGTGAGACTGATCATACACGAGTGTTCGTAGAGCCAAGGCCTTAGACATCTGCAGTAAGCCTGTTCCTCTCCTACATCAGAAATAGTGCCTTACAAGGTACTGGTATTGTTTAGTGTACCTTCTATTACGCTGGATTGGAAGCAAAGAAAATAAAAATATGGATGTCTCAAAACCAGCTACAATGTACTTTTTAAATAAAATGGAGAATATGGCACATGAGGTAGAGTATACCTGCCTATAACAGTGACGGTGCAGCAAACATATTTTTGTTACGTGACTTGAAGAGAAGGTGGGGTAACTGCTGGGGGATGTGCGTTTGTGTGTGTGTATGTATGTGCATGTGTGAAGATGCACACGTCTAAGTTTTAATACTTCTGGGAACTATCCTTTAAATTCTGGCTGTCAGAATAGTTTGTGTTTTCCTTTATAAAATCAGGGATTTTTTTCTTTTTTTTTCGTTAAGAGAAGGATGTCTAACCTAGATTATCTCTGCAAAACAGGTTCATTGTGTCTTTCTGCAAACAGTTTATGTAAAATAAAAAAAAATACATCAATTAGGGAGAGGGAAGTATACTCAGATGTCCAATTTGAAACTAAGGCTGAAATTTCCAAAGAATTCATCTCTACTGACTCGGGCATTTAAATCCCTCGGTTCCTTTGAAAATGCTAGCTTGGACTTCAAAACAATTAAAGCAGAGACCAACCTGCATCATAAACTTTTTCTAGTACTTTGCAAGCCATGATTGACAGTCTGAACCAGAACCCATTGAAATACATCGGAAAACAACATAAGAAACTGGTCAAGCCTTTGAACCCAGGTCAGAATCAGAGGTGATCTGTAAATCTACTGATACTCAGCATTTCTAACTTCTCCTTTAAACCTTGATTTTACACCTAATTTAGCTGTCCAAATGAGCACATGAGAAGGTTAAGATTCAAGCTATCCATTTCAGGAAAAAAAAATAATATATTTCAGGATTTTCATTCTCCCCTGACCAGGAAGCTCACAAAAAGAGAAAACAGGCTCAGATTTAAAACTGTTTTGGTTAATGAACTATTAGCCATGAACATTTACTAGCCTTTCCAGTAATTTTTCTCCTAAGGCACAAGGGCCAGATATTTGGAAAGATAATGACTTGAGCCAGACAGTTGTATCAGAACTTTTCTTCCAAAGAAAGCACTCTGAAGCTTGCAGTGGTTTCAGCCTCTCTCATAGAACCTCAGCAAGGACCTCTGCACAAGTTTCTTTAAAAACGGTCAACTTCAAGTAGACAATTGGTATCCTACCCTGCCCTGTGTTGAAGCGGGGACAAGCCTTGCTGGACTGAGGGTCAGGTTTACTCCAGTCCAGCAGACTCTTCTTGCTGAGTGCCTACAACCTTGAACAGTGCCACTGTTGCACGTAGCATCAGCATTCACTTCACAGGAATTGCTTGCTGTGTTGGCCCAGTAGTACAGTGAAATATTAAAGAGCCTTCCCTCTCTCCCTGTTCTCCCTCCTACTCCCTGACAAATACTTAAAATCAGAACAGAAAGTTGGGGTAAGGGAGAGAGATAATCAACATTTTGCTATTCCCATAGCACCGAAATCAAAGAGAACCAAAAGCGAGTTAGGCCATGGAGAAGGAGGAAGAAGTGAAATACTAACTGTTAACAAGAACAGCCCAGAGAAGGAGACAGGATAATTCTTATGATCTGCTGCTATTTTTCCTGTGCTGAAGTACAGACCTTCAGCCCTGGACTAGAGTGAGAATATTTATACTGTATTATTACAGTGTTTTGCACTTTCAGAGATGTTCTAGCTAGTAATGTTGTTGGACACTATAAAAGGGGTTGTATATCAGCTTTGTTTATGTAACTGAGATTTAAAAGGGATGCTTAAAATTTAAGAAAAATATATATTTGAAATGCAATTTTAGAACACTTTCTGTAAATGTATTAAAGAAAAGCTTTCACATGAATGTGCACTTCACTGGTCAATCAGTCCTAGTATATACTTGAAATCAATGCAGTATTCACATTGGTTCCTTTTTATTTTTCTTCCCTCAGTTTGATACATTCCTTAAATACTGTGTTTTGCTATTCTGAGCTGAAATGCTAAATATAAAGCTGTACCATAAAGCAGGATATTCCGTGTTTGACTGGATGTGCTTGCATTAATAAAAAAAATCGCTTCAACCAGGCTTAACTTTTTCCATGGTTATTTTTCACGTGCAAACCAACCAAACCACAAGCCAGTGGCTGAACACAGTGAACCAACTGTAGAAGATAATGAAGTGGCAGTGAACAAACTGGTTTCTTAAGTTTAAATCCTGACTTAAGGCTGCATTATAAAATATTTAAATATCTTCCAGCAAAATCTGAGCACAACACTAAGCCAACAACATGTTGCCAGTTCTGATGTGCTATCTCTGTGCCAGTATTACAGATCTGATGCAGCGCATCTGCTCCGGAATATTTCAGTACCTCAATGAATGCAGTTAACAAATCCAATGAACAAAAGCATTTTGTGTCCTAGGAGTTGGATTTTGATTTTTGCTTGTTTGTTCTTGTTTTTTGTTTTTCCCCTTCCCATACAATTACCTTTTAAAGAGGAAAGCACAGAAACATTTGCTGCTGGCTGCAGCACGCTGTGGGGTTTCCTGTAGCAGGTTTCTGTTGACATTTCAACACTCCAGGACCTTTGGTTGCAACTGCTACCCTTTTTCATTGCCCTAATTTACAGAAGCAAAGCCACTTCCCCAAGATCACGCCGCAACCCGGCCAAGCACCGCACCGTGAGGTAAAGCCAGCCTTCCTAATGCATTGTCCCAGTCCTACCCATACTACCTCCTTTATCTGGGATATAAGCCTTAAAAAAAAAAAAAAAATGAGCCTTACAATCGTGGAAGCTCTGGAGATACCCTAAGCATTTTAATCTGTTTAAAACTCTGGGGATATCATTTTGGTAACCAGATGTCCACAACAGCCTCACGGAGTAGAACAGTAGTACTATCAGTCATCACGGGTCATGAGGAAAGATAATGATGCTAAGAGTTAAGAGAATCAAGCAGCCAAAAGTCTTTCTGATGGTCAGTTCACACTCATAATTAATACGCATATTTTACATCCGTGAAAACTCAGTTCCAATTATGTCCCATCTAGTCATTAGGATAAGTTACTTACTTACTCAGGTGTAAGAGTAAACAATAAAATTGCTTTCCATCTACTTTACTTCCATCAGAGTACAACCAAACTATGATAAGCAGCAACTCAATGCCAGCACGGTATTTTTAGCGGTGCTAGCAGCAACTTCATTTATCAAGTTAAAAGTTCCCAAGAAAACGCTTTCTTTCAGCAAATAATTCTCAGGTAGCAAAATTCAGTTGACAACAGATATTAGTACAGCTTTATTGAAGGGAAATCAATAATTCTTCTGAGGACATGTACAAACAAATCTTTCCCCTCCAGCCTGCAACATATATCGGGTTATCAGGGCAACCCCAGCATCCCAACTAATTGGAAAAACCTACAAACAGGAGCATATGGGAGCAGATTTCTCTCATAGCTTTCTCTCATAGCCATTAAATAAGGCTGCACAGACAGTGAGATAATTCACCAAAAAAAAAAAAAAAGTTTTGTTTTGATTCTTAAAATAAATTTGCAGAAAGACTTAATCCAAAACCAGCGCTGCTCAGTTTCAGCTGTGCCCTGGTGTTCCTTACTGAATGGCACAGCAGAGTAAAGTCCTAAGTATTACTGCCCTTCAGGTGGATTTGGGGGATCACGTGCACAGTTAGTGCACCCCAGCCAAACTAAAGCTTAAACCACCTTTGCTGAACAAAAAGCTTTTATCGTTACACTGATACTGGAGTCAATGAGTCACCGCATCTATCTTGAGTCATCAGCTATTTCCAGTTCTTTTCCTCTAATTTACTGATCTGACACAGGAAAATGTTTCATTTTATTCTAAATTTACTGCATGAACATGCAGTAAAACAGCTGCTCAGATGCTCATCCGCACTCACAGTGCTTCACCACCTTTTCTTTTTCCCTCCATTTGTAATTCTTCAGTGTTAAATGCTGAGAGGCGCTAACACTCATCAGCACAAGCTAACCAGCATTCAAAGATGTTTCAATAACATAGGTACATGTATCTCAAAGACCAAAGGATCACAGAATTTCATGTAGTGAATCAATACAAATATAGAGGAACTAATTATTTTCTCCTGAACACAAGGAACACAGAACTATGTATTTCCCTGTAGATTTTTGTTTTTTCTTCCATATTTTCTGATTATTTTCTGATTATTTATTTTTCTAATTCAAAACCACATTTATTTGTACCATTGGCTGGCATATTTTAAAACAGATTCAAGTTTGCAAATTCAAAAGCACGTCCTGAACTCATTCTTATATTGGGTCTAACATGAAAGCGTGTCCCAAGCTAATCTCAGTTTGACTTCCCTAATCAAGAACATTTCCCCTTTTTTCCCTCTGCAGATGCAAGTTCCTTGGAAATGTTTACAGTTAATGCATATAACGTGTAACAACAGTTAAAAACAAACAAACAAACAAAAAAAACACCACAAACATTACTTCTCATTCCAGCAGAGCATGTTAGTATTCTGTATTTACTGCTCCAACAATAAAACAATTCCTCCAGGAAAACTCAGCTGGCTTTCCACACCCAGACCACAACTTGAAAAAGGGAACCTGATTGTCACATAAACAGCATCAATTATGGCCCAATGTGGCCCAGTGCAGGCACATGTCTGGCTCAGAACTGCATGCTGTGCTTTCCTTGTGTCATGGCCCAGCACGTGTATTTGTGACAAGTCAACAATCCAGGAACACCGTTCAGCTTCAAACCACCCTACTGCGCCCATCACACCTCAGTCACGTTACATATCACAGACCCAGTTCATAGCCATGACCCAGTGCCAGATGGGTCACGGGCTAACAATGGTATGTATTTGTGGCAAAAAAAGCGATGAAGAGCCAGGCAGGCACCACCACCACACCTCGTTCTCATCTGGCCCTGTCTGTACTGCTGCTGGAGCCTGCTCACAGCTTTGGCCCTGAGGGAGAGGAGCAACCTGGAGGCAAGTAGAGCTGCAGCATAGCCAGGCAGAGGAGAGTTGAAAGCCTGTGACCCTGCAGCTTTGCTCTCTGCCAGGGCCCAGGGCTGCTGCACCCCAGAAGTGCTAAACGGGACTGTGAAGCACACTGCAATGTTGTCTCTTCAGTCCCACGGCAGGAGTTATGAGGTTAAGACTAGACACTTAGCTAACATTTTCCAGTCATATAGCCAGATGTATGCCTAAAGCAACATGCGGAGATTTCATGTTCGAAACATGACTAATTTCCTCCCCTTCTTGGATGAGGTAAAGAAACACCTTCAAAGAAGAGTTGCATGTTTTAGTGGGAAAGAGCAAATCTGTCTCATCTGCACAGCTGAATACACGCACACGCACTTGTATCACAGCCTGGTGACTGCTGAATGCAGCCTGAAGTTCAGCGTACTTAGACAAATGAAATCACTTAAGATCACATCATAATGAAGGAAAATCCTACTATTTCTAGTTTCATTACAGAACAAAACCAGTGATGTGCAAACAAACATTGAGCATTAACTCTTAAATTACTGATCTTTGTCTTGAACCACGTGTTGTCATCATATACCTTACTGTATTTCAGCATGAAATACTGTGACAAATCAGAAATAGGAAGAAAAGGTTTTAAGACAGATTTCAAAGCTGGTAAATGGCAGAAAGCAATTCCTGTGCACCCTTGCTGTTCTTGTGCTGCTTACAGGATCCAGACTTTCCTTGCCACTCAACACCACTCTGCCTCCCAGCAGCTCAGTTAGCTCCAACTCCCAGCGGCTCCTGTGTTGCTCAAAAGCCAATACTGGAGCTTATGAAAGGCTGAAGGCTTTGTGGCACAGTGTTTTAAGAAATGAGAAAATCCACATCAAAGAGAAAGAGGGACTGGGCTAATAAGGAAGGCAGCAAGTACACTATTGTGATGAAAAAAAGAACAAGCTGATGCAAGACCAAGTGGTGAAAAAATAAGTCATCCCATTTTTCAGGTCATATTATTTATACAGCACATGTAATTTGTTTCAGGTATGCTAAGGAGTTGGGGAAAACTAATTGTTCTCCAGAGTTGTACATTTTTCTGCCTATTATTGGGCAGTGACACAGCATTATGTTAATTGCTCGGGAACGTAACTGAAGTGCCAGTAACATCCATAGCCAGATAGAAGACAGTCGACTTGTTAGCTTGTGATAACGCAGTGGTAACTTAACTTCAAAATCTGAGCCCTGAAAGTGGCTTCACTCATGCGTTTCCCAAAGACTAAGGCAGAAGAAGTAGCGAAGCACTTCTACAGAATGTGTAGTCAATGGGTTTCTGTGGAAATAGAGTGTCCCAAAGAATGACTAAAAGCAGAACAGACCCAGGAAAGTAGCACGTAGATGGTGATCTGACGTAGTTGTACAAATTCAAGCAACTTTCGAAGCAACACACGGAACAGAAATGTTCTCTCTACAGTCCACAAGTCTCAACCTTTTCTTGTTTTATTTTGGGATTACTAGGGACATATATCTTGTCCTCTTCTGGAGAATCCCTGTTAAGATAGACAAAACAATCCATCTGTGTATCTGTATGATATTCATCAGTTGACTCCATTCAGTGAAGGCCATTTGGAAAAATGCACATTAATTCACTGAGAAACAATATCTGAAGTATGACATTGTTTAAACTAACTACTTAAAACATAGGTAAGCTCAAGAGCAATGTTCAAAATGCTTCAGAACAAAAAAGGAAAAAGCCTATTTTAAGATTAAATTAAAAGCTGCATGTTTAAAGCAGTTATTTATAATCTAATTACTTTAATGAGAAAAATTAAGTGACAAATCGTTAGCGAACATGAGGTGTATACATGATTAGTAGTAATTCCCTGGAAGTATAAACTTTAAATCATAACAACTTTTAATTTAAGTAACCGATTTAATTTCCGCTGTTACCATTGTTAATAAGCTACCCAACAAATTATAGAAGTACCATAAAACACTATTTACACTATTAGAATTGAGTATTTACCTGCTGTAAATGCTCTACGGATTGTGAGCAGTAAAGTCATCTTGCAGAACAGCAGACCAGCAAGTTGTTAGATGTGTGTACTGTATCCACTACTGTGCAGCAGCAAAACGTATCTGAGGAGATTCCATGTCCTTGTTATTACCACTGTAGAGCAAGCACCATGCAATGACTTAACATAGCACAGAGCCCACACTAATCTCTCTGGATTTCATAACACAGCACAAACACGCTCTTAATGAGCTGATATGTCATAGCACATGTTCTCACACAAGCAGTTACTGCAGACAGCAGGACTAATTGTGCAGAAGAGAAAAGAGAAAGGGCCAGGCCTGCAAGGGCTCCAAGGAGTTTACAACTGCTCAAATGATGATTTGGACTGCTTGTGTCTATACCCAACCCTGGCATGAGCAAGTTCCAGTAGTTCCGACTTCATTTAACTTCAATGCCTCCACCTCCGCATTCTGGGGCGATGAACGGAAAGTTTTCAGAAGTGGTTCCTATTGATTGCCTTCCAGCATCTGTATCAGACCAGTATGGACTGCACAGATGTGGACACTTGACATTTTTCTCTTTCCTCATTTCAGCCACTTTTGATAAACACAACCACTCAGTGGAAATACTAGAAGATGAGATCTGGCTATCAGCAGTCTGCTGTGTGCAAAACATGGGAACTAAACTGGTAGAGTGATAACAGCCAAGCTGCAGTAGTGCTCAATACCTCCATACAACCTCAACAGTCATGCCAGTGTGTGTATGAAGTGAGATGAAGTGAGAGGCATTTTTGATGCTTATTCTTGCACCAGCACAGCCAGGACAACACTAGCTAAGTGTTAAGGGCTGGAGTTTCAATAGAAGTTCCCACTTAAATCTTACTAGAAGTCATCATGCCTACGTACTTACTCTTTTCCTCACTGGTACCTTGTTCTGTAAGGACCCACCACCAAGAAGTTTATCTTACAATAAAACATCTGGTATATATGTAAGTTTTATATCTAGTCAGGATAGATGTTCACTTGAGCTGCAGAAGTGCACTGGTTAAAACTCTCACTGCAAATACTATTACTTCAATCTGGTGTGTCATCTACCTGGTAAAACATTATAAACACTTATTTCAAAAGAAACAGCTTAAAACAATTTCTAAAATGCAGATATTCCATTTATTATACAGAGAATCAGTTGCAAGAAGTCTTGCAATGCTTTCTCATCACTCTAAGTACAATACAGGAAACTGTTCTCCACAATAAGTTACATAAAGGCAGATTTTATGTACATATAAAAGGATCAGTGCCCGGAACTATTTGCACAGCATATCTGCTATTCAGAAAAATCAGCCATTTAAATTTTTAATTGCCTTCAGAATTCTTGAAGCAAACTGAATTCATTAACAAAACTTAATTACCTGGTTTGAAAAGGTTTGAGAAGGGTTTTTGCCTAGTTTCTAAATTCTGTGGAGACCATGCAAATGGTATAACCACTGAATTAGCATTCTCACCATTAATTTTAAAAACAAATGTATTAAAAATGAGGCATGCCATACGGTAGTATATAAGACAACATGGAGAAAAGTGACCTGCCTGCATTTAAACTGCTTATGCATCCCAGAATATCCAAAAGGGAAGTAGGGAAGTAGTAGTGCCATTGTACAAGACACTCATGAGACTGCAGCATAATTCTGTTCATGCATGCTTGACCCCTTCCATTCTTCCCCCCCCCCAAAAAAAAAAAAGAACAACACAACTGAAAAAGTGAAGAATAAGGCTACTGGGATAAATCAGTAGAACAGAAAAGTATCATGTGAAGAAAGACTGTAACAGCACTTGCTTTTCCAGTCTGTGAAACAGCTAAGAGTATGTGACTTGCTTCCAAAAACACGTCAGGAAAATGACAGAGGGAAAGAAAGGGACATTGGCATAACAGCAAATGGGTCTCTAATGAATTTACATAGCAATGAAATGATGGTTCCTCAGTTTAAAGGCTGAGATGCACAAGCAGGGCTTCAGAATAAGGAGTGGGGCCAAAAATCCTCAAACAAAAATGTTTAATAGCATAGCTCAGTTCACAGAAAGGATTCTATGATGTAGTATGCACTGTGGGAAAAGACTACATCCAGAAATGCCCAACTGGAACATTCCCAACTTCTTTGATCCATCACCAAGATAAGGTGGTGGTGTCTTTTGCAGTGTGAAATCATATTAAATGCTCTAAAATTCCACTTAACATTATCATTCCCCCACCCTTTCACATGAATTTCTTTGTATTCAACAATGTGCATGTCTGTTAATACAGCAAATGCAGCATCAAGCTACCGCCGTGAAGTCAGCCTTAACAGACCACGTACCAATTAGCATATCCTGTACATCTTCTACAGCAAGATTCTTTTTCACACCTCATTTCCACAGTGGAGTGTAAGTATAATAGCTTTCTAACATCACAGTGCAGCGAGCCAGACTGAAAACACTTAGCACAAGACTTAATTCTTAAAATAACATAAATTTAAGAATCAAAGTGTACCACGTGGAGAAGAGTTGAGTTGTACATTCCACTGATCTCTCCAATCAGCACTGACGACACTTTCCTTGAACTAAATATGCTTTCCTGTTTCTTATTTGAGGTGCTTCAACTTGCAAGATATGTAGGTAATAGTACATCAGTCAGAGTTACTCAGAAAAAAAAACACAAGAACCAAAAACCCCAAACTCTTCTTCATTGAAAAAGAGGCACTGCATTTTTAAGCTGAATTAAGGCTGTAAAATGATGCTGGTTCATTGTGAACGTGAAGTCATCAGTTTTGCCCTGTCACAGGGCTCCATTTATCCCACTGCTTCGCTGTTAGTCCTGTAAGCCTGTTTACGGAGGTGAGTCTCAATCTCCTCCCTGAAGACCAGCATCCCAAGGTGTGAGTGAGAGGCTTCATTCATGGCTTTGGACTGGATACACATGCGATACTGCTCTGGAGTGAGTTCATCTGCACAATGCTTCTCGTGCCAGAGGTGGAACAGACCAGGGACTGGTGTCCTGATCACAATAAGGTCACCATGCAAGTACTTTCTGTAAAGGTGAACGTCCTCACCGCCCCAGCCTTTTACTTCCAAGTCAAAACCTCCTATAAAAACAGCATCAGAAAGCATGTTGCCATACAAGCTAGATCCAAGGTAAAAAGGACTCCTCACATAAAATATTAGACAATCTATGCCACACCAGAAATTCTGAAGCAATTCAGTTTAGCTACTGCATGCCAAAGCATGCCAAATTGAGGGAGAGGAGCTTCAAGCGTTCCACGTCGTCTACAGTGAAAGCTGTCCAGGACATAGATCATGCACTGCTGGCTTCAGAGAGTCTCTTACAAGAGAGCATCTAAATCACATTATGCATGACACCCCATGTGACAGCTGCAAGAAACTGTAGGCAAACCATACTGGGTATGCTTTTGTGTTATTTTTAGCAATCATAATGGATTTTAGCAGCTGGAAAATGAGGCAGTCATGTACCATATGAAAAGCCCTCTCTAGAAGTGTCAGCAATTACTCCACAGGTCACAACTCAAAAAACTCGATTAAGAAGAGGAATCTATTGCACCATTTTAAGGTCTCTCTTGCCTTCCCAGGGCCATAATGAGTATCAGTTTAGATTTAGGTATAGATTCAAAACTCTAGAATTGAGGTCTTAATTTCGCATATAGCATACAGATGCCATGCAGTATGTCTGCTATTGAAAAGCAGCCTGCATTCATTCAAATCATCATATAGGCACATGAGCTATATCATTATACCTTCTGGCAGATCATCTGTGAGTGCATCTTCCAAATTTAAGTATATCAAGTTGTTCTTTTTTAGTAACATGCCACAAGAGGGTGCCAAAGCATATTTGTAAAGCCTTGGATTGGAACAACTATATTAAACTTTCAAGCTTATTTGAAAGAAAGAATTTCAATGTTTCTTTTTCTGTTAGCAGCTTACTTGAGGAACATGTTTCTTAAATTGTTCATTTGCTCCAAACAGTCACAATATGAAAAATGGAAGAGTAAGTTTTGCTAATGCTAACAAATACTGCAGCTTTTAACAAATGCTCGTCAGAGGGGACATCAAAAATCACAAAAAAATTATTTCATTTGTTCATCCAACTTGGTAATCAGCAAGTTGGATTTGGGAAAAATAGAAATTAAAACATTACTTCACTGTAGTTAGATAACATGGTACACAGGGAATATCTTTTGAACACCTCTCCACACTTTTTATGATACAGTTTCATCTCTTACCAACAGTCAGAAAGTCTGTCCGGTATTGACAAGTCATCCCAAAGCCAAAATCCCTCCAGAAGCCAGAATCCTTTTTGTGTACCTACAATTTTAAAATAGTTATTTTAAATGCAATATACACCCAAGGACATATATTGCACTTGGTTTAGTACAACTCTAAACTCTTCTGATCATTTGCTCAATGCAGGATACAGCATATAATGTTTCCAGTATTTGTGACATATTGCACGTGGCCTTCCTAATTACTTGCTCGCTTTGCCCTTTTCCATTTGGCTTCAAGTACTTACTCCTTTTGCAGTTAGCACTTTTACCTTTCAGCAACACCACATCTGTTTTTTGTCATCTACTCAGACCAATCATTACATTTTTGATCGCTTACTGCAAAGTCGTCTGTTCTTAGTAATACAGTTCCTACCCAGTTTCTAACAGTACATTTGCCTCTCCTTATTCAGATACAATAAGAAAAATAAGCTTTATTAAGTCAACAACCATAAAACTGTTGGATTCATATACGCCAATAGCTTAGCCTTCAGGCAAAAAGTTTACTTCTCTCTCAGCTGTGACTACCTGAGGCCATATGCAAAAGCATCCCTCCTACAGCATTCTAGCAAAGACCTTGCAGGGAAGGGAGAGAGAATTGTTTCGTGACTGCATTGCTTTTTGCTTTTGCTCCTTTGAACTTAATACTTCAGTCCCAGCTGCTAAACCCCAATTTCACTTACACAGCCTCTTTAAGGAGTGTACTGCTGGATATCCAGTGTGGCCTTTCCAACAAAGACTCACATACAGCACTTCCAAGTTATCCTTAAATCCATTCTATTGAATGTTTGAGTTTTGTTTTTTATTTTGCCTACAAGTTCCCCTAGAAGTAAAGTAGCATTTCTCATTCAAAAAAAAAATTGGTATAGCACCCAATTTTGTAGATTTGGATAGCAAAGAAAAATAATTTGCAGAGTACAGGTCCATACAGTCTGAAAAAAAGCCATTGACACCTTTTCCTACCTTGAGTTACATGGCACACTTCCTGAATCACCATTTAGGTAGTTAGCAAAGAAGTCTACATTTAGAGAAGCTTATCAAGCAGTGTTCATAGTCTTCTCCTTTCACTTACTGTTTGATGGAACACAGGATCACTGTTGCTGCTGTGTTATTTCCCATCCTCCTAAAACATTGGCTTTCCAACTCAGAATTCAGAATTAAGCAATAGATTAAGAACTGACTAAGAACTACCAGCTTCATTTGTTTAGCTGGACATTTTTTAAATTTAAAAAGAACCCCAGGCTTATTTATGAATTAATTTGGTACTGTTTAAGTTGGTCTTCAAAATTGCTTTGCCTATAAGGGAGAAGAGTTTACATATACACTGCCAAAAGTTATGATATACCACAAAACTATTAAGTTACAATTAATTCTCTTTAAATACAAAGCACAACTAGTTGTTTTCTGAGTAAGTCACACTACTTACCAACTGTTGTTCTACAGGGGGTGGTATATCTTGGTTGGCATAGACAATAGCAGGATTATAGAGGCTGAATACCACAGGATAAAAAACCTTTTTCCCTAGGAGTCAAAAAGGAAGTTGTTACTCACTGCAGGCATCCTTTCTGAAGGAAAGAGGAAACTAGAAACTAGTCTCTAACTGAAGTAATAGTTATTAGCCATCTAATGAAAACAAATAAAAGGTCTAACCACTTGGATTTTCCATTCAGTTAACCCATAGCACCTTGTGGGCCAGAGCAGAATACATCATTCTTAAGCATATATATTCATATACAGTTTTACATATATCCACATTATATTTGTATATATTGATATGACATTAGAAGACAGTGGAAAAACCCTTGCAACAATGTTAAGCAGAAAAGCAACAAGAATAACCAAGTCCAAGTAACCACTCGCACAGCTTGAGTTTTACAGCCTTGCCTCCTTCCAGATGCAGAAAGGTACATACATCCAGGATGCCCAGCAAGAGCATTAAGCACCTTGAATACCCTCATTATACTGTGACACCAGTTCTGTGCCTGTTCCAGAAGCCTGATAACCTTCTCGCTATGCCAGTAGTGCAAATGTATCAGCAATAGCCCGTGAGAAAACTCAGTACCTTGATTTGTGTATAAACTTGGAACATGTGTCAAGTGTTTCCAGATCTCGCTTGAAGCAAAGGAGACAAACTGTCAGCATGAATTGCCAAGCAGTCCCTCAAACTCTTCCTTGTACAAGCTCACAAAACACTCCTAAAGTTTTTCCAATTACATACACAACTCACTTCATGAAGTGCAGAGACAAATAATAGAAAGAAATAAACAGAACCAAAATATTTCTTACAGCAGTCTCTTGTCTGTTTATTATGTGAAGAAAAATAAATATTAATTCCAAATGAACTAATTTGAATTTGGAGAATTTGTTTTGGCATTTGGAGAAAGTTTCCTGGCTGCAACAAATCTGGAATAAGAGTATGCATTAAGGAATAAAACAAGTGTTCGACAAAAGAAGGCCTTAACTAGCACACTTGTTAACTCAAGAAAGCTTTATCCACTGTTACACAATCTTGTAGAAGTAAGTTTCATAAGCTTGAGTAAAATAGTCAGAAGAACTCTGAACTTGGGAATAAAATACAGGACCCTAGCTCAATCTCTGTAAGGACCATGCTTTTTTGCTCTACTGAAAACAATTCCTGTGATGAATCTTAGCCATGCAATTGCAAGTGTGAGAACATGTAAAACAAACTTGTCCATTAGAGATTTTGTTGCAACAAGTCACCTGCTGTAAGAAGTGCTGCACTGAGATTTGCTACACAAGTTTACACAGTTTGTTAAAACAATTAAGCTGTACAGCTTTCTTTTAGACTTCCCAATCTTAAGAGAACGTTAAAACTGTACCTATTGTGCAGAAATACAGGTACTTAAGACTAATTACAATTGGACAGAAGTCATTTCTCAGTCTAAATACTATTTTCTTTTGTGCACATAGTATATTTCATTTTCCTAGGTACACTGGATTAATGAACTCCACCACTGAGATTAGCCTTCTGTATACACAACTCAGATCAGTTTAAGTCAAACAAGAATACATTTCAGCAACTTTAAAGGAACGTACCAGGCTCAGCATTTAAGCGACAACTGTTGAGGAACTCAGCTGTGAAATAAACATCAACATCACAGAAGAACATCAGGACCTCGCCCTTTTCCCAGGCTCTGGCACCCATGTCAAGTCCCCGGCCACGGTTAAATTCCTCATTTAAAGAGACGAGTGTGTAATTGTGGAAGTTAGTTTCTCTAAAAGAAAAACAGAGCCAAACCCAAAATAAATCCATGTGTGGAGCGGAAGGGACTATTTATACTTCTTCAGCATTTTACAGTGGTGCCGCTCCGGAAGCTTTTTAACATCCCATTATATCATCAGGATGAGAAAAAATATCAGTTCCACTTTGTCTATTTCAAGTACCAGAGTTTAGACATTGCAAAGAGATTCACCTCAATATTATTCCAGAACTTCACTTTGCAATTAATCATTCGAACAGATCAAAAAGGCCTGACAATTGATATTAAAATCATCAGGCAATAACTGTCTGCTCCTCTGAAGCCTTCGTCAAGTCTGAGAGGAGGGTGAACGAAGCCTGACACCAAACTCACATGGCAAAAGGCCAGCTGTATCTTTATGCCACCATAATCCAGTCAATTGGACTTTCTTCACTGTTTCACACCAGTAGTACACATGGATGTACTCACTGTAGAAGAAAGGAATAGTAGCCAAGGAAGGTTGGAAATATACCTGAGGAATACCTTCAGGCAGTGTCTAATTCAGAGACATTAGAGGATAATGTCTCAAAGAGAATAGAATTAATATATTTAACGGTAGCACCGCTAAGAGGATTATGATAAAGACCCAGTGAGTTTGCAGCTCTAAGCCTGACTAGATGTTATTGTGAGAAAATCAAGTCTCACAGGGAGCATAGCAGGTGGCAGAAAGTATCCCAGAAACAGAAGGCAGCAGTCAGCAAGTTGTGTGTCACGGAGGCTTTACAGGAGTAAGACAAAAGCATTCTTTGCTTCCTAGAAGATTTCCATGCATGCCAGATCTACCAACCATGAAATTTTAAGCCAGCAGCATAGCTGTCCATGCCCACTCCTGGCTAACCAATATCATGGGCTTACAGGCTTAAGAACATGGGCTCAGGCAGAGCATGAACTCCTTCGAAACTTACAGACACTATTGCCCAAACGAAAGGTGAGTTGTTGTTTGATTGTGAGGTATCTGTCATTTAGTTGGGCAAACCTGTTCCTGGAGCCGAAAAAGCAACATTGGAGAGTTTTATACCAAAGCTGCTGTAATGCTACTTGCTGTGACAGTCATAAAAAACACTTGGTTTCAAGTTGTTTTTACAGCAGAGGGCAAGTGCTAGACTCACTACATACTACCTAGAGAACAGAGGGCAAAGCTTAAACTCCTTTAACAGACTCAGCAGCCCACCAGCCTCCCTTGGTTACAGAAGCCAATCATTTTTCTTCCTTGTCATTAAATAATATCAATTCTCCAGTAAAACAACTATCAACACACAGAACCCAGTTCAGCAGGAGTTTAAATCCTATCAGAGTATTAGCATGACTGAATACTCATGGGAAAGTTTACCCCTGTAGTTTTGGTTTTTTTTTAGATCAAAAGGAAACCTCCAAGCAACTACTGTTAATCTTTTTTGGCATCTAAGATGATTTTTAGTAGTTTTCAGGAGACTTCCACAACTTCAGGTGTAAAATGCCAAACAAAAACTGTGTAAGGCTTACTTTTCCTTTTAGCCTTAAACTAAGATTCTTCTTTTTATTGTTTCAACCTTTTTTGGAAACATATTTTAGAAGGCAATCAGTATTATTTGTATTGACTAACAGCATATCAACACACTTACCTAGCTACAGACTCCAGGATGTTTTTCACTTCTGATAAGCCATCTTGTCCAAAATATACCACGGTGAGGTGGATACGCTTATCCTGATGAATACACACATCCCTATAAACACAAGCATAAGCCAGTATTAGTTATTACTTGCAATACAACAAACTTCAGGTATTTTAAAGCTACTGTGTTTAGAAGTATTAGCAGATCTAAGTATACTGGTCAGACTTCAAATAGCTTCTGAAGAAACCTAAAAAAAAAAATCTCCCCCACTTTTCACATCTTTCCATTTTAATCATAAGGCTCCAATACTATGCATCTCCCTCACACACCTTACTTATAAACAGAAGCTCGAAAGCTCATATAAAAAGAAAAAAGTTTTCAACATCACGTGAGTCCAGGCTCACAGTGGCCCTGGCATTCACTCTAAAAGGGGTGCTGTTTGAGAAGCTCTCAGTTCCTTTTGGAATGAACATCTCCAAACAATTGGTTGAAGTGACAAACATACCAAGGCAGTTGCACAAAGCATCACAATTAGTTTTGTCACAAGTCCATCAGAACACAAATTCATTCTGAAAATGAAACAAAATACTAAGTCTCCAACATAACTCATTATATAATCTCAGGCACCTACCTAAAGTTCTGCATAAATTGTGCAAATGCCTCAGTTCTTCCAGCAAGGGGTACAATAACGTTTATGATTGATCTAGAAATATCAACCGTTTCACTCTTCACTTTCATGAGGGGTCCAAAAGGTCGGAACAACGTGACATGTCTGTATTCCATGCCATCCATCTTCTTATAAAACAGCTCATACTGTGTCCCCTTATCTCTTTCAGTACGATAGTAACCTGAAGAGTAAGTCACACAAGTATTTATGAAGTCAAAGATGCCAGCAGTTTTATTTCAGAAACACTTTTTCCTGAGAACTATGAAGTGAAAGAAAACTCTTGAGGATAAGTTTCTGCTTTTTCCTAATACAAGCTAAAATAACACAAATCATGCTCACCCTCTTCTTACAACATGTATGAAAAACAATCCTAATTAATCTGTGTCCCTCTGTTTCTCAGAGATCACATTAGGTTTTATGGCACTTTACCAATTCCTCAGAGCCCTCCTTCAGAAGCATCCTAGTATTTTTATATCCTTCTTCTACATTGGGTCCCAAAACTGCACACACAGCATGTAGACAACCTTACCCAACCTCTTCCTTCTACACCCCCAGCTCCCTTTACCTCCCTCTCAGCTGCCTAGAGGACTTGCCCTAAACCTTCATCTATGTTATTCCACCCGTTTCCCTCCCCAAACCAAATCCAGTTTCATTCACCAACTCCCCCTCCTGCTGCTTTTGTTCTGTATTCACCCAGTCTTATAACAAATTCCCATTCAACAGTAATTTTTGTCAGACCTATTCAGCTTTCCATCAGACAACTCTCCTTTAGCTTTTTGTAGGATGCCTTCTTGCAGGTGCATGTGGGCACGAGTAGAATTCACAGGAAATGCCCATTACTACCCTAGAGGGACTGTGGGAGATGGGTGTAGCAGAAGCTGGTGCTACAACTGAAAGTAAATGGTAACTGAATCTAACTTCTCTAACCGTACAAAATTAAATGCACAAAGTTTGTAAAAAAAAAAAAAAAAAAACTCCTTTAAGACACAAATCCACATTTATTCCTCGTTGAGCTGAGCTACGTAAAAATACACACATTTTAACACGGAACAAAAATGTGACAGTTTCAACTCAACATTAATTGGAAGTAGCAAAAAGGGAAGTTTAACTAACAAGGAAAGTCTAGTGTTGATTACTAGAAGCAGATAGATCACAAATCCCTCAGTCTTACTTCACTCCAGTCCTTTATGCCTAGTAGTTGAGCAATGTAGCTTGAAAACAGCCTCTTGGCTGTGAAGCAGCTGAAGCACCAGTATTTTCATGTCACATTCTCACATGATATGCAGCAAAAGCATTATACCACTATTCCTGCATGTTAAAATTCAGTTCTATACATTATATACCTTTTTCTAGCATCCAATAGCTACATAAAGATGAGAAGTACATCATGTCTAGTAAGTGAGGCTTTTAAAAAAGCATAGTTTCCAATAGCTTATCTTTAATCTAAAGGATAAACTTACATGACACGCTACAACAGAAGGCTGGTGTAGGGCAGAATTAAAATTTCTAGATTAAAGTTAACTTCATCAAGTTACAGCAGCGTTTTTTCAAAGACTCGAATGAAAGCCCAATTCTGAGCATTGCCTTTCTAGCATTCAACTGCTAGAATATCAAATTCCTAACTTCTGAATCTCATCATCTCATGAGTTCCACTTTTTTTTTTAATACTATGTGATCCTAGAGCTACTCCTCTTGCTATGAGCTAACCTCCTTTGGCAATCTACTAATGTGAATATTTTTATGGGATTAAAACTTTCATGCACAGAAGTCAGAACTGAGATCAGCCAGAAAAACAACATCTGGTTTACTACTTAGTTTTTATTACATAATGAGTCAGTCCTGGGTGTTAAAAAAACTGAATATACTATCTCACCTTCCAACTAACACATTCTGGCTGCCATCCAAAAACAGAGCTTTATAAGCACAGAAATAAAAAGCAGAAGTACTTAAACAGTTGCTTCTCCTGGTCCAAGCAGCTTTATCAGCTTCACAGAGTTGTGTTTCTCACCAAATCGAATCTTATGAATATGGGGGATCAACTGTTAAAGCCAAAAGGTGTTCTTCCATTGCCTTAAACACCCTTACTTGTTTCACATCTATGAAGAAAGCTACCAGGTATTTGGCCTGTGGAATGCAAGACCACATGTCTTGGTTTTTGTGTATTAAAGTTAGTTGTTGACAGCCCCTGAGTACAGGCCTATTTCTGGTCTTACAATATACTAAAGGGGTTGTTTGTATAACAAACAGTTCAGTGTAACAAGGATTCCCAAAGAGTTTCAACTTTCAGCTTAGAGCACTGGGATAAACAACTTTTACATGCAGAGGACATTTTGTGTAGGGAGTCTTCCCTTGAGTTTCAGATCAAAAGCCCATTTCTGTCCTTGGCCCTGTCCTAACCAGAAACACAGAAATAAGGAAAGCAGGCCCCAACAGCACTGCCTGGCAAGCATTCAGTAGCAAGACCTTTATTAGATACTAACAAAGTGCTCATTAACTTCTGAAAGTAAGATAAAGCTCATGTTTTCCAAAGGCTATTTATAAGTGGCTACTCGATGGAAGAGCTTTCTTTAAGCACTCCACATAAACTTAACTGGTTTCTTCACAATGCATCAGATTGAACACTCAAGAACAGATGACCATGAAAGCTTAGTTTTGCATCACTATTCAGGATTCAAATACCACAGGCTACTGAAGAACAGGGATGCACCAAAGCAATACCATTATGCTCTCCCCATCTTACTAACCCCCTGTTCTCAACCATATTCAAACATAGGTCTCAGTGAAATTGTCTATTTTTAAGCACTACCTTAGAATGCCCAATTCAGGAATTAGGTTCATTGCTTGTAGCTGCAGACCCCTTCACTTGTGAACATGGGTGTATTGCAACTTCATCCTCTTTAGGGGTGCTTTGCATACAAAGGGAATAAGCGTACTCTTGTTTTTTCTCATACCCTCAAGAGTTCAAAGACTTAATAGTAATAATAAGAAAAATACTTAGATCAAGATGTTTCTGAAACAGCAGCTGCAGAAATAGTGTGTTTTTTTTTAAAGGTCAGATCTTTGTTAATATCAGAATTCTAGAAGTTTCATTTTGCATTTGATCAAAGCAAAAAGGTAACAATGGAAAAAACAAAGCTCTATAGATCTGAGAAATTTAGTGTTTTTTTCCTCAAACAAGTCAGTTGAGCTTTGTGCAAAAATCATTTCAAGCTTTCAGAAAGGACCTCTATAGCTGCAATGCATACTTGCAACTTTTATTATTTTGTTTTTAAACATCATGTCACTGCACTAAGCTTGGCAACAGCCATGTGTTCGTAGCAACTCTGCCTAAGCACAGAGGGGAAAACAGCAGCAACAAGAGGGTTACCATCCATCAGCATGTATTTTATTTTTTGGCCTAAACTTGCTGAAGTTTCTCAACCTTGCAGGTATTTCTCAAAACTCAAGTACAATCAGCTCACCTACATTAAAATGCAACGGTTATGTATTAACTAACGCAGTGTCTGTTTTCTCTTCTTTTGCCCTAGAGCAAGAAGTAATCCAGTTTCTCAGCCTCCTGTTACAAATTGCATAAAACTCTAGTCTCAGTCAAAAATCACTTATCTTAAATTATTCCTATCAGCAAATAGGATGAGAATACAGTACTTAAATGACTTATCATTCGTTTAAATAAACTTGAACAAACTGTCTCTAAATGAATAGCTGCTGGATTAACATTGTTAAGTTGTGCTCTTTGCACATTTACAAAAATTGTTGTGACAACTTCAGTTGACACACTGAGTCTGCAACAAAATTTGAACCAAGCAGCTTATGATAGCTTAAGGCAGCAGTATTTTCTAAATGGGAAGGCAGCGACTGTCTACCTGGACTTCTATCAGACACCATAAGTAACAGAAGAGCATTGGTCACAGCTCTATAATGCGATGGACCCCTAGGATCTGCCACCAGCTGGTTCCTTTTCTTACCTCTACATTTTCAAACAGAAAACGCAATTCAGAAGCTTTTGTTTTCCTGGCCCGGTGTTGAAATCAGCTAGTAGTATTTTCACATACACAAACACTGAACACCCACACAGCCCACAGCTTGTCTGAAACAGTACAGTGGTATATATCACTATAGCTAGCTGCTAACGCACCATGAGCTACAGCATGAAAATATTTTCATTTAAGTACACTAACTGTAGAAAATATATGCAATAACCAATGCTTGAAGAGACTGCCTTTAGAACAACAGGAAAGTAGTTCAATTTCCAAGAAAAATTATAAATATACTGGTATGAACAGAGACCAAGGTATGAAGGTCCTAAATCTACTTGCTTTTTGCATCTCCACCCATGAAATGTAGTACCCTAACTGAAGTGAACATCTATTTCAGTACTGGTTAAAAATCCACTAGAGACTATGCATTATCTGCAACAAAGGAATAGCAGCTGCACGCTTAAAAATAAGACACTGCAAGAATAATTCCCAGACAAAATAGTTTCAAATAAAAGCCCTATTAAGAGTCTAACACTGCACTGGCTGTGTTATACGGAGAGTGAAGTAGATTCTATATCCAGCCCCACCTTCCTGAACAAAGAAGAGCTTGGCATTAAACTTAAAACACAGTAGCCGTCAGAAGCGGAGACTGTTTCTGAACTACAGACCAATTACATCATCTTAGACTGAAAGAACTGATTATTTCAAGGCCAATGGTACCTTTCTCCAGCATGTTTGCTTAATAGTGCAGACATCAGTACTGCTGATATCCAGAGTCCCTTTTAGAGTAATGTTCCCTTATTTATAACATAGTCCAACCTTTTTATGGCAGCATGAACTGTATTTAATACTGTAAACACAAAAAATAGGTACTAGGGCAGTTTTTGATAATGCTCATCTCCACCAGCATTACTCTATAACCTTGACAGCCAACTCGTACAAGAATTATTGCTAATGTGTTTAAGCATGCCAGTAAGAGCTGAAAGCATAAACGCTATTTGTTTTTGTATGTCGTGTAATTTAGTTTACAAGCACTGGAAGAATCGATGAGAACACAAGAGAACTGAAACAAGTGCTGTTAACAGTCCCACGCTTCAGTGCAACTTCATTACATGCTTTTCCCCAGTAAGCCCAGTTCGAAGATGCACAGCCTGACAGACCCCACGACTAGTGTATCACAAAGGATCTCTTCAGAACACCACATTCTTCAGCTGACAATGCTACCGTGTTTATCTACCTTCCACCATGAGTATGTCAACTCGATGCAAGTCAGAAGCCTAAGTATTAACACAAGGCAGTATATGGATACTTAAAGAAAAAAACTGTACCTTCTTAACCAAGTAGCTTAACTATACTGGACCAAGAGAGATTCAATCAGCTTCTCCACAAGTCTTTCAGTTATTCAAAACCATATGCAGTTGCACCACAGACTTAAGCTAAAATCTGTTACAAAGGCCTCTATTTTAAGCAGATGTAACTTTCCCTGTATCCTTCTTTTGAAAAACCCATCTTCTGAAATTAATATCTTGTTACCTACTCAAAAAACAAGAATGGAGAGGTATTTTTCTCATCACTGAAAACAGGAGTTCTTGCTGTATAATTACTGTTTCAAGACTATCTTCAAGTAGGTAAAAAAAATAAAAATAGAAACATCATTAAATGCCCATTGTGATATTATTCTGTTAACTGGCTGGAAAGCATCTAATACACGTACCTTCTACAAAATCATTTTCGCTATACAGCTGCCTGTCTCCTACTCCATCGTCTTCTTCTTGACCATCTTCTTCATCTGGATTATTGATAACTTCTAGGCCAGCCTCAATGACTTCCACCAACTCATCCCTTTTATCCTTTCTAACAGGTTTCTCTTCTGGATGCCGAGTGAGCCCCATCTCCAACTGGAATACTTTCATGGACGTGAAGCTTTCAAAAGGAACGACGCCATATTCACTAGGCAGTTTGGCCCCCATGCTCACCTCAGCTTTGTCGATCTGGGAATGAAGAAACTCTAGGAGATCGTTCGATGCTTGTTCTTTGGTGCCCTGATAGTTCATACCATTGACCTTGGGGTTCTTTTTTTCCTGCAGGGTTTTCAATTTATCACTCATCTCCTGAAGCTCTTGCTTTAACTGGGCAATCTGACGTTTCAGACTGGTAGCTCGGTTTTGATAATGCTCTTCCTGTTCCTGCAAGAGAGCTTGATAGTACTCTTTACCCATGTTCTCGCCTATAATGCCAGGTAGAGATCCATTATTATCTGTTTGTGGGGTACACTCGAGCAAATACATGAGCAAAACCAAACTGAATAGAAAGGCAAGGCCCACTAACAGCCAGCGAGTCCTGGCTTGAATCACTAAGCCTCTTCTGGGCATTCTTGTGTTATTTCTGTTTCCAAACAAAAAACATAAGTTATCTGCTCATGCCTTCTTGGGAGCATCACCTCAGAATTCAAATCTCAGGAAATGGAAGAAAGCATGACCTTAATTGTTACTCTGACAAAGTAGCAGATGAGCAGTTTTCAACCTCTTCCTTAATCAGGTGTCATAGCAGAGATACAAATCTGAGGTTCCTGCATCAGCCATGACCATCAACTATATGTTTGGTTGACTCCATGCAATTTGTCTAGGATTTCCTACCCCAGACAAAAAAAAAAATGCAAAATGGGGGGAAGGAGGAAGACACCAGAAAGGAATCATATTCCCATTTCCTAACAGAAACACTTAAAGGGTTTTTAGCCTACTTGAAATTTAGCGAGCAAAGTCTGCAAAAGTCATTTTTATAAACTTTGAATTGACAGCATCTCATTTTCCCACTGTGAAAACAGTCTACTGTTTAGTAACAGTAATTGTCATTGGCTAGTCTGACATTTTCCTCTGGCACTCCAGTATTTTATTCCATTTCTCCCTCCTTTCCTTGGAATCTGTGGTTTGAGTCAGCAAATTGAAGACAGAACCTAAAATTAAAAGAAAGGTGCATATTAGAACTACAAAGCAGCTGGTCATTTCAAAAATACATGATCAAAGATTAACATATGGGTACAAAGGATAACGGTGGGAAAGGGTGGGAAAAATAAAAAAAAATTCTTTCCATTGTAATACCCAGTGATCCCCTTTGACACAGGGTCTGGAAAACAGCAGTAGAAACAGCCCAATGAAGTGGATTTTTCACATACATGTAACTAGCTATGAGCTAGCTAAAGCAGTAATGGTTCTTCTAGTCTCATCATTTTAATTCCCCCGCTCCTTTTTTCCCCCCTCACACTGTGGGAAGAAAAAACACAAAGGGAGCATACTCTTCTTACCCCTCTAAATAAAAATACAAAAAAATATTTTGAGGCAGAAGTTTGCCTTTCTATTTGCTTTTACGTCAGTAAATGTATTTTAGGGAATACTTATTCACATATTAATAAAGTATTGCAGACTTAAACTATGAAGTTGGCGGAAATCACATTTCAGAGTAGTACACAGAGCAGAATTTGGATTTCAAATCTAGATTCCTAAGTGAGGAAAGGGAGCCTCAGACAAGCAGATCACTAACATTTCTACCTTTCAGTTTGGATAGGCTGAGTAAAGAGGCACTGACAGTTTGAACTTGTCATCTCCCTCCAGTATTGACCGAGCAGATTATGAACTGAAGACCCATGAAAAGGTCACAGTTAGGTAAGAGGAGGATATCCAAAATGACAGTCAGCAAAAGGGTTCATGGGCCTATTTCAGTAACAGTTTAAAGAAACAATAAACAGGAGGGACGCAGCAGAAGCAAGCTTGAAGCAGGTTATTCTACTTCCTAAAGCTAGTAAAATACTCCTCCATTTAAAACTTGGTTGTAGAAAAAAACTGAAGCGCATGAAAACTTACCCAAGGGATCTATTAGCTCTACCTCCATTTTGGACCATGTTGTATAATTTTTTGGGCGGAAATTCTGGAACTTGACTAACTTCAAGTTCTGTTTCAGTATACTTATCAAATTGGAAAAAAGCTTACTCCAATACTCTTTATACTTAGATTCACCAGATGGCTATCTGACTGCCACAAACTGGACAGCCAGCCTTCTACCGTTCTTCCAAATAAAGCCAGTGCCACAAAGCACTTCATGCATTTACAACACAGCTTACATCCTTGCAACATGATTCTGACATTTCCTTACAGTATTTCTCATTTTCATGCAGCTTCCAACACCAGGATAGTGCTTCAGTGAGTATTGGATACCATGTATCAGTGGTAGCACAACATTAAGCACCACCATTTGCAAGCAAATTCCAATGACAAAGCCTGAAAGATTAAATAATTGATTTATACCACCAATGCTGCTGATCACTGATCCTAAATTTGTATGCCTATCACGCACGAAGTCTTGCAAGAGATGCACACCTTGTAGTCATCCAGATGAAGCCTCCGTACTGCTTTAAACCATTAGAGTACTTCTAGTGCTAGCATCCACATCCGTGGCCCAGTCACAAGTGCAAGTTAGTATTAAAGTATTTATGTAGCAATTCTGTATAAGCAGTTGAAAAGCAATAGTTACCTGAAACCAGAGCTTGTTCTACTCATGTGAAGCTACTGTACACTTTGGTACAAAATAAGCTATGTCAACTGAACTCCAGAAGACATTTTAAGCCAAATAAGATAGACATTAGTCACTTCTCACTGAACAAACATTGAGGCATTTTACATGCATTTATGTGAAGTGATCGGCACCAGATGTATCCTCAGACTGCTGACTAGGGTCCAGATGTGGTAAATCAAGGCAGACAAAAAAATAATCTACAGGCTAAAGCTAGTTAACAGAAGTGATGCAATATCCTAAGGTTTCTTTATCTGCCCATATGCTGTTTTTGCACATTTCCTCTTGAATTCTTGTTCCGTTAGAATTCAAGAGGTGAAGCCACAATTGGTAACATGAAGAACCATATATTTCTTCAAATATACGTAACTGCTAGACTAGCAAAGCCATTCCATGCAGAAGCTTGGGCATCTTACATCAGTTACATCAATGCATAAAACACTGAAAATCCAGTTCCAATTATTCACTGCACAGCCTTACTACTATTGTCAAGAACAACTGTTTGTATATACAATGATGACAAAGTGCTACCGCATCATCACAGCAATCAGATTTTTTAGAGATGCTTTTGGTACTGGGGACAGGGTAGGAAACACGGCTACGCCTTACAGCTTAGCAGAACATGAAGAGCACTTCACATTTTACCCTTCGCATTTCTCTTCCCCTCCACATGATAATTAAAAAAAAATGAAAGCATGCAGTAGAAACTAGATGCTAATATTTCTAGTGAAGAGACTGTCTTAATCACCTACCATCGTAGGGTTCAATGGTGGGCAGTGCAGGCAGCTGTAAACCACTGCTAGATTTGGTTCATTACAACCTCTAGCTTCAAACTGCTTAAGTCACACAGCCTCCTACCACCAAAGGCTTCAAATAATCACTAATTATTGTTAAGAGATACACAGAAACCCCTGAAGCTAGGCCATTAGCATATGAGACCTTCATTCAATTCTCTGATCTATCACTAAGCTGCCTTGTGTTCAATTTTGGCAAGTCACTAAGTTTCTTAGGTCTTATTCTTCTCTTAGAGGCAAATGAAAACAGACTGCCTGATGTGGTGGCAAGAGGACAAAGTATACTAGGAGATTAAGGCTCCCTCAGACAATAGCGAGGGGCCATGAAAGAACAAGTCTGGCCTTAATTAGTTCCTTTACTGTGGCCAAATGTACATCATTATGGCAATCATGAATTGAGTCAGCGTGCCTGCACAGGGACTAGCCATTTCCATTGCATCATCAACACAAGAACAAAAGATTGAGTAACTACACATTTTTCAGCCTTACCTACTGGCACTAGACATCTGTTTCATGGAGCACTGCCTTTAGGAGTATTTAAAGCAGAGAAACAATAAACCCTTCTGCAGCAACAGAAGGCACTCCTGGTGGGCTGTAGGGACCTCACCAATTCTTTTCCTTATTGGTTTTAATTATCCCCTCATTAATTGAAAGCCTTTTCTAGTGAGCTAGTGACAATCCTATTAAGACAGACTTCTGCATAGAGATGGACTTCACCTGTTTACCTTCAACAGTTTTAGTGCAACACCTTAAAGAACAGACATCTTCCCCACTACTGTCTCCCTGTGGCCTTTAAAGGCAATCCATGTTTGTGCAACTGATTGTGTTAAACATTAAGATTTTAAATTGCACATGGAGAACTGAAGGTGTAAGTTAGTTTGCTAAAATGGTGGGGGACTGAGCCTATCCAGGTATCTTGTCCTCTTATTTTTTTTTGGTACCATTACTGCTGAGCGAATCAGGAGTCAGATATTGACATTTTCCCCTCAAAGGGCTTGAATTTTCCTCATTTATTACCTTCTAAGCTTGCTGCCATCTTTGAAAAAGGTTCCAAAGATCTAAGAGCTACCAATGAGTAACAAGACTGAGCACACCCCCACCACCATCCTGCCTTGCTGTGCTTGCTTTATTGCCAATAGAGCAGATTCACACAATAACACTTTAATAATACTGTGGGGCACTGTTCATGGGGATGGTGTCCTAAGTGGAACAGTAACATCTGTAATCATTGATACCACCTGTCCTAAGCAGATAAACAGTCAAAAAAAATGCATTTCATCTTGTGTTCTTCAAGGAGCGAAAGAATGCCAGTAAGAATTTCAATTTGTATCCCATCATAAGTGCAAAGTTCACAATTCTTTTTTAACCTCTCTTCTCAGAAGAGGGCTGGTTTCATGTACTTATAACCCAAGTTTGGTTGGAGTTAGGTCTGCAACAGCACTGATGTAAGAAGTTCAATAATTCCTTCCATGCTGTAGATGATCATTACAAAAGAAAGTAGGTTAAGAAAAATTATCCAAGAAAGTAGCAAAAGCATAGAACACACTAAGTACTAAATTAGAAAAGTTAATTCAGTTTTAACATGGTACATTCTGAAGTTTATAAAAGAATAGGAATACCTGAAAAAGCAATCATGGTAGTTCCTGTGATCAGCACCCTACTGTTTAAACATCAAAATCCAAAACCATAAATTGCACGTGTTGGTATTTCACTTCATTTCAATTCTTCCAAACAAAAACATTTGCAATAGTCCCCATGATCTCCAAAGAACAAGACCTCTGAGGCTTATGCAATGCTCATGAAGATTTGCAAGTTTTCTAGAAGCAACTGTTTGTTATTCTTCCTGCTTTTCCAGGGCCTTATGTATATTCAGCTATGGAAATGCTTCTGTTCCTTACAAGAGAGCTCATTGATTCTCTAAGCACAAGGGGATAGACCAGCATGCTAATTGAAGATACTTTTAAATTGCTTTTTTATTGTATTAGCGCTCTATTTTAGTTCCTTTTTGCAGAGGATGAGTACTTCTTTCTAAACAGTGGAAACATTCACACTTGGAGCAGCAGCCTAATTCAGTATGCTTCCTTCATGCTGGACTGTACGGACATTCCTCATTGTAACATGTTCTACTTCAGACATGTCCTTTTCATTCAGCATGCCCTAGATGGTCATAGTTAAGCTGCTTAGGAAATTCCAGCTGATTTTCATAGTTATTTTGTTTGTAACTTCACCAGATGCCACGGACATTGTCTTAAATCCCTCCACACAAACACTTCACTCCTTGGTGAGTTGTATAATGAAAACTTCAGGTCCAGTATCATCCCGAATATTTATTTATTTCCCCTCCCCCCCCGTTAAGTGACTCCCTCCTCTCAGCATTGCCTGTGAGCACTGAAGAAACACTGCACAATCAGTCCATTTCTCCCTTGCTGAAACCAACAAAAAAGTTCACTGTTTCTGCTGCCTCAGAGAATCTTTGCATAAAACCCTAGAATGAGAAACCTCAAACCGTAACTCCAGTATGCAGAAATACATACTGTGCACTTAAGTCCATTGAGGTACAACCTCATAAAAGACGGAGGAAGTTGTTTAAAGGCTGTGTTGTACAGCTCTAGTCAAATGAGTACCAAAGTCAGGCTTTTCTGTTGTTGGGAACATTACTAGGAAGGTAACATCAAAGAGGAACACATCCAAGAGGAGTTAGTGATCAGTTTCCTGAGAAAGGTGAGAACCTATCTTCAATCTGGTACCTCACCCACCCTCACTGGGCTAACTGTGGCCAACATCACTACTGTCTGACTTGCTTCCAGCTACGTTTCTGCTCCAGGCAGCCCAAAGACAAAAAAGAAGCTGAAAACCACTGTTTATTTACAGAAAGAAAGCCAGCAGGAAAGTGAAAAAAAAAACACCAAGTAGCTTACACCTTCCCAGAAAATCCTGAAGAATTTGGAAGTTGCACACATCACAACCACTGCCCATGTACATCGCAGTCACTTGCAGTGGGCAGCAGCTCATTTGCAATACTTTGAAAGCTTAGTGCCTAACAGCGTTCCAATCCACCACATCAGGCAAATTTAGTTTACGCACAGACATTAACCTTTGCAACTCATGTCATCTAACCAGCATTTGAGTGTTTTTTTCGTCATGTAACCTCTTACAATCCTCCAAACAGACCCAGTACACTACTGACCTCTCATACATCTTCCAGCACTCCCACTGGAAGTCACATCACTTCAGTATGCTCATGTGGATACTACTGTATAAAACAAAATGTGTAAAAGCACGCACCAGTACTCTCTAAACCAAACAGTACAGCTTCTGCAGAAAGTTATTTTCTGGACACTGCAGATCCAAACCACCAATACAATCAAAATCCATACTAAAAACAGTAAACCTTAACTCCTAGGAAGTCATCAGCTCCACTTGGCTGATAAATAAAAGTGGTTGCATTCAGCTAGAGGCCATGAGCCATGCTACAGACCCACAGCAGTAACAGATACCTAACCTCTGTGGTACTGCAGCCTCACCTGGCCACTCATCAGCTAACAATCCAGGATAATGCTGAGCTATCAGTTTAACATCACCCATTCACTCACAGGTGTTTTATAGTCTCCCTTAAATTTCTTTGTTGTAAACTCCCACTGGCAAATCCAGAGTCCCTCAGGGGAAAGATGACAACTGCACAGTGATCACCGAAGAGGATCTTACCTCATTTTTAATTCAACAAGTGGAAAAAAACACCCAGGCAACAAAAGCTACTGCATACATTATGGAAAGCCTGTAATGAATAATCAAGTGCTTGAGTGTATCCACAATAGGTATCTTCAGACATATGTTTACTTCCTGAACAGGAAGGAAAATATCAGACCTTTAGCACAAGGATCACAGTAATACTAGTAGCATACCTGCAGAAAGTTCAGACATGGGAACCACTAGGAAAAAGTTACTTCAGTGATACACGACAATCACAGGAGTTGTTACTGAAAAATACAGGCTTAAGGAGAACATTTCCATGGACATTCCCTATGCAAATGGTTTACTTGAACAAAAGAAACACCATGTATTGTGAGCAGACACTGATCTCTGAAATAAAATTAAGACTAGCCTTCCATATGTTTCTACTTCCCTTTCAGTGAATACACAGTGAATATGTATGGGGTCTTACTTCCCTTCTTTCATATAGCAGAGGAACTCATGTCCAAGACACAAGGCTTATCACTGGGAAATTTTGCCCTTACCCACTTATAAACAAGGTTTAGATGCTGTATATTGATAGCATCTTTTTGGGAGATGCAACTGAAGCAGGGCACTTCATACTAGCTAGAAGCTTCTTTAAATAGAACAGAATAGAGTATGGTTTCATCTTAATAGCAAGTTCAATTATCACAGGATAGAGACTACTTACATTCATCCTATGAAGGACAAACAAGCAAGTCTTACTCATCACACATTTCACAAGAATCTCTTCTATTTCCACTTGAGTTTCAGTATGTTCACTTTGATGTACTTTCAGTAGTCTCAAGTCAATACAGAAAAATCACAGCTGGGAAGTACCTGTCCTACACCACATTCTGCCCCTTCCCCATCCAACACAGGCAGACAGAAGGTAAATCAGCATGCCAATCCAACAGAACAGAAAATCTGTTTTCCATAGTGTCAGTTCTCACTGCTACAGCTAAAACAGCAGAAAAAAACAAGCAGAAGATAATATCCAATCCAGAAACAGTGCTACTTTTGCCACAACAGTCCCTGAAAGAAAAAAGAACGCTGCTGTCATCCTCAGATGAGTGATGTGCAAACTGTATTGAAACCATTTAACCCAATTCTTACATGACTTGCTGTGAAATGACAAGGAAAAAATGGCCCTTTGATAACGTGGTTTTATCTTCCTTAGGTGATAGAAGGAAATGAATTATTGCTTGTCCTGGCAGCTGCTGTGCCTACACAAAACAGTTCATTACATAGTTAAGTGGACAATGAAAGAACAATTTGATTCACATTACTTTATACCTAATCCAAAATAAACTCATGAAAATAAGACCCGTTTTGGCTTCAGCAGAGGCTAGAGCAAGCCCATTTATCCAGAAACTTCTGAATGGAAATCAGAACTCAAAACCCAAACAGCTACACCTTAAATGACCTGTTCATTATAATCCTCATTGCAGATAACACCTGGAAATGGAATCAACTACTGCTTAGCTGTTTCAGTGAAGACAGGCATCTTCTTGGCAAGAAGCCAGTGACAAAGTATCCCATGTAAGGCCAGCTGAAGGGTATGGGTTTTTATCTTGGCTTTTGGTTATTGTGTAGCTATCCTGAAACAATCACCATCTCCCCAAACTGAGTTTACATGGCTTTTCCTATAGTTAATATTAATTTGTTGGCTTTTGCATTCCCATAGACACTATTCCCCTTTTTAAAATTGACGAACTCCAAACTTGGAGAAGCAAGTTGCCTTACTGCAAGGGGATTAGAAGAACAGCAGCACTACATTACTAGACTCATTTTGCATACCCTGTGTTATTACACTTGAACCTAGAAACAGGAACAGAAATACAAGTCGTTACCTTAGTACAAGCATCACTGAAGCACTTTCTATCGTCATTCCTAACGCCTTAAACAGCAATTCATTTTTTACATGAGCATTAAGCAATAAATGCCAAGAACCTGACCCACTCGTACCAAGTGCTTTACAAGAACCTTGTTAACAACCTGTTCTCCATGAGGGACTGTATAAGCTGCATGGGTAACTAACATCACAGCAAGTTGGTTTCCAGGTGCAGAAACACAACTTACTCAAACACAGTGCTCAGACCTGTTCACTGAAGGCTTCCAGTTAGAAGCAGTATTTTGGAAAGCAGGTTCTGGAAACTCCAATGGTAAGGGCAAGGCTGGGAAGGGCTGTCTGTCTTCATTCAAAACCAGAACTATTGATTATAGAAGAGCCATCGAACATTCCCACAGCAATTCAAGGAAGTCTGTCTACATAAGCCTTCAACATGATTTTTTACTGAGTTGTGTGCTACATGAAAAATCTACTTTGGTTCACTACCCTCAACATTTTCTTTCTAAACATACTGAATTGATACCTACATAATTCATGAATAAGTATTACACTTGACTGATAATTCTTCTAAGTAATACTGTATATAATTAGCAGAAAACACTACAGAAGTACTGATGCACCTGTTAATTCTTCGAATTTGTTTTAAAGGAGATTATAAGTAGAAACATTATTCTACCAGCTGAAAGCTGCCATCCTTCACAGTCACTACCTCATAACAGTACATGCAACACTACACAGTCAATCAAGGATAAAGAGCCAGATGCATTACCAGAAAAGATAGCTCAAGCAAAACTAAATCACCTTTTTTTTATAGCAACTTCAGCTTATCCTCAAGAATGCATAGCAGTCTGTTCGAGTACATGCAGTGCAACCTCTACACACCTTTCAGTATGAAGAAGCAACAGATGCCACAAGGAACATCAATAAAACTTCCAACATTTGGTCGTCTTCCAAACAAAATGCTGTAGAAGGCTTGTTGTACAGGAAAAGAGCCTATCTGGGGAGAGAAAAAACAGTTACTCTCATCACATCATCTTACAGTGAAGAAGGAAAAGTAAAATACACTGAAATCATTGCATCACTTCAAGCATCTAAGGTAGTGACAGCTTAGCATTCCTCCCATACAAGACAAATATGTTCCAGCAAGTGCTACAGAACCCTAAAAGGTACATCTAACCCAAGAACATAGTATTGGCACAGCATACCTACATAGAAAATCGCCTCAGTACAAGTACATGAAAAATAAAAAACACCATAACTGAAGTTGTTAGTTGTGCGAATGGTAGCAGACTAAGTTGAAAATCACGTGCTTTCTGGAAATGGGGTACACTTTGGCAAAAAGAATGTTATCAAAATGAAGTGTTCTTCTGTTTTCTCACTTCTCCTAATCATCCAGTTCTCTTTGCATGGAGATCTAGAAATGGCAGTTAGGCTTAGAAAAACGTATGTATCCCAACACATGGGAACTCCTGTGCTATGTGAAAGGACAGCTGTCATCTGAGTTCATACACAGCACCAGTGGAACATTTCCCACTGTGGGAGGTAGAAGTCAAACACTCTGTTCCCTTACAGTTGTAAAACAGAAAGGAACTGCTTGAGAACAGACCAGATCCTCTCTGAAGCTCTCAGGAGTTAACAGGCAGTTATCATACGCAGCTTTCTTTTTTACCCCACCAAAAGATGAGACTGAAAAGGACAGTCCTCAGCCAAGCTTGCCTTTCTGACAGTTACACAGTTGATTACAGCCAGCAAGGAAAAATATCCAACTTGTCCCCAGGATTGAGTTTACCTTCAATAATTTTTCCACAATAGGAGCCATATTACTGTTTCCATAGAGTTACAAATCCAAGTTATGAGGAAGCTATGAGGGAGTTTTAGCAGTTAAAAGGAGGAGAGTGAGGTTAAATTCTCAAGTGCACCTGAATCTTGCTTAAAGAGACTTCAGACTTGTATTAATATCAGCCTTATACGCAGATATGTATCAAAGCACTGATTTAAATTTCATCGTAACAGTTTAATTAGAAAATTGAGGGCTAAGTAATATAACAAATGTCCTCAAAGTTTATTAGTGAATTCAGCATGCAGTACCCTGAACTAATATTTGCCTAGAAATCTCTCTACTGTGAGTCTGAAGAGCAATAAAACTGCTACAGCCACCTACTGGAAGACATTTATGTCCATTCTGTCCAACTGCTCGTAAGACCTTCAAAATGCCTAAAACCTGTTTAAAGTGCAAAATAGTATAGAAATCCTGAGGAAAAGAACAATTCCACAGGATTTTTATTTTTCTTTTTAAACAAATGGGATCAGATAGCTTGAGTTGACACATGGTATCAGAACTGGGATGACTTCACTGTTCCTCAGTCCATGGAACTACAGCAAGGGGAACACAACCTACAAGTATTTTGAAAACAGCTAACAACTAGAGTGGTTTAAGTTCTGCTTTCAGCACAAGTCAGGCATGAATATGTCACCAGAAATGAAAGCTGGATGCCAAATGATTGAGAAACATCTGGTGCATTCCAGAAGCACAGCTAGATGCGCTCGTACCATCTATCATCTCTCAGTTTGACATTACAACTGAGGAGAAACTGACTCTCAAAGGACTTGAAGCAGACAAGCTAGCAGCTTGTCAGAGCTATTTATCTTGGTGTTTCTTCTCTAAAATGTTGTCTTGCATTGGAAAAAGACATCTGTATGAAAAAAACAGAACTCTTAGCACTTAAAATTACCCTGCTCCTTCCCTTTTTGTTTCTCAAGTGCCTGAAATGAGCTTTTGGGACATTTGAACCATCTTCCCTCCTATTCCCATCAACAGCAGAAGATCACCATTTAGAGGGGAGAGGCATTAGGAGTTTCTGTAAGCCTCTCTAGTTTGTGCACGTCCTTCGTGCAGTTCTTCTACATTGCTAATACTCTCCAATTATTGGTGCTGGTTTTGTTGCACAGCAGGGAAAGATTAAGATGTTACTACACACACTTATCACAAAGTGTTTATTCAAAGTGACATTTGACACATTGTACCACTGGCAACAACTTCTGTTAAGCTATTTTAACACCTCCAGGGTTTTTTTTTCCCCCTCTCCTTTCTCCCCTGGTTCCTTCAGAGGGTCACTTAAACCTCTACCACTTCTCACCTCTTCATCTAGCAAGGTAAAACGAACAGAGGCTCAGCACCTTGCAAGACTAAAGAGCAGTACTGAAAGGTTAAATGGGAAAAATTCAAGGCCACTGGATTACATGAAAAAACCTGCAGGACATGCTCAATAGCACTTCCTAACAGAAACTCACAGAGCATTTTGGAGGCAAAGCCTCAGCACCGCTGCCAATGCTTTGCAGGGCAGCACCGAGCCCCAGCCACCAGCTGCCCAGCACATTCTGCTCTGCAAGCCGCGGGTCTGAAGCCTTCTCTCTGTGTCAGAAGCTCCCACATCATGGGAAAGATGGACCCAGACTGCTAAGTGAAAACAGCTTAATTTCCACTCTAACAGAGCACTGGCAGCACAAAGATGCAAGCCCTCTGCTGCCCACAGGGCTGCAAGAAGCAGCGAGACTGCTGACAAGTGTCCTATTATTTCTGACACCACTGCTTGAGGAAACCTTGTAAGACCACAGAAGTGCTACCGCAACTCATCTGAAAGCTACCACCCCAGGCACTCCTGCAGGACAGGCTTCATTACAGAGAAGTTAATGACTTCACCCTCCATATAACTCCAGAGCCCCTTAACTATGTTCAAGATGAGCATTTTGTATTTTTGGAATGTGCTCAAAAACATGAGTTAGCTTCCCTCATATCCTCTGTTTTTATACAATCCGACTGCTTTAACACCGCGTTCCCTGTTCACTGTGCTCTGCTGCTGAACACCTGCCCCGCAGCAGCAGAAACAGCCCAGACCAATCACCCACCTCTTACTGCTGTTTCTCAACAGAAGATACAGGCATGCGAACTCCGGACATTGCACACAGAATTAGGAGAAAATCTGCCTTGTTAGCTATCAAATAGTAACCATAACAGGATATCCCCACACACCGAGTGTCAAACATCTACAGACAGTTACCCGCAGCACCTCTGTGTAACAGCACCTCACCCACCAGTTCTAAACCCTCAGCTCCATGCAGCTGGACACCTACAAGCTGGAAACTGTCCTTTCAGAACTGGCATTTGAGCATTTATTAGGGTCCTTTTCCCCTATGAGATCATCTGGCAGCAGTCACCCTAATTCCCAAATACTAATATTAATACAAAACTTGCATGGCTTTATGTACGACCTTCTGAAGGCACCCTACAGTTCTGATCCTTCATGAACATGCTCATCTATTGTCTTGCAAAAAAGGAAGGATTAATAGTGCAGCCACATAAACCTTCCTCTTGGGTGGATATTTGTTAGCCACCAAAATTAAATACAAGAATCAAGTATCTATATAGGGATAAAAAAAATCTGAAGTGTTTAGTGGTTTCACTGGGAAGTGTTTATTATGTGCAAGTCTTGCATCCTAAGTTTACCTTTAGATCATAGCTGTCCCACACTGTATAACTTTAACTTTCAAAACACAAAAATTTTATACAATGCTCACCTCCATGACTTTTTTTCTGTGACAGCCACTAAGGATATGGCAGCATACATCTACAGAGGATTCATCAGCCATGAAAGAGTTTTATTTCTATTCTATGATTGGAATACTCATTTCATTTAGAAACAATTCCCCACAGTAAGGGAGAGGAAGAACAGCACAGTTATTCCACATTTTTTTGGAAGAGAGGCTCCAAGGGTTTCTTCCCAAAGCTGCTTTACCAGCTAAGCAGTACTGGTTATTAAGAAGGAAGTAGGGGAAAAGAAAAACAGAGATGCCCTTTACCACCCACCTCACCAGTAAGATAGCCGCATTTAACACAAATGAGGAAGACGGTGAAACAAAAGCAGGGACAGACCTGCCCTTTGTGTCACCTGCCAACACCACTGCCAGCAACAAAAGCCTCCCACGTGTCTACCTGTCTACCGTGGCCCAGCAGTCACAGCAGCACGAGGAGAGGCAGCAGAGGGCTGGAGACCCCAAGCCCCACGGGAGTGCAGCAGGGCTGACGGGGGGCTAGGCCCGACACTCATGGGGCTGGGTGGTGCTCGTGCCACAGGCAGAAGTCAACCAGTAAACACAACAGTCACCATGGTTATTTTAAATTTCGGTTGGAGATGATTGAGGCAGGAAGTGGTTAGATAAAAAAAGTATCTGCAAGATTTCCTCAAACGATAGCTTCCTCACCTAAGGTCTTATTTGGATACTTGGCCTTGAAACACTGACACGCCATTTACGCTCTTTCCAGCTCTCACATTTGCATTCACAGCACCCACAGTGGCTTCCCAGCTTTACCAACACACCAAAACAAAGTGTTAGAGAACTTTGTGAATGGGATAACCCTTTAAAAACTCTTAAGGTATAACACAGATCATGTATGTATGAGTTCTACCATACTCCACCCAGCAATAGCTATCAAGCAATCATCTCCTGCTGGCCTCCCAACATGCCAAATGCAAACAGCATGGACAGCATAGTGCCAAGGAAACAAGCTACTCATGTCTACTCTAATGTGCTGTATTTTCAATGCAGCAAAGTCCTCCAGGATTAGGAAAACGAGCTCATTTTTCTTCCCCTTGAGCATTTGATCTATATTGACTACCTACAGCTTCCATCAACTATCTAGTTATTTTCACTTAAAAAAAAAAACACTCAGTACGACTGATTTTAAAACACACACAGCCCAGTTTAAGACTCCCAAAAACTAAACTGACCTGACTACACTTTTTAGTAGATGCCAAATACCAGGTCTACTTTAGGTGGTTATAACAGGCTTAGATGACAGGAGCAGCTAGATGGCCTTAAAGGTTCCAGTCCTTTCACACCTAATGACACTTGTGACATAAAGAACCACAGCTTGCTGAACTGTTCCCACCTTTATTATTTTTGAAGAATAGGTTCACAGAAAATAAATTAAGAACACAAGTCAGCTCATGTTTCCAGACTTTTCTAATAAACAATATAAGAAATGGGAGTGCTGGGCTTTTTTTAATCATACAAATCGAAGCTGGTCTGGCAAACAGTTATGAGTGCCCTCCTGCAAATGCTTCTTATAAGCTGCAGCTGTAACTCAGAAGTAATATTATATTCCCACTCTTCTACAAAAGCATAACATTTCTTTGTGAACATTTTGTGATTTATGATTTCATTTTCTCCCCATGTCCAGCACCATACTTGCAAGAATGTAAGTAGTTGCATAGATGAAACAAATATTTTTTAAGAAAACCCACTACACTCTTCAAACATTTTTTCATTGTGCCCTTTGAAGCCTTCTTTAAAAAATATTTAAAGAAATAATCTTGTAGTTGAAAACCTTGTCTCTTTGCTATTTTATCTCTCCAGAACCCAGATCATTATGCTCTCCTCCTGTATGTTTACTCTGGAGGGCTACTCCTCTACGAGAGCAGAAGACAGATGAGCTAACTGAAAGCAAAGCATATTGTTACTTGCAACACCACCCAAATCCTTACCCAAAATCTGAGCACCATCCCACCTCCACAGCCCTGCTCCAACATTATTTAATGAGAAAATACTGCAAGTCATGAAGTTTGCTTCATAATAACAGACTGTTACAGAGTTAAGACAAACATTGTGCAATTCAGTTAAAAAATGGCATCGTATTTCCCACACCCTCCCTCCCCCAAGTTCAGTTTTATTTATTTAGGATGGTGCCATTTTGGTGGTCCGTTTTTACAAAGAGGTCAACTGAACGCTTCTGACAATTAAGAAAATAGCAGACTATGGTGAATGGGAAGAAATTGTTACACCAAATATGATGTGGGTTCTCCTGGCAACAGACCACAGCTGCTTATCATTCAGCTATGCCCTCAGATGAGGTTTTTCACTCACTTGGGAAGACCGATATCCCAGGGCTGGAATTCAAAAGCAAAGAACTTAAATTCACAAATAACTTGATGCAATTTATACCATGATGCAGCAGCCCCAATGATACCTTTGGGGTTTTCTGTTTACTCATTCGTTGGATTTTTTGTTTTTGTTTAAAGCCTGAGGAGGACAGTGAAACAAACTCACAGATGGAAGAGACAAAGAACCATTCAAGCTCAACAGATTTTAATCACAAGTTTTTGTGGGTTTCCTCCAGGAACAGGCAAGCCAAACAATTCCTATTTGTGCCACACAGCCCTGCACTTAATAAACATGTTCCTCATCCTCCTCTCACGTTATTGATGGCTCAGGACAGGGCTCTCGTAGCACCACCCGCTGTGGTCTCCCGATGCTCACGATACAGACCTACCAGCCAGAGGCTCCCCTAAGAGCCTGCGGGTGTAATTGAGGCCCTTGGCTAACAACACCCTGTCAGCAAGAGCCATCCACCTCCCCTGACAGCTGCTGGGAACACATCCAGGCTGCTGTCTCTGACAGTGCCTGGGGACTCGCTATCTCGCTAATAAATACAGGGAGGCCAGAAATCTCCTTCCACCACACTGAAAGAACAGCAACTTACAGCCAGCACGAGCTGGGAAGGAGGGAACGGTCCTGCTCATGGCGGTTACAATCCCTCAAAGAAAGAAGAAGGGGTTTGAGCACACAGCCTCAGCCCGAGGTCGCTGCCTCTGTGCTAAGCCACCCACGGGGCAGGACAGGACAGCACACGGCTCCGGCTCCAGCTCCGCAGAGAGACCTGCACCTCGGTTCCTGCCTGACAGGGCACTGGGAAAAGAAAAAGCAGCCCAACAAGCCACGGAGCCCCAGACTGAAGTAAGTGCTAACAAAGCAGATCTAGATGATTCCTCACCGAACCGATGGATCTAAGTTCAACGCTGTGCACGCCCAGCTTTAAGTTACCTCACCGATAGCAACCCCCCGGCTCTGCTCCGCGTCCCCGCGATGCACGAGCGGGTGTCAGGGCTAGGAGGACTCGAGGTGAGCCCCGAGGCGCCCCCCACCCCCCCACCCACCCCGACCTCGGGGGTGCCACCACCAGCGGCCGGCCCGGAGCGGAGCGGGGGCACCGGGACCGCGGCTGGAGCCTGGCGCGGCGCCACCGCGACGGAGCCCGAGCCCGAGCCTCCGCCCCGAGCCCCCAGCCCCAGCCGGCCCCAGCGCAGGGCGAGCAGAGCGCGGCGGGCTGCCCGCTGCCCCTGCCCGCTGCACAGCCCAGCCGCCGGCTCTGGGGAGCCCGCAGGGAGCGGGGCGGGCAAGCTGTGCGCGGGTGGGTGCCGGGGGGGGCCGCGGTGCGGCGCCGGGACGCCCCTACTCACCCGCGGGCCCCGCCGCCGAGCCGCGGCCCCACTTCCTGTGCGCTAGGAAATGAGCGGGCGGAGCGGCGCCCGGCCGCCCTTAATAGGGCTGGCGCCGGCCCCCCGACCGCCTCCGGGGCGGGGCCGGGCCGCGGCAGCGCTGTGGGGGCGCCCCGGATCCGCACGTGGCGGCGGCACCGGGACTGGATCCCCCCCGCTCCTTACCGCCGCCCCGCCCCGCCCCGTGTGTGCCTCGCCCGTCCTCAGCGCTGAGCGGCCGTGAGGTGGCCGCTGAGGGCAGGGCGCTGGGTCCGTGACAAGGAGACCTGACGGGGGTTGTTCGCCACTCGCCCCGGTGTTTAGTTACAGCCCTGTATCATCAATTCATCAAATAAAAATAATAATACTAAAAAAAATCTGTAGGTATTTTAGCTTAAAAGGACGTCAGGTTGAGGAACTTGGACACTATATGGCAGTCCGTGTGGAGGGTAGTCTGTAATGACTGTAAAGACCACCTGGTCCAACCATCACTGTACCACCAGTGTCACCACTAAACCATGTCCCCAAGCACCACGTCCAACCTCTCCTTCAACACCCCCCGGGACGGTGACGCCACCACCTCCCTGGGCAACCCGTCCCAGTGCCTGGCTGCCCTTTCTGAGAAGAAATGTCTCCCCATTTCCAACCTGAACCTCCCCTGGCACAACCTGAGGCCATTCCCTCTAGGCCTATCACAGTTACCTGTGAGAAGAGGCCGACCCCCAGCTCCCCACCACTTCCTCTCAGGTAGCTGTAGAGAGCAATGAGGGCTGCCCTGAGCCTCCTCTTCCCCAGACCGAACACCCCCAGCTCCCTCAGCCGCTCCTCACAGGACTTGTGTTCCAGGCCCTTCAGCAGCTTTGTAGCCCTTCTCTGGACACGCTCCAGGGCCTCGATGTCTTGAAGTGAGGGGCCCAAAACCATACACAGTACTCGAGGTGCGGCCTCACCAGAGCAGAGTACAGGGGAACCATCACCTTCCTAGTCCTGCTGGCTACGTTCTTTCATAACCATATATGAAATATATCATTCCCTATTCATCAAAAATCAATTCATATGCGCTCAGAAGTGACCAAGGATCAGTTCTGTGAAGATCCATGCCCCACACTCTGCCGGTTTGCCCACAACACCATGGTGCAGCGTCACCCACATGAGGCAGAGGTGGGCATCGGCACTCTGCAGAGCACGGCCTCGCAGGCTCTCGGCAGCAGACGCTGCCATCCCCGGCACATTGTGGGTGCCTCAAGTTCCTACCCAGCCCAGTACACAACAGCCCTTTGTCTTCAGGCAGACTGAAACTAGCCCCTTCATAAATATCCCCTTGCCCTGTGCACTGCATAACCTGAGGGAGAGCTGGATGGTGAGGAGCCTGATCTGCCTGGCCTAAATTCCAAGCCCGCAAACAGTGTGAACAAAGAAGGTCTTTCCAGAGAATGGCTTGAATATGCTGTGGTTTTAAATAGGCAGGGATTTTCCATGCAGACTGGGAACTCTCTCACTGCTCTCTGCTGTCAGGCCGCACTTCACTGCTCTGTTCCACTAACAGCTGGGCCGCACCTCATAGCAAACCAGCATATGGGGAAAACGTGTGAGGCTGGTATGACCAGCAGTCAGCATGTCCACTTTGCTAAACTTTAAAAGTTGTTGTGAGAATGGATCCTTGAAAGATATCCTTCAAAATATCTTTAAAGAAACTCACAGAGAGGTTTTAGATTTTCATATACGAGTTCCTGAAACTAGGTAAACGTGGGCTTGTTCTTTCTTTCTAAACTATATGTAAATATACTGCTATTTTAAATCTGACCTCATACAGAGTTTCAGTATTGCTTATTAGAGATGACTCTCGAGTACCACCACCCTGCTCTCATTCGAGCTCTGTGTAGTGATAAATGCGTCGGAGTTTACTAGACGCCTGTGCTATTTTACTGAATCTGGAGATTGCAGAGTTCTGCACACATAATATTATCTCCAAGTTCAAGAAGATAACGGAATGGAAATAACCACTGCCACCCAGCCGATTTCATTAACCGATACTATGAAGTAGGTCTCAAACAAATTGACAGCCCTGCGTCATGCGCTGGTTGGCCTACAGAGAGCAACCAGACTGAATATCATCCTTTGCGCTTCCTAGGCGCCCCTTTTCTGTGCGAAGGCTGGTTGCTGCTATGTGCTGCAGAGACTAACTGGTGATTGCACACAGAATGCTGCTGCTTCTTTAAGTGATGCCTTCCTCTACTTTAGAGTTTCTTCACTTCTGAAAAGATTACTTTCTTTTTTTTCAGCTTGAGAAAAGGCAAGAATAGGTTTCTTAAATTCTAGTAAAAACAACTTGGGTATTGATAGTTGTATCTGTATAAGGGGTGTACCACAACAGGAAAAAACGTTTTTGCAGTTATGCTTATATATAACTTCCTGACTGTTCTATCAAAATGAGCCATTCCAAGAGTAGACGTTTCTTCATAACTCAGACCTGTATTCATGCTGACAAGTGTTGTTGATTCTATTTGATCTTAGTATTACAGCCCTACAGAGGAATTCCTGTTTTGTTTGTGAATAAATAATGCAATAAAACATTAGCAAACGTCTGTTTTAAGACGATTCATTTCAGCTGGGGGAATTTTCCTTAGAGAGGTGTTTAGAGACCTCCTAATATCTGAATGCAGTAAGTGTGTTTATATGGGTGACAGCTTTTTATTTTATTAAAACATTAGGATGATTATTTTAGAGATGTGGAGACAGACTTTTAAAATATTTTGCTAAAACTCTGGTAAATGGTGTTCTTAAATTGGTGCAGCTAGGGAAAAGGAAGTGGCTGGCAATAGCTGATCTGAAAAGTTTTCCAGAACAGCATTAGCTCCAGCCTCTAGTGCTTTTTGTTTTTTCTTGTCTTTGTATTTTTTTTAAGCATATGTGTGGGCTGGAGGGGAAGAAACAATAGAGAAAAGAGAGGAGCTGATCTGAGAACATGATGCCAAAGTGAAGGAGTAATGCAAATGAGACCAAAGGGGAAATTAGAAGGAAAAAAAAAAAAAAAAAAGGCAATCCAACAGTAGATATTTTTGTTCTCTCATCCTCTCGAGCTGAAATAAAATGTGCATGTAGAATAAGAAAAATGGTCTGTTATTTTGCCTGAAATTTCAGAGCTTTAATTGCCAAACAATAGTCATTAGTTTGCTGTGACACAGGGCTTTTTGTCAAATACTACAGCTCAGCCTTACTGATGGCACAGCTCCAACAATGATCCCATGTGAAGCTGCTTTCTTTCTTTATCTTTGTTTTAATTGTTGCAAATTATTTATAACAGATATTGAGCAACACAACTGAAAGTTTAATCATCTTGATGTATATATTGTCCTCATTTTGAGCTTTTATGCCAAATTATGTTCCATAACCTTTTTGTCGCTCGTCCTGTCCAAACACATCTTGTGCTATGGGCTATGAAATAAGGGGTCACAGAGGAGGTAATTCATTACCGCAGAATTAACAATGCGAAACTCTACCTCAGGCACAGATAATGATGCTGTAGCGTGAGCCTCAGCCAAGTCACCGAAACGCTAACATAGTGCTCTTTGTGCAGGTGCACCTCCCAAAGTAGAAGGGACACCATTACTGTTTTATCATTATCGTGGGGCATCCGTGATGAATATTAAAGGTGCTTTGAAGGTCTGCATGTTTCACTTCACTGCTTTAGAGGCTGAAATCATCTCTTGAGTTATGATAGGTGTAGAAGTGAATGTGTGTGCAAAATTACTTTGTACCAAACACACTAGAGCAATTTACTATGCAGTAATCTTCCTTTATTTATTGTTATTGTTCCCTTTATTTTGCATTTATTTGACATTTGACTTTGCAAAGCTCAGACTTTTGGCATCTACATCTTTGAATGCTGAAGGACTGCCTATATTTATACACTGCTTTAGTATCAAATAAATGCTGATTTTTTAGTACTATAATGTAACAGATTTTACAGGCACTGTTTGGGATTGTTTGGGAAATGAACTGCTATAGATTGTTATGTTTTGTGTTGCTGCTGCTCTGGGATTGCTAAATTACTTCTGTGTAGAAATTGTCTTTAGAAAATAGAGTTTGTACGGACTGGCTTACAGCATCAGCCAACCTTAAATTCATATATTGTCTCCTTCCATACATTAAAACAGACAATTTTTATACTCATGAAAACAGAAGGAATTCTCTTAATTCTTATTGGAAAAGATGATCAATATAATCACAGTTTACCCTGTAAGTTAATATAAATCAGATTTAATAACTACCTCCTGTCTGAAAGAGATGGTGAAAGCTATTCTTATTTCTTGTTTCTCCTTTGAGTCGTGACAGTTTAGATTAACCTTATCAATGACATTGGAAACTATCAAAGTGTATGGAACAATATATCAGAATTGTTGGGATTAAAAAAAAAAAAAAAGTATTTACTTTGAAACTAATATATTGTCACCATTAGCAAGAAACATTTGCTGAGCTCTTTAATGGTAGAAAAGGAATTTGGAAAATGGTGCTACAGGGGAGCACACGTTTTTGGTTTTTGCTGCAGAGGAACAGGCATGAAAGTGAATTTCAAACAGTTGTGTTAAGTGCCCAGACTCCGCTCGTTGCTCTGGCTGAAGGGAGCGTGCCGTATTCCGCAGCAGTAGCTGATCATTTTCCTGGCCTCATGGCCTTATTTTTTCTGGCAGGCACCACGGCTCACATGCCCAGGGCTCCACCGCTCATTTTCAATTGCGGTGGGAGAGGGGACCAGAATAACGAGTAATGGCATTGCGGAGCACAGCAGCACTGAATTCTGCATTGGTTTATTTCTGAAGACTCTGAGGTACCTTTGCTACATTGGCTTCTTTCCAATGACACCAGGAAGGGCTTTAGGCAATCTTCTAAAAAGGGAGGACAATTTTGTCACAAATCTGTTGACTACAAAGCAGCTGTGAAACAAGGTCCAAACAGCTGTATTCTGTACCTAGAATGGAAAACAGATTAGGAAAGACTTTGACTAGAAGACATAACACTCTATATTGTGCAAAACTTAAAAAAAAAAAAAAAAAAAAAAATCATTTTTTTCCCCCTATCTCCAGTATTGCAGACCAGAAACTCATTAAAACTATGAAGTAATGTATTTAAAATCAGTCCTATTAAAATACCTTTTAAAATGTAGAATTCGCTCTCTAGGATGCAAAAAGAAACGTTAGACTATTCTATATATGAGGCAATATTGGTTGCATTTAGAATAAAACAGGATATATTAAAATAAGATATAAGCCACACAATCTTTCATGAGCACTCCTTGTCTCAGAAGATAACTGCAACTTATCAAGGTCTTTTGGTTATTTATCTGGTTGGGTTTCTTTTTGTATTTAAGAATCTCATGTACCAAAGCTTAAGTTGCTGAGATAAGTATTAAATATCTACAGTAAATACAGTATCAGAGGGAATACAGAGGGAATTATTTGGGCTCCCTTATTCTGAGATGTTTCATGTTTTACTCAGAATATTCAGCATATCAGTATGTAATATGCTTTACTGAATAATCTGTTGTATGTTCTGTTCCTCTTCTGCAGACAAAGGAAAACAAGAACAACAAACCACAGCCTTCCCTACAAAATAAAAACCGTAGAGAAGTACAGTATGGAGATGATCATCTATGTTGACAAATAAGCAAACAGCTCAGTACAGAAGAGTTGTTCATTTCTTTGTACAATAGACAGGATCAGAGACAAAGACACTTCTCATGTGCTCACTTGTCTGTACCATGCTGGCCCATTTTTAACAATAACTATCTACACCAATCTTTTTTTTTTCTTTTTTCTTTTTTGGCAAGTGTTAGCTACAGGCTTGTCTGTAACTGCCACAAAACCTTTCCCTTCCTCTGAGTCCAAACTCCAGCCAACTTACAAGTTACTTTCGTTTCCCTTGTTACCGTTACCCCTCATTGTTGCGCATACATCTTTAAAATGTTTTTAAGTGCAAGGTTTTTGGTATTCATAAACTACTCCTTTAGTTGCTTGAATCTTTTACTCAGTCTTGCCCGTGACACATAAGGAAATGCTGTTTAACCGCTGGGAGGAAAGTGAGATTGTTATGTGCTTCCCCTTGTAACGTAGGTTACAGGGTAAATATGCAAGGTGCACTACTATACCTGCTCCCTCTGGTCCCCTGATCCATGTTCAAATCTTGTATGACAAGGTGTTTAACCATACTCTTGAATCCTTTTATAAAGAAAGATATGTACTATTCACATTAGTGCATTTTAAGGTCTAATCTTGCAACCAGCAGAGTTTTTACATATTCCCTTGTATGTATATGATTGTCATTTGAAATGGTAACTCTTAAAAGTAATTTCTAATTTAAGGCCTAGCTTTTCAAACCATTTATTTCAAATTTCATAATTTCAGTAAATCATAATGGAGACTCAGTTAAGCAACTCAAAATAACTGGATGAACAATTTCTATGTGATTAAGAAATTGTCTTTGATGACAACTCATCACAAACCAATTTGCTTACTTCATCTTTGTCCACATAAAAATGGCAATAAATATCTTTAAATAAAAACATTCCCAGTATTTTATTTTATATATTTTTTTTAAACAAAACCCCATATCATCTGTTTTTGCTCAGTATTTAATTGTCACAATTCCTTTTAACAAGTATTCCTGGAAGAGCAACAGTGGATGAGATTTCCAATTGTCTTTTTTTTTCTTTTTTTTTCTTTTTTTTTTTTTTTTTTTTTTAACAAAATCCTTATAATCCACATAAACTCAATACATTTTGATTCACTACGTGTGGACCAGGCCCCTGTTCAGAAAGCCTTTCTGCACAGGAAAACCATTTAGGTGTTGAATAGCTTTCTGACTCAAGGCTAGAATCTCTCTCTCAATTATTTATACCCTGTAGCAGAAAGATTCATTCTTGTCTACTGCTGTCAAATCAATCACTGACACTCCTGACCAGAAGAAAAAAAAAAAAAAAAAAAAAAAAACACTCTGGGAAACAGGGGACTCTGCTTGTATCGTGCTGGCTGTTTTTTGAAGCTGTGCGCACAGCTATACACATGGGTAGGGAGGTAGGTGTCTCCTGCATCTGAACCCAGACTGGATGTGGTTCATCTCTCTGACGCAACAAGTTTATTTTGGTGTTTCTGAATCTTCTTTTTGTTGTTGGGGATTTGATAAAATTAAAACCCCAGATGTTTCTGGCTAGCTGTAATTGTGCACTTAGAGAGCATCATGTAAACACATGGGTTAAATGTGAGCACCCAGCATCAGGTGTGCCAAGGGCTTTTAATAGCTGTTAGCTACAACGCCCTAGAAGCCAGGATAATTGTCTGTTTTCATAACATCACAGCTCTGGATGTATACAATCACCAACCCTGCTATGCTAATTAGCTACTAACCCTATCTTAACATCAATGGGTACCTGTAAATTAACTTTTCAGTTCAGGTCAGGCGGATGCTTTTAACGTGAAGCTCCTTACAGTCTCCGGATACCACACCACAGTTCCCTTCACAGAGCAATCCACGGCAAGCTAGGTTGTCTGCTGGCCAAAACATGAATTGAAAACTAAACAGTATTTACTACGTCCCAACAACTCGCACATTTTCACTCTGTAAGACTGCATTTCATTGTATCTGAAGTAAAGCACACACTCAACTTCAGGTTGCTTCTGTTGCAGTGTGTGCATGATCTGCTGGGTGTAGGGGTAGATGGAGAGGGGGGACGTGCGGCTGGGCTGGTGACTTGCAGTTGCCTGGTCCTACCATGCGCATCTGCACCGGGCCAGTGGGACAGAGGGCTTCTTCCTCTTCCACCCCGTGAGGAGCTTCTCAGTTCACAAGCTTAGAGGGTGAGAAGGTCAGGGAATCCATCCTGCAGGACACGACTGAAAGCAGGTGTCTCCATCTTCTCCCCAGCACAAATCCTTTTGTCCCTGCAGGCTGTAGCATATGGAAACCTCTCCCATGGGCAAACACATTTTCCTCCCCAGATCAGATCAAGTGGTAAGGGAATAGTGGGGTGAAAGCAGAGAAGAAAAGGGAAACCACGCGTGTGCTCTTTGCACTTTTCTATTGACCCCTTGTCCAAAAGACATAGTGCCAGCATGGTATACAGAAATTCACACCTACTCTTAGAATCAGTGTTGTGAATGATTTAAGTCATATGTCTCTACAGTGCTCAATAATAAACTATTTTGCAAATATAAATCTAAAACTAGGTCTCTAGATGTGTTAGTTTACATTTTCTTCCATCCTCCACTTACACAAGATTACTAAATATGCAAAAACCTTGTCCTACTACAAAGGACATGCTTTCCAGCAGGGCAGCACTATTTCCCTTCTGAGAAATGCCAACGCATTTCTGAAGATAAGAAATAATCGTAAGGTCTGTTAATAATCATCTCTTGCAGACAGCGGTAAGAAAATGACCTTTTTTCCTTTTTTTTTTTCTTTTTTTTTTTCCACAAGTCTCTAATTTTTTGCTTTATTTGTATGTCAACTTGGAAACAGAAGAGGAAATTCACACAAAATACTTGCCTGAAGTAACTTTACATGGGGACTTGTGCAGATACAGGGCTAACTGGACTGGCCCCATACCTACAACCTAGGTGGCAGCAGTGATTGCTGTTACCTTTATGCTCCACTCACATTTTAAAACATTGCATCTATGTGCAGACATATTCAGTAATTCCAACCATGCAACTGGTGGTTCTTTCCACTATATCATGACGAAATAAGCATCTTAGATTGATGTTTTGCGTCAAAATTTGTCCATCGGCTACACTTTCTCCATTAAAATAAGCAGAGGTTTATCAGGGACATAATTGGACATGACTGAGATCAAAGCTGAGTGTTTTTTGAAAACACGATCTATTTTTATTTTTAGGAGCAAACAAAACTACCAAACACCTACACAAAAATGACTATTTATTCAATATATGCATACTGCTTGCTATCAGTGTAATGGTTTGAACCTCAAACTTCTGTGCTTAGTTGAATAAGTGGAAGGATTTTTTATTGTGGCAAGTTAAAAATAGACTTAAATCACTTATCTAGTATGTTAATGCACTTTTGCTTATATCAGCAAGGATATAGTCACTCTCATTCTGATACCTAATGATATCGTTTTGTCACTGATTTCAAAAATTACTATTTTTTTCACTACCTTGGAGATGAATGCACTTTTCTTGCATTCTCTTTTCTAACAGAGAAACTTTGATTGTTAATTCTTGACACATCAAATGCAACTGCACTACTTTGGAATTGTACATGTCATTTTTGATTGGCCTGTAATGTAAATGAAAAAGCTTCCAGATGAGGTGAAGTTGGGTTATATAAAATGTACCTCGTTAGCAACTAAGTAAGGAACTAATTATTTCAGATAAGCTTAAGGGGAAGTGTACTTGTCTGCAGTGAGCTGGGCAGAGTGATTATACTGAATTTCAGAACATTATCAGCAAAATGAACTTTCATAGCAGCTCCAAAGAATGTTTTTAGCAAGAAATTTGTTGCATTAAGATACCACACAACTCTTTATAAAACCAGGTGAAATCAAGAAACACACCATGAAAAGAACTATTAATCTTCTCAAAATGTATTAAGAATATATCTATCTTAACTGGAAGACACAGGTTGCTGTCACACAGGATTAAAAATGGAAAAAAAAGCAAAACGCAGTTTACAGTAACAATTTGTCTTTACTGAAAAACTTTATAAATACTGAAAAATATTTCATTCACTTTCACTTCTGGGTATACATAGAGGTATAGTTGTGCTTAATTACCTTCTAGTTTATAGTATAGTACCTACTTCTAAATACTGCTTCTAGACAGAGGAGTTACAGTATCGTGCTAGGGATGGGTAAATCTGTGTTACTACTTTGTTCATTTTTTTGATAATCCTTTCATATTTTTGCAAGCAACTACTGGGTTATTTGATTTTAGATTGGCAACTATTCATGAATAATTTATTCATGAACTTCAGAGGGGTACTTACAAAGCTAGAAGCAACAGACTTGAACAGCTGACCACTTAGATTTTCTAATTATTATTTTAAATACTTTTATACCTCTTTAGAGAATGAGTTTTTTTTTGCTTGTTTGTTCCTCACCCCTTCCCCCCCCCCAAAAAAAAAAAAAAAAAAAGATAACAAGCAGAAAAGGTCAAACCATTCGTATCCTTTTGGACAATCTGCACCTTTCTTATGGGGATCACTACCTAGTGCTACCTAGGATTTGGTGCTGCTAAAATTCATCTTATTTGTTTTACCGTACAACTGTAGGTGTAGCTGCAGTGAGAGATAAAGGGCTTTTAGGTAGGCCTATTTTTGAAACAGCATTTCACAATCATAAGTAATTTTGTTTCAATTTTCTAAAAAAAAATCCATAGAAATACCCTTTTAAAATATATTGTGAGGCTTGTATTATTCATATAAGATTATATATAAAATCAAGACATAGAAATATGCTTTTGTTATTTATTTTTGAGAACTACTAAAAAAGGCCATTTTAGTGTACAATAGAGATTTACGCACGTTTTGCATGGGAACTCGTAGATAAAACCAAATAATGGCAATATTATGTAACTCAATTCATAGATTTTTAAAAATCTCTATTATATTAAACAGGCATATGTCTGCACATTAAAATATGTAAGCTCACAGTAGATTTTCTGAGAACCATACCTCTGGAAAAGTTTGTAGAATTAATGTTAAAGTAATCTCGTGCTGCTAAAATTTTCTTGTGCTGACTACCAGGGCACATGAGATTCACCCTCTCCTCCACCTGTCACAACATGAAGCAAAGGCCAGGTAAATCACTTAAGCTCTGCTGGTATTTAGAAAAGGCTGGCAGAAACTTCCAGAAATATTCCCTCCAACCTGTAAATTTAGTCACTTGTTTCCTTTAAGTTCACATTCCTCAGGGCAGCCAAGTGCCAAAGCATTTCTGGCAATGATGGAAATAATGGTCTGCATATCACTTTTTTCCCCATGTAGGAAGTATATTTACTCTCACGTAATTGGGAACTGAAACAAGATTGTCACCATTCTGACTAATAGAAACACAGAACAGGAAATATTTTAAGGGAAATTTTTACAAAACAATCATTCTGAACCATGTATGTATTTCATATGTAGAATCTGTCAGGTGACATAGGTGGCAGTAATTATTCGTGAACCTTTTCACGGGAATTAATGGTGAAACAACTGTGGCTTATGCTGGAAGTCTAAAATAAAATATGCCATACACTGTGCATTCACTGGTTATTTTAGTCGCTCTGTCTCACTCACCTACCGTAGAGCAATGTAGCTTCATATCTCCCAGTTGAATACTGTTGCTGGAAATAGCTGATAAAAAGAAATTTAATTTAAGGAAGATTAATTTAAGGAAGAATTTAAAAAAAATATATCTTAGTGTCTTGATTGCTTATGACCAATAAAGAATTCTCATTTGCAGACATAAAACACACACAAAAAAAAGACAAAAAAAGTTACCAGAAACGCCATTTTTTTCTTTTTTTCCATTATCTCTCAAGAAAAAAAAAAAAAAAGCCCATATAACGGGCTTGTCAGTGCCATTTATTTTACAAGCATTCATTCTGACAGTGTTCTGAGTAGTGTTGTGCCACTGAAGACCACCATTACATCACAACTGAACCCCTTTTATATATATAGCTGTATCTGCTGTATGCAAGCATTACACAACACGGTAATTGTTGGTACAAAGAAAAACTCACTCTGCTTAGTCCTTATCTGATGCAAGGACAGAACAGAAGATCATATCTAAAAGTGAAGTTGTCTAAATTTTAACACAGCACTTTATATCCCACTTTTTGTAACACGAAAATCTGTGTTGGGGTTTTGGCAGTCTGACTCTCTTGTTTCTGAAATCACAAACTTTAATGGAAACAAAGTTGGTACACAAAACAACATCTGAAAACAGCTAAATTGGATTGTAAGTGACAGGAGTAAGCTTTGGTAGGATTGGATTATTTAGAATAACCATCACAACGTTAACAACGAGTCACTCGGGATTTACATCCCAACATTTGTAGCAAACAAAAGTTATTTTTAACCATATTAGATTACAAATAAAGACAAAAGTAGTGCTGATCATTTACTCTTCCACATAGAACACATGACCCATAGGCAGATCATTTTCCTAAATATCAAGTCAGTGTTGTAAGAACATTTTTATATTTCACCGTAACAAATTCAGATGACAATTCCTTCGTATGGGTTCATTAAGAGTACTGGACCACTTTTGCTGTGCAAGTGTTGCTTACTCGTAACTTTCAAGATAATAGCTTTATTTGGAACTATGTCATGGCAGTGTCCTGTGCATGGCAGTGCATCCAATTTTGAGCTGAGAGGAGGGCTCCAACCCACTGAACGTGACTGCAAACAAAATCTCTACTTTAATTCAATCTAAGAAAACCTGTACAGTCCAAATTGAACTCGTAAAAGGAACTATGATTGTACAAGACTGTACGTTTTAGCATTAAGATGTGTATGATGGAAAGTAAACTGTCAGATGAACACTCTTGATTGCCATCAGTCTATAGAGCATATCTCATATCAAATTTATCTCCATTGTGCTAAAGGTAAGAGCAGTTAAAACTAATAAAACAAACTCTCTTCTCATTAAGACAATACGATACATTTTACAAGACTTCAAATGTTGAATTTCAAGTCCTCTATTGAGTTACTAAATGTTTGCTTCCAAACCAAGATACAGGCTTCATTAGTGCCAACATCACTGTAACACGTCTCATCTGATAGCAAGCTCAGTAGTTTGGGAGCATTATTTCCCCCTCCCTTCCATATATTTGTGCTTCCTGCTTAGATCAAGTGGTCATATGCTAACAGCCACTATAAAAGTAGCAGTTCGAGTACGTTTTCCCATCCAAGAAAGCTGCAGTACAGGATGGTTAATCTAAAAACAGTGAGAACGAAGTGCAGAGCCATTTGCAGTAACAAGTTGCCAAACGGAACCATACGCAAGTGGCAATCTAAAAAGAAGTACTGGAACTACAACTCTTATCCAGCCTGATATGTTTTCTGAAAGGGGAAATCACCAATTATAGCCTTCAGCATGAATAACACACTTCAGAAACTACTAATAAAAGAGTTTGCCAATCTAAAAGTTGTTGGTTGTACAAAGAACGAGCCAATGGACTTTCCATTCTTTGCATGTTTGTTCCCCTCATGAGTCCATTACCTTTCGCAAAGAAAATTTTAGCTATCAAACTTGTCCATAAATTTTGCCGCTGAGTGTGAAACCATCCAGTTAGCATATACACTATCATTTGCATATCTTGAAAACACAGAGTTAGTGCCATCGAATCTTGTGAGTGGAACGGGGCTCTCCTCAGGCCAGTTCGGGTATGACATGCCTAAAAATGAAAACAGATAATTTTTTCTGCACTGAAGAACCATAACTTCACGTGCAGACAGTAAGGCCCTTGGCAAAACTCCCTTCAATATTTCAAGCCAGTCCACTGGATTTTGTCCCAAATAATTAATATAAATGACGTTTCACAATTCCTGAAGCATAAATTCAGATGTAGGCAAAATTCTGAAAAAAATAAAGTGCTTTCTTGATAAAAAAAAAAAAAAGTGCGCACGCTCATGTGCATAATAAAAGCTAATAATTTTTCTTTTGATAAGCCTCCACCTTTCCATCATTTTATTTTTTAATGTTCTTATAGCAATGCATTGGTTTGCAAGAGGAAGTTCTTGCTGTACTGAAAGTGCTCCAAGAATTAATAAACCTATTTGGGACAGGATCCAAAGTCCATTTCAATCACTGAGAGTTATTTCCACTTTCCTCAATAGGTGTATTTTACCCTTGCTTTGAATTGGTTTTGGGGGACACTCTCATACCCTCACCAGGGATCCCCTGCTTAGTTTTATAAAATCCAGGAGCACAACTGTGTAAAGTCCAACAAAGTCCTGAGCACTCTTGCATTGATTCAGTATTTAAGCATGTATTTAAAGCATGTAATTATTTGCATCAAATCCAGTGATGTTTCTCAGTTGAGGCACAGGGGATCACCAAATTGGAAACAGAGTGCTTAGCACCATGCCAACCCAGCTGTGCAAGGAGTCAACTACACCGGGGTCAAGATTTTCAAAAACAGAAATCTTTTGTTGCTTATTATGTATTCAGCATCTGCCATCAACCTCAGTGGCAGCTTTTCCTGCTACTGCATTCTTTTTACAATCTGTCCACTGAGCGCCCCAAAGTGAACGTGAGTTGGGGGAACCTATTAAAAAAAATAGAGCTAGGGTGTAGATAAAAATAGACCGAAAGCCAGGTATTAATGGCAACTTTTAAGCTACAAGACCCAACTTTTCAGAAGTCATACTACTTGAAGAATGAAAAAAATATCTATAATGTTAATAAATGTCTAAAAACATGTAAAATATTTAATCAGGAGACAAAATATAGGAGTTTTGGCAAGAACCGTTTTTACTGTCCATCTCACCATCACAATATGAAAGCATATGTTCTTTTTAAAAACACTTGCTACATCATTCAATCAGGATTTAGTACTGACATTTTTGTAATAAATCAAAGGACGTGAAAACAGCTGAGTACTTTCAAAATGCCTGTTAAGTCACTTTTCAAAGGGCTTTACATGTTGATTTAGGCTGTATATAATACTTATATACAGTATTTCTACCTTCTGTATATGATAGTCTGATTTCATTCACATTATATAGACATCTCAGCTTACAGATCCAGAATGCATTAACAGCAGCTGAAATTTAGAAATCCATCTCAATAAAATAAAAATGTTGCAAAAGGGTCCTATCATTTAGCTGTGGTAAAAATAATTAAAAAAAAATCTATTAAAAGAAGTCTATTGCTTAAATTAGAGGTGCAGATTCTAACATACTTTAAATGTTCCTAGTCCCCCCCCAACAGGATAGTTGAATTACATACTCATAAGCATTTTGTATTTCCCCTGAGAATACTTCCCTGATCTTTTTTTAAAAATTTGTTTTACTGTATGATATCTAGTTGTTTTACTTATTTTCACATCCTTTTGAAAGCGTTTATTTTAAACACAGCTGCAAAATGACTAAAGGATGTTCTTGATGCAAACTTTGACATTTACCAAAAGAAAAAACAAACAAACAAACAAAAAAATCCAAAAGAAGCTTCCAAGCAAATTTTGATTGGCTTCATTCAGACAAGAAACACTGCAATGGGGTTACAGAGTCTGAGAACAGTGCAGAAGAAAAATCATTTTTTGTGTTGCTAGAATCTAGTAAATGCATGTGAAATTCTACCATAGAGTTTGTTTTCAATCCATGTGGAAGGGAGGGTTCGAGGGAGGGGAGCATTATTACAGTCCACGAGAGGTGTCTCCTCTTCTGAGAGCCCATCATCATAAAGTAAGGAATCTGAAGGGGTGGAAGCCGCAAGATCTAAGTAGTCCTAAGAAGTGAACACACAAAAAGCTGGGTTAAAGTACATAGGAGTGTGTCTGGTTGGGTATTAAGGCTTAACATGCATCTGGTTTCCTTGAATCAAGCAACTACAGACCTCACTGCATTTGTCTTTGGATCGTACTTCTAGCACCAGACTAGGCTCTCCTATTCTGAAGCACCTTTGGAAATAACTGATTTGCCAGCACACTAGACATGCTATGTACATATTAATACTTCCTTTACTTAATTCTGCATATCAGTAAAACAACCAAGAAGTTGGTTGTACCAGCTGATTTGTTTGACCTTCAGTTTCTGTTATGCTCAATATCTGTGTATGCTTCATACGTATATACTTGAACGAGAAGGTATTCAGATCTCCTCATCTTTGTACACAAGGTAAACACTATCAAGTTCCCAACTGTCCTAACAGTCAGTGCATTCACTCTGTTTCTCATTTGAATCTGTGGCCTACACCCCAAACCCATCACATAACTAGCAGATTTTAAAAAGAAGTGTGTATGTGCAGGTAGGTGTATATATATATATATGCATCTTCTACACATATGCAACTTGGACTTATTTTCAGACCTCAGCATCCATTTTTCCACAAAAGTCTCTACAGGGTTATAATGGTTTTAAAGTAATTCCAAATGGTGAAATCATACAACTTTCATATCTCTGTTGCTATCATCATATTATTAAATCAGATTCACAGAAATACTGAACTCTTTAGTTCTAGGCTTTTTACTCAGGGTTATTCATCCAGCAGTGCAATTTAGGAGTAATCTTTTACAGCAATTTGTTTGTTCATTGAAGAAGCTAGACAAACTAAGGATAAGTCATCTTCTACACAGGTTTGAAATCAAAGCCACTACATGAGGTAATACTGCTTTCAAAAATTGGGATGCATTTGGAAGAAACTGATTAAATGCTTTAAAACTTTTGAAGAGTAAAGGTTTTTAAAGGAAAAAAAAAAAACATACCATAAATTCTGTATATTCAGACTCTCATGATCAGAAAAAAAGCTCAAAGAGTTATGCTTGCTCACACTTACCCTACTCTTCACCATCATTTTCTCTAGTTCCTTGCTGATCTCAGCAAATGTTGGTCTTTTATCTGGTTCTTGCTTCCAACAGCGCAACATCAAGTTGTACCTGTGATTCCCACAAGGTGGAAAAAAGTATATGTAAGAAGTGGGTCAAACTTCTGTTCAAATAATTTATAGCACTCAAGTTCAACCACACCCTGAAGGCCACAATTTACATCTTTTTTTTTTCTTTTTGGTCATGTTTTCTGTTAAACATTCCCCTGAATTAATGACCGACATTCACAAGAATGGGCTTTTATTTTACTGAGCCTTTATGACTTGAAATGATGATGCACTTGACTGTCCTTGTAGTACTGCAGTCTGAGGTTTCATTATTTCTCAAAGAACCACCTCATGTAGGCAGTATGCCAGATTTCTAAGTGATTTTTTATTATTATTATTTTTTAAATTTGCCAACAACTTTAAAGAAATTTGTGTATCATCACTGAAGTGCATCTCACAACTTGGAAAACTGCTGTTATGTCAGAGAGTTGAACTTTGCTGCTTATGCACAGCTTTGGAGAGAAGATTGGCTTTGCTGTAAACAAGAGACTGCAAATTATCCTTACTGTTCTTGCAGAAACACCCCCCTTAAATGTTTACCATCTTCATTTATTTAAATACTGAAAAGTTTCTGTAAACTTTGCTTTGAAGTGAAGTCTTGAGGAAATACTATAGCTAAGACAACTTGTATAAACTGATGTTCTTTGACTGCTTTTTATTATTATTTCTTTATTTCCACACCAAACTCTATAGAAGGCAAGTTAAAAGGGAACAGAATTAGTTTTACAGTCAACTGTCTATTGGACATATGCTAACTTCTGGTCATGTAACTCTCAAACTCTGCATGCCATTTTTGTTATTTTTCTAGCTCAAGTATTTTCAAGACTAACAGATCTACATCATCACAAAACTGTTCTAACTGAGGAAACAGTTGACTGCAAGAGCTACAGAAAGCTCTTGAAGAACACCACATTTTCTGCCTCCTCATAGATTTCTTTTTTACTTGACTGTATGAGGTAGAGACTACAATTGAAGAAAATAGTCCCCAAAGTGGGCTCACAAAGACTGGCAGTAAAATATTCAAAGGAAACAAACAAACAAAAAAATCTAAACTAGTCAGAAAACCATGATATGGCTTGAATGGAAACTTAGACACAGTCAAGCTAGCCTAACATAAGAAGCATCAACGCTGTAACATATGTTGGAGGCATAAGGTCTTATTCCCTTCTGAGATGGAACAAACAAAATAATTAGATTATTTCCTGGAGGATATTTACCAGTGAAACTTATAAACTTTTACCCTTTTCTAGGTTGAGAAGTTCTTAATGTTTTTCTCCATATGCAGTATTAAAAAAAAAAAAAGATAGTTATATTATTTCTACTGTATTTTCTTTTTCATGTGGCCAAAGCATATCCTTCATATTAAAAATCAATCAAGGTAGACACCATAATGATTACAGGCTGGTAACTTTCTTATAAAAAACAAACAAACAAAAAAAAACAGACAGACCATGACCAGATTTGCAGGCTGAACATAAAATTATGCTTTATCTCCAAGTGCTATGTGAAGAACCAATGAGAGGAGGTATATCACACAGAGAATTTTAATAAATCAACCAATAAAATATGAATTATCTCCAAACAGAAATTGTAATGGGCTTATCAAGTCACAGAAAAATTATGTAAAGACTTCCAGGTCAGGATACCTTTTCTCCGATGTAATGCCAGGACATTCAGATAATTAATACCAGCAACTGTGGGTGGAATGTTTTCATTATTTGCTGAAAAGTACTCAAATGTTTTCCTGAATATTTTAGCTAGCACTGATTTATGAAAATCTCCTTCTTACCTCAAAAGTTTTGAATATTCAAACTGATTTCATTGATCGGCAAGTGTTATTGAATAGGCCAGATATTTGGGATGTAGCTGCAAACATTGAGTTGATAATTCCTTTCCTGTGCTTTACTGTTCATTAATTTCATTATATTCTTTTGAGTACTCTACATTTTGATTATACTTCTGAGATATACAGAAGAACATTTATGTGGTATTTATTCAAACCTTTATATATATATGTGTGTGTCTATACACACACACATATATATATAAAATTTAAGAGATGTTTAATGAATCTAATCAAATCAAAAACTTACATTTCTTCACTGCAGTTTTCTGGTCTCTCCATTCTATAGCCTGTTTTCAGGAGGTTAAAGAGTCTTTCAGGAGCAATACCTGGGTAGGGATTGCCTCCCAAAGTTACAATCTCCCACAGCAGAACTCCAAATGACCATCTGAAAAAAAGAAAATGAGCTTTTATATACAGTAGTAGGTTTCAAGATCTTGGTGTGGCTTTCACCCAACAGATCTCTTTCTAGTGTTTTAAGAAACCAACCAAATTCAAGATGTTGCTGAGCCAGAGGGGCCACGCAGGGTCATTGTTGTTCTCCAGCACCATTCATTACAAAGATTAGGAACCAAGGAAGTAGAAATAAGGGCTGTCCCTCTTTTATCCTTTGACAAAAGCTGTGTCCTGCGAAGTCCCATCTTCAGCAGAAAGCCCTCCCTCCACATGGTGTCTCAGCTCAAAGGTTGGTTCTTGTTCTGTGTAGTGCTCCCGGAGATGCTTTTTTCCATTGGCTATCCCCTAATTAGCACTTACAGTCCTGATCACATGGCTGTTTAAATTTACAGAAGCTGGCTTAACCAGTTACCAAACTGAAAACAGTTTGCTGTCCTCACTGTGAGGTTGTTTTTCTTTATATGTGCATGAGTTTATTTCAGTCACAAGTAACACCTTTGATGTCAGCTGCTATGTTTGGCCCATTCACTCATTCAGGACTTAATTTACTACTCGGAGGTAATGAAAGAAGAGGAGATAATCTATTGTGGAAATAGCAAATGACTAAAATGTAGTTTAACATAGAACAGAAAACAGAAGAAGCTGTTTTCCAAAAATGAACAGAAAAAAGAATGAATTCTTAAACTCATTTTATTGATGAACTCAAATAAAGTATTTTTTTAGTGGATTGGAAATATTTAGATAAAGTTAGTCCGTCTTAGAGGGCAAACTATGAGAAAAGAGGCATAAGTATTTTTTCTTTCCTTAGTGGAAGCCTTATTCTATATACAAAGAAGCTACAAATTACTGGGAATCTGCTCGACTGGGAGAACTTGCCAAAATTTAGACGTTCAAAATGAAGGAAGCCAGCCAACACTGTCTGTTTCACTCAAAGGGGATACTCAATTGGATGCATCTGGAAGCAAAATTGCATGCAATTTATGACAAACGTTAGCTTTTGTACTCTCATTGGGTAATTTCTCTGAAAACTGCACTTTCAAGAAAATTTTGGGAAAGGTTATACATTTAATAGCAAAACAAGGGAAATGTTTAATTCCGTTTGAAAATTCCATCTCAAAATTTTAGGAGCAGAACTCACTTTTTTTGTGAGAGGACTACAGTCCAACTGTACTGCTCACATGTTGAAGAAAAATGGTAACCCAAAAAGTACAGCAAAAACAGGCAGAAAATCCAAACTACCAGTTTCACGCAGTCCTGAATAGTTATGCTGCAGCTATTCTCCTTGATGCCATTCATTGAATTAATTTTTAATCACTCTGCACATTCTTGAAAGCTAATGAATATTTATAACATTTTAATATACTTTATTAATATACCACCTCATACCCTTTTTAAAGTCAATTATGCTCTAGCATCAGGTTGTAATACTGTCCATGATTAATTCAAATAAACTCTAGGGTGGCAGGTTTTATTTTTAAAATCCATCTCCTCTGCTTAAGAGGAATTTTTCAGAATGTGGAAGGGGGAATCACACGACTAATTTCTTAATTAGCTCATGTTGTTTTTTGTAAATGGGCACACTAGAACAGAATGCTGTAGAATGCTGCAATGTTTTCAAATTGTTATACTAATTGAGCAGTATGGGAGGATAAATGTGGTATGAAAGTTTTATTCACTGATAAACAGTGCAGCGGGAAAAATGTGATCAGAAAAAACTGGAAAAGAAAAAAATAATAATGTGAACAGGAAGACAGTAAGCTAGCTTTCCACTGATGTCACCAACCTCTGAATCAAAAAGGGATTTTGTGAATGCTGGCAAGTGGTAGTGCTATTAAGCACTGCTAACCACTAACTACATAGAAAGGCTTTAAAAGGAAAAAGCTGGAAAACAAATACAGAGTATGAGAAAAAATAGCATACTGCAATGGCTGCTGAATTTATTAACATATGTTCACCTCAGATATAATTGCATCACCACAAAGAATAAGAAATATTATGAAATAATATTTGCATTGAGTATGATTATCTAAAACTAAAATCAGTGCTGCAAAGAAGTAATTTATTTATCAGTTTGCTATGCTGTTGGAACGCCAGTCATGGAAACTTGTACTGGAGATGATTTTCTTTGCAGTTCTGTGTCTCTCTCAGAAGGGAATTTGCTAAATTAGGTGCCGCTATAAAATAGTCTTGGATTACTGACATGTATAATGCCATGAATAATGAAGGTGACCTCACCAGTGAGTCAAGGCTGTGTGCAAGTGTGGCAGCTACGTAGACCTTTGGTTTAGTTGCACTGAAGAGGAATTACAAGGCACAATGCATGCTCTGTTAAGAATACCCAGCACATCTCCAAGAAAGCTGCTGCATCTGCATAGCAGTGCACAGAGGTAATATCTGGGAAGATCTGGGAAGTTGTCCTGCTACACAGCATCACTAGGCTGCCCTGGGCTCTGAGCTAACCTGTTTGAGACCAGGCAGGCATCAACTGCAGAATTGTTGTATCATGTGTATGAGAGAGGTGCTCCTGAGCTTAATCACAGCCCATCAGGAAAACAAACAGGGAGGGTTGGGTGGTGAGGCATTGGAACAGGCTGCCCATAGAAGCTGTGGATGCCCCATCCCTGGAAGTGTTCAAGGTCACGTTGGATGGGGCTCTGAGTAACCTGGTCTGGTGAGAGGTACCCCTGCCCATAGCAGAGGCGTAGGAACTGGAAAAACTTTAATGTCTCTTCCAGCCCAAACCATTCCGAGATTCTATGAATCAATCAATGGCAGTGGATCCAGGAGATCAGTCAACAGTCCACAAAAGGGCAGTTACATGGCAACACAATCTCTTTCTGGCCCTAAACCATAATGCAAATTGGAGAAAAAGGAAAAAAAAATGTATGCTTGGAATTTTTAAAAATAATTTTTTAATTGTCTGGGAAAGGTCACTGTGAAGAAGCAGGTCAGCACAATCGATACTCTGAGGAGGAAAAAAAGAAATGGGGGGTTGGACCCGATGATCTTTCGAGGTCCCTTCCAACCCCTACAGTTCTGTGATTCTGTGAAATCCAGAAAGAGCTGTAGGCTGGCCTTAGTAAAATTCATGTTCTTCTGAGAATTGCACCTACTTTTTTCTTACTCCAAATGAAACAAACAAAAAAAAGAAATATTTTGCTAATTCATTTTATAGGGAATATCCAAGTTAAGAAAAATAATTCATTTCACTAGCACTGTTCTGACCTGCAGAGAAAAGAGTAAAAACTGAATAAAATTATTTTTAAAAGTAAATATCAGAACGTTCTGAAGTGAAATGCCCTTGAGATCAGTATGTTTTATGCCATTTGAGTTTAATGAAAATATTGCTTTAGTCAGATTCTCTTTTAAGGGGTGTTTGGAAGGTATCCAAAATGCCACCTGGCAGAAGATCAGGCATAAGTTCTGCTGCTTTTGCAATCCCTTAGAATTTCTTTGGCTTAAATAAATAATACTTGGTTTTACAGTGTCTGCCTGGTGACTAGCCACAACCACTATTCATCCCAGAGAGAAAGGAACGTGAAAGTATATGTTCCTGAGTTAACTGTATAGAAACACTCTTCTGCTGGGCTCCTTCTTCATCAGGCAGTAAAAAAAACAGCTTTGCTGTGGTAGTTTTGCAACCTACTCATCACAGGTGAAGTAGAAGCACATCTTCAGAAACTTAGTTTCCCTAACACTGAAGACAAGCTTACATCCTGGCACTGGAACCAGACTGTTCCCCTAAGGTGTGAGCTGGCTGTCATTAAAATTAATTGGAATTATGTCATCGATTGCAATAGGAGTGAAGTCAGACATAACATCACTCCTTTCTTCCCACTCTGTCCTGTATCTGCCGGCAGGTGTTATGGACAAGTGATGAACGAGAACTGAGCACTTTGGTTACAATCATTATCATTAGCAAAGGTTAATGATTTTTGTCTAGATCTTCAAAGGCCATCACCTCACATTTACAGATCCAACCCTTGTTGATTTCAACAGGAATTATATACCTAAATAGCTCGCAAAATTTTTCCCTCAGATTTAATTCAAGAGCAAAAAAATCAGACAGTAGTGCCAGAAAAATTGCGCCATCCAGGTTGTGTTCTTTACATCTCTAAGTGTAACAGCTTTGACTACTACATAGACTATTTTATTTCCTCCTTTATCACCTTAAGCAAATGCATAAAGTGTAAAGAAAGCCAGAATTGAAACTTACACATCGCTTTGTGTTGTATAGATATGATCAAATAGGGATTCTATGGCCATCCATTTAACAGGTATCCGACCCTAGGAGGGGGGAAAAAAGAAAAAAAAAGGCAATTACTGGTCAGAAAAATTAAGCTTCCAAGTGGAAAAAACAACTTTTTTTTTTCCAGTAACAGATACTCTATTCATATTCTAATATATTCCAATGGACTGAATGATTTAGCATTTAATAGGAAAAAGTGAAGAGAATAATTGTAAGAATTTTTTTAAATGACTGAATTTCATGTTCCTTCCTTTCCTTCCAAACACTTCAGTAATCTAATTAAGTACAATACTACTTTTTATTTTTTCCCCAGATTGTTATCAGCTTGAGCCAGATAAACTCACCTATCCTCTAAAAAAATTTCATCCAAAAACATATGTTTTTCAACCGTGAATGTCTTTCTTCTAACAGAAAATACTCCATTGCTTTTAGGATATGGACAAATGCAGAAATGATGGGAAATGATGATTAAAGAAGAAACCTTTGGTTTCAGAACCGTTGCTGGACAATCATAGTCAATTATAGGGTACTAAATTGGGTCTACAAGTTGCTATTTTCCTTTGGTAGGGACTCACTGTTGAAATCTGAGACACATCCATGCCACTCGGCTTTGAAAAATTTCATAAATGTTTCATAACCTTAACAATATCACTAGTATTAATAAGCCATATATTCTCCTTATTCTCATGAAATTCATATATACATAACAACTGTTTCAGTAAGTTTTAAACATATCCCTTTTCCTTGCTCTCGATAACTCATCTTTTACCCTTTTCCCTATGCAAGAAGACAGATGTTCTGTTAAACTCTATGGTGACAAGTATATTTGAAGTAAAGAGCAAATATCCATTCAGTACATCAACACCCTACCAAATAAAATGGAACTGCATTTATGTAAATGCATCACTCCTAAAACACCAAGCAACTGGTATGTAAAACACATGCATCATAAGACAGCTAATGCATATGGCAAAGCCCTTTTTATGTATGATCAAGTCTTCCAAAAAGTCTTTTTCTTTCCAACTTATTTTACCTTATAGAACACATTCACACAAACAGCACTACTGGCCTAAAAACAAACAAACACAGAAAGCTAAACTTAAAATTCACAATATTTACACAAATATTTTCATAAAATTTTAAGTTTAAAAAAATATAGGTATATTTACAAATGAGGAGAATGAAGAGAGGAACTAACAGTGACTTAAATATGATAATTTTTACATATATTACTGTCCTGCTAGTTAAGCTTATCATTTTGTTTCATCTTCATTTGTTGTTCTTTTAAATTTAAGAGAATTATTCGTAGTTAATTGTTGTCATTATTTATAAAATTAGCTATTATCTTTTTCTTCTGCGCTTAGGTCCTGCAGTATAAATTCTCTCTCTTGATTAGGCAATAATTCTCACAACTCTTTCTAACATTCACTCTACCTTGCTCCTCTTGACATATGAATCTTCTTCATACACATCACGGGATAGGCCAAAATCAGAAATCTTCATTTTGCGCCCTTCTGCCACCAGTACATTTCTGGCTGCTAAATCACGATGAACAAGCTTTTGAAAGAAACCAACAATAGTGTTTATGCTTCTTGTGGAGGAACAGACTGCTACATGTCCATCTGTCACAAGGACATGCTCAGATCACTATTAGGTGCTCTACCTTCATTTCCGCGAGGTACTGCATTCCTCGAGATATTTGCCATGCAAATGATATCAGATCTCCCATTGTTAAGGCTCTCTCATCAGGGTTATCCAAATAACTTGAATTTCTGTTACCATCACTACCCACATAGCTTGGTCCCACTTTTCGACTTTCCCTGAGAAAACTGCGCAAGGAGCCATATTTAGCGTATTCCACAATTAAATACAGAGGGCCTGAAAGAAGCACACACATCGATAAGCTTGCAATTAATAGATAACAGTTTTTGATTTTTTTTTTTCAAAACAGTCTCTTCTAATCAACATGTTGTTTTCAATAGTTAGTGGCTCCAGAAACCTTTCTTCTTCACATAAAAGGCACTGAGTCAGCCACAGAATTTTTTTCTAGCTTACATCCTCTATGCAAAGTGAGTGAGTTTCAGCCTAAATCAGAGCTAAATTCACGCTCTAGCCTATTCTCTCACCTGGATAATTTGAGACTGAAAAAAATACAACCTTCTTAAAAATCAGGCCTGTGAAACAGCCTGAGTTAGAGAAGCTTTAAAAAAGCAACCCAAACCCAAAACTCTTTTCTGTAGTGCATGATACTGAGCTCACAAATCATCTGCTAATTTCAGTGTTGTATTTAAGGTGCCTTTTCAGAGCACTTAAAAACATTCTGACATTTCAATCCATTAGCTTCTCCTCCCTATTACCCACATGAATAATATCCACTCAGTGTGTTAATGCTAAATACATTTGTCTGCTCTATCAAAACCCTCCCACCCCATACACCAATGAATTAGCTTGATATTTATTAAAAGCCTGTGACTCAGAAGCAGTTCACTTCCTTAGGGATGAAAAGATACATTGTACTGAGAAGAAAAAAATAAAAAAATCCCGCCCCGATGGTTCATTACCTTACCAAAACTCAGAGATGACTCAATCCTGAATTATATTCTCTGTCTACAACTAATAGTGCCATCTGCAACAAAACTGGATGAGCAAAGAAGGCAGGCCTTAGCGCAAGGTTGCCACATATATACTGTAATTTTAGGCTGCAAAAATCACAAACTCTTTAAGGGAGAAGGACCACAATTAGAGACACAAAAGGAAGAGAATGTTGCCATGCATACCCTTTTAACATGAACAGAAATTATCCAAACTGATTCCCATGCACATCAGTGAAAATTTGCTCCACTGGAAGTTTTAATACATAGATCTGAAAATTTCTTCCCTCTTAAAATATACCTTTCAATGACTGTGGCTTTTAACAAATATCACAGTAAGAGAAAGACAACAGTTTTGTGACAGAACAGGAAAACTGCATGTCAATCTAAACATCAAGCTCTACTTCAACAAAGGGATCTGTAGTTGTTAAAAAAAAAAAACAAAAACCTCACTCCCTAAGTCAGGCCTCAAAGCACTGTTATAGTATGAATAATACTAAGAACAATGAAAGCTCCATTAAACTTTAAATATAGTCTGTATCTAAAAGGTTTACTGAGCAATAGTAATAGGAAAATACATACTGTTAGGAGGCAACTAGTAGTAGAATGATTAGTTTCCAAATAGCTTCAAATCAAAATGAGTATAGAAAATACCCTTGGAAAGAATGTTAGTTAAACTGAATTTGCATTTCCTCTTCCCTTCAAAGTTGCTTGCCTTATATGCCCTCATTTTTGAGTCAGGAGCATATTTAAAAGGTGTGCCATGTTTTTAAGCAGTAGTCCAAACCCAACAATGAACTGCTGTTTATTTCCTTTTTTGAAGTTTTCACCTTAATAATGAGTTTCTAATATTTACCATCTTGACTGCAGGCTCCATGAAGTTTGATGACATGAGGGTGGTTCACCTGTTTCAAAAGGTTGAACTCTGACAGCAGATCTCGCAGCTCGCTCTGGGAAGCATTTTCTGCAGGTGTCCAAAAACATAGTTCTGGTTAGGAAAGCATTATCCGAAAGTTCTCTTCATACCATCTGAATTTTAAGATCTACCATTTATCATGGAATTAGCAAGAACTTAGAAAACTCTTTCCCACAGGAGAGAAATGTCCACCGTCCTGCAGTCACTCATATGGCAAATAAGGCAGCTGCTGTTCTGGCTGGGTGAGCTGCCATCATCACCCCTGTGCCCTGATACAAAGGGCTACACAAAGAGCAGGTCAGCCAGCAATCAGAAACAAGAGCCTTCAGTGTCTTGCAGATGCCATGAAATTATGACAGATCTTTTCCTGTGTTCTAAAGCTATTTCTAGGGTGAATCAGACCAAACGAAGAAGCATGTGAAAGCCTTTTTTTTTTTTGTTTTTGGCTGAGCAAGCAAAAAATACTTGCTCAGTTATCTCCCTACAATTTAATCCTCTTTCTCCAAAACAATTTTTTCAATGCAGCTAAAATTGGCTTATCTACTGGCTTACCATTGTAGCATACATCCAGATTTAGAGTTCAGAAGCTAAGTGTACAGGTCAGATTGATTTTACTGGGAGACATATCTGCAGTCTTTGCCAATGTCAGTGACAGTAGTATGACATTATGTAGCCCCCAAAGATTTCCTTAGTCTTTCAAGCATTTTGTTTTTGCCGAGTTCATCTTATAATCTTCCTCTTTGAACATAATGGGGATTGAAGGAGATGTTACTTATAAAGAAACCTTTAGAAACCTCAGAGCTAAACCTTTGTGCACCTCATCCTTAATGTCCTTGACACAGAGCATCTCCCTGTATTGTTCCTATATAGAGTTGTTATCGGGCAACTTACAATTATATACTGGCCCTTACTTTAAGTTAGTTAGGAAAAAACAAAAAAAAAAAAACAAAAAAAACAACACACCTCACTTTCTGATTTTTGTTACTATACTATTTGCTTTTCTGTGAAGGTAGTAAGCACCAAAACGATACATTTAACATATCCATTTAAAATGTGTATGCTCATAGTTTGCCCTGGTTACAATAATATTTGATTCCGTTCTACTGTATGTTGGTATTGGTCTACTATACATCATCTGCTTATATTATCTTACAGAGAACCTATAGTCAGACTTGAGTCTTCTGCCTCACAGGAAGTGCAATATTAGATGGTCACTCACTACTTGGAAGCAGTACAAGAAACTTTAAGTTAGCTAAACCAAAACCAAACAATATGAACTGTGAAAAGTTTATTTTTCTAGCTCTGGGACTGCATAGTATGTGCAAGAAGATAAGTTCCCTGGGGGCCCTGCTTGTCTGTATTCTTGAAAAAGCACCTTCTATAGTTGATAAATGGACATTATTAGCTCTGAAGCTTTATGCCCCTTGTTTTTAGCAAACAGTGAATGATATCTATGTACTTGTTTGATGGTGTTGCCCACTTCAATTTTATTCTGAGGGCTTTCATATCATGCAGGATACATACTAGTAAAGGACTGAAAAAATTTCTCCCTCTGTTCCTTCAAACCTCCATCCACAGCTCCAAGACTGTTTTGGCTCAGCTAATTCCTTACCTCTCCTTGTTCCTTCCCCAGAACATCGCACCAAATTGACAAAGTAGGAGAAGTCTTACCGCATTATGTTCTTAATCACAGGTTGTGCCAAACTACACAGTTAGGAGGAAATACCAGGAAGGAGGTATCTTTTAAGAAATAAGCAGGAGACTTTCTGTGCTAATTTACTGGCTTAAAGATCAGGCAACATAGAGTCCCTAATGCTAGGATAAGTAACCCTTTGCATCTGAGTATAAATCTGCTTCTACGATATGTAACAAGGATAGGATGGTCAGTGGTGGTCTGATCCAAAATAACTGTCCTTTATCCGTGGCAGCATTTTATAGACCACTTTGGACTAAAGCAATATTTCTTACACTTGTCATGTGTTAACTGTAAAGTTAAAACAGTAATGGATAAATATTTCCAGTAATGACAAATGTTCTCCACAATCAAGTTGGAAAATGTAATTTCAGGTGACTATGTGCAATGTAATTTACATGACAAAGGGATTCATTAGAGCCCCAAGCATTACTGTAAATGTCAGACCAATTTATTAAAATAAGGTGCTTAAAATAAAGGGTTACTCCTTCCTACTGTCAATTCTACACTTGGTAATAGCTAGGGAAAGCTGAATGTTAAATCATCTGCAAGTAAAAGCAACATTTTTACCACTATGTCTTGGAATCTTAACTCAGTCACACGTTGTTGATGACAATGTGCTAGAAAATTGGTAATACTGAGTGCACAAATAAATATGAAATAACGATCATGACAAACCCATTTACAATGATATACAGGTTGTGACTTGATCATTGCAAGACTTGACTAGTCTTCACCTCTGAAAAGACTTAGTTCTAATTTTTTTCCATATGACCTGTCTCCACTGAACCTCGTGCAACGTGGGCATGCACTTCGTAAACCACTTACTCTTTTGGTAAAATAATGGAATATAAAGAATTTTTGCTCTAAAGCAACAGCAGATGGATTTTTTTCTCTTTAACCATATATATATGTTTTTAATTATAAGCAGCAACAAATAGATGAGGTCATTCAGATAAAGCTAGCTGCCCAGCTGAAGGAATCTTCTTGTATCCGTAAGCCTTCCTGAAGGTTCTTTTTTCCCATCTTCATCCACTACTTTCCTAGGTGTCTGATACATAGGGACTACATGCATTTATGGACTAGCACACAAAACAACATAAAAGGATAAAAGGATAAAAAGGATAAAAGGATAAAAGGATACAGTTGTGTGAATAACTGACCTCCTTCACCACCATTGCATATCTAATGAAGTCATCAGGCCCAGACATTATATATGCAAAATATGCATTCATATTTAACAGTAAAGGTGGCAAAATCTATGGATTACAAGCCACGCATTCAGCCTCCACCTGAAACGTACACTAATACTGGAGAATTCTACTTCAGAGACCAAAAAACAACCATACAAAAAGAATCATCTTTTTCTTTCAATACCGTGTCTTTTTCTGTATGGGAAAGAAACAAGTATAAATGGGGCCTAAAATTAAACAGAGACAGGGACAAGAGCTCAAGGTCTCATATTATAATCTTAACATAACCTAGGAACACATTTTTTCCCTATCTTTAAAGTCTTCAGAAGAACTGAAGACACCAGGAGAAAACATTAGGCTCTGCAAGCCAGTTTGGCAGAACACCTGGTAATTGAAAAGTATATCAGAAAGTACAAAAGTAGATGGGATTCTCAATCAGAGAAGTAACTTAATAGGCCTATTCTGTCTCTTGCCATGGTTATAACACAATTTACTTTAAAAGCTCTGCCAAATAAAACTGCAGGGAAGGAGGGGAGTGGAGTGTCAGAAAGCTTTAACATGCCCTTGCAATATTTCTGTCAATGCCGACCAAAATTAAATGTATTTGCCCCATTACGACAGAGAATCCTTGCACATCGTTAATCAGAACCACTTGTGGAAGTCACTTATTTGTATCAACATGATGCTAGCTGCTAAAGTCAGAAATCTGTCAGAATGTAACAGACTGCTGCTGGAAGAAATGAAGACTGTGGTACTGGTTGTTCGTAGCTGACATTTTACTTTCATGTTAGCCCCTTTTCAAATCCATGCAGAAGTTACAACAAATAGTTTTCAAAACATTTCAGATGCAGATGGGAAGGTACCTTTTAGCATTTTGACTGCCACAGTAGTATAGCCAGCTCTTCCCTTGAGTCTGAAAGCTGTTGCCTTGACAACCTTTCCAAATTCACCCTCTCCAAGAGTTTTACCAAGAACCAAGTTTTTCCGAGGGAATTCCCACTTCGGATCTTCCTGCAGGAGAGAAAAGAAACCCTATAAGACGAGGAAGAACAGAAGTGGCTAGCTACACCAGAGGCATTAATGTTCAATAGGAGATCATTCTTCAGGAATAGGTATACTTTGGTGTACAATTTCGGTTGCTCCTTTTTTTTTTTTTTTTTTTTTTTTGTCAATGAGTGCATTGCTAAGAAAGCTTCTGAATCTCTAAGCATTTTGCAAGTGTTTTTACATTACCTTAAAATCACCTCCTTCAAAAAAGGCTGCAAAAGCAGCTTGTGGATAATATATTATAATTACAGGACTTAGAAATTGTGTACAAATGAAACATGAAGCAATGCAATATAAATGTTTGCTTTCAGAATAACTGTGAATATGTGACTGTAGACTTCACTGAGAAGTAAATTAGTTTTACTCAAGGACTAAGGCTTTCCCTGCAGAGTCCATCAGACACAACAATCCTCCTCTTAGGAAATGAGAGTTATCAAGCCTTACAGTTGTGAAATGGTGACAGATGTACAAACCAGACGAGAGATGAAAGTACACAGAGCGCAAGGCCTGTGAAGACATCAATATCTAGCATGCAAATAAAGCTGGTGTTGCCACATGTCACAGAAAATGGCAGCGTTTCTTTACTATATTGGTCCATGAAAACACCCCAGCTGGCAAGCATCCTGAATAGTATGTAACTTACCAACACAGAAGAAACTAGATTAAAGATATGATAATATAACTGGGCAAAAAGCATGGGCACCATTCCCACATGACCTGACACCTACAGTGTGTCTGTATAACAGAAATCAGGAACCGATCTCAGCTTTTTTTCTTTTTTTTTTTTCCTCCCCTAAACTTATCCTCTGTGGAATACTATGGCTAATCACAGAGACTACAAACCTGTGCTGATTATTAGACTATTATTTTATTTTAACAATGTTAAATGTAACAACTTTAACAATTATATTACTTTAAAAATGTTAAAATTAAACCACACCATCAAATGTAGAGTTACATTTAGAAAAAAAATGGCTTAAATTTGACCCATTGTTACATTATATTAGAATGGAACAAAAGTGGCAGAATATACTGGCCTTGTGCAGTAAGTTATATGACTTATTCAATTACTCATTAAGTATCTGTCCCTCTATACATCACTTCTGTTTTAATCATTTGATTTGGGTGTTTCTATAAGCAGATCGCACTTCTGTAACATTTTCTACATGCATAAACACCATTCTTTAGGAACAACACAGACATGAAAAAGTATACACAAAACTATATCAGACTTACTGGTATTTTAAAGGTGTCTACAGACACTTGGTTCTCCATGGAATCTAAAGAAGGCCGACGGACATTAGTAGAAGAATAGCTGATGGGATAGGACTGGGCCGGGCGCCGGAATGTCATTTCTGCAGAGGCAATAGGTGGCTTTGGAGAATTTTTGTGGTAGCGATGGATGAAATACGAAGAAAGCAGCACAGAGATGATGAAGGACAACAGCACTGCCCCTGCTATGACAGTCTTGCACACATCATCACATAGTTGCTCTGTGGATCAAGAAGAATTTATTAGAACTTCGTTGTTTCCTACTTCAGCTTGGGCAGTTCACGTGACACAGGTGTGACAAAGAGAATTCAAAAACATTTTTAAAAGCTACAGGAAAACCTAATAGCTGATTTTCTATTTTGGGCAGCAGCAGATAATCTTAAGCAAATGAGCTTAATTGCCTGTGTAAAATGGAAGGATAGCTATCTTGAACTGATATTCCTTGTCTTTATAGAATTAGCTACTTCTGAGACTCTTCTTTATGGTCCAGCCTACCATATACTGATCTTCTGATACTACTTCTATCTCTGGAGACCTGTGACTAGATTTCACTTGTGGACAACAGTTTATGTTAGAACCATTCTGTCCAAATAGGGTCATTTTCATATATAAATTTTACTTCATTATGATGCCAATTGTTGTACATAAGAAAAATACTTCTCTTCATCTTTTTGGATTCTAAAGAAAGAGACTTAGAATATTTGTATTTAACAAAATATTGTTTGTGAAAGCATTTCCTTATGCTGCAACTGCTTATGCATTTTTTCCTCCACATTTACTACTTCTCCTTTTCCATAAGGACTTTTAGTGTCTTTCTTTGGAAACTAAATTATGTAAGTGCCCCTAAACATCATTCTTCTAAGGCTGCGTGTTTCTCTCTGAAGGAACTGAGAGATTCAACATACTGTCCTTGCACTACTTACCATGAGATAATTCTAACCTCAGATACACAGTTAAGTTAACTACATCTGCAAGCTGTACCTCAGAACTAAGTGAAACAGCATAATATTTTTCTGGAATGTAGGGGCAGGGGGAAAATTTATGCTTCCTCTTTTTCTTTTTATGCCTATAAAAAATTTACTCAAGAGTGAATTGGGGTATATTCTAAACAATTCAGTTTGAGACATGTAAAATATTTGACTTTATGTTTCTTATTAGCAATAGTAAAAACAGTTTTAAAATAATAGTATTTAATCCCCATTAATCTGCTTTAAAGAACTGTATAAAGCTTTTTATCTTTAAACAAAGGTCAATGAATAAAGTAATCCATTCTTCCTCCTAAAACAATGGGTGTAGGCTATATGACATTTGATAGCTGAGATTTTCAGAAATGATTAGGAGGCTGGAATTACTTGAAAGTAATAGAAGTCGGTATTCTAATTCTCCTAGGTGTCTTTGCAAATATCAGGTGAGCCTCACTGAAATGCAAATACTGCTGAAAAGCAAAGGATGGCCAACTTGTTTTTCACGTAGTAATGGATAAAAATGAACTTTTGCCAAGGACAGAAACAACCCCCTCTGGAGATTTTCAGTCTCCATGCCAGAAGTCAAGGTGCTTGTTCTTAATTAATTTTACATTCCCAATAATTATAGTTAATAATTATCTAAAGATATTTTTATTAAGATATTTTAAAGATACAATAAAGAACCAAATATATTGCTAATTAACGTGCCCACAAGTTCAGATTGTTGCATGTATATAAACATGGAAGACAGAAGATAGACACAAAGCGAAAGATTAATATGAGAAGAGCAGATATTGTTTAAACTTACCTTTTATATCATCTTTCTCGCAATAACAGTTCTGTTTTGGGAAGCAGTAACAAATCCCATGTCCTGACTTAATTCCAAGATTTCCAGTGCCTTTCCCATGACCACCAATAATGTTTCCACCTAATTAAATACAGAAACAAGCTAAGATTCTCATGTAGTTAAAGAAAAAAAAATAAGGCTGAAAGTTTTCCATGGGTTTATCCTCACATACATGTGTAAATTGGCAGCACAGCACAGTGCAATGATAATGACAGGGATTCTTGAGAATTAGGGTAGATTCTAAATGCTGAAATTTCTGAGGTCCTGAAATGAGGGGATCTTGGGTGGCCCGAATATCAGCCCTGATTAGCTGTTCTTCCTGTTACGGAAAACTCTTGATTAAAATTGATCTTTTATACAAATAAAATAGTTCTCTTTGCATTGCACTGTTAGAATATGTTCCTAATTTCATGTACACTTTAAAACTATGTAAAATCCCATTATTTAGTGCCAAACTTCTACCTCAAATGATCATCTCATGGCTGTCCTTAGTTTTGTCAAAAAAATGTTATGGTTCTGTATCAGTGAGGTCTTCTCACATTTTAAAGTTCTCCCTAAAGTATCTTCTCTAGTCTATTTATTTTAGTTTTTCTCTACCACTGTTTTCAGGTTTTTTTATTATGCATGAGATGATGTACAGAGCAGTGTTAGAGCATACAAATCCAGCAAGCAGTCTACAGGTTGAGTTCTGTTCCTGGTTCTGATGCCAATTTCCTCTTACCTCTGAAAAGTCAGCATATTGTTCTATATGTTATTTGTTCTATTGCAATTGTAGATAATGATACTTAATCACTTCTGTAAAGTGCCAAGAAATAATCTAGTTAAAGCACTAAAAATAAGCATCAAGTGTTTAAAAAAAATTCATTACTAAAGAAGGCATTGTTTAATAATAGCAAACACTTCCAGAACTACTTGATTTTGAGCAGGAGATGATCATGCAGAGTAAATGCAAGGTCAGGCCCAAACTGTATTTCCAATTAAATATACATATTTTTTCTGTATATAGTATCAATGTGACCATTAGGTGTCACATTTTTCCATGTATAAGCTGCCTTTAATCACAAACAGCATTGCATTAAGAGATATAGAGAGCAAACCAGTCAAGACCAACAAATTTAGCTGCTGTTCAGAATGATTGTCTAAACCATAAAGGGATTCAGAAAGTTAACAAGATATGTTCAATACAGTCTTATTGCTTCAAATCATTTTCCTCCCTCCTAATTCAATACAAGAGTGAATGACTGTTTCTTTTCTTTGGATACGTAGCAAAAATTGAGGAGAAGGATATTTTGACAAAAGGAAAGCAAACATCCTTCTCCAAAAAAAAAAAAAAGGGGGGGAGGGGGGAGACTGGGACTTGGATATACAAGCAAAATAGAAAGATTTTGACCATCTTTCCAGAGAGACTTACTAAAATGTATGCACCTCAGCACATTAATTTGGGAAAAGACTGTGCTGAGTCACTGCCCTCTGTGCTGACACTTGTTTTGAGAAGTGTGGGTGTTCCCAAAACTCTGTCTTATTCCCACAACCAGCCAACTTTCTCTGTTATGAAGAGGTGATGAAATAAAGTTTCTGTTAGCCTTAGAAAAGGATATTAATTTATATATACATACATATATATATATATATGTATATGTATGTATGTATATATATATATACATACATATATTGCACACGTACACAGATACATACTGTTTACATATATATATTTTTTATATATATATTTACATATATATATATATGTAAACAGTATGTATCTAATATATATGTAAATATATATATAAAATATATATATATATATATATATATATATATATATATATATATATATATGTAAACAGTATGTATCTGTGTTTGAAGACCTGGAAGAAAGGGGGAGCAGAGGATCAGTAGATCCTACCTAAATGGCTCTTGAGCAAGAGATTTGAAGACAAAGGGTTTTTACATAGCAAGGAAAGAAGGAACACATCTTTACTGTGGGTGCACACTGGAAACACTGAGCTTCCTATATGTATTCCAGAAGTCCATAAATGTATTTTTCACCGATGTACTGCTGGTAGAGAAATTCCAACACTGTTTTGAATTGTGGGGTATTTTACGTATTCACATTTTAAATCATTGCCTTGTGGTGGGAAAGAGCTTTCCCTACTTCAGGATAATTTGGAAAAATGAAAAACAGTAATCCTATCCAACACCATGTAGAAACTCCAGAAATTCAAAAAGTAAAAACAATGATTTTCAGACAAAACCAAAGGCAGTGACCGATTACTGCCAAAAACATAGCAAGGTAGAAGCCTAAGGACTGTATTTTCTTTCATTATCAGAAAGTCAAAGTTCAGAGGAACCTACAAAGGTAAGACATTTACAAATATTTAGTTAGATTTGCACACCCAGCCCTGAAGCAGTTTGTTATGACAAAAAAAGTGCTTCATTTAGAATGCAGTTAGGTTGCCTCTATTTGATAGGCACAGCCACTGCACCAGCTGTTTCAGCTGACTGCCCTTGAATTTAATATTTATAGTTTTAGTGTGAGAAAGCAATTCTGAGACTCCAGCACACAGCTATCATAATGGCAGACGAATTATTGGAAAAAAAAAAAAGTATTTTAGCAACCGTGTGTACTTAAAGAATATCCTTGATCTTAATGCATCTGGGGCTTTTCTATTTATTACTTGCCGTTTATTTCCAAAGAAATGTCCTCTGCCAGGAAACACTGAAATAACGGTACTTCTGCACCTCTGAGCTCCTAAAACATGCTCATTTCTCTGTCTGTAAATATACTGGTTTTGGGCACTATCCCAGGCTCTGAATTGCATTAAATTACATATAAAATTATCCAACTCAGGCATTAAAAAGGCATACATAACATCTTGAAAGCTTGTCTTGCTTGCCTGCTACTATTATCTAATAAGACAGTATTTCTTTCAGGCTCCTGTCACAAATATTTCCACTTTTGGAATGGCAACTAATTCCAGTTATTACCAACAACAACAACAAAAAAAAATCAGATGATCAGAGAAATTACTTTCATTCACTTCAATCATTTCTGCCACTCTACAGAATGTTTTTATGCACTCTAATGAAATAATGTGATAAAAGTCAATTAGAATACACAATCACATTCTTTCATGTGCAAAATTCAAAAGGTGCATATTTATTAATTCATTTTTATAGAACAACTTCTGTTCTAGCCCATGATATACTAATAGTTCCTCAAAAACTATTAAAAATTTAAACATGGAGTAAAGGATGCCAGAGCCTGGACATTTACTCAAAAAAAAAAAGTCAGATGCTTACATATTTATTCATTCATTAGATACTGAATGCTATGTAAGTGGATCAAAAAATGATCATCTCATAGAAGACTGAACTTACTCAAGTACAGTACATTTGATATATTCAGGGTGATTTGTGACCTTGCAGGTATGTGTCTGTGAAATGCAAATAAATGTGTTGAAGAAAAACCTGTAAATGTATTTCAGTTCTTCTGTAAATGCTGTTCATGTGAGTCTCTGCCAGTATCTTCAAATAGATAGGGTGTTGGATCACTTTGATAGTTACTTGTCAAATAAGTCCAGATGCATTTCTGAAAGTGATCCTTCTTAAGCACATGTATTTTGAAATGAAATTCATTTCTTTTTACTTACTTAGTAAATAGTGAAATAGTTTAAAGAGACATGGTTTCGATTTCAATGTGCTACAGTTTGGAAATACGGCATTAACCTGCCTAAAACCAGTATTTTTTTCAGCAAATATTTTCAATGAAGAACACTACCTGCAAATTAACAGAGGGAGCAGAACGAGAATTACTGAGAAAACCTTATGTTGCCATCACTGAGAGCCAACAGGCATTAACCTGACTGGCTTCAAAAATAACAAGTCTCCATAATTGTAACATTCTTTCATGATTCATCTGCAGGTATGACAATGCATATATGGTAAATATGTGGAACTTGTAAAAGTATCTGGGCTTAAGAAAGTAGAGCTTGATGAACAGCAATCAGCTGCAACACCAAAAAAAAACAATCGTAAAACATTTCCATACTTGTACAGTCCTGGGGGCACACAGCTGGATCTTTGCTCTCAACCACATCACAGGTGCCATCTGGACAAGTCTTGATACTTGGGGTGCATGTGGAATAGTTTGTGGTGATTCCTATTAACAGAAAAACAGAGTTATACAAATACCATGAGGCTTTGAAGGAAAACTTATTGCATCTGCTCTGCGCATAGTGACACACCAAAATACAGGTCAACCTTACGTTTATTTTAAACATCTGTGAATAATTATAAATACTTTCCCATCTTCTAAAGTAACAGGACAAACAACAGATAAAAGCAACTGGAAGGAATAATTTTCATTGTGTTTTCTGATTTGTGTCTTTGATAGCCCTTTGGGTAGGTCACAGTTACAGTGAGAGTTACTTGAAAAAGAGGTAGGAGACCATTTTGTGACTGACGAATAGCTTTTATGGCTAAGGACATCCCTACACAATTTTACATGTATTTGACTACAGAGGTTGTCAAAGAGAATTTGAAATGCTCAATGCAGTTTGACGGGACAAAGCATAAACACAGAAGAAGCATTGTTATGGAATAACCAAAAGTACTGCCACCTATCAGATCTGTGTCCAGCTAGAATAAATCAGTTTATAGAATTCCACAGATCAGTTACAACTAAACACAAACATGATTTCAGACAACAGAAACGTACCTTTCCCACTCCCCTGTCTCCACTGGCATCTTCCTGTTAGGACTCCCAGGCCACCACACTCTTCACATTCAGCATAGCGCTTACTCACAGCACAAGACTCCGGGCAGTCCTCTTCTTTTTTTAAAACTGTTGGGAAGAATGTTTGCCATCAGTTCAGTAAAAGGAACATGAATACACAACAAGTTAGCTCAAACCAGAAGGAAAATTCCTTTCTTTGGGGTAGGAAGAAAGGAGGTCACAGAAGAGAGAAGACAGAGCGAAGACTGACTGACCCAACTATCAATTTAAGTAACATTTAAGAAGTCTATAGACGTTTCTCTTCTGTGAAAGTAAATATTAAGAACATGATGGCATAGTCATCTTGATGGCACACTGTCAATGCCTAGAACTGTAGAAATAAGCTAATGTATTTCTGAAAACACAGCAATAGGGACCTTAGGTCACAGTTTCATACAAAACTTTTAATTAAGCAAAAATATTTTGTACTTGGGCTAACGCAGTAGTAGCCCAAGAGCACATGCTAGGAATGTGTGATTTCAGACAGCACAAGGCTCTCACAAAAAGTGAAGTTCAGGGTTTTGTTTATTCTTCATCAACCCATTCCCTCCTGACATAGAAGCTATGATACAAAAGAAGGAAATTGAGGAAATTATGAGGTAGAATTTTCAGGTTCTGCACAAAGTGAGATAATGGTTTGGAGAGAAATGGTTATGTTTCCTGTGTAACCCTCCTCTGCTGTGGCTGTTAAAGAATATTTCTAACACTCTGCCCTTACGGCCTTTTCAGTAACACACACGTGTGTGTGTGTGTGTATAAGCATTAGAAATTACACATAGTGCACCACTTTATCTGCATGAGTTCCTCAAATAAACATCTGTCACAGTTGGGTTTGAATCAAAACTAATAAAAACACAAACTGCAATCTGTATCTTGTAGCTCAGGCTCATGCTCATTGTTAATGCCATCAGTTTATGGATCACCGAACTAACTCATGACCTAATACCAGTAACACATGTAAAAAAGGAGATTGTTCTAATTGACTCAGGTACTTACGAGATCCTTCTAATACAATAGTGAGAAGTGTTTTGGTATGTTTCCTGCTCTGCTTGTCTGTAGCTTGAATAGTGTATTGTATTTCTTTGCATTCGGGTCTGCGTAGTACAGAGGAATCATTCACATAAAGGCTTCCATATTTGTCTTCTCGCCCTTGAAGTATGCTGACAGGGTAGCAGCTTACGTTGGGGGACAGTAACTTGTAGGTGATGTTCACACCACGGAATTTCATGCAGTTTTCAATACAGATTTTTCCTATCTAGGCTCAAACAGCAACAAAGAAGTCACAAAGAACAGAAACAAAACTGTACATCAAAAATATTCTGTTCTTCCCCAAAATGTCTTAAAGAAAATGGAGAATAGTTTACCTTCCACAGCTTAGCGTTTATACATGATTTGACATTTTACCACCAAAACAGAACCTGAACCACAGAATTATCTAGGTTGGTAAAGACCTTCAGGATCAAACACAACCATCCACCAGACCTGCCAAGTCCAATCACTAAACCATATCCCTTTGTACCATGTTTATACACCTTTTAAATACCTACAGGGGTGGGGACTCCACCATTTCCCTGGACTGCCTGTTCCAATGCCTGACTGCCCTCTCCATGAAGAAACTCCTTATAATATCCAATCTAAAGCCTCCTCACAACTTGAGACTGTTCCCTCACGTCGTATCGCTTGTCACCCAGGCAAAGAGACTGACATTCACGTTGCCACAGCCTCCTTTCAGGTAGCTTTAGAGAGCAGTGAGGTCTCCCCTCAGACTAAACCCTCATTGCCTCCTCGAGCTCATTTTCTAGCCCCTTCACCAGCTTTGTTGCTCTTCTCTGCACATACTCAAGCAACTCAAATATTCTTGTAGGAAGGGATGCAAAACCTGAATACTTGAGGTGTGGTCTCACCAGTGCTGTGTACAAAGGGACAGTCACTTCCCTGATCCAGCTGGCCACACTGCTCCGGATGTAGATCAGGATGCCACCAGCCTTCTTGGTCACGTAGGCCCACTGCCAGCTCAGGTTCAGCTGGCTGGTGACCAGCACCCCTGGGTACTTTTTGTGCTGGGCACCTTCCCAGCCTTTCTTCCCTGAGCCTGTACTGCTGTGTGGGGTTGCTGTGAGCCAAGCACAGCCCCCAGCACTAACCTTTGTTGTACATCATGCGATTGGAGTTGGCCTGTCCATCTGGCCTATCCAGATCCCTCGCAGAGCCTTCCTGCCCTTAAGCAGAGCAACACTCCTACTTAACTTGGTATTGTCTGCAAACTCGCTGAGGGTGCACTGGATCCCCTCATCCAGATCACAGATAAAAATGTTAAATAAAACTGGCCCTAGGACCGAGCCCTGGGGAATGACACTGGTGCCCAGCCACCAGTGGACTGAATCCCATCCCCTATGACCCTGAGCATGGCCACTCAGCCGGTTCTTCACCCAGCCAACTGTACCCCAGTCCATGCCTTGGGCAGCCAGCTTCTCCAGGAGACTACTGTGGAAAACAGCATCAAATGCTTTACTAAAATCCAGGTACACAACATCCACAGCCTCAGCTACTAAGCAGGTCCTTCAAATGTCATTTATCCTCAGTAAAAACAAGAGGCTAAGGATTACCATTGTCTTCTGATTAACAGTGGAAACAGTAGAAAATTTGGCCCAGGGACTCGGCAATATTTGGTGCCTACTGCTGGTGGTAGGTCACATCCAGTGAGAACATAACCCTATGATTTGGGAAAGTCTAGGTTCAGTCTCTGCTCTGTCCCAGGCCGATCTGTGAGAAAAACTTTGGATTTGCTTGAGAAAGCAAATGGTTCAGTGTGAACAAAGCCGAGATTCTTTTCAAATAAGACAGAAATAGAAATTGCTAATGCATAACTTTTGTAATAGCTACAGTCAAAACTTTCTGGCCAGCAGAGCTCTCTGAAAGCCTTAAAAGGAGAAAGGAACTCATTGTTTCCCATTTGCAATTTTTTAAACATTTTCATCTAAAAATGAAAATATGTGGATTTGCCATATATGAACTCCTGCCTGCCAGAATATCTATGCTAGAGCACTCTTCAGTCTGAAACAATCTATCTAAGCAGCACAGGAATGTAAAGCCCTGTCTCCTGTCCAGCTCCTACAGGAACTGATCCAAAACTTTGTTTTTTCCATTTACTGGAGTGGGATTCGGATCAGATCCAGACAAACTGGCTTTCCTTGCAGAGAAAACCACAATGTGAAGGGTGGGGTATTATTTAAGGAGATGTGGTGATGGATTCTTTTCAGAGGCTTCAGTTAAGATGTGTTTGAGCATTTTTATTCAAGATTGTAAAAAGAAAAAAAAAAGTTTTTTGTTTGTTAGTGGGTTTTCTGTTTGTTTGTTTTTTTTACTAAGCCCTCTTCCTATGAGCCTGGACTATTTAGTCTGAGAGGAAGCTCTTGCAGTCCTAGAAGGACTGTCATGGGATAATCCTACTTCATCCAACATTTCCCTTCACATGCTAACTGTTCACTTGGCTCCATTTGTTTTGTTGTGTTTTTCAGTTTTTGGCACTTGTATTTTTCTTTGGTGTACAGATAGCATACAAAGACTACTAATGCAAGTAAAAGCTAGGCCATCACTGGTAGTTACCTTCCATGCTGTCTTCTCCTGACAGCACACTGGGACTGGCAAGACAAAAAAGAAGTGAAGACAAGACTGCAACTCTTCATGAATTCTGTCTACACAGGTTCCATCCAGTACCACGTCATTTTAGGTTTGGTGTTGCATTGCAATTGGCAGTATTTTGCAACTGTTCCCAGTGATGTTGCTTTGATGCAGTAGAACACAGTTACATCCCATGACATTAACCTTTATATAGACCAAATAGAAATTGACCTTTCTTGCTGTCTACTCTGCCATAACTGCTTTGTCCAGGCACGCTTTTGCCAACAAAGTTTCCCACAAATGGGATAGACGCAACATAAATTTAGAGTTCCTGAAGAACAGATTTTCCTTATAGTAGAGCGGGGCCCAGTTTTGCTTTCTTTTTATCACTTAAGGGAAAGCTAAAAATGCCCCTCTCAAACATTTTCTGCAGGAAAGAACAGCCTTTCCCATTTTTGACTGGTTTTTGATGCAGTTTTTAAGACACACAACAGTTAACACAAAAATATCATTACCAGCAATAGGAATGGAAAAATCCATCTTTTGAACTTCAAAGTTTAATAAAGTCTGGATAATGATAATGTTCCTCTTCACTGAATTCCAGGGACATTTAGACATATAAGCTCTTTAAAAAATCTCAGCTTATATTATTCATCATTTATCTCAGTAAATGTCAATAGGGCTTTAAGTCCTTTGATAAGTTAAATGCCACTGGGCAAGCCTGTACCATCAGGCCATGCTTCTGTTATTCAATTCATTTAGCTGCTCAAATAGACAAATGGCATCAGCCCAGCAGTTAATCATTTCTTCACGCTCTTGTGTTTTCCTTAGGGCAAGAGACAGTTCAGCCTTCATATTGATTTGGCTCAGTACTTTTCCTCACTGCTTTGGCACATCACGGCTAATTATGCAGACAACTTTAATAATGTGAAGTGCTGGGAACTAAAATGCTTACATCGACTTGTACTCCAAACCTGACCACACTGTAAATTCAAATGCAGTCTCAAAACTAAGTGGATGATACTAACTGATCAAGAAAACCATCTTCAGAGCCAGAATAAGTTTTCCATTTTGCTGGTTGAGAATCAGAACAAAAATCTCTGTGAATTTGCATGTAGGCAGTACATCGATCTCCCACAGACTTGGGAGTTCTTCATGGAACAATCTGTTTTTCCCAGCTACTACTGCCACCCAGTGAAACCGCACGGCTACTGTAAAGTGTCATTGTTTCCAGAAACCCTAAAAATCTATGTCAAATGTTTGACTGTCCTGACAACACACCAGAAAGGTATCTTTAAAACGTTAACATGGTTTTGTTCTACTGTTATGAAACTGAAAAATAATATATATTAAGTCTTGAAAAAAACACATTCAGTCAATTTAGGGCATGCACAGATAAAAAATGGTTTAACCAAATTTAATTTTGACAACAGAGAATTCATTCATTAATTCATAACGTTTTTGTATGTATGTACATATTTGTAATGTCTTCTTGTATATATATACACGCACACACACACAAAAAAGGAATTATTTCATATATATTCATGCATACCCAATAGTCAACTGTCCCCCTTTTTGCAATTACAGTCATGTTGTGACATGCATGCAGTTGGGAGTCATTATTAAATGATAATAACATGAGGTGCTTAGGATACTTACAGCCTAGTTTTTTCTTTTTGGAGGAAAACCACTGCTCTCACCTTATTTCCTTGCACCTGTTTTCTACATCAGTGAGAATAAATCTTTCACGATCTAGTGCTACAAACAAGCAACTAAACCCTCCTAACATCACAGTTGTTGTGATCTGTGCAAAAAGCAAAGTATGTGTTCTGAAATTTTTAAAAGGCTGCAAATTTAGAAGTTGCAGCAACAAGGAATCACAGTGTCATAAAGCAGTTGTTTTCATAAGGAGCCCACTATGTGATCACTCAGAGGCTTTCTCATATTTAGACTATTCATTGTAGACTGTGGGTAAAATCTCTCTTGAATAAGCAGCATTTTTATTGGTCATGTAAGGCCTATTCTGTACTCTCAAAAGCTACCAAACCATAGCGCATTTCATCAGATTAAATATAAAAACATGATTTATACACAACTTTCCTTTTTCCTTCTTTTTACAACTAGCCAGAGGCTTCAGGATGAGTAAAAGCGAGTTCTTCCATAGGAGACTTCTAATGAATTGGTTTTCTCTGCAATTAGGATTATTATATTTTAGTCTCAATCCTTCTCTCTGTTGCAAATACAGCAGTGGTATTACAGCTTTATTTAGTAGTAAGATATACTTCTCAAGAGCTCCCTCAAAACAGCTCATCATTGATGTTTTTAATATTCACTTTCATAAAATTAATTATATTGAACTAGTTCCTTATTAATGTACATGTTCCACAGGAATTACATTGCAATTTTCACCTGATTAATGTCAACCTGTTAGAAGGTGTTTCTGGAAGGCATTATTAATGGCAGTGGTAGTGATTAAACTAAAATGAGGGTTAAATTAGGAAGCACATTAATTACTAACTAGCCATTATCTAGAGAAAAGCCATTAAAAATGCTAGAATATAGCTATTGAGCTGGGACTCAATAGCTAGGACAAAGCACTTTTTTGCTGTTGACATTTTCCCACTTATTTATGCCTAAGACACTAATGGCTGCCAGTACCTCTGATGATAATACAAGTCTCTATTTCTGTCAATTAATATTTTCACATACATCCTCTGTTCTGCTATTATATGGTGAGAGCTAGTGTCTAGTCTACTCGATATCCACTGTGGCCACATCCAGCAAATTATCTTGTCATCACATAAAACAGCTACAAACAATGCTTTAACCATATGCCCATCGCAGAAGACATTTGCATGTCAATTCTTGAAGAGTTCCTGAAAGCTATGCGCATTGCAAAAAAAATGTAGAGAACAGCTCAGCTGTTCCACAAAAGCAAGCAGAAATAACCATGTAATTGCAGAAAATAAACAATTAGGAATGAAATAGTAGCAACAACTATGCCAGTATGTAGCTAAATCAGTAGGGAGAAGCCAGAAACAGTTTTAGAATTTCACATTTCATAATCTAATATGTAATTTCAGAGTGTACCATGAAACACAGATAGCTAAACTTTACCTGCATACAAATGGGAGTTGGAATCAAGAAATAGAGCCTAGATTTCCTGCATCTCACCTACTAGTGATCTATCTACTATCTCTGACTCTAACAGAGTGAAAGTATAATTAAAGCAGTTCTTACTTGTGCAAAGCGTTCAGCATTTCTGTTCACTGTGAACTGGTAAGTTGTGTTTGGAAACTGAATGCTGACAGGGAGGATGGAAACATTGAAATGAAGCATCACTGATCTTTCTGGGCCATGAAATTCTGTGTCGTTCACCAAAACATCCAGCCGGAAAGAACGATGCTCTGTGACTGAAATACTTTTATTCAGCACCAGTTCTACAAAAGATAAAAAAGATAAGATCAGTCTATTATAAACCAAAATCTGGGAATCTGAGAATGTATTTTTTGATACTGTACACCCCCCCCCTCCCCCCCCCCCGGTTATATATATCAAAGTTACTCATACTAGGAAATGAATGGAAATAAAACAATAATGATTTAAAAAAAAAAAGAAAAGAAAATGCAGTTCCGTGGATTTATGCTGTGCTATACAAGATGTTTGAAGAGGTACTGAAAAGGTGATCTTCCACACTAATGACCATGTTGAGAATCCAACCATGGCTTAATCAAAACCTCTCACCTATCTGTACAATGAACGTATAATCCCTATCCCAGAAATACACCATTTTTTCAGTACATGCTTAAAACCTCAGTGCTTTGCTTAATTTGAAATTTATCAGCTTTCTTTGGGTAAAATTTACAGAATACTTGAAAAAGTTAAATAGCAACTGTCAATCATTAACAAACAACTTCTTTATTTGAAGAAAGAGACCTTACTGTACTCGTGTTGAGTTCCCCTCACTTGGCTGCCGTTTGGGCTGAAATGGATTTCATCAAAAATGTGCTCTACCCGAAATGTTTCATTTATCCATGGATCATCAGTAATGATGGTTCCTGTGTATTTCTTTCTGCTGCTTTCAAGAGGATAAATAGGTGTGGTGTCTGCATCACATACAGTTAGTGTTGCAAGGACAGTTCCCTAGAAGGAAATCATAAATGATATTGCTGACTGACCTTGAAAGCTTTCTTCCCTTGACATGTGCTTTGGAGATTAAAATACTGGTCATATAAAAATCTTTAACTTTCAGTTAGGCCCACTTTTATTCAAATTAATTTTAAATTCAGGATACCAATATTTCACACCTGTTTGGTTTTGTTTGTTTGTTTGTTTTTGTTTTTGTCCAGAAAATATGTAGAAACACTTTATTAAGCCAGGTTTGTGTTCACAGTCACTTTCAGGACCCAGGAGGGGATAGTTTATCTGGCCTTCATGTTATTGTCACAGCAATCTCCACCTCAGTTTGAAGTTTGACACTCGGATAAATTAGTGAGGAGCCAAAAGAAAGCCTCAAACTGGACTGTCCCCAGTTGTGCAGCTAGAGTACTCAATCACTTTTAAAAAAATATATTTACATATACAATATGCAAATATATTTATATATTTACAGATTCATAACATATTATATGAAATATATTTATAGTCATAATATATTTAACATGTATTAATTTTTATATTTTTTGGGTGTATATCACACTATGTATATACTATATATACGCACTATGTATATACTATGTATATACTATATATACACACACGCACACAGAGTACATCATTATATTGTAATCTAATCCAAATACAATCCCAAACTTTTGAGGCAGGAAATGAGTGCACAGCTCTTGACTTGTGTTTTTGAATGTACTATATTACAGACATTATAAATACAGTACATTCAAAAATCAATGTTATTCTACAAAACTACTAAATAAGCAGGTAAGTAACACAGGTACTTAAATGACAAGGTAATTCATTCACTCAGGTCAAGCTTCACTTTAAATGACAAGTGGCCTGAATTGTCTGCCTTCTGCTTAGCTTACTAGATTGCTGTTTCCTACTCGGTCACTGAATGCACACGTCTTTTAAAATTCTTCATTTGTAATGCTGTTATTTCAAGCTCATTTAGTTGCTAGAAAAGATCGACAATTTCTAAGTAGAATGATTTTCTTTCTGCTACAAACTAACAGTGAAACCACATTCTGAGCATTTTGCAGGCACGTAATTTCAAAGACGGTATTTCAATTTATAACACAGCTTTATGAGACTTTCCCCTTTTTCATCCAGATCTAAGTGAAACAAATATAGAATTCTTCCAAAAACGTGAAAAGGAATTGCATCATGTCCAGGCAAACGTGGTAGTTGTCAATGCTTGCTGTAGTCTGGAGGTGGCAGCAAACTCCCCAAATAACTGTTTCCCTTCCAGACACAAGCATGAGCAAAACATACTTTGAAGGGAAATTTGACTGCAAAAAAAAAAAAAAAAAAAGGTTGCTGTTCTGAAACAGAAGTCCTGTCATGACAGATGCATCATTTAGGCCCATAAAGAAGTGCCTTATCTCTATCACTGATGTATTAAGTTTTCCAACTGGAGGAGCCAAAAGCCCACTTGTACTCTTCTATACTGAAGCAATGTGTGTATTTGTACAGAGGCACACATAAAAACATCCAGGGATTCAGTCCGTTTGAAAGGTCATCTTGGCACAGTACAAGAGAATTGGGACGGGACCATTAAAGCAAGATCCTGGCGCTCTCTTTTAACAGCCTAAAACCAGAAACGTTACCACCTTTGCAAGTGTGAAGTTTGTCTGCAGGGACAGAATCAACACTGCAGAAGATGAGCACTTCTCCTCACTTCTTAACACTGGTACAGCACCCTAGTAGCTGTTCTGAATGTGTTTCTTATATCTGGTAAGGATTCTCACATGCACCTTTTCTAACACTCAGTTTCAGTCTCTTGGGGGAAATAACCCTGTAACAAATACAATGTAGAGCTCTATATGGAAATATGCAATAAACCCAACCACAGTCTTGGCAATGACCCATCCTGACCTCATAAATTGCTCACGTTTGTTTACATTGTTCCTTCCTGACCCAAATTGTTGTTATTTTGGGGTCTGAATAAGATATAAGAAGGGAGGTGTGGAAGAATTCTTCAGCATCACCATTTTACAATCACAGCTCTGAAGAGCATGGTGCGACCATGTGCTTGACACCAATAACCCCACCTACAACCACTGTGCTCCTTCTTCAGAGACCAGATCAAGGAGAATATTACCTCTTTTCTGTTGAACTCCACGACAGCATCTGCAGTATCAGTGCCATTAGGAAGGAAGGGAGGAGAGTCATCTTCATCTAACACATTTACCAGGAAAGGCACCTCAACCTGCATTTCCCTGAAGCCCTCTCTCACGGTACATTTGGCAATCAGCTCATATCTCTCTCTCTCTTCTCGATCTAGGCGCTGTGTCACGCTCACGCCGGTGGTGTTCTCATTGTATCGAAAGGGCATACCTTCGGCTGAAAAACATAGCCACAGTATAAACGGGGACAATCACTTCCTATTATAGGACTCTGTTTTCTTCTGTAATATTCTTTTACATTCCAGTAATCTATTTGGACATTTTGACTGCATGATAAAAGGCAGAGTCAGAAGTGAAACAGAAGAAAGTTGTGGGGATATATTAGGGTAGTGAGAAAATACAGAAAATCCTACACTTTAGAAGAAGCACAATTTTATAGCTCAGCATATTCCAGATCTGCTCTTGCCACGTGAAACTTCTAAAACCAATCTTTTCCTTAGGGAAAGAGACAGTCCTCCTTCACATCCTTTCTGTATAATTCAAAGGCAAAATGCTCAGGCTCAGATCACATTTGCAAGGGAATTTCCTTTAGAGAATCAACGTAGCCGATCTACTACAAGAGATATCTTAACAGTGCAGCTGTTTGCCTTTATTGCTGGGACCCGAAAGATTCAGTTCCAGTTTTACCTGCCAGCAGTTTGTAGGAAATGCTGAGATTCTGACACAGATGATGAACTGAGGGTAACTGGAGCTGATGAAATGTGCCAGGTGGTTTATTCTCCTTGATGTGAAAGGAAAGATCCATTTCCGTGAAGCAAAGCTGCCTTGCTGTCAGTGAACTACAAGCTGGTGCAGTAGCATTGATCAAGGAGAGGACAACTGTCGTACGAGTAGCAGAGTCACATTCCTTCTCTTGGAAAGGGTGGGATGAAAGGAAGACATACAGCATCACTTTTGATAATGTCATCCAGTTTCCTACAGCTTCAGAAAAAAACACACCAAAAGAAATATTTTATGGATGACAAGCTGTTTCTTTTACATTTTTTAATGTTCTAGCCCATTATTCCACAAACAACCGCATAGTTCTATTATGTAACTGAAAAAGTCTTGAGTATATAATCTGCTGGTTCAACAACCTTAAATTTTAATCCTAATAACTCTAGAAAGCCAAAAACCTATAGGTGTTACTACTCATTTTATTATATAGAACATCATTGAATTGTATCAGTGGTTTTGCCTGTATAAGACACTAACATACAGTAAGTCACTACTAGTAATCAGCTTTATGATAGAGCTGTTTTCAAAGGGACCAGAGCAGAGTGGGGTTGCAATAGGGAAAAAGAGTGTGCAAAATGGTAACAAATATTGAGGACAGACGCACAACTACTAACTGTCATTTAAATAACAGTGTTTGGTGAATTTATACCAGTTGAGGATATGGATCAATTTGCTTATGTTTAGAGAACAATCTGCTTCATCATTCTGGAACAGAAAGAGCTGGTCAAAATATAACTGACATTAAAATAAACCCATGACATCTACAAACACACCCTTAAGCCTTAATTATTTTGATTATCAGTGTTTGACTACAGACAGAATGATAGTATCTGTGACAGAGCTAATTCACTTGAAGAGTCTATAGGTCACTATGTTGTGAACAAAACAAGAAATCCCAAGACACTCAAGTTCTGGATAGCTATTCTTCTCTTGCTCAGTTACAAACAGCTATCTGGTATTCACGAACACCAAGTACCAAAAATGCAGTGCAAATGGGTGAGATAATAAGCAATAAGCATGAAAAAAATAAAAACAGTAAGTGCCTGAAGTTGAACATTTAAACATCAAGGCACCCAAATCAAAGGGTAGTGTTGATATATGGCCCTTAAACTCGACAGTTAGTACAGACTTTCCAACAGCAGAATTTCTGCAAGTGATCACAGCAGTTGGCCATTAGCTCCTCACCCATTTCCTCCTCCACCATCTAATGATATCTAATTTCCTCATAGATTAAAATCACCAAAACCAATTTACTGCTAGAACATAAAAGAAAAGGAAAAACCTAGGATAACTCATTTCTATAGTTCAATAATAAGCTTCTTTAACTAAACCAGATCTCCAGAGAAAGAGAGGTACACATAACTACTTCTTCCAAGAACTATTTAGTGTTACATGCAAATTAACTTTGTGAATCCAAATTACAAGACTTTGAGGGCTGTTTATGAGAGTTAGAAGTAAACTAACTGCATCAGTCTGGACACTAAGCACCCAACACCGACGAAGTGGAATTGGCTCAATTTGCACCAGTAGCTGAACAAATCGCAAATCTCAGTGTAAAGCTGGGGCTTATTGCAGCTGTGAAATGCAGAAAAGTGATTTGATGTAGTCCAACATTCCCGCTGTATTGGAACCTGCAGTGAAAGCAACTGGATCCATCCCAGGTTAGCATTTAATTTAGTATGCATCTTCTTGCATTTGCTGTGGGTTTTGTCGGTTCTGGTTCCTCATTTTTAAAAGGTGTGTTTTTTGTTTTTGTTTTTTTTTTTTTTGTTGTTGTTGTTGTTTTTTAAATCAAATTCAGTGGTCATAGGCTGATTGGTAACTCTCATGACCCAAACAAACTTTCCTTTAACAACAGATAATTCAACAAGGAAAGCTAGTCTTGTACTTACACAACATGTTAAAGTCTTCTCTATCTACGCTCCTGCTGAGGTAGAGAAGTCCTGTTTTTTCTCTAATTTGAAACCAATGATTTTCATGGGATCTTGCTCGAGAAATGACAAGATTCTGGCACAGATGAAAGTGAGCTGCTTCTCCGTGTGAGTCCCTCAAGGCATGGATGCGCAGGAGCGGTGTACCTGCTGGCTGATCAATGTAGACGTTCTCTGAGTACTCTTTCCTGGGGAAGTACAAACCAAAGGAAGCTGCAAACGAAGGAACACAACAAGAGAGTTACTCGAAGTTAAAGGATTTTTTCATTGGCATTTGCTTAAGAGATACATTTCCAAAGAATCGAAAGCTTCATTTTCTAAGGATTATAGAAGCATTAAAAAATATGAGAAAAAGACAGATCCTCATCTGGTGTAAATCAGTCTAGTTTTGCTGCACTCAAGCCAGAGACATAAACTTCAGGTTTTTAGTGGTTATGTTCAAGTTACAACGTCATCTACTTTTTCAAAGCAAAACTGCCTTGCTGTAAGCACGGCCCAGCTTAAGAACACTTAATGAAGTTCTGCTTGCCAGGTTTTACTTAAGTTCATATCTGTAGCTCTCATCTCTTCTTCCATTATCTCACAGATGATATTCAGAGAAGGAAAAAACCTCTGATGAAATCACACATGCAGTAAAAAAACTTCTGCTGCTGAGAGAAAACACAGAAATGTATCAGTGGCTTCCAAACCTTTCCTCAGATTACATAAAACCTTTCTTACATGAAAGTCCTTTTCTGGCATCTTTCTAAACAGGCCAGCATGATATATTCCCCACAGAAAATAGGACTTGTTTAAAGAAAACTAACATGAAAATTATATATAAGTACTTATATATTACCAATAGGAAAGCTCAGAACTGACTTGCCTGAACAGGGGAGGCATGTATACACCTATTTGTAATACAATGAATGTGACTGACTGATTCTTCCATTTTTTTCCTCTGTCACGTTATAGATGTTTGCATGTAGCAGGACTCAGCTGCCCTGCCATTGATGTCTTTTTCTTCAGCTAGTATCATTGTACCAGATCACTTTGCAATGGCTTCTCCACCCCTTTCCTATGCCTCTGTTCCAACTGTACAGTTTGCAAAGCTGATCACAGCAGAATAGGTGATACACATCAAGTGCACAGTCATTAAAAATAAGCATTAAAATCACTGCATAAGCATGCTTTACTGAGGTGTCAGAAACACTAAAAAACCTGACAAAGCTCTGGATTGTATAATGGTCATCAAACAGGACTACTCCAAATTCTTAAAAAAAAAAAAAAAAAAAAAAAAGCTCTGATATGTTAAAAATAAGCAAGGTTGAGGTGATATTTTTGGAAATATAAAAGACAGACTAACAACTGTATCCACTGCAGCTGGCTGAAAGAGGGCTAGTATATTTTTTGGTTGCACAGGCAGGCCAATGATGGAATTAATCTCAAAGATTTCCTACCTGTATCTTCTGTACACAGTGATATTCATGTGCACTGAAATACTGGACCTGTCACCCTTGTCCTTCACCTGCACTGACATCCTGTACTTGCTCCCATACAACAGAACACTTGCACTTTGCAGAATTTTGCAGCATCTAACGTGATTTGATAAGGAGTAAGGCCTATGAAAGGCTCACACATCTGCTGAACAAATGAAAATAATAACAATCTCCATATGGTACAAATACAAGAGTATCTTAACTAAAATCAAGCCAGATATAAATGGAAATAATGGTAACACAGCAGTAAAACTGCGAATATAAAGCCAAAACATCTTCAAAACACCATCAGGCTGTAGCACTTACTTATTTTATATTATTATCAGACCCATATAGTATTCTGCTGAATGAAAAGGACCACAAACAAACTGCAAATGAGAGATGTCTAATTTCATTTGGAAATACCACAGAAACCACTCTACCTTGCAATGCTTCATGACATCAGTATGCCTGGATGCAATTACCTCCACGTGATTTACAGGACCCCATTAGTCATTCTACATACACTTTGCAGTATTTGAATAAAGTGGTAAAATGATTCAGTAGATGAATTTGCTCCAAAGTAATTAATTCAAAGAAAAGCCAACAATAATTTTGTGAGAGTTTTAGAAAAGCAGTTTAACCAGTGAATCCTGAAGTCCCCTATTTGGAAGAAAACAATTACTTCTGATTCTGGCCCCATCACCACCTTTTTTGCAAGTTGGATTCCTGAACATTCTTAATATATTTCAAATCTCTTTCCAGTCTTGCTCTCTGTCTCAGTCTTCTTGGGTGCCGGAAAGGATGGGCAATCTGTACCACTAAATTCCTAACAAACAGGTTCATTAATGAGAGGAACAAGGTGATACCCAAACAGCAAGCCCAGCCCCAGTCCAAATGAATAGATTTCCTTGAGGTATTTTCTATAAGATTGTGATTCTACAGTTATGAAAATTTATACAATTACAGTCTTATAAAGAATTAGCAACAAGATGAAGGAATTTTATTCCCTTATTTCTACAACTGAGGTGAACAATTCTCACGTGAATGAGGAAGATGTATCACAAACATCACATGGTGCAAAGACTAGCACAGGAATATATAGAAAGGAGAGTATATATAAGCAGTATTGATCCATGAAGTGTGAAACTGTATCAAAAAAAAGGAAAAACAGTTGTAATTATTTCCTCACCTTAAAGGAGCGTGTTAATCTGTACAAGCACACAGATACAGTAATCTTGACTGTCTGTCTATACACTAAATGTAGACTTAATAGCAGGTAAAGAGCCTTCACCAAGATGTGTGCACGCAGAGTGCTGCAACCACTAGTGCACATAATAGAGAACAGTTACACTGGAGCAAGCATTTGGATCACACTGAAGCTTTTGAAGTGAATCCCAGAAAAGACCCTGCTCGCATGGCTCTGGCTCTTCTCACAGAACCATCTTGGAGCACCTGAACTTGATTCCTCCAGCCACATTCAGCCGCTGGAGCCAGATGAGGGCTGGTCCAACGTAAAAACCTCTGCAACATTGACAGTGTAAGCATCAGGTTGTTGGCACTGCTGGCTCTTCAAATCTGGCTCTACACCACATGCCAGTGTACACAGTCATGTTTAACTTAAAGTACCTTAGTAATTATTACAGATGTAAACATCTAAAACTTTGTATGCAAGTACACGTTAGCATCCTGACTGCTTGGAACTGACAAAAAAAAAAAAAAGAAAGTATTTATGCTGAAGACTCCTTGAAATTCTTTGGTGTGTGTTCACAGGATCAATCATCTCTGTTCTCAGAAAAACAGGGAAAAAATCCTGTAACATAAAAATCTGATTTCTCTGCAGGTAACAGAAATGCAAAGCAGTGCTTTGTACTCTGAAAAGAAAGAATTCTGTCATAAAATAATTTAAAATTTGCATCAGTAATTAAATTGATTTTTTTTTTAATTAAAAAAAAAAAAAACTCTTAAGAAACTTGCTGCCCCCTTGCTAAGTAGAAGCATGATTTTTTTTTTCTCCCTGATTCAAACCTAAAAGCTGAAGAAATGGAATTCTATCAGAAGTGCTAGTTTTTAGTACAGAGCACGTTTCTACATTCAGGACAAGACCTTAGGATAGTTTTAGGTGACATCAGTGGATCTTAAATACTATCATGTTTTACTTTGAGAAAAGGTAATTCAAGTGAAAACATTGTACAGCAGTGTAGAAACTCAGATGCTTAAAAAATATATGAAATAAGGAAGTTACAAATTTGATTTAGCCATGTTACTGTTATTGTATACATCCAACGCTGCTGATCTTTAAATTACTGGGATTTTGTGAAGCGGTTTGTGCCACTTTCTAATTCCATTTCAAGCACTGAAGAGATGAGAGGTATGCGACAGACTGCCCAGGTCCCAACCATGCTCTGCATATAAATTTTGGGGGGCTGATTTTAAAAGAGACTTTTGAAGCTGAAATGTAGCACCCACTTCTCTGAGTGGTGTTCATTCCCTTAAGATCTAGCAAGTTAAAACCAGATTCAATAAACTTGCCATCTGGTAAATACACTACAGGAGGAAGAGGTTCTGATCCTGGCCCCAGTACATTGTGTCCTGAGAAGAAATCGATTCTGAAGAATTTCCGCAAACTTCCTATGGAAGCCAGATGGAATTTTTATTGAATCTGCCATTTAAACAAATGTGAATTTAGATGGTTGAGCTCAAAACTGATGGTTAAAGTGCTTTTGCTTAAGAATTAAAAGCAGAGAAACAGTTCACATCATAACCTTGAAATACACCATGGGAAGGTTTTGCTGTGTAACATATATGTTTAACATGCTATGTATAGAAGAACGAGAGAATTATTGGAATATTTCAGCATGTCTAAATATTTTTGCTAACATAATGCTGCATCTGGCCTCTGTTCTGCAATCAGTGCAGAAAACACAGCAATCTCTGATAGATGAGCAATATAACATGATAATAGCATATCAGTAACATAGAGATGAGAAAAGTGATCGTGTTTAAGCGGATGTAATGCTACTGACTAATAGCTCCTACAGGAAATAGATAGAGTTATGACAGCATTTTTGCAGTTCAAGGAGAGAAAGCAGATAAAAATGAGAGTGGAGAAATCTGATTATATATACTTTGAAGCCTTGATGTAAACAGAGCTTTTGAAATACGGCAATTTTTCATGTAGCTTTTTTTCCAATCACAAATGATTAGGTCAATAATGTGTTTTTGGAAACAAATTATGTTGTTTATTTTTGTGTGTGTGTGTGTGTTTTGTTTGTTTGTTATTTTTCTTGTTTTGTTTTGTACAAAATCTGTTGTAGAAAGCTTTGCATATTTTTTAATTTTTTTATGCCTCCCACTGCAGACTTGAGTAGCACTGATAGACAACTCTTGATGAAAACTACCAACACTATATAGCAACGTTACACTATTATCAACCATGAGGAGGAAAAACAATTTAGTCACAAAACGAGGAGGCATAAAGCTTTTTTATTAGTAAATAGGAAGACTTCAGTGTGAAAGTCTTCCAAACAATGTTTGCAACCATATTTCAAGGTAAAACTGCTAACCTTGGATAGCATGTTTTGAAGTGAATTATCCCAGTTACAAGCTTTGCTCTGGGAAAGGACATACTTTGGCAACTGAAAAACCATCTCAAGTCCATGTGGATGCTTGTATGTTTTCTACTGAATGAAAACCTTCACCATCTCACAGTGTCTTCTGGATTAAGAGGCACTTAGAACACAAGCACTAGTTTTTGTCCTTAAGAAAATATAATGAAGAAAGCAAATCAGCAAAGTGGAAATGGAATGAGGGTTGGTCTTCACTCAGCAAGTAACAGACACCTATATAATCTGTGTCTTGACAAAGTTTGGTCAGAGTTCCCCAGCATTTTGGAGGACAACAAGACAATTTATTAAGAATGGAACAGACCTCATGCAATCAAAATCCCTCATCGAAAACTGACATGCATGTCAAAGAAAAAAGGTATGTTTCAACATAATGATAGCCCTATTGTTGTAACGTATAGGAGATAATGATGTAAAAGATGAACATAGGAGTCTGCTGCTAATAATCCCCCATTTGTTGCACAGCATCAGATTTCAACAAGCAATTATCTGGAAGGTTAGTTTTGTGTTCCTGAAATAATTACCTTTACTTTTGACGAGTAGCCATTATGTTCCATTACTAGCATTAATATACCCAATGTTTGATACATCAGAGAACAAGAGCAGCAATGCACTTGTATATTTTAAATTAAAGGATTCACCCACTTAACACCATTCCAACCCCTACAGAATTAAGTAGTAAACTCACCCTTTATAATCCAAAAAGTCAGTCATTTAGAAAAAAGCACTATCACTGAATGGAAGGATAGTATGAAACAAAATGGCTAAAAACAACACTGTGTGGACTACATATCCTGGGCAAAGTATTCAGGACACTACGTGCCATTTAACGAAGGCTGATCAATCCCACACGAATAAAAATGCCCTTGCCAGCGTTTAGATGAATGGCTCTTCAGCCAGAGATGGTTTAACAGAGAGAACAATCTCCACCTTTATGCAGGGAATCGCTCCAACCTTTCCTCCAGTTCAGCAGCAGGGTTTTAAATGAGTAACTCCTCGCTGCACTATCCATCACTGCACTGGGACTCACTTAAAAGCTAATCGCAGGAAAAGAACTATTTCCAATAGACTGGGCAACACATCACCAGAGGTAACTGCTCAGAGAAAATATTCACCAGGGCAAAACATAACAATGCTTTGTTAATAAATAATAATAAATAATAAAACAAAGCACCCTAAAAAGCACCTCTGAGAGGGAACAGCCAACAAGGAGCATCTCAGGAGCTCAGCTAACATCTGCAGCTCATGCCAGAGCATGAGCTAACAGCTTCCTTTTTTAAGCCAGGGTTAGAGTCTCAGCGCCAGAAACTGAAGCACGTGGGGAAGAGCTCAGTGCATGCACTGCTACTTGCTCGCTGGTCTCCTCAGAACTGGAAGGGGACACAGCAGCAGTGGGGAGGACCGCAGGCTGCTGCAAACCCTCCATGTGCCTGTGGAGCCACGTGTCAGGGTGAGCCCCCCAACCCTGCCAGGTGTGCAGCCACCACTGAAGGGAGACTATTCTGCACAAATACAATTATTAAAATACTTGCCTGGTATTACACAGAGAAGTACAGTCAAATTCTGCCCTTGCTTCACTGAGTTTAGGCTGCAGCGTTACTGGCATCGGTATAAATCGCAACACATTCGAGAGTCACCAAAACAATGACAAATGGGATAACTGACAAACACCTAATTAACTAGCAAACCATTAATGCAGCTCAGCAGCATGACGTTATTTATTTTTAGGTACGTTATTTTAAGCTAATCATTACAGAAATTGTAACAGATGTGGTGTGAACCAGTGAACACAGGAAACTGTTTTAAAGTGAAAATGAAATGAATTCCTGCTTTGGAAAGCTGCTCTTCCGGATCCTAGGTTAGAGTGGACTGGGTAAGGATTGCTGTAGAGCATCATGCACAATATTCTGAAAGTATATTCAAATTTTACAGAGCTGTGTAATTGCTGTTTCACCTGTTGTGTGCATTTATTCGTAGCACAATTGCTACAGAAGGACAGAACAAATTTAAATGGCAGCAGTATCAGTGGAATACATGTGTTTTCCAGAATATGATACCTCCAGAGGGAGCAGGTCCTTGCAAAGTGATGGCAAACAGAAACAATACTTAACCAGAATATATTCCAGACCTGAAAAACTGGTCTGCTCTAAGTTAATTGCCTCCCGGGTGATTTTCCTCACCAGATTCCCATGCTCATACTGAAAACAAACCTGGTTTTTGGATTGAAAACAGAGAAATTACAAATATCAGATAGAAAACCTCAGTTGACCACTGTATTAACCTACCAATAAGGAAAATGAGAATTCTACAAGACATTAATAAGATAAATCTGCCAAAAGCCAAGAGATCTATCTGACAAGAATGGTTTCTTACAGCATCAGATATTTTAAACATAAATTTTAAAAGGTCACGACAAAAGGCTAAAAGGCTGACCCTAAATTTGTCAAAAAGAAAACTATTCCAATGGAATTTCTGAGAATTGTCAAGATTTTGATTTTTGCTTCAATCCAAGACTGACAAATGTGTATTTTTCAAAATGTAGGACTGTGACTCTCTGAAGTTCTACAAGTTCTCTCTGACGTCCACTTCATACTGAGGTCAAACCCGGGCCTACACTTTGTCAGAATCTGTATTTCAAGGTAAGCTTTAGAAAGTCATTTTTCAGCTTCTATAAGCACATAAAAAAAAAAGCAAACAAAAAAGCTTATTTTCTCTTGCTTTCTTATGGTTTGTTATTATTTACTTTAGTAAGCAGGCACATTTTTGATGCTGCATTGATCTAAACACCAGTGATACTAAAACTTAAACCATTCTTTATAGAAACAAACATGCACAAAAAGCTTATGTAAGGGATTGCAGGGTTCTTGCAAATTCTTCAGATCCTGATTCTGTCATTCCTCATTACTTATGTGATTAAATAATAATGCTTTTTTTAATGTGGCTTAATTGCTTGAGAATGACTGGATATAATTTGGCTCAGTATGTATATAAAGCTGAAATATAAGACAAGAAAACTGATGACTGTATTGCAGCATCAGTTACATTAATAAATGGTTAATAGAATTTATTTCCATTGGGATGCATTTACAAGGAGAGTATAAAAATGAAGATGACTTTCATTTTTATACCATTTCATTTCAGTTCTGTATGGGCACAATTTGTCTTGTTACATACATTTGGACATCCAATGACTTCTCTGTATTTTACTTTGTCAACTAATCCTGAGTTCAAGAGCACTGCAGGGAAGATCTTATGAAGACTTCCCAGGCTAAAAGCTGCAAAACTTGGGGCTTTATTTGGCTTTGCTTACAGAAGGTGACATGTAAAAATATTCACTTAATGCCTGTGAAGGTAGATTGTATATGCATACATACATAGATATATGTGTATCAAGATTATACTAAGATCCTAAAGAAAATACTTTTTGGATTATGAATTTGTGAAAATATACACAAGTACACAGAGCTGTATTTTCAGCCACGCTTTTTTTTTTTTTTTTTTAATTATTCAGCTAGAACAATTTGCAGGACTACCTAGAGGTGTCTCAGTCTGTTAATATACATGGATGCAAAAGGAAAAAATAGTTACACTACAGTGTCCTTATAAAAGGCTTTCCATACAGCTCAGCAGTCATCTGCAGGATCATAAAGCTTACAATTGTAAACATAAAAGAAATATTGATCCACAAATCCATAATGTTGAGACATTATTTCTTGTATTACCTGATCCTGAAGTAGCAGTTATTCTACGTGTCTAATAATTATACAAACAATAAAGGAAACAGGATTATCAATAGGTTCAAACTGTATCCCCATGCAAAATCTATATAGCCTTTCCGAACTTAAATATGGAAAGCTATTTTAAAATATTTTAAGAAATGATTTTTCTTTTTCGCATGAAATAATGCAAACCAGTTTTGTAACTGAATAGCACCTTATTTGGTGTGAATCTCTGAAGGAAAATAACACTAAGAAGAGAAATATTTTTTAAAAGTGTCTCAGTCTTGGGAGGTATATAAAGGTTTCAAGCATCAGGAACAAGGAGGCATCTCTACTGAGATTACTTCAAGTACTTCCTTGTCACCAGAAACAATCTTGTACAACACTAAGTACTGTTGTTTGTTTTTTGTTGTTATCATTGCCTTAAAATCCATGTGTTGGAACAGTAATGGTTCATAACTTACTCACCCTAGAGCAGGAAGTGGCTAGAACTAGTGGCCAAGCTAGCACCATTCCGGACATACAAATAAGAGACCTTACAAGCAATCAGAAATTCATCATTTTAAATGGTTCTCTTTTCTGTAGCACATAGATATATTTTTCTTGAGATTATCAAGAAGAAAGGCAAAACTGAGAGTAAATGCTGCAATTCCATCACGCTCTCAGCTCCATAAAAGACAGATTCTGCAAGAACCGATACGTGGGTCCACTGTTTCCTTTTTTGTCATTTTTTTTGCTTTTACTACTTTCAATGAACCCCAAAGACCCAACACATCCCAGGTTCATTCGTGGTGCTCATGTTTCTTGCACATGGAATTATTCTACATCATATTATAAGAAATTCCAAGATAAGAAGGTGGAATCAGTCTGCTGTTTTATTTACGATTTTCAAATAAAGAGCAATTTTCCTATTCACCCTCCATATGCACTCTCTAGGTGAGTTCCAGAATGTGTTTATATATGACATATATGCAGAGGTTGTGATGCATGAGAAGCTAGAGAAGACCAGTGATGTATGGATCACTGTTCTGTGCTAAAAATGGCACATAAATTGTAAATCTCAACCATAAAATCCTTAATTAATAATGCAGTGACATACAAGTGCTCTAAACTGTTGTTATATTCCAATTAACTTTCTAATATATTTGCTCCAAAAATGCTGAGCTCATATGCACGGTAAATATTATAGCACTCACTTGGAGAACAGTGTACTAAAAACTAAATACATTTCAACTGTGCAAAAAATAGAAATAAATCAAGACAATCTCATCCATAGAAATTTTTCAGCATACTTGATAAGATGAAAGGATCATTGAAGATAAACCAAATAAGCTTAAAATAATTATTTTAGTCAGAATGACATCAGTATCACAGTGCATTTCCTGTATTAAGGATTCAGATCAGTGCTGCTTCTTTAACAAACCTAAAAAAAAACAGTAAATTTTCACAATCCCAAGTCATGAAAAAGAATGAATAATAATAACTGTTGATTTATGACAAAGATTTGTATATGCACAAACTCCTGATCTACATTACCATTTTATCTCAAGTTTCCCCATTTCCTTTCCTCCAGCTGCACTTGATTCTGCACCATCAAAATGAATGCAAGCCTTCCTGTCAATTATAAATAGATAGACTCAAGGCATCAGGGATCACTTTCTGACATTTCAGTGCAATTCAGCTGCTAATGACCACAAACACCTCCATTTATTTCCCTACTCCTAAGCATCTTCATAGGGTAAGTACGACAAAAGACTCGTCACAAATAGCTTTTTTGCCTCATCATCACTCAATCACAACAATTAAAAAGTGGTAACTTGAGCAAACAGTATGGCTTTGGGATAACTACATAATGCCTACCTCTTCTTAAAGATCAACACTAGTAGCTTCTCTTCCTCAACATTGGTAAAAAGGGGTCTGATTTTCAGAGAAAGGGTGTATGCATCACCTTCTTATTTTCTGAAAGGTGGACGACTTCACTGCATTTTAATCAATTTTTACTTTGGATTCCCCACTGTTGCATTGGAAAAACTATTTTCTATATTTAGCACAGATGTGTAAAAATTATCCTGCTAGACCTTATACAGTGACATGGGAAATAGCTCAGCCTGAATTGTGTTTTATCCATATCTTATACCGCTAGCTCCCCTCGTTTTCTCCAATTCATGCAGCTCATGAAAGAAAGAGACAGCAGTATCATTACCTCCTTACAGTAGGAGGCAATCAATGAAAACTTTTGCTGCTGGTTGTTGAAAATTTGCCAGAAAAAAACACTAATGACATGAACGTGCCCCTCTCACAGGAAAGTGCTCTTATTATTAAGAGCTGCTATTCTCTTTCCAAACACTCAAGGGAGCTATGAGCTTGCAATTCAATTTTTCAAACCAGGAAGTGAAATATCAGTGTAATTGTTAGCTTTATTTATTTATTTATTTAAAGTTTTGTCATGAATTAACAGTCCATTTTGGTTTATATTGCTATATTTTAGGTGATCTTTGAAATGAAATGCAGGAGGTACGATGTCAATTTGCTAGTTTTCAGTTTTAACTTACATTATTTCCACCTGAGGAATATACATATGCTTCAAATTAAAATAATGACGTAAAATAATGCTATAACACATCTGCACTTGATCTTTAATATTTTCTTAAGTGCACTACAGACCTGCTTCTAAAATAGAATTAAAAAGCTTTATTACACCTGCCAACAAAAAAATAAATAAAATACAAGAAAACATCCTATCCCAGCTATGAACATCACTGCTTAATAAAACAGAAGAACTTTTCCTCTGGGGACTTTTAATCATGACCGCACAGTAGCTAGTCATTATGCTCTTGTCTTAAAGCATAAGTGTTGTCAGCAAAATAGCAGAAATTGTATTGACAAGGCTTGGAAACAGGCTGACATAGCACTAATGATAAGCATTTGACACTGACAGGTTTTTTTAGACAGCTCTAATCAACTAGCTTTAAGACAGAAATGAATTACTTCATATTTATGACAAATTATAGGAATGAACCAGAGAAGTCTAAAAGAAATCACGAATGATATTCAGCTGTAGAACAAAGTGCCCCTAACTTTCCAAATCCACAGTACATTCTCATACCCTGGTACTCAATTCACAGTTACAGAGCAGTGAACCTGGAGTATCAGTGGTCTTTATTAGAGTTCACAAAAGCTTTGTTTTCCTATAAGTGAACTTTTGGGCCTTAGCACAGACCTTTTCTGCTGGGCACGCCAAACTAGCACACATTGCCAAGCAACCACAAACACTATGCATCCCACCTTTAGTTATTAAAGACTGATTTCGCTTATTTCATGGGTATCTCAATATAGGCATTCATAGTTTTTACTATAAAATTAAATCCTCGCCCCACACTTATATCCTCCACTGTTAGAGCAAGAGATGGCAATTCCTTTCTCTATCATACAGCCAGTTTTGGTACAGGTTTCACTACTGAGAAAGAAGCAACATTTCTGTTGGGAAACTTCTGATCATTTACTGTCTTTAATCATTAACAATGTCTACTACATACAGGTCTGAACTGAGTCCAGGGTTGTACTGATGCACACAGAAAGCTCTTCATATTGACATTTATTCTGAGCTACGTGTAACACTACCAGAATAGGCACTCTGGTCACACATTTTCACTGCAAAAGCCAAGTGTAAGTGACAGTCCCAGAGCTGAACAAAGTACTGCAGTAGTTCACTGACTAGCCCCTGGGTAACCCCACACAAAAATATTTTTGATAGATTTTTCTCAAATGGTGAAATCAATGCTTTCTCTCACTTTTTCTGCTCTTTTTACAAGCCGAAAAAACCTCCAGTGGCATCTCAAGTCACAAAGAAATACTCAAGTCTCATTTCAGCACCGTATTTCCATGCCCAATGTATCAAGGCATTTAGATTTTTCAACTCCTTTACAAAGGTGCTTACTGCACCATTTCATCTAGAGCTCACATTTTTAATTTAAGTGTCAGCACTAGATCTCATTTCCTCTGCTTCCCCTTTTCCCCTGTCAAGGTAGTAACATTCACAAGCAAAAGGACTACTGTACATAACAAAAATAGAAGTTCAGACTTCAACTAAATACCACAGAAATATAAATTCGAGCACGCACGTTGAGTCTGCTCTGAAACTTTTATCTGTGCCTTAAAAGAAAGGACACAGACACCTGAGCATGAACAAAACAAACAGGATTTTACATGACGGCTAAGACTCAAGTACATGGACTTTTCCATGAATGCTTTCTGTGAAATAGTTTCCCTGCAGCAAGAATGAATAGCTGGCTGGCTTGATGCTTTTTTCTCTGAGAATAAGTGTGTAGTTGTAGGAGCCTAACACAGTATAAGCAAGAGTAAGTCAGATATAACTAAGAAAAGTAAGAATATACCTTATCATTAATAGCTACTATTAGACTTAATGCCAAAAAGAGATCGTAAAATACAAAGATTTATAACTCAAATTTCTGTCTATGCTACAGCTACCAATAAAATACTTGCATTAGGCTGTACTCCTCCTTTGGTAAACCTTCTCCGCTGACAGGATCAGGACTCAAGACTGAAGCTAAACCTTCCTGGAATTTGCAAAGTCAGCGTGACAGAAAAAGGAAATCAGGAAAAAAAAAACTTACTGGACTAAACTCCCAGGATTCTCATGCTGGATTAAGAAAATACCAGATTAAGAATTTCAGATAAAAGTTCCTATTTGCAGATAAAATTAAAATAAAGGAAGGAAGGGAGGGAGGGAGGGAGAAAATATAAAATAATCTCTGCAATGTAATGAAGTGTCCAAAACAAAAATGTTACCTCTATCTTTGTACTCAAAACATGAGCTAAATTCCAGAGATAATTCTTATGGGAATAAAAAAAAAAAAAAAAAGAACAAGTGACCTAATGTTTGGTAACCCAAGCCTTACTGAAAATTGTGCATGTGGTTCACAACACTATTCAAGACCATTTTGTTTCTGGTACAAAGGAACTGTCTGTGAAATGATACCCTCATGACACTGGTCCATATCTTCTTAAGGTACTCATTGTAGGCCTACCTCCAAACATTTCAGCACATCAGTTCCATATAATGCTGCAAATACAACTGAGGGAAGCAATTTATACAAAGGCTGTCTGATCTGTTTCAAAAGTGTCTTCCCTGCTAAAAAGTATTATTTTGAGTGATAGCATTACTTACACATCATGCTTATACTACCTAAAAAATAAAATATGAAGAGCACTGAAAGCACTCAGCCTGCAGCCCCACCTCCTTTAATGCAAACACAATATACCATCCTTACTGAGAGTATGGCATTCTGCTTGCATTGCATACTTACTTATAAAACTGGGTGCTTCAAAAGGAAAACAATGGCCATCAGATGCTTAGTTACATGGATTATAGATAGCACTGAACTGAACAGAAATTTAGGTAACAATACATAAGGGTAAGCATAGGAGTAGACCTGCTATTTTCCAATGCTTTTGACTTATTTTCAAGCCTACCATATCTCATTCATCTTTCTGGAAGAAGGGAACCTCGAAAAACCACAGATTGACAACTATGTCTCATTAAAGGGTGCACAGTGTGCTCAGAAGTTTCCTTAAACAATGCAAGCTCTAAGAATCATGTGTTTTTCATCAGTCCTCTTGGCTCTTAGATTGGAAATAGTTTGAGAAGAGCCGTGTAGAAGGTACATGCTAGCTGACTAGGAGATAATAGTTGGCATTGCTGCGCCAAGTCTCTTCAAATTTCATAAAGGAGTACCAGGGCGTTGAGCACTTCAGCTCTTCTCAAAGATCACAGGTTAAATTCACGCCTGAGTTCATGCTTCAATGCTGAAACTGTACCAGAGCATAGACTCAAATTGACTGACACTGCAGACACACTTACAAAAATACCTATTTTTAATACAATTACTGGCCTCATCCAAAGTTGCTGAGGTCAAGAACTCTAGAGACTTCACCAGGTTTGAGGCTTGAGGCAACACCACGCAAATGCTCACTGACAGGGTAACACAACAAATTTTAGCGTATCAGCATAATATGACAGCATGGATGACACCTGAGGAGAAAAAAAGATATGCTTGGAGATTGTTGCATAAACATGTTTAATCAAAAAGAATGTAAAAGTGCTCTGTTTTAAGAACTTCTACTAAGGAAAATGTATTTAAATGTCTCAGCTTCTACTCCCTGGGTAATGAAATATGTTGTTTTAAACTTATTTGTCCAGAATTTAGTTTCAAAATTGTATTTGGACTATTAGCACTATTCTAAGAGTTTAACAAGTTTAATGTGTTTCTCTGTAGCTATAAACCAGTAATATTTGTTATTAAGGTTGGACAATATTCCTTCTTAAACCAAAATAAATGTAGCAAATCGATTACAATTCTTCAATGATCCATATCCATTTGAATGAGCGCTGCTTTACCAAAAGGCCCAGCGGAGTCACTCAGTCTACACATCATTAAAAAGGACTTCATGGACCTACCCAACTCAAAGGTCATTGGCTGACCGGATTTTGCTAAAACACTACTTTTAACAAAGATCACAATGCTTTGAGTCTCAAAATGAGAATGCTTGGTTACAGATATTCTATTTTGTATTGTACTTTATGTATTTGATTGGCAAACCTCAGAAAGGATCTTGCATGTTGCTGCAGTGATGATCAACAATGTAATTTTAAAATTAGATTTATTCATTATGGGTTTAATTCACTTTTCTCTGAATAAAGCCAGAGTAAATCAACTTATACAGCTGTGTGAGCAAAATATAACTCTCTTCTGGAGCAAGAAAGAGGCAGTAGAGTTGTACAGCAGACCTACACGGTCATAAGGCCATGGTCCAGAAGAGCATGGATGACCCACATGGCCATACGGCTCTGATCCAGAATGAAACGGCTTGCTCACCTGCAAGCTGAAGAAACAAAAACAGTATTACCCCAATCTAGGCAGATTGGTTTATTTTTGAGGCACCTTATCCATCTCTCAGACATAACCAGTTATCAGTATCTTTTCTGCTATAAAGTAAAATGCAGATGGCACAAACAGATACCATTTGATCTGCAAATATTCTCATATATTTTTCAAAAAACAGTCCCTGTTACACAGGATAATCTCTTTTACATTAAGCCCTAAAGAAGGCTAGCCAAAAGACATTTTGCTCACCCAGAGACATAACAGCAGTCACAATATTATTTCCTAGATGTTACTTTTGATTCAAGAAAGTTCAAAAAGTTATATTCTGGTGAAAGACAACCTTCCTAGAAATGTTTCATTTCACAAAATGAGAACCATCTGCCAAAGACACAGGATTATGTTAAAAGAGTAAAAGTAGCAACTTTTTCATGCAGCTATGGATTTGCTATTGATACATACGAACATATATAAATAAAATCCACACTTAGTAAACATGTAATACAAACAGCACTATGTAGATCTTAATTAGAATCAGAAACATTTTTTAAATTGCTTCTTTAAATTGCAATCATGTTTCTTCTGGAGCAATTTGGATTAAATCTGTCTGTTCAAGTATGTAGAATACCCTGTTTTCTAAAGCAATTAATTTACCCTGGAAAGTTCATAAGTGAAGCTGCTAGCGAACACTCAACACATCAATCATTACAGAGACCAATGTCTAATACATGGAAACAAAGCAAGGGCAAGATTAATACTACTCATATTTCTATTCTGATTTAAACAATTTACATCAATTTCACGTTGGTCAGCCACAGGCTAGAGCATGTAGTAGTAATACACGCTCATTCATGAACATGAATTCACATCTGGGAAAATCAAACAGAAGTAGTAGTACAAATACACACAGACTTTGAACTCTTAATCTTTTAGCTACAGTCAGGAAACATTTAGCACAAGTGCTGGGATGTTGTTTTGAAGATATAATATTCATTATATCAGTACAGATTTTATGTACAAATACATGACTACATCCAGCGGACCTAACAAAATTGTAGTTACTCTTTCCTGTGTTAACTTTACGAAGTTGTATTTTCCTTGTAGTTTCACTCCCCTTCTAACCTCCTGTGCAGCTTTATATCCTAAGTTTCCTTTGAATTGTCACAAGACTGCCACCAGTAGTGTTCCAGAGCTCAGGCAAAGCAGAAAACCATCTCTGTCCATCCAAATTCAGTTTCCCGTTATCAACATATAGAAGTGAGTGAAACTGGTTTCCTAAAATAATGCACTACAACGAATTTTCCAGTCCTGGAAACATGTGGCTCAACATAAGCAAAGGAGGGGCTCCGTTGAAGGAAGTTGCCCATATGCACTGTATTAAGCTTGTGCCTCAAGACTCTGGGACCTCTGTGCCCCAGACCTTTGCCTTTATTGGCAATACCAGCAAAAGCAGTTCTCACCCTAAGTTCATCTCACCACTGCCTCAGCTGTGCCAATGCATTGCAGAACCGTGCTCTGGGTGCAGGAGCCAGCTGGGTTTCAGTCAACTCCACCTAGAGGAAAGGTTGTCAAAATACCCAGCCCTGCAGCTCCTAGCCCTGAACAAAGGCCATCCAGTGCAAGGAGCTACCAACAATCATGGAGACAGAGAGCCTGGATGAATTTCACAGGCAGCAAAACTGCAGTGGGTTCAGTGACTAATTTGTGCTCTGCAGCAGACGAAACCCCAATGGCGGGAGTGGTTGCTCATCCTTCTGTCACACAGAGGTTGCCAGCCAAAGCTAAGAAAATTTAATCGTTCTTTAAAAGCTACTGCTTACAACCCGGGCTATTACGATAAAACAAAATATCCTGAGTTGAAAATGGTCATGGTTCAAGAGTTGTCTGGATGATTTTCACTTGCTCTTGGTGCCACACATTCCACAGGAGAGGAAGGACCACAGCTGGGAGAGGCAGAAGCAGCCCCGCAGAGCACGGTCAGCCATGAGTTAAAGCCTGGAGGCTTCATGAGACCCAGCTCCCTGGATCTGGACAGGGCTTCACCACAACAGCAACCAAGGGACACCTCACAGGCACAACTGGCAGGATTTATGAGTTGTTTGGAGTATATATGTGACTTGTTCATCCACGTGAAAAACATATGCCAAGGTCTTTTAATGAGGACTACATGCAATGTCTGATAAGAGAACAAATTGCTGTATTCCCTCTTTAGAGATAATCCGGACAGGTTGTCAAGCACGGCATAGGTCAATAGCATGTATTTTTATGAGATTTTTCATAAAACCGAGGAGAGGAACACAGCAAAACTCCTGTGAAAGAGCTGATGGCTCTTGTATTTTGACATGACTGTACTCTGGCTTCGGGATGATAAACTTTCTCACACATTTGATTGATGTAACTAGCTTAACTGATTAATCACTTTGCCTCCTAGCAGTTCCTTCCTGCTTATATCCAAGGAAACAGTCAATTAGGACTATAATTAATTCTTCCTCTCATGATGGGGTAAATTTGGAAGGTTGTGACCACATGAATGCAGGCAGTGCAGCTGGTTAATCTGCAACCCTGAGCCTCATGTTCCTAATGAGCAAACTACAGCTCTTGTACTTCAAACAGCAGACAGAATACCCAAGTCCTCTACAGGCTGTTTGGATACTTCCAAAATAACATGTGGAGGAAATACAGCATTTAATCAGGCAGTTACACTGGAAAATTACAAATGTGCTTTTATATCAAAGACACATTAATGGATAGCTCAACAGAAACCATCAGAAACTGCAAGACAAAACAAAACACTGAAAACTAGTATTGTTTGAACGAAACCAACTACTGAGTGTGCACAGCTAGAGAAATAGGATTAAAAGGTTTAGCACAAAGATAATGGTAAGCCTTATCCCAGATATACGGTAGATTCTTCATCATATTGTCAAAATCTAATCTAGCTGTAGTAAAATAAACTACACCACAACAACAGAACTTGGAAAGCAAAATTTCATCCAAGGAACCTACAGCCACAAGCTGTTCAAAACTCAGGCTACAGAGCTAAAGCAAGCCCTTCTGACCTTAAAGTGGAAGTATTCAGCAAGCATCTAAGGAAAAATTCAGAGACTATTTTAGTACTTTGACTGCACTCTTATAATTTCCAGTGATTTATCTGCATTACAGGAGTTTCCAGAAGATCTCAATCTGCTAACATTGACTCTGCAAAATGTAGAGACCAATTCCTCCAAGCTGTCATAAGGTTGGAGATTTTTTGGTTCTTCAATTCTTCACTATTTTTGTGAAGTAGTTTATGAAAACACATTTTACACATCTGAATACAATTCTGACTGGTCACACCATGTGAAATTCATATCACTTCAAATGTTTTAATGTATTTTTAATATATTTTTACATTGAACATGATTTGTCACATAAATCTGGTGAAGGCAAGAGACACGGGCAGATTAGCAAACTAGTGGGAATAAATTTATGAAATTATGAGTAAGCTGAAAAAGATGCCTTAATTAATTTTTTTTTGGAATAAGCAGAGGTGATACTGAGTTCCATAAATACACGTTTACCCTTAGAGTAATAGATCTGGATCAGACTTCAAACTGACGGGTTTGGTTTCCTGCCCAGATCATCTGCAGAGCAATTTCATGAAAGTACCACAATTCAAGAGAGAAACATGACAAAATCTTAACCCCTATTTCACTTCAGGTTTTTTTTTTTTTTTTTTTTTTTTTTTAAACAAAAAGGCAGAATTTACATAGTTTAATTTGGATCTGTACTTCACTCCTTGGAACATTCCAAATGGAAATACCATCAACATAATCCAAGTCAGCCTTACCTCCAGGCAGTCAGCTCTCCACTCTCCTCCTCCTTTTTCTTTTAATCCCAGTGAAAGGAAAAATTGCTAACAAACATGCTAAGTAACATACCAGTTCCGTATCGCTCATCATTATTTACACGGAAACACCAAATGGTACTTAAAATAATGATAATAGTGAGTTGGTAATTTGATCACAGATTCCAGATGATTTCCAATGTTTAAGGCATTAGCTACAATAAAGTTTGATTTATTATTACATTTTCCCTATTTATTCTCCCATGAATGGAACAAAACCCGTGTCACAAAGGAGCAGCTAAGACAATAACCTTTTATTACCCTGCATATGTATAAACATGTGCACCAAGGAAAGCAATGGATGTACTTTTAATTAAAATTCAAAATATTTATTTTCAATCAAATAATATTTTAAATAACCACTCTGAAAAAAAAATCACGTTAACTTCATGCCAATTTTTTTTTTTTTTTTTCAAATAACCAAACAGATGTCCCCATGAAATTTGCCATTATTCTTTCCAGGAGGACAGCAGCCATGCTTTTTCCAATAACTTTAACAGAGTTCGTTTCAATTCTGCTTTCCTGGATAATGTACTAGGAAAAAATGGGAAATCGCTTTCCTGAACATTTCTTATGCGGAAAATACCATTAAACCGATTTTCATTGATACTACAACAGATTGAGCAGGCAAATGCCATATTCTCTGTTACTCTATGTATGCATGTTCTTTACTTTTCTTAAAACTCTTAGGTTACTGCAATTAGTAGCATATCATACAAAAGATATTGCTGTATAGTTAGGTGGCCACAAATACACAAAACCTCTTATTATGCCTATATAGAACAGCGTCTGTCTACTCAGTACACACTACTTCAGTATAATTATTCCCTAAGTTTTCTATCATCAATGTTTTTTGTCTGTATTTTCCTATACATTCTGAAGAACATTACAGAAAAAATGCTGCTGAACTCTTTTTTAAGTTCTTATTTCTGAACTAAATTTGTAACAAATGTAAATGCAGCGTTTCCAAGTCCTTCAGGTAAGAACAACTACTACAGCTGTTCACAAAAACAGGGATCGAATGATGACGACAACAACAAAAAATAAAAACAGTGAAAATTAAGGAACATATTTTGTTGCTACCTATTGAATATTAGTAATAGGAAATGTAGCCAAAGCAAATTAATAATTAGATCTTTGTCAGGACAACATGCGAGGTGCACTAAAGACATTCTAGTATCAACCTAAACACCATAGAAAATGAATGTATTCTGCTAGGACATGGCTGACATCAATGCAGATTGGAAGCCTAGCAATCGAGCCCTGATTTTATCAGTGCTGAGAAATAAAGTCTACCTCCTGTAAGGAAATCATGCAAACAGGAAGTCTAAGGTACTGATCACTGTTGCAAGTCACTGATCTAACAGGGACAGCCTCAATACCTTGGGAAGCAAAGCCTGGGCTGGGAGCTCTAACAACTGCTTGGAAAAACTTAGAGTGGCCTCCAGGACCACCTAGCACTGCCAGCTAGATCGCTTCATTTTCCTTTGGTTGCAGACATTGCCAGCTGGTTGGAAAAAACAAAAACAAAAAACAAATCTGAGCTTAAACACACACCCCCAAGAGTCCCCTGTAAGTAAGTATTCAGTATGCTACTTCTGCCCTCAAAGAAGGCACATTCATTTAAAGCTGTCTTAAAGACTTCTGAAAAAAATCTATTTCCCCTTTGGGTCTGGCAAGTATTTGATGGGGGTATTGCCACTCTGGTGGCCAAGATACCCTCCCACAATCACTCTCCAACGTCTCCTAGTCCACATTTCCTCCTGCCCAAACCCCAACAGCATAAAGAGATAAATCATTTTCATGCCAGTTGGCTAACTTCTCCTATGGTTTAGTATCAGATCAACAGTAAGAAAATACGCAGTCATGTTTGTTTATGCAGTCACATTTGTTTGGTACTGTAAACAAAGTTGTAAATTGCCCCGCATATTTCTTGCAATCCTTTTCACAGTACTTACACTCTTTTTGTAACATCTGATTTAGGACAAAAGTAAGCATTTCAAACACTAGGCTGATAAATATTTACTTGCCCAAGCAGAAAAGCACAGGATAGTGAATGTACAGTTTTACAACAGCTATAAGGTATTCTAAAATGAAAGAGGTTTCTGCCTTGCAAAAGGTTCTAATTTAATAACAAACACAAATTACATGGTGTGGTTTCCATGTGGATCACTCTTACCAAGTTCTTAAAAATATAACTGTGAATCCCCTCCTTACAGAACCCCACCCCTTCACTGCACTACTAAATGGTCTCACCATGTTTTACTGTATTTAGCCCCACTGCTGCCTAGAGTTTTCAAGAACCTTATCCCCACATTACACCTGGAGAACTGGGACACAGAGGTTAAGGACTATCTAAATGGGTTTTACTATAAAATGTACATCCAGCAGGTAAAATCTCTAACAGATGCCTGCAGTACAGACCTAATCCATCAACAAACTGTGCCTTTAAGGATATAATTTCCTTTACAACGAAGAGCTGGAAGCAGTAAGGGGGTTATGATCCAAACACAAGTTCCTCTCTTTGCATTGACAGTCCTAATACAGTGCATACCAGAGGACCTAGGGGACTTAACCAAAACCACACACCCTGCTTTGTCACAGGCACCTCATTTAACTGAGGTCTAATAAATAATAGATTAAAGCCCTGGCCATGATATTGTATTTTCTCTTGCTGTAATTCTTGTAAAATTGTACAATAGGAAGAATAAAAAAAAAAATCTCTATGAAAGTAGATACAAAGATAGTATTAAAAAAAAAAAAAAAAAGGCATTAGAGCAGGACTTTGCTCAGATGATAGCTGCTAATGGCCAGGGCATGCTCCTCAGGGAGCACCATGAGCATCTCCTGAGCGAGTAAAGGAGACGTGAGTGCCTTGCCCCTACACAGTGCCTGGAAACAACCCAGACTCTGTGGGGTCCCGCAGCTGCTCTGGGCTAAGCGACCAGAGACTAGGGCTGCAGCAGAGGATGGCCAAAGACAAGGACCACAGGGCAAACTGCACAGTCCCCTGCTGCGTGATGAGCATCATCCACTGCTGGTTTAAATTTCACAGATTAAGGCAGTGCAACAGCGGTATTACTGAAGCAGTTTTGAGTCATGCTCTTAGGTGTTCCTGAGTTCCAAGATTTTCTGGTACTTTTCCACCAAAATAAGAAGGGTCTGATAGGAAGTGATCATCACAAACATCAGCAGCTGCTATGCATAGATGGTACTGATACGGAGACAGCTGGGTACACATTTCTGCGGTCACTTCCTTGATGAATAGAGTGCACTGTTGCACATAGAAATGGCATTGTGAGCCTTTCTGGAAACACTATAGGTTCAATCTTGATTTGAATGACTGAGACTTGTCTTTGAGACAGAACGACTCCAAAATCTGTCAATCCTTTTCCTACTGGCATTCCACTCCTAGGAAGGTGGTGGCTTTCACCAGCAGCTCTTCAAACCTGTAAGACACGCATCTGACTCTGCAGAAGGTCACCAGTAACACGTCAGTTAAGCACACAGAGAACAGAGGTTTTTAAAGGAGTATCTGTTCAGCTAGCTAGGTCCTTCCTCCAGCAGGAGCCAGAAAAACACATCCTGAGCCCTCTGGGAAAACAGAACTGCCAAGTGCTCTGGGTAGGCAATCTAGGACAGTTGGCAAAACAGCATGCAAGTGAAAGAGGAAATCTCCTCAAAGGCTAAATGGGAAAGTGGCAAAATGTGAGCATGCTGTAGTCCACTCCTGAAATGGCTTTACTGAAGGTGAGGTTAATGGGTCTTCCCCTTATCTATAGGATGTATTCTCTGCCCCCATAAGCTATCATTTAAAGAATCAACTAGTACTAAGCAAGCATGCTATTAGCTGTTGATACTTAGTAACACAGGAACAGAAGCCGCAGCCCTGGAATTACCAGGCCTCCTGATTAAGGACAGCACTGCAACTAACAGTGCCTTTGGCACTTTGACAGTTTCAGGAGGTTAGTGCAAATTTCTGACAGGATATGCACATCAGTGCTTGGCTGAATCACCAGCCAACCCTTCTGAACAACAAAAACAATAATTGTAACAGTCCTGTAGTTTCAGAAATATCAGCAAAATTATCAAGTTTGCTCACAAGGTATTGCTTCTGACCTTTAGATATGGGAGAGTGGGACAGCAGCTGCAAGTCTTGGACAGTTGAATTTCTCCATTGTACCAGCAAAATGAATATTCAGTAAAAGACATACTGGTGACCCCGTCAGAAAACACCCAAAACAACCAATACCCCAGTACCCCTGGCACAAAGAGGACAACTGTCAGTAACATGGAGCTGATGAAGAGAAACTCAGAGTCCCTTCTAAATTCAAACAACCTAGGTCAGTAAACAGAAAAGGCTCAGAGGAAGGACAGAGCAATTTCTTTCTGTAGAAACCACATTTATGCTCTGTGCCACATTCTGAATACTAAAATCAGTTATGGAGGTCTCAGCCCTCAGAAAACAAATCAAAACAAAATGAAAAACAAAACAAACACACACAACCCTGCAAAACCATCTCCACAAAAGCAACAATCCAAGCTACAGAAATTTGAAGGTACCACCTACATTAACCAACTACAAGCTTTTAAGGGTTGTTAAAACACAAGGGCAGAGATGCAAGGAAATACATGAGCAAAAGCAAAAGCAAGACAAACACAGGAAAATAATTTTCCAAGCTTCCTTCTACATTAGACCGTGGAACATCCTCATCGCATGGAACAGGGTGAACCAAGTTGGAGGGAACACTGGAAATACATACAGCAGAGGAACTTTGAAACCAGATTCTTCTAAAGGTTCTATCTGTCTTTAACACTTCTTATTCTAATATTATTCTACAACTAGAAGGTCTTATACAAGTGTTACACAATTATATAGTTTCCACATTTCCACTGAAACACGGATGGGATATTTGTCACTGCAAAGCTGCTTCTAGCAGGCAAGCTACAGTAACTCAAAGCAACAAGATAAACCAGGCAGATGTCAGAGCTCTCCCACTGAGTGCTTTAGTCTGAGCACTCAGTTTAGCAACATGAAGATGTTTTTGCTGGCTGCAAGAGGACTTCAAATGGCTTGTCTACAGAAATTACTTTAGAGGAATATTATACATGACATCATCCAACTACATTAAGTCAGTTCAATTACTGCTAATCAACTTAGAATATATCTGTGTAGTTATTTTTAGAGGTTTTACAGAGGTTTATTAGGAGAACATATTCTAGCACTCCCTTTATTAAGATGCCATGATGTTCAACTATTTTGAAATAGGACAATTTGATTTTGTATGTCTTTTGTGTAACATTGAGATTTCCCAACAGTTTTAACCTTTCTTATACTCCACAGGGTTAGTTACTTCTGAGGACAAATGTCCATTGATTAAGAATGAAAACATACTGGTTGCAGAGAATTTAATTAGAGGACAGACTACAGATTGCCAGGTCTAGCTATCCAGGAATTTGCCTCTCCCTTTTCATTTGAAGCTCAAGAAAAACAGTGAAAATCCTGACAGCACTCAAAGCAGTAACGTTTCTTGTTTACAACACTCACGGTAACATACGGTGTGTAAAGTACAGCAAAGTTCCCAATAAACACACTGGCATAGGCAGTTTTACATTTTGACACTGGATGCTGTTGGGATACAGGACCACTGGTTTGTCTGACTGAACAGAAGCTTAACGTTTTCTTCTGTGACTTGCAGGCGGAGCAGCTCCCAAGTCTGGAGCAGGGCACAAAGCCCAGTCCTCGTGCACTGCCACAGCTAAGGACAGCCAAGCTCCTTCCCCGCAGTCAGCGTGCCGTACTGCGGTGTCAGTACTGCAGCTGCACAGGGCTCTGTGCACCCCTGTGGGTACTGCGGTGAGTGCAGCTGTGCACGCAGCCTCGGCAGAACAGAGCCCACACTACTTGCTAATACGCAAAAAATAACCAGCATCACATCAGCATGGCAGATAGCGTACCATACAAACACCGAATAAGAAAACTTTTCAAATTATTATGGGAGCGGGGAAGCGGAAACCTTTTCCAACCTCTTGAGTTTTCACCCTCATTCTCTTTAGAGAATATATATTTAGAAGTTATTTTCTGCCTACCTATTCCACATGGACCTTGTCTTACCTCTCACGCCATAATAAATCAGGAGTGAATCCACAAAAATAATATTAACTTTACTTCACAAATGTTGCCTTAAGTTAAAGAGAAAGCAACTTTAAAAAAAAAAAAAAAAGACTCACCTTCCCACTCTACTTCCATGCACTTTTGAGGCTAGGTTTTATTACTCGACCAACATTTTTTAAGGGTCTGTTTTGCTTTCTATACACATGTAACTCCCATTACTGTCAGTGGAAATTATGTATGCACATCAGTAGCAAAACAGACTGCAGGATATTTAGCTCTCTAAGGTATCCATGTCCCCGTTACAGTCATGTTTCAGGAGAAAAGCCAACAAATGTATTTGGAATTCTGCCTTTAAACAAACACTATTTTACAACAGACACAAGTACAAGTACTGATTCTTCTAAATGGAAGTAATACCCAAGAGAGTTCTAGTTAAACCAATGAAAGAGTGAATTGACAGCATTTATCTTTCTCCAGTATTCCCAATGTTTCAGTTTCACACGATAAAAGTGGTGAGAAATATCAGGGAAAAGAAACAAAGACGTGATTTTCCAATAAACTGTACGCTGAAATTGTAAAAAAAATAAAAATAAAAATTACAGCAGTGCTTGAAAATAGCAAACAAGGCAATTGTGATATTTAGTTTACTAGAACTGAGTCTTTATTTACTATGTTCAGTGCATTTCCATTCGCATACCACAAAGAGCTTTTACGATATTAGATCTCTATCTCCATACAATAAGGGAAGAAACAAAGGGTGAAACGGTAGAGATTTGGCCAACAACTGAAACGACAAGGAAACCATGTTTCCTAACTCCTCATCGGACATCCATTCCACTGTAACACTTTTTGACTAGTCACTGTGATGCCAGCTCAGCAACCAGAATCCCATCATGCAGGTTACTCATTTCCACATAAGAAATCCCAATGTGCAAAAGCTCCCAACTCTGATGATAACCTGTTATTTCAAGTTCTTGTTATTTTTCACTGCATGAACAAGTCTCTTCATCTCTCCTCATATACCTACTGTTTTCATTCTAAAGCATCTATATACATAGCTCAAGTGTTCTTATATTTCCAAGCTTAACAGCAAAAAATGCACGTTGGCAGCACCATATTCATCACTGTATGCCTTCAAATCAGAGGAAAGCACTTGATTTCCAGTAAGAGCACGTCTTTTCATTCCACCACTAATCATCTGACACCACAGTGTTTTCCTCTAAACTACATTTAATTTTTTTTTTTTTTTTTTTTTTTTTTTATTAAGGAATTAAACCTAATCATGAATGCAGGGCCATAAACTACAGTGTCTTTGGGCATGGGCACTTGTCCTGACAGCTTGCTTACCATGATTACATGAGCAATTGTGGTTTCTAAAACTCTTTATTTCCTCAATGAACTTACTGCACTCCACAAGCCAAATGAAATTCTGACAGGGTCTCAAAACCAACACAAAAGGTGAGATTGAGCTAATGGGAGTTTTGCAGCTAAAATCTACAAAGCTTGATCCTATCCAAAGTTATTTCACTTCAATCACAAGGGGAAAATTCATAATAGACCTTAAGCTCCCTTTGAACACCTCTGTTTGAAAAAACAGACCCACATTAGCAGTGTATTAGAAGTTACAAATGCCAGTCTAGACATTACAGCTACAGCCTCCTTCTTTAATCTTCTCTGACTCATATATATCTGCATGCACCAGGTTGTGTTTGTCCACATGGTTTTCTTGGTAATTTGAATATCTCAAAAGACCCTGGCCTGAAAATTGCTCTATAAATATCCAGTGCATCAGTGTTACTTACAGAAGTGATTAGCTGAAAAATCTGAGCTGTTACTACCTTGAATAGGAAATAAAATGTCACTCAGCAAGCCATAAATCATGAAAGCTACTGTTTAACACCTCAACTACACTGCAAGTCAGAAAAATGTAGGCATACTATCTGGAAAAAAAAGCAAGTGTACATCTTCACTAATAAAACAAGGGATTGGTATGTTTTTGTAAAGTTTTTTTTGAAAAAAAACTTTTCACAATGTATCCTTCCCTGATTTATCCTAAAATGGATGAACATTTGTTGATGTGCTCATTCAAGGATTTACTACTTATTTATTAAAGAGGATGAGTCATAAGGATTGGTCCAAGCCCTCTGAAGGCAGCAGAGTTTGTCATAACATTTGTAGAAAACTTAGTGGTTATCTTATTTCCTACCACCTTTAAAAATAATCATAAAAGTAAGTCCTCCCTTTTCCCCCCTTCCAATCATTTAACGTTCTGGAACCAAAGAGAACTGCTTCATTCTCAAGTAACAACATTTTGAATTTGTAAGGGATAAGTCAAACAAATTTCTTTGATAAAACTCTTACTTATACTGGAAATACATCTATTTTAAAATTAATTTCACCACTGTCAATCAGCTTGCAAAGAAACAAAAACTCAACATAGATTTGTTGGCACATCGTATAGTTCTCTTTAAGGCATTTGTTAAACGGTGTAGCTACACTGTAATAATGCTTTTTAATGTAAATCTGTTTATTTCATTAGCGTTTTTTCCCCTATTTTCAATAAATCTCTTTTGCATGTGGTAGCAGTGGAACCACTTAAATAATACAACTCCCATTCTGTTTTACAATGACTGTGAAGGAATGGCATTGAATTTTTATTTATCTTTGGCAGAGCTGATAGAGATGTATAGCATGTTAAAATGTTTGCATTTTAACACCCATAAGCTACCATGTTTCCCTCTTTTTCACAGTAGGAATGATGCACAATGATCAGTAACAGAGTTTTTGATACATGGATCCAGCAGTTTTCTAATAAATCAAACAGCCTGATGAAGAAAGATATCTTAAGTTGCATTGTTCTCAGGAAATTAAAAATGGTTCATGCCACATGATACGTATCAAGAGTTGTGAGTAATTATAATCATTGCATAGCAAAAACATTCTACTTCATAGGTTTTTTTATAGTGTCCGTGACTATCATATCTAAACGCTGCCTAAGTAAATTACTACTGTACTCAAAGATTAAGAGTTGCTGTAAGAGAAGCATCTGGACTCCGCATCTGCCTCCAAAGGGAGCTTCTCAGAACAGGTGTCTCCTCTTAAATTTTGTCTTGGACACGGTGTTTTACAAGGTGTTTTAGAGATTTAAAGTAGGTTCCTCCTGTCTCCAGCCAGCCTTTTCATCACCAAGTTTCCCCATGAGCAAGGAGTTTGAGCCTGAATTTTCATGTGCTTTACTTGGTCTTGCCAGAAGCATTACGTTGCAAGAAAATCAAGGGTAACGATCTTGGTCTAGACCAAGTCCACACTCAGTAGAAATGCTTTGTTGGTCACACCTCTGCATACACAGTAAACAACATCACTTCATAGACTCAGCCTTCTCTTCTCCAAGCAGAACAAGCCAAGTGTCTTCAGCTGCTCTTGATGTCATCCCCTCTAGAACTTTCATCATTGTTGTTGCCCTCCTTAGTGCACACTCTAATAGTTTTAAGTCTTTCTTACACTGTGGCACCCAAAACTGCACACAGTGCTCGAGGTGAGGCCACACCAGCGCAGAGCAGGACAACCCCTTCCATCAACCAGCGAGAGGTGCTGTGCCGTCAGACATGATATGCTTAATGCACCCCATGATGCAGTTGGCCCTTTTAGCTGCCAGGGCACACTGGTGACTTGTGTTCAACTTGCTGTTGCCCAGATCCCCCTGGATACCTTCCCATGGAGCTGCTCTCCAGCCTCTCATCCCCCAGTCTGTGTGTACATCCAGGGTTGCCCCATCCCAGGGGCAGAAAACAGCACTTGCTCTTGCTACATTTCACGTAGTTGGTGACTGCCCAGTCCTCTAATTTGTCATGATCTCTCTCTAGAGAGATCTCTCTTTGTCAAGGCCTCTCAACAGCTAATTTAGCTAATTTAGATACTAAGCCAATTTAGTATCATCTGCAAACTTGTTTAGTATGCATTCTAGTCTGGCATCCAGATCCTTCATAAAAAACATCGAAGAAAACTGGCCCTAAAACAGAGCCCTGTAGAACTATACTAGTGACTGGCCGCCAGCCCGATGTAACCCCATTTACTATAAACCCTTTGAGCCTGACCCGCCAGCCAATTGTTCACCCAATTTCTCTGAAGCAGACAGCAACAACAACTACTTGGCTGTCAGGCAAAACAACTAGCTTCTGCGTATCAGAAGCAACGTCAAGTGATGAACAAGGAAGTATGGATGGAACTGTCAATTGAAGAGAGCTAGGTACAGCTTGTTTCTAAGAAAAATCACCCCTCTGAAATATCCTTCTATGGCTTGCTATTACATCAGATTTTCCTTGTTCTTTTGCTGCAGCTGTCTTTGAAAAGAAAATAAACCAAAAAGCAAACACAGGTGTTTACTCAAGGATCAATTCACCTGCTGTTCTGCTGCTCCACCTGCCCCGTCACCTCAATACCAGCTCCAGCCTTACAGCTGGGATGACTCATCTCTGCATGAGTACATTTTTCAATGATGCATTTTCAGGTGCTTGTTTCTGCAAAATGAGAAGGAAGGATAAAGACCTTTCCTTAATACCACATCACTTGTCCATTTTGCATCCATCTTTTACCTTCTTTTTAAGCACAAAAAAAAGCACAGTGGTTGAATCCTGTAGCCTTCTGAATGCCAGGCTGATGTGCAATTCACCCCTTTGTAATGAAAGGCATCATAATTCAAGGGCATCTGCATCATCCTCCCCCAGATAACAATTTACTGAGGCAGCGAAAGGGAAAGAGCTTTCAAAGTTTGTTGCAAAATTTTTAATCTGTGTTTGAATGGAGTTGATGGATTTCCAGAAGCAGAGTGGAGTGATCTGCTTTGAATTAGCCATTATCTTTTACATCCCTCCATGTTTCCTGTCATCACAAAAGAAGATGAGTTACCCTTTAACTTACTGTAGAATAATCTCTGACTACCAGCAAAAGGGTAGTTAATGCTATTGGCAAGGATGATTTAGGAGACTATTTCAAAGCTCGGTTAACTATAAAAACAGAAGTCCTTCTAAAACAGCCTCATTCATTCTGCATACTGAGTGTGAGGAAAGCAGAGCTTAATATTGCAACTGTTTGGAGATGTGACAGCACGACGAGAAGTGGTCATTTCTTTTCCCACCACTTTCTCACTGACAAATGTGTCCAGCTTGCTGACAGGAAAAAGTGTTAATCAACAGTTGCTAAAATATGACACCTAAAGTATATGACATCAGTGCCCAGAACTGCCCTGGACCAGATCTGGCAGGCTTAAGCGTACAGAGAGGAAATCCTTACCTTCCAGATTAATCAGACTAATCCTTACTTTGCAGATCTCCAATTTAAACAAACCAAGCCAAGTAACCTGACAGCTGCAGACAGACCAGACAAATCTTTAGTATTTGAAAAAGGTTTGATTTTAAATGTAAGCATATTTTTAAAACTCCTATAATGAAAATGGCCATTGTTTCAGAAAACTACTTGAGTCTTTTTTTTTTTTTTTTTGTCCCTAAACAGCAGCAAGTCAATGCCCTGAAGTTCAGTGGTCAGTCTGAAGCTTTTGTTTGCTTTGACTTTTTTCTTCTTGAATGGATTTTCTTATACACTGTTAAATATGCATACTATTTTTTTAATGCAAAACAAACAAACAGACAAAACAGAGGAGCAAGTAAGCACTTCATATAACATCTTTTTAAGACAACAGTATAATGACCTGCTGTATTCAAAACTGGTTAACAAAAACTTGGTTACGGAATATCACCTACAACAGAGGTTCCCTGAATTTTGTATGATGATACCTCTCGTAACCCTCATTCTTTCTCTTAGAACAACATGCACGTTTATCACCAATACTGTAATTGCAAGCACTGCTGAAATAGTTGACTGCATGGTTACTTCATGGATAACTATGGCTAACCATCGACAATGTGAGGCCAATAGTTCAAGAAACAGAGAGCAAAATGTAACATATTTTCTCTGGATATTCAGCTGCCAGGAGCACAACACAAACACCAACATCAACAGAATGACCACCAGCATCACTGCATCATGTACTGAGATAAAATATGACTTAAGCACCACCACCCCACAGAGTGAAACAAAGCAAAACCTACACACACTTGGTTGCATACTTGACAAGTTCATTCTTAATTTTATGAGCAACCCAGAGTTCTGCAAATGCAAAGTACCTTAAACATACCTGATTCTCCCACAGCACTTAAAAATTACAGTAATGTTAATTTAGTGAGATAAAATCAGAAAGACGTTCCATGGGATTAATCTAATTTCTAGCAGACTTATGTCAGTCTCCATACTCTCACTTCATATATTACCGTATAACATCTTGTTACTTAAATAAAGAGCCACTGCAACACTTCCATATCTTACTCCACTGGTCAGATTGCTGGTTTGAAGACCCTATTAAACATTCACCTACCTCTAGCAGTGATCATGATGTCCATCACTGACTGTCCATTTGTTTCTCATAAAGGCCAGATAGGTAAATTCTTTGCCTAAACAACTCCACTAAAATGATCAGCAATGAGGGAGTTGCCAAGGACCATATTTAAATGACTTTTAAAGACTTCAATGTTAAAGTCTCTGAGATAAATGGGGAAATACCTCCTCTTTCACATTTTTATTCCCAAGTAATTTGTGAACCCAAGTAATTTGTGAAGTTGCCACTGAATTTAGTTTTCATTAATTAATGTTGGGAAAAACTACCATGATGGAAGGAATGGAAATCACTCTCAATGTACATGTTCTCCTGAAGCAAGCATAGCAACTTGAAAAGGAAAACAGAAACTAAAAAACCCTTCTATTAATAATAGTGGCAATTTCATTCTTGTCTCAATTATTTTACCATCTGCAGGCTAAGTCTAGAGGAAAAAACAATCTTCATTAATTGATGCTAGAAAAGACTATGACCCCATTAAATACACTGGTGAACCATTATATGAAAATCTTGCCCATTTTGCTTTTGACAGTACTTTGTGCACTGACAGCTTCTTGTTCTCACCTTCACAGAGGTCTGTTTTTCCCAGTTAAGTAGATCTGTCATCAGCAACAGAAAAGAAACAAGCATTTTAACACTAACTTTGCTGGAATGTCCATAAGCATAAACATACGTGGAGAAGCTGGAGTAATTTATGAATTTATGAACTACCTGCAGTAATTTATGAATTTGGGCTTTTTGTTTTATACAATTATTTTTAATTTATTCACTCTTTGCGCAACTTAACTTTTTTTTCATCTTTTCTAAAGCACCGATACATTAAGACATCTGGGGGGGATTGGTCAACCCAAACTACATATAGGCTTCTAAAAAGCACAAGCACAAAAAACTTCTGCTATTTGTGTTTCAGGGTACCCATTCCTTAATACATGAGTGTATCCACTTCTTATCTAGTGGTATCTTAAAGTCTTAATTAAAATTGCCAAAAGGAGATGTCCATCATGAGCATGGAAAGATGTATTTGTGTATTCTCTAAGTCAACCCTGTAAGAATAATGCTCCTTCCTGAAAAAAGACTTAAGGCTCAAGGTTTTCATTCTATTACAAAATTGATGGTGTTCACAAGCAATTCAAAATCAGGGGTGAGGAGGGAGATGAACAACAACATTCATCCCAAACAAAATTCACACGTCTAAAAGTCACAGATGCTGTTGACAGCGTCTATTCTCTTTATCAGAACATTTGGAAAGGTAATCACATAGCCCAGTACAATTTCATTTTGAACAGCAGTTCCACACATTTGGAGGTTTCTGTCCAAATCCCAGGGAGGTTGACAAGGTAACAATTCTGCTTTAAATGAAAACAAACTAGGATTGAATTCAGTCCTTGGAAAGGAAGAATATAGTCTATTTCTTCTTACTGATTTTCTGCCTCTTGTCTTTAGAATAGGATACAACATACTGTTATGCCATGCTGGCAACTACATGGTAAACAAGTGTCTTCAAAATGGGAAATAGGATAACATTATAGGATTGTACCATTACCCCCCATGGTTTTATTTTGTAAAACACCATCAGTTCCTTCCACAATACCAGTGCAGCCAGCCAACAGCAGCTAAGTAGCTCATGCCCTAAACTCCATTTTAAATTACACGCATTTAAACTTAAACAACTTAATTTGAAAATGCTGTGGAATTACAATGAATTTAGTGTTGCAGAACCAACAATGAAGAAGTACAAGATGAAGTTATTCAAAGTTTATAATTTAGCAAAGATTTTATCTGTGCTGATAAAAAGGAAAACTGCAGAAGAATTCTCAGCAGCAGAAGTCAGAGACAAATGGTCCTGACAATTACCAATTAGGATTCAGGGTGTAATACACTGATGGTAGAGTTACAATCCTGGCACTGATTTTGCACAGTCCTTGTGCTATTATTACATTCTCATTTAGTCCTAAGAGCTCCTTACCCAAACCATAAACCCAATTTAACTCTTAAGAAAATATATCCTCAAATCCTATGTCTGTTTCAGTAAGTTTTATCACTCCAATGCATTTCCCTCACTGAAGAAAAGAGCTCTGCCTCTATTCATCTGGGTGACAAATTTAGGCCATAGGCACATATAATTTTTTCAAGGCCCTAATTGGAAATGCTCAGTACCAGTGTGCAGTCCCCAACTCATTGCCTGAGATTTGCGAACTCTGAGCATGGTATTAGAACTTGATTTTTAAAAAGACAAGGACTACCACATATCAATTATATCCCCAGGGAAATTCTTGAAGACCCTGGAAACCAGAAACTCCAGAAGCTCGCCTTGACATCAAAGGCATCCAGCTCCTGTCTATTCAGCTGTTGGTGATTAACAACATACGTATTTTGAGACTGACTCTCAAATTGCATTGAACACAGACTCAAGGTATCAGCTCTCTTAAAGAGCACTGATTGATCAAACACCAGGCATTAACTTCAGATATACAAAGATGGTATTCATCCTATTTCTTACACCCTAAGCACAAACTTGTAAGTCAGAAGTTTCCTTCAGAGGTCATCTAACTCACCCAAAGCAGGACTGACTACGCATAACTGAACTCAATGCATTCCTGTCCTACCTGTTCTTAAAATACTCCTAGTGACAGAAATCCCACAGTGACTGCAGCCTTTGTGAATAAATATTGCCAGTCATTTCTACCTTTCTTCAAAATCAGTATTTCTTGAATTTCTTGTTACTATCTTTTGCCTTCCAAGAGGTATGAAAGCCAAAATGTACTATTCAAAACTGGATACTGGCAGTATTCATCAGAAGATGAATGTCACTGTGCTAGATGGAGTTTTAGCGTAACTCCACATGGTAATTCTTGCATCAGCACCACCACCAAGGATCAACATGGAAAGAAGAAAAAATCCCATCTCATTAGGATTCTTAGTGATAGAGCACTTCACAAAGTAAGGAAAAATCCTTGTTACCAGTCTCTTCATTATTCTGATGGTAACTACTTAGGCCAGTAAGTAGTTACCATCAGAATAATGAAGAGACTCAGTTTTTGAGTCCCAAACTCAGTTTAAGTACTTCACATACATTTCCTTTATTGTCTCCTAGAAGTCATGTCATGGACAAATAAACCCTGAAAGGCTAGAAGTACAGAATCATGTAGCTTACAATCTGCTTTCAAATTGTCGGGTAGTTAGAATATCTATGTCATGATGCCAAGATTTCCTGTGCAAAGACAAAGAGTAGAATTTTTTGGTGCAGTGAAACAGAACTCCCACCTAGCTGCATGATGTTAGAAGGCAAGGCTTCAACAAATTTTTGGAAAAATATTGTCAACATACAAACCAAAATGGAGCCTGCGGCAGACAGAAAGGGAAAGGGGGAGGAGGGGGAGAAAGAGGGAAGATAAAGGAACAAGTAAAAATCTGAGGCCTTCTAGTCTTACTTTCTTTAGACATTTACTGCCCTGAAACTTCTGGTCCAGTTTTCATTTCAAATTTTAATAGACTAAAATGTAAGAAGAGAAGTAGTTAAATAAGGACCTTTACCACAACAATAACAGGCTGGATCAATACTATAAGGAAAAAAAACATGTGTTTTTTTTTCTTTTTTTTTTTTTTTGTTTTTAAACAGAGGTTTTATGGGTAATTTATGCAGCCCCTTAAAGATATCCTCCTTGCTGAATTAACAGCAATTGTTTTAAATGATGTTTTAAACATATATAAATATTATCAAATACAATAGAATCTGGAAAAATGTACAGTATAAACTCTCACTGCCCAAAAAAGTCCGTAGCAAAGCAATTTAGGACAACTCTTATGCTCTTCTCCAAGGCAAAAATTGAGCAAAGCAATAAAACTGTTTAGAATGCTTTCTCATTCAGAGTGTGTCAGCAATGCTGAATTGAAATGCGCAATAAAATTTATATTGGAGCTATATTGTTCATCCCTCATCACTTCAAAACCTATGTGTTCAAAAGCAAAATTTAAACAGTCAAATTGCTTTTTTTTCCTTAATTGGGATGAGTCATTGTACAGAAATCATCTCCCTTGGTCCTTTATGTCTCAGCAATATCCACAGCCTCAACTAGAGAAGCCTTTACCCTGAATTACTCAAAAGCAGTAACAGGCAATTATAATTTCTTTGTATTTGTTTCTGTATTTCTTTCCAAAGATAGTGCTTCCAAACTAGATGGATCCTTTGTATCCAGGGTGACATAGGAAGTCTGAGATATTACATTTAATTGTAGTGCGTTACTAATGCACCAGAAAAACCTGCTTTTTGGAGCCATGACAGTTGTTCATCTATGTACACAACAGAAGAGGGTTAAAAAAAAGAAATCTGTCACCTAAATGTGCAGCTACAGTTTTAACTTCGGGAATGTCTATGCAACTCAGTTTAGAGCACACAAGCCTATTTTAAAATGCTTTGCTGGGACAGGTTAATCCTAAGCACATGCCTATATTCCTTGCTAAAACTGATGCTAATACCTCAGAGAGGTGAGAATGCTTGATTAAAGGGCTTTCCAAAACAACATTCTGAATACGAGAAGTGCCAAAAAAATATTTTGTTGGTGTCACTAATAATAAGCATTGAACATTTGCTCCAGAAGTTCTATCAGATCCTTGTAGTTATCATAGTACAATCTCACATGACAGAACCAAAACAGACAATGCCCTTTACCCAAATCCACTCATATTTCCCTGTCAATTTATTTTTTTTTTTTTTAGAAAAAGATCATTTTCCTAGTAAAATCCACCAAAATTTTAGGTCCTCTCCTGATTAAAGTTTTTTATCCTCTTCTTTCCACTCCCTGTTATTTATATTTCATGACCAGCACCCTTCCATCTTACAGTCTTGCAGACCACAAAGCAATGGCAATGTAATTTAGAAATATTTTCATATAATTTGCCAGTGTCTGTTTTTATTCTTTATAAAAGAAAGCTTGATTACAGCCCTAGAGTACATACACATTTCAAATCCTCTCCTGCTTTGAGATGACTGTCATTATGTATAAATCATTCTATACTGGGTATTCCCAAACAAACATGCATAATTCATTTCAAACAAATTCAGCTATTTAAAGCCATACATGAACACTATGGGCTAAGTTTATTTAAGTCTAGCTCTTCTTTGACTTTATGTTCTGTTTTATTTGTATTAATCAGAATTCTTTTGTTCCCCCTCCCTTCTGTGCCAATCCACAGGAACACTGGTGGCCAGTATCTGTCTCCCAAACACATAGCAGCGATACAAAAAGTTATTTTCAACCTGTGAAGTAATTGTTGAGGAACAGTAAGGATTGGGATTATAACCTTCAGAATCAAATCCATTCTCACCAACATTTTGTAAGCTACTCTTATGTCTTACATCCTCACTTCTCTTTGCATAAATACTTTTCAGTGTCCACTTGTAGATAATGGGATATCGAAGGCCACCTTACCAGTAAAAGCAAAAGAATCCTGAAGCCAATCAGTATGGAGGTATACTCTTAACTGAGTCTACGTGAACTGCTCTACAACAATCTTGTTAGGCACCATTCTCAAAGTCTCAGCTCTTGATAAAGGAATGGCACCTGAAACTATGTATCTACTCTACAGAAAAAGAGAGAAACTTCTTAGTGCCTTTAAGACACCGCGATTTAAGTCTCATCTCCAAGACAGCTTTGGAATGGTGCGGACAGGAGTAATGGCTGCCTGCTCTAACTCAGTGGCGAAATGTGTCTGTAAGGGGTTTCTGAGCTACATGAAATTCTGGCCTACTGATGTCAGCATGACTTTTGCCATTTCACACAAAGAGAACAGATAATCTAATTGTCCATATAAGAAAATTTGGTGTCTCTGAATTAGGAAAAAAACAATGTTTAATCCTATTATCTGAGAGTAAAATTTGTCTCACTTAGAAGAAAGCCATAATGGACACTAAAAAAAACACCCATTACAGCAACACAAGCAACTTTGTTATATCAGTTAAATATAATGTTTAATTAGTTTTCTAAATGCATACACTGAAAAGCCATTAGACAACCATTAGAAGTAATATATCCATTTTCTTTTTACAATCACCTGATTTAGTTAGCCAAATTTCTAAAGTAATTCAGTCAAACAACATTTTTGGCAATATTATCCCAGTAAAGCTTATGATTCCCTTTTTTGATTGTGATCACTACAATTTTCCCTTAAGCTTTAAAGCACTGATGATCATTTTTAGTTCAGCAGATTTACCTAGCATCTCTTTTAGGTTAAAAGGAAAACAAGACAAAAGAGCGTCCAGTACAGTTACGGTTAGGAAATCTGACACTATTTGTGGTTTTTGTTTGTTTGTGTTTTGAAGTGATCTTTCTAAAAAAAAAAAAAAAAAACATTTTTGTGTTCTGTGTACATGGGGGGAAGAAGACAACGTATCTGAAGAATAGGATAGCTGTAGATACCTTTAAATGTACTTTTAAAACCCCTCTGGATATTCACTCCTCAGCTGATATACTATTTTACTGTTTATTAACAAAAATTTCTTAATAACCTTATTAACTAGCAACCTAATAAACACTAAAACTTGTCAAAAGGTTCATGCTGTAGCGAGTTTGCCAAAACATTGTGGAAGCAGCCAACAGATCTCACTGACGAAGGACAAAATCTGGTTGTAAAAATGAAGCCTCTGAATAGTTCTTACTCTACAGCTTCCTCCAGCTTCTCTGATGCTCTGTTTTTGCCTAATTCATGTGCCATTGTAGAAATTCTGTAAAGTTTTTCAACACATTTTCTTCACTTTGTGCCAGCCCCATAATACCTTGGGTTTATGTTATATACAATCAACAGTATATATGATGTGCAGAGGAGGGTTTTATTGATGGCAGCATTCTACTAAAGAGAAAACTAGAGATAGAGCGAGACACGGAGCAAATCTGTAGCACAGCTGTTAAATGAACTTGAGTCCTGATCTAACCAAAATAATATGCAAACCTCAAATCTATCCTTCTCCTATGGTAATTGCTGTATTTATCCTTGCAATGCTCCAGTTGTTTGCTTTCCAAAATGTAACAGTTTTAAATAAAAAAAAAAAAGTTCATCTGGAGAATAAAAAATTTCAAAGTTTATTTTGAATAACGTAGTGTATTTTAATGTTCTGCTTCTGCCAAACCAAGGGTAAGTAAAAAGTAGGAGCTAAGAGCAGTTCCTGACCCTGCACCACAAACATGTCAATGCTGAAACAGCATGATATGAATATAACACCTTGTTCACTTCAGCAAATTACTGTCCAAGTTAAAATCGTTTTTGCAACATTACAAATAGACGAACTCAATCAGCAGTGCTGGGCAGTTTGTTACATTTCATGAACAAGAGACAATTCCAGTTGATCACCAGCTGGTAACAACACTCTTGCTCCTGCCGGAAAACTTAAGGATACCAACGTACAAACGGAGCAAACCTGCTCTTCATTGCAGATGGACTCCAACCAACTTTTACACAAAGGGGCTCAGCAGAAAACACTGAGCTCCCCTAGTATTTTTCCCAACCCATGGCACTTCGGTGTTCGCTACCTCACGCTATCGGGGAGACAGCACCCCCAAAGGAGTGGGAGCTATGGATTCTTGCTTACTGACTTCTTTCACCTGTTGATTTATCTCCTTTTCAATATGCTGAGTGCATCAAACCATAAAGTTCCCAGATGAGATATAGAGGAGAGATCTACTGACTGTTTTCCCCCAAACAAGTTACCTCATTCCAATCCTACACAGACCAGAATTTGTACTTGCCTTGTTACCAGCCTGAGCAGTGGTGCCAGGAAATCAAGTACATCAACAAACGAACAAATCCTTTCCCTCCTGCCAAGGCCCAAAGCAGGGAGGAAGCGGGGAAAGAGGGAGTGAACAAAATACATGTTTTCTCATCAGTCCTGTCTGTTGTTTCAGTAAAAAGGAGATGAAAAATAGCAGACTGTAATGTAACACACAGATGGAAAACAGAATGCTGGCATACTACTCAATATGTATCTAGTATTCAGGTGCTGAAGCAGCACTGGCATATGAGCTGACTGCTTATGTTAATACTACAAGAAATCTTCTCTGTTAATCAAAGCTTAATGAATGTGAGTTTTAGCATTAAAATGCTGTCCTTTCATAATCTTTGTATTAATTTCCTTTACACTGTCTTTATGTTAATAACAAAACCCATGAATGAAGCCAAAGACCAGCAGCCCAACAGAATGACTGGCAGAACTAATCAAGCCAATGCTGAATATTGCCCTATAACACACAGTGAGAAGACAAGGCAAATACAGGCATCTGACGTACAGAAGGTACAGCAGAAACAACAATGGAAAGGAAGGGAATTACATATAGCACAAAGATGGGTCCTATTATCATGGTTTTAACACCTCTCCCCCACAAAGAAAAAAAAAAGAACAGTTACATGACTATTTGTGAAATTGAAAAGGCTGCAGGTTATGAACTTAAATGCAAAAGTTTTTCTTGTGGAAGGTGAAGAACCTAGCGATGGGAATCAAGTGAGGAGAGATGCAGATGGCGCAGGCACGTTTCCCAGAAGTCAGGAAGAGTGCTGGGGTTAGCCCTGCCACCAGCTCTGAGTGAAGCAGCAGCTTCATGGCCACACAGGCGGCAGCTGGGGACCTGAGCGAGGGGAAGCACTGGCTCCACCAGTGGGCAGCTAGGTGCCTGGAAAAGAGATGGTGCTTAAGATACTATACCTAGGGACAGAGAAAAATAACAACATAGGAAAGAACTAAAGTCTCTTTTTGATATTTCTTTTCCTCCTAAAAAGAGAAGCGGAGGTTGAAATTTCTTCTCAACTCCTATGTCCTCTCCAAACGTGACATGCAAGATCTAACAAAGTTCCTCTTACTTTTCTCCACAGATTCCATTTTCCCTTGCCCTACAGTCAGGAATATAATCTAAAGAAAATAAAATGAGAATCACATATTGTCTGACTAGATCACTGCCAAAATGGCAGGCACACAAACAATTTATGTCTATCCAAAGCCTGGTCCTTGACTCAACTCAGTGGCCTGTGCTCCACCATTTGATCTGATTAGCAGATCAAACCTGCTAAAAAAAAAATTTCAGACCTGTTTTGGTCTGAAAACATTAGTGCAGAGGTCATCTTTTTTTGGAAGAATCACATAGGTGTTTGTTTTTTTTCAAAGGAAAACATCCTTTTTCTATCAAGAAACACAAATATTACATTAAATATCTAGAGTTAGGGGAGAAGAATGTCAATATTTGCACAGTTGGTTTCTAAAGTCTGTCCTTCATCTGAATGCATGAGTTTAGCCAGAACTTGTTGTAAATTAGAACCAGTCAAAATAAAACATTAACAGTAACCCTAGCAGTATGAAAGTGCACAGTAAGAATCGGTCACAAATAGTGCTTAAATGAATACCAGAATTAATACATTCATCAGTAGTTTCAGATCACAGTCAATAAAAGTAAAAGTAAAGTTTTAAATAGCTTGTATTCAAGACCAGTTGTGTTCAAGTTGCATCCCTGCTAATTCCATGTAGAAGCATGTTTCCCTTTCAATCTTACCAAACATGCATAATGCAATGCTTAAAAACTTGATTTTACTGAAAATAGATCCTTTAGAAAGTACTTCCTTTGATAACAAAAATTAATTTCCAGATTAGACAATGGTACTAAGTGTATCCCACATCCCACTTCTGAAAAAATATTCATATTCATTCTATAACAAAAATCTGCATTTCTTTTAATTGATATTGATGAAACAACAGTAAGGCTTAACCCGACAAGAGTTATTGCTTTTATTTTTTGTATTTCTAGGCTGCCTCATGTCAATATCAGTGCCTGCAAGAGATTCCCACATCGCTCATGGTGCAGAAGCAGCAAGGCTGCAGCCTTTCTGCTTCAGAACATGTGGTCCAGTGCACTTCCCAAAGCCTGCCAACAGAAAAGAACCAGATCCAATCCTTGCAACCAACAGCATGCTCACCAGATTGATTAATCCAGCTCACTTGGTAAAAGGCAACCTTATCCAAGTTTAAAAAATCTCTGGGTTACCTGCGAGTTCTTAAGAACTACCACAGTTCAAACCTTTCCAAAACGCCACAGGTGAGATAAACCAAAGACGCACCAACAGGAGCTGGGTGCAAGGGTATCACCATATATTAACCTTGGGTGGCAGTCCTCTGTGGCCAGGTCTAACACAGGTGAGAGAGATTTCTTCATTATGTCCAGTAAGGGCATGGCATACTCAGCATTGAAGAAACTCCATATTTCCCCTAGGATGGAGCTCAACAAAGTTTGACTGCATTCCTTCCTCTGCCAGGGCACCGTGGCATCACACACAAGCTCTCTTTCTCAACTGGCACTCTTTGCACCTTGGGATTTTGCTAATACCCCCAAGACATAACGACTGATCTCAGTCCTCTTGTCAACTCAGCTTTTATTACATAAATAGGAATTAGAGTCACACATCTAAACAATGTGAAACAGTGCTTCTCTAGCAGCAGACACCCATACGACATTGCTAATATGCTAGACTTCTTGCAATGACTATGAATACAATTACTCTGAAGTGCGATCTAAATGTATACAACTTTTCTTCCCCATGGTTTTAGTAAAAATTAAGGGGAATTGAGCATGAAGCCTCACCAGCCAGAGCTGAGAGAGTAAACAAAAATAATATTTATGGTAAGTATAAGCAAGTGGTATTAAAACAGAAATCTACTTGGCAGTCTGTCCAACTCAAATTAACTTTTGTAATAGTCTTCCAAGCTATGGAGGAATCCAAGAGTTAACACTTTATGGTCATGTTAATAACAAGTCTCTCACTGAACTGATATCCATCTGCTTAGGTCCAATACTTAAAGAAAGGTTTAGATATCTACCTGGAGTAGGGAGAAGATACAGAGACAACTCCCTTCCCCACCCAGTTAGAAAAGTAAAATCAAAGACAGTCCAATTGAAAGGGATACATTGGAGGAGAAAAAACAAAACAAAACAAACAAACAAAAAAAAAAAACAAAACAAAACATAGGAATAAAGCAGATTAGGAGGGTGGTCTAAGCATCCATTATGTTTAGTACACATAATATTCTGGGGGATCACAGCATGGATAGGAGCAAGTTCATCTGACCAGCTTAAACTGAAACCAGTGAAAATTACTTTCAAGCAAATGCACGTGCGCTATCCAGACTAAATAAACCATACCCCTCAAACTGAAGATCCTAGGTAGATTACATTTATCTTAGTTCTGCCATAAACATGAAAGAAAATGGATTTGCCATAAATACAAAGATAAAAGTACAGCAGCATGATAGATCATCCATTAGCAATACAAGTATGGCTAATTCTTCCTGACAGTGAAACGACTTGGGATACAACACATTCTATTTATTTATTCATTTTTAATAAGTACTTAGACTTTGCATATTCTACCTATTTTAGTCGCAGACATCCTAGGTCTGAGCAACGGAGAGTTTTTATAAAGATCAGAGAATGATAAAAATAACATACCAACATGAGAAAGAGTAGGGACAACTGAAATATTTTAGCATAGAAAATTAAAAAAATAAAATAAAATAGAGGGTTTGCAACCTCTTTAACTTACAGAGTAGTTTAAGATGGGGTGAACTACTATAATTAATTTGAAACAATAATGAGAAGCAGCAAGCTGTTGCACTTTTCACAGAGAATCACAAGTATAGAATTAATATTGCACGGTGCTCCGTTGTTCCAGCTGGCGGACTACTGGGCTGGTTTGGGCTTCGCCTTTTTTTCAGAACTGCATTTCTGGTCTGCAGGGTTGTGCTGCGTTCTCGAGCAAACAACAACTTTGATTTACTCATGTAAACACCAGAAATGCATTGGCAAACATTGCCATATGGAAGAAACAGCGATATAATGGGGTTTCTGTTTACTTTAGAAAGTTGACATCTGTGGACAGCATCATCTAAGTTACGATTCAATAACTTTTCATCTTTTGGTCATTTTCACTTATCAATCCAATCCCAATTTAATTTGACGACGCATAAAGCCCTGGGAAGGGGACAACAGAGAAGGAGCAATCTTTCGAAACTTAAAATAGGAACGCGCTTGAATATTCTTCCCTTTCACATCATAAATTTAAAGACGAAGGAAACTCACATCTGTTCTAACTTAGCTTTAGAGCTTAAAAAGCAAAGAAAAAGTATTAGGGTTTTTCGTACCTCGTCCGCCTTTTGGCAAAGGTTGGCGGAGCCGGACCGGCGGCCCCGCAGCCCCGCAAACTCGCCGGGGGACCGGCTCTCGGGCACTTACCTCCGCAGAGCAGGAGGAAGCCCGCCGCCCGCCCGGCGGAGGGCATCTTCCCCGCTGCGGGCTCTCAGTCGGGGCTGCCCATGGCCCGGCCGGGCACGGCGCTGCTTCGGGACGGACGGCGCCGGGCTGCCCCCCTCCGCCGCTCCTCCTGCAGCCGCCCGGCGGCCGGGAGCGAGCTGCCCGTGCCCTCCGCGCTGCCGGCGCCGCCGGGGCTCTGCGGGGAGAAGCCCGAGTCAGCGGCTGGGCTCAGCCCCGCGCCCCCCAGCGCTGCCCGGCCGCCGGCACCGCCCGGCTGGGGCCAGCCCCCGGCCCCTCCTCCGCGCCGGGGCGAGGCCGCTCCGCTCCGCTCCCCTCCGCGCTGCCCGGCCCACCCGGGACCCCCCCGGGGCCGCCCCGCGCCCCGCCCCGAGCATCCCCGGGGGCTGCGGGACCGGCACCGCCACCGCCACCGCCACCTGCACCGGGGGTCTCCGAGCCGGCCCCCGGCCCCCGGGGGAGCGGCGTGAACGCACCAGGTGCGAGACAAAGCAGGGACGGGCGATGCGGCACCAGCACGCATCCGAGCGGCCGCCTCTCTCCCCCCCCACCCCCCAGCCGAACACATTAAACGTGTTGAATAATTAATCCTGGGGAGAGGAGACGATTTTTGCTTGATGGTAGGAGGATGCTGAAAAGAGATGAGCTCCACCTGGCAGGCGACCAAAGTAAGCCGGAATGCGAGCATCCCGCTGAGCGGCGAAACGCCACTTTTAAACCGCAAGCGGGAAAAAAAATAAAAAAAAAAATAAAAAAAAAAAATCGAGCCAATGCAAAAACACCCTTCAACAACTCAGCGACAGGTCTGCTGAGAAGAGCAGCCCCAAAAAGCCGCCGCTAACAGCCCCCGACCTGAGCATCGGGCGCAACGCTGAGGGACCGGCCCCCGGCCGGCAAAACAGCGCCGGGTCCCTCCCGGCCGCGACCCCGGCCCCCAGCGCTCCCCCACCCAGCCCCCTCCCCCGGGCAGCCCCCGCAGCAGGGACCCGCCGGGAGCAGCGCCAAAGGGGGCGCCCGGACCTGCGAGGAAGACCCGGTCCCCCCCCTCGCCGCCTCTCCGACCTGCCGGGATTTGGTTCCCCCGCTCCCCGCGCTGCCGTCGCCTCGCCACGGCAGCGCTGCGCTAGAGGTTTGCCTGTCCGTCTGTCTGTCTGTCTGTCTGTCCGTCCGTCCGGACGGCAGCGCTCGGACGCCCAGCAGCGGCTGCCGCTCCGACCGCTCCCTGCCTTCGCACTTCGAAACGCCCAAGCGAGAGCAAGGAGGCGCGCACGGTGAGAGATGCTCAGCCTCTGTAATTTCACCTAGCAGAGACCGCCATCGATTACTTCAGATACAAATCATACCAATTTCTCCCTCTTAGCTTGGCAGGGACTTCACTTAAAATACCCAACACTAACGGGCAAAACATAAGGAATTACCCCATAGAACTAGAAAAAGAAAGAAACCTGATTTAACTTTTCTGTACCTCCATCCAGCATTTCCATGCTCCTCACATCACCTTTGGGAAAACAATAACCCAAGTGCAAGCACACCAAAGGGTAAGAATTAAGTTGGGATGAATACTAGTGACCACCATAAATTAATTGCATTTGAAGCTGCCTGATGGATAGCACAAATTAAACTTCTGGTTACTTACTCCCGCGGCACAAGTGTTTGTGGTGCTTGCACAGATGCTGACAGGGGGACCTGAGAGGCATTTTTGGGATGTCTCCGTAAGCCACGGGAAAGGCTATAGTCAAGAAAGCAACATATAAAACATTAACATTAAATCAATGCTTTGAGGCGAAACGTCTTACGTTTAGTTGAGCTTTATCTTAAATCATATTTAAAAGCTCACACTGTATACAAATCAATATTGATGCCATCTAAAATACACCACTATCATCTGCACTGATAAATGCCAGTTTCCATCCAGGACAAAGTGACTTCTTGGAAGAATTTCAAGGACTTCCAATCTCTTCTGGCATCTCAGCAACTGAAGCCAAAGCTGTACTCTTCTGCCAACTTCAGGCTCTGCTCCAGCGCATTAAGACTGGTTTAGGATGCCATCGTGTTCGTCATACAAGGAGCAGAAGTAAGGTCACCACAGTAATTTTTTCATTTGATTTCCAGGCTTTTAAGTTAAGCAGATTTATACCTTTTTAGAGTATCATAGCTTACATACAGCACACATGGGATAAGGTTGCCTATCTGGATGAGAAAGGGACTAAACATTAGTGCCTTCATCATTCCAGCTGGCGTGACCATCACTTTAACGTTAATGCAGTCACTGTCCTTGATGGAGCTGTTCTCCTTCGTGTCCTCCAGCACCCTGGCAAGCCTTCACTAAGGAAAAGTGAGGGTGTACTGAGGACACGCAGTTTGACCCAAAAATACAGCCTACCACACAAAATATGGTAAGACATAAAAAGGCAAAACTAACTTAACGGCAACATCTTGGGGATCTCTGCAAAAGTCTACCAAAATAGAATTTCCCCCCAAAATTCAAACTTCAGTGGAAAACAAAAACTTTCCTGGCCAGCCCTGTTTCCACAGCAATGAGGAGGCCCAATACAGACTGAAGCATCTGTCCTTGAGTTTACTAGAGGAACACGAGCCTATGCCAACACCCTCTTTTATGCATTGAGAATCTTGCTCAGATATGCATAAAATGCACATTTGTGTCATTCACCTGATTTTGTTGCCTGAAGGCCTTTTGAAAACTAAAATCAAAATCAGCACTACTAAATGGAGAATAAAAAGCTAGGTGTCCTTAACTCTCCAGACAAGCTCAAGCTCTATAATGACACCTCCCATCACTCCTAGCAGAAATACTTTGGAAATAAATTGACACTTTCCTGCAGGCTGGTGCAATTGCGAGACCATAGCTCACAGTCATTTATTTCTGCTTTGCTTTGAGTCATTCGTTTGGCACAGCAGACTGAGCTATTAAATTATTGTATTTTTTTCTTCTATAAAGGCACCCTGAGATGTCTTGATATGATAATGCTTCCTGAAACTGATGCTAATTGATAACTGTTTCATGGCTTCATCAGAAGCCCTAGGTCATGCGCAGTTAGCATCAAGACAGGACACCTTAGGACAGTTCCACCTTGTCACGCTTTCCAAACAGTCACAAATGAACACCGAAACATTTTCATAGAAGAAACTCCTCCTAGAACACTGTGACCAACATCTGACTTTTGATCATTTCAGGATTTAAGCATTTTTTCTCCACACTTAAGGGCAGTTGTTACAGAGTCTCAACTACTGTTGTTGGCCACTAGGAAAATATTATTTTAAAATGTGTTTTTGTTGTTGTTCTTTGTTTTTTAATCCTTATTATCATTTAACTCTACTTTGTGGTCAAATTGGCACGTTATAACTAGGATGGCACAAAACAGATTCTGACGTAGATCTAATGGTAAAAGGACAGATCAAATTTTCATCCTGACAATCACAAGGGATTTATCTCCATGCTGCATAACATACTTAACTCAGGTTATTTACATGTTCCTCCACAGTCCATGGGTTTCAATTTCTTATCATTCTGTCTGGTCCTTTCTTCCCTCCCTACTGCATACAACTAACTTTTAAACTGCCCAGCAATCCATACCACCTACTTCTAAGAGCCATGCGTTCTCCTGGAGTGCTCACCCAGAAGTGCTATTAAATGTTCAGAAAGCCTCATTACCACAAGAAAGCAGCAAACCCATGCTGAGGGATGTCTCCATCACAGCACCTGGAGAAGGTGACCAAGAAGATAATTTTTTTGCCTTTAGGAGGAAATAAATCCTTTTTTGTGCAGAAAGAAATAATGCCACCAACCGTCCTGGTCTCAAGAAGTTAAAGTAAGAGCTCCACATAATCCAACACATCAATTTCATGGCAAAACAGGGTTCTTGTGGAAACACTGACAAGGAACTGGCGAAAGCAGAGATGTTGTGTGAGGGAAATCAGAACGGCACATCATAAGCCTCGGCTACGCTATGAAGGATCAAAATATTTTAGAGACCTGACAAAGCTGTCCCTCTTGTGAGCTGGCTGCCACAGGAACTGCTTTCATCAGACCCCACTGCTAGTTCTTAGAGTAACATCTTAAGTTCCTCCAACAAAAAAGTACTTCACATCACTGCTTATATAATATAGAGCATTTGAAAAAAACATTCATTTGCAACAATGTCTGATTTCTGGCCATCAGATTGTTTCACTAAAAGCATAAGCTTAAAGTATCAAAACCATTGTGAAATAATAGGTCACTGTCATCTGTTTTCTTGGGCAAAAGAAAACTAGTCTGATGCCTTCAGACGTCAGTAATAACATAATTCTCATATCTTTCACCTGCTTGACTGTACTGCTGCAAGTGCATGTGAATGCTCAAACTTTTCCACGCAAAGGTGAAACAAGTTATTTGAATACTTGGGAGCAATGTGTGTTTTCACGTTTCTTTTCTATGAAGAAGCTCCTGCTGTTTTGCATTTGTCTTGTTACTTTAGCCCTCAAAACAGAGAATTACACTTCAGTTTTAATATCATTGCTCTAAAATCAGTCCTGGGAGCACCATGAATACTACTTACTGTATCAACTAAGAGGCATATGTACATGTGTTCCCTGTGATGCACACTGATGCTTAACTACTGTGCTTTCTGCACAAGTTTCAAAACTCAGAGTTTAATCCCAATCTGAATTTTCTATGCAACTGTGGACCCACGGGATTACAGAAGCATGACAAAACTGGATGAAAACCTCTCACAGTGACGATGCACACCGCCCCATGCAAGACATCCTGCCACACTGCAAGGCTGATGATGTGCACATTGCAGGGCATCCAGCAGAGCTGTGCCGCAGCTGCCAATCCACTGCCACAGGAATATCCCCCAGCTAGTATCAGAGAGAGCAACAGGGCTGATGACTCATGATTATCTCATTTGCACACACAGCCTTTTTTTTTTGCTTGGAACCGCACTATAACATACTCCCAACAGTTGTAACCCATAAGCACCTTGGCATTGAGGCTCAACATTTATTCCATTACTCAAGAGGCATACATTTCCCTGAGGTATTAACAGGCATCAGTATGATAAATCTCTACACATCAGTATGAGCAGTGGAGTTCTTATGAACTTTCGAGACCGGATTTTTCTAGCTTTTAAACAAACATTTTGAATCTGCCTGGAAACATTATGAACACGCACAAGAACATTCACACACTCCCCATCAGAATTTGAATGGTAGGGGGTAGATGTTTTTCCAGAAGTTGCAGTACAACTAGTAAGAGAAATATATTGAAACTGGCAGCTGATAAATTAAAACCAGCTAACAAAATATAAAATGTCCTTTGTTAACTCTTCTCCATATTGGTTTGCAGTAGATAATATACTATTATGATCACAATGATAAAACAGTTATTTTTCATTCTTATTTCTTAGCATTTGGTGTTAAATATAATAGCGCACCTGAGAGATGTGACACCACAATTCCCTACTTACTCATAAAAAAACAAAGCCCAGACAATGGCCAAAGCAAGTTTCTTATCTCTGCCTAACTAATGTACCCATATAGTGACCTGGAAGAGGTGAATGTGTTAGACCATCATTCTATTCAACATAGACCTAAATACTGCATTTTACAACTCTACCAGAAGCATGTATATGACCCTACAAAATACTGCATTACCAACTGTAGCAAAAATAATAATAATAATAGCCAAATAAAGCAGTGATATTTCCTAAGTGCCCAGCAAATATTTGTTAATCTCAGCTTCCGTTTTCTTTCTGCCTTAAATAGTATACTTTGCTACAGTGAACTTGAAAAGATGACCTCTGACTACCGTAAAGGTTTCAAACCTGAAAAGCAAATATATTATTACATCAGATAGTACAATTTTTAAAATAACCAATAATGTAGAGAAACCTCTTAAAAATATACACATGCTTGAAGTTCAATATGAAATGTAATTAAATTAGACTGACAAAATGATATCTTCCTTGAGCAGTATAAAACCTGAATTGCTTTATGTTGAACAACAAAGCCCTGAAATCTTTTCAGCTTTACCTTTGCCACATGGATACTGGGAAGAGGCCCCAGTCTTCTAACACAGACATCTCTGTATGTGGGAGCTAGAAGAGACTTTGCAGCCACACTGCTCTTCCATTGGGTTCTGCAGCTCTGTAGGTTTGTTACATGCCGCAGTGCCATTGGCAGTGACACCTGAAGTCACAGATGGGGTTCTGCCAGAGTCAGCAGTCTTCAGTCCTAACGGGATACCATGTGGTGAACCAGGTGGTTCGAAAAGCACAACAGCTGCTGACTCGCCATCCTGCATGGGCTCCCATACAGACTGTGCCTAAACAAAATCCACAGCAGAGCTTTATGCAGAGCCCAGGACTAAGGTTGCTAATGTTCTTACTTTAACTATGACTCCATCATCACCCATGTCAAGCCTCTGCATTGTCCCATTTACCACCTGACAGAGCCGAGGAACTGAGCTGCTGTGGTCCCTCCTACAACCTTTTTAACCTTTCTTGTGGGTAAAGTAGCTACAACTTCTTGTGGTGTAGGATATTTATCCACCAAACCAGGTGCACAGATCAGGCATGAACTCTCAGGTCACTGTCTTCCACAAAAGAAAGCACTGATATCAGAAGTCTCAGATGTTGCTACCCCTATGCATGAAGATGTTGCTACCCCTATACTCCAGAAGAAGAAAAAATGCACATCTGTATTTTTTTTTTTGTAGGGCAATGGTTTTATGGTAATAGCAGGCAAAGTCCCCAGCTGGTGTAAATTTTCACAGGATCAGAATGGAGCTATACCAATAATGTATAAGGGGAAATAGTGACCAAATATTTTTCAGATTGCTAAATCATCAAGTCAAATTCTGCAGGAGAAGAGCTGACAAAATCATGACCACAATTCAGTTAGAAATGTACGCATGAAAACACACTGAAGTTAATGAAGAGAAGATTGCATTCAATGGAATAACAATTAATTTCATCATTATAGGAATTAGTATAAAAATATCAGATGCAGGACTTACAAGGGACTTCACCTCTAAATTAACCTGTATTGGGTTAAATGATCTACATAATCTGATTTACTTTCAGCACTGTATGTTACAAAATTGTAATCATTAGAAACCAAGAAATACGATTCTAAGCTAATTCAAGAGATCTGCATTTATTCTAAAGTGTGTCTTTAAATATATGGCATCGTGGTCATAAAAGAAAGCACTCAGGTAGTCAGGTCACACATCTTCATTTGCACCATGCTTTACAGAGGCACATTTGCCCTTGTGTTATATCAATCTATCAGAATGTGCTTTTCTATTACACATGACCACAGCATCTACATCTAAATAACATATTATTAAAAATTAAATCAAGAGCTTGCCTGTGAGAAATTGTGAGAAAGGAGATGACCCATACATTTTTTATTTGCTCAGTATTATGACTCTTAAGTCTTATTCAGGAACTAGAAATCTGTGTTTGAAGCAGTGGTGGAACTGATAAATTTCTGGCATCCATCCCAAAGATTTAGCCTCAAAATAACATACCTGTGACTAATACAGGACTCTGCTTCATTCTTCCTGTGCATTGACTAAGGCCTGAGTGCCGTAAACGCAAGAATACATGACTGCCTGTCAAATACTCTGCATGAAAAGGATGTACTCAGGTTGGAAAGGTAAACTTTGAGTGCTTAATACTTAATATTGTCCCCGAATGCAATCTTTTCTAGTACATTATTTCCTAAAATATTTATTAAACAATATTTAAGAATTGCACCATATGGAGACAGTGTGTGCTGCCCATGTTACCACAAAAGTTTAAATGACTGAAACCAACAATTCCAAAGCAAAATGGAAATCTATCGGACTAGTTTCTGTAGGTAGATACAATATATAATTATACATGATGCCAAGCATACTAGTATAACCTGTTAATCCTTAAATAAAAAACAAACAAACAAACAAAAACACTACACATGCACAAAGAAAACCAGCATTAATGCCTCCCACTTTACTAAGGAATTTGATTGTGATTTTAATTTCTATAGGACCAGAAAGTTATCAAAGTGATTATGACCAATAAAAGGACAAACGGATGCTACATCATGGTCAGCCCAGTAGAGATTCACCCCAAGACAAGAGGTTCCCGACCCTCTGACATGGCCCTAAGACTCTGTAGAATGGAAAACACATTATGGACAAATGGACTATTCTGAGATTTTAGTAGGAAGTCTTCAGAAAGTGCTGTGTGTGCAAGTTCCTTTAGTTAGAGGATTAACACACAGGCAGATACAGGATGATTTTCAAGGACAAGAGATAAACCCAGTTCTCTCTTCCCTTAGGTCACTATTCAAAATGTCCATGTCATGATAGCTTTTCAAATTAGACACAAAGAGAATTTGCTACCATTTGTTTTAGAAAAGGCAGACCAATCCATAGGGGCAAAATACTATGGAAGTTGTATTTTGGGGAGAGGAGATGCCAAGCGTTGCAGCTACTTCTTAACTAGCAGGAGAATCTGACTGCAGTTTCTCTAGTACAAAAAGCAACAACAGCACAAGATAACTTTATTGACTCTGCCTTCAATATACACATTATAAAAATAATATAAATTGCTAAAAAGAAGTATTTTTTTCCCCAGAGTTACAAGTCAAATCACTTCACGTATTTAGTTTTTCTGTTTTCAGATGGAAGAAAATATTTCTGTTTTAATAAAATTACACCTACATTTGCACATACATTGAAATAATGTAAAACCTTAGAAGTTCATTGTAGTATTCCTTTGTGTCTTGACTTCCATGACCTTAAGAGTAGGCATCAGAGCCCAAGGGAGAAAGTAAAGAGGAGCTTTAAATGCCTAAAGCTGATAACCAGAAGTAGGTTACTGTCCTATTTTTAATTTATGCATATTACAAGATGAGGTGACATTCATGTACATGTCTCCTATTATCTATAGCTTGGCAGTTTCTCTTTTAAGTTAGTAACAGAATTTAAGTAGCTCAGCTGACTGTGCTGTCTATTTGGATTGTAGACCATCCTGTATATTAGCTCAGAGAAATTTGTCTTGGAATTTCTCTGAAGCAGTATATATGAAGGAAACAGTTTCTTGTTTCTAAGTCATAACTATGTGGTAGCTCACAGTAATTCAAGACAGCTGTTTCAGTGTTGTTAGCAGGTACAGCAACATTTAACTAAAACTGAAAGCTCAGTAAATACAAACAAGGCCATGCAGGTGGTGTTTGATGAAAGGCAATAGCTGTGGAACAGGCACACCACTCATTAATTGGAAGAGATAATTTTGGACTTCTGGGTTTTGTCTCTTAGAATCTGGCAAATACAATTCATGAGATATGATCTGAAATTATGCTTTTTACATTACACTTACTACACTGGAACATTATTCAGTTAACACCTGGAAGAGACTGGTTTGGCGGACCCAGGTAAACAGAAAACAGGTAAATCAATGCTCTATCAACTTGCAATCACCATTTTTACAGATCCAATATTTTTAAATTAAGCCAGACCTTTTCAGCCCTCCTACAATACATCTCATGTAAACTAGGCACAGCTGGTCTCTGTACCAATAAATCAACTGTTGAAGACGTAACAAAATATACACAACTAAGGCAGAGAGAAGACAAAAGATTGTGATTGAAAGAGAAACCGTGCAGTGAACCTAAGAAGTCAATTTAGAGAGTCTTGACATGTTTCATCAGCACATGCCTAGGAAGTGCTCCCATGGGGAAGGTAGTTTTTGTCTTAATTTTTCCGTGTGTTCGTTCCTGAGCAAATGCTTTGCATCAGGTATCACTGAATGAAAAGGTTGTCCAGTTTAAAGAAGACCTGCCATCCCTGTAACTAGTGATGGTGGAGACTAGAAGAAGTGAAATTTTAGAGCAGAGAATTGTAGAGATGTTGATGTACAGGGTGTTGACTTCTGCAGCCAGGAAATGCAGCCACACAGGCGGGCTGCCTGAAGTCATGGTATGGCCAGAGAAGCAGCATGAACTGATGAGGAGTATCTGTATAATACAGTTTGTCTCCCTATACATTAGTAAATACTAGCATATTATTTTGGAGGGAATTTTAATTGCAATTTGCTGATCACAATCCCAGCTTTATTGGGAAAGGGTTGTAGAAGGATTGTAATTCCCTTTTTTCACTGTATGGCTGTGTTGAAAAAAGGCTTGACATCAAACCAAATTCAATAAAAGATTATATAGTCATCACACACACACAAAGAATTATTATTTTTTTTAAAAAAGAAAGAAATTATGTCTGTTTTTGTCACTAGCCAGAAAACACGGAAAAGCACAGGGTAACTGCACCTAAGAGTAGCTTGATGTAGTCTTCTGAGAAGCTACATGGGAGACTGCAATTTGCATGCCTAACACAGTAACGGTTGACAAGGTTCCCCGCAGATAACAGGATAGGAGATTAAGCAGTTTGCATTGAAGTAAAATGTTAGACATTAAACTGACAGTTCTCAATACACACTGTCTAAGAGGCCAGTGGGAAGTAGTGTCCCAGCTACACTAAAGGGCCATAGAGTAAGACTAAAAAAGAAAAAAAAAATGTTAACTGCTCTAAAAAAATACTGGTTGACACCTGTTGACATTTTATTCAACTGAAAACAGGTATGCCTGCTCTGTCAGAAGTCATTTCCAAGTCACCGGGGACTTGAAGAAGTTAAAATAAACAGCATATGACAAGAGGTACCAGCACAAACTAACTGGAACCATGGTATGAAGCCATGAAGTTACAGAATCATAGTTCATAATATTCAGTACTGATGAGCTTTTCTGTCAGGATCTTCTAAATGATTAAACAAATACCCAAAGATCACAACCCAGAAATCATTTTAAAGGACCTACTGCCTTAGACATGTGACATCTTAGATTTCAAGGTTTTCACATCTCTTGATGCTGTCCAACAGCTCCTGAATATGTTGATGTTAGCTTCTGAGTCTTGCTCTACAGTATGAATCAAACTATTTACTGTTTTTAGACAGTCAAGGTTATTTTGCTCTATGTATTCATTGTGAATCCAATCCATTCTTTCTAAATACAACCTGAAATGTCATGGCACCTAGGTCAGCAACATACTTTAAACTTCCTGTGATTACCCATGAGACAGAACTTCTGAGAATAGCTTTCCCTCCAACTAATGCCTGAAATTAAAGACTAAAAAAAAGTTTTTATTGATTATTGCCATAAGAAACCTGCAGTGACTTCATGAAGATGATTCAGAGCTTAGGCAGATGACTTAATGTTGCTACAAAATCCTACATGAACAGGAACTTAAAATATCTTCAGTGTGTGATCACACTAAAAATTTGTCCTCTGAACTTTTATTTTCTGTACTTGCAGATTCCTCCTTGAACTTTGAGGGACTCTTTCTGGTTGGCTACGTGTTCTTGTACTTTTCTATATAATTCCTCCTTTCACTGCATGTGTCTTCTGCTGACTGCCACTGAAGTGGCTCCCTGAAGACATAAAGTCACTAAGGCTAACATGAACGACAGTGAGATGACCTAAACTAAGGACATGCATGAGTTGCATAACACAGTGATGAATGCCATCCAGCAGGACACCCTCATGCAGGACAACCTCAAAGTCCTGCCCAACATCCATCTGCCTAGTGTCAATGCCAAACAAAATGTCACAATGGACTTAAGGCTTCTTAGGTGTACACCTTGATCAGCCTCTTGACAAAGTTAAGATCCCAAGGCTGAGTTGTCTCCTAGACTTCAACAGTGGATGGCTGCAGCCCAGCTGCAAGCCACAGAGCAGTGGTAGAGTGGCCCAGAGTATGCTGAGAGAGCCCACAAGAATGGCCTCGCAGCTCTGAGCTGCAAGCCTGGGAAAGCTGTTTTGCTGCCACCTCTGACCTAGTACAAATTGCCAAGCAGTTCACATATGGCTCACATCAGCCTACAATCTATATAGCCAGCATCTAACACTAGCCCCAGGTGTTAAAGCCTGCAGCATTTGAGACCAGAACGATGATCAAGTTTAAAAGCAAAGGGAATAGAACCAGGAAATTTCTTTCTCAAACAGAATGTTTTACCTGTTCAAATATTTATTGCCCACAGCACAATGCAGAGACCCTGACTTCACAGCAAGTGGAAGGGCTTCATCGGTGGCACTGGGCTCCACTGAGAACACCCAGTGAGTATGGCACCAGCCAGCCAAGGTTCAGAGCCTGGCTGAGGCAGCTGGGCTGCATCTCCATTGTGCTCTAAAGCATGGATCTGGCACTGACAGTTTTCCCTTTTGCACTTCACTTCACCGCTTTTGCGTAAGGCTGATCTAAAGCTCAGCAAACACTTGTAGCTGGAAATATTACACATGCTAAGTAATTATGGTAATATTCTTCATTTTGCAGAAAGCAGATCATTCATTAGCTACCCAAAATAGCTGAATGGCTCAAGAAACTGCAGCCAACAGTAGGCAGTTAAACCATCAGGTAGCAAAGAAAATAGCTGTAGTGGCTTAACAAGGATGGAAATTTTCCCATCTGCACAGTTGCTGTTGCAAAAACTTCACTACTTCCTCCTGTCTAGATGCCAGGAAAAGAGTAAACACTACAAGAATTAGCATAACGTCTTTTTCATTTTGCTACTACTACTTAAAAAAAAAAAAAGAAAAGGTTATAAGTTCTTTCTGTAATACAAATACAATATTTTGCATGAAATTAACTCACATAGCTGGTACATTTAGTGCTCCATGAACATTAGAATAGTTCAGTTGGAAGGGATCTACAAAGATCATTGAATCTAACTGCCTGAACGTTATCCACATGCTCTCTGTTCTCAGAATTATATTGCTCATCTGGAAAGGGATTCAGTGAAAAACACATCGTTCACTATCAGAAATGCAGGTGGACTGTGGTATACCGTGAGCTGCCCAGAGTCTGTAGAATAGCTGGGAACACAGTTCAGAGTTCACATCTACAGACCTGTTCAGCATACCAGAATATTTGGCAGGTAGGAGGAAAATTTCACCTGACAGCTGGAAGTTGGGGTGGAGCCCCAGGTAAGCTCTGCTGTGTACACTCCCCATTCTCTATGTCTTACAGGCCTCACAAAGCACCCAGTACTTGACATGGTTTAAGACTGGATACTGGGCTGCTTTGTCTTAAATCAGTTTGATGTTTTCTCTTTATGCTTCCATCCCATGAAAATCATAAAGATGTAATTTATTTTGATTCTGTAGGGGTTAGTCAGATTGCTAGGCCCGGGGATGAACTGATGATAGTCTTTGGAGGACTTCAATCACATTACTGTGTTGATGTTCTGGGTCACTAGTCTAATCAAATGCATGTTTCATGATGGAAACAAACAAGTCTGCATGTTTTCTGAATTAAAAGACATGGTCAGTGATAGTCACTGGAACATAAAATAAAAAGGTATTCAATACTAGAACAGTATAAGCCATTGAGATGCTGAAAAATAAAATTTAATCCTGGTTCATATGCCAAGAGAAATTGATTAGCTTATTTGATTGACTTAGATGCTGTTTTATTTAAGACTCACACTTTAAACATCCAAACGTTCTACAACTCTTCATGTAGCACAGCTCAGTCCATTTCCCCTGGAAGACTTACTTTCAGATTTCACACTTTATTTTCTAAGTATGCATTTATATTGCTAATATTAATGGCAACTCAGCTGCTTCATGAAAGGTGGGTTGTTTCTCTTTCAGTATTTCCAGGCAGTCTGCAAAATCTTTCCTGGGAGACATATATATGTATATATATATATATACATATATATATATATATATAACATATTTGCCACTCCATAGATACTACCACAAGATATAATGACATACATGTGTGGAAAATCAGAATATTATGAGCCAAGACAATGTCATCACTTGCTTATCCTGATGGGTCCTGCTAGCTGCAGCAAAGCCTGCCTCAGATTTATGATGAGCAAATTCACATCCACATAACTACCCACAGTAACAGTTTGCCTTTTCAGAGAATAGAGAATGGATGCATATGTATAACTATGCGTTGAGTTGTTATCTAAGAAAAATGTAATTAAGTGTTAGATTTTTTAGTTAGTAAATACATGACTATTTACTAACAAGATGCAATCAGCTTTATTATAGAGTATAGGAAAAGCATAAGAAAAAACAGGAAAAAATATCTCTATCCCTTTCATTACAAAGAAGTTAATTTGTGGCAAATGGCAGTAGATTTCAACAGATACGCGTGAATCATTTTAAAGCAGACAGTCTCCAAATAATTGTCAAACTAACACTGATCAGTAGTACCTTTAGTATATTTTCTTCCTGACAGATATCAGTGTACCTTCTAATCCACACACTTATACTCTTTCATTCCCTCAGAAATGATAAAAAACCCTCTCGGTTTTGGTCAAAGTATTCAGTCCAAATGAAAAATCACCCTCATAATAAAGCAAGTATTAGCCAGATTAAAAAAAAAAATAAAAATCAATTAATCAGCAAGGATTTTTATTAGTCAATCCTGTAACTAATTAAAACCATTGATTGATAACAGACAACACTGCAACAAAGTTATCTCACTTTTAACCCAGCAAAATGATCTTCCTTCTGTGCATATAGATAGTATGGGATGACCTGCTTACAGATAAGTCTGTAACTGCTGACCAATCTATTTTTACTTAGTGGTAGTATTTCCCCAGCTCAGCAGTTCTGACAGATCACAGCTTTGAGTCTGAGACATTTGTGAACCATCTCTTTGTTAGTCACAAATAGCAAAGTGCACATCGATAAATCACACCCTTTGTCTCCTCCTTTTCCCTCCCCCTCACAGTTGCTGCTTTTTCTTGTCAAACCAAGCCAGGCTGAGCACTCCTGAACCATCTCTATTAACCTGCAAGAAATTCTAAAGAACAGATCCTATATAATAGAAAGTGACCTCAAATAATTAACATTTTTGAAGTGGTTTTTATCTGAATTTTATCCAAGGTACATAAATCATTATTCATCTTTCCTCTTCCTGGCAGTGCACTTAGACATAGCAAGTCTTAAAATGATGACATCACCATCCCATGATCCTTCATTATAAGTAATTAAAGCAGTAATATGCCTCTTCTCATCCACTAGTCATCAAGCAGACTTACTCATATGAAATTTCAGGCATGGTGCACCTGAGGTGAATCAAGAGAGCACAGGACTCAATGTTTTTGGTGAACTGCTGCTAGTTTTGTGTGAATTTATTGCTGCTTAGAGAGTAGTGCATGTTAACATGCAGGGAGACTAAATTCTGCTATTAATCCATGAGACAGGTGCTGCAGAGGTAATATGAGGTTCCCTATCCACATACAGTATTCAGGTTTTGACAAGGGAGAGAGGAAGGAAGGAAGGATGGATTTAGTTTAGTCTGTGCCTCTTCAGATTTTGGCTTTTCTCATAAACACACTGGCAAAGCTATCAGTAGTAACATCTGGATAGTATGTTCAGTGACAGGGACAGTACCCAACAGGAACTAAATCAGACTCTCAAGCACCTTTCTGCAAGGACTAATAATGATGATGGAAACTTTCTTGCACTGTTCTAAAATCTTTAGTCTAAATCAGTTAACTAGACTGGCTACCAATTGCACAATACCAATCCAACAATTGAGTCAATTTAACCTGTTGTTGGGTGAATTTCATATTATTTTAACTCATTACAGTATTTCTAGATAGGCACTGCTGTTTTCTGCATAGCAAAAAATAAAATATTTGTCTTCCACGGGCAATTACAACACCATGCATCATATTGTATTTTAATTCACATCTCATCCCATTTGGTCACCTTATCTATGTATTTCTTTTCAATAGTGATTCCAAAATAATGTCATTTGGGGCAGAATCTTCAAAAAGGCTCATTCCAGAAATAGTTGCTTGCACATATACAACAGCCTATGCTGCTGGTGCCATAGCTTTATTCATATAAAGACTGTTCTGTGTATCTTTTTTTTCTGTCCCAATCTCAGTTCCACTGTACTGGCATTACCAGCAGTAGTTACACTACCAAGATCAGTTTGGTAACTGTTACAGACCAAAAACTGATTGCTTGCACTGACATTCCAGCAAGTATGATAGATATGCAAGAAAGAAGGCATCCAGGAAAGGAGGATTATGGTGTCAAAACATTTTTTGTCTACTGTTCTGTTCACAAAAAAAAACAATTTCTGTATTACAATTCAATACTTCCATTGCTTCCACAACTTAATGGATTAAATGACACAGAAATCTTGGAGGACTGGCTATTCACAATGTGATTATCTAGAATAACATCTTTATCTCTTTGGCCATCAAGACATCAACTACCTACCTGCACACCTGCTCCACACCTAGTTTTATCTTTCAAGCCTATCTCCTCCTACCTCCACATGTCCTGAATCCACACGATGGCACTACACCACACCTGTGCCAAAAGCTGCCCAAATATCAGAACCAAGAATTCAGCATATAAAAAGGGATATTTCTCAACAAAAATAAATGTCAGTTAGAACTTACCTTGCATCTCTAAGCATGAATATTCATTTTAACTTTCTCTCCAGATGGGCAATGCACATAAAGGCAAATCTGACAGTACAGGGAGGATTCCAGAGGCAGGGATCATGGTTCTGCGTGTATGATCAACTTTGATAAGGTCCATGGTACACTTATAGGAAAACCTGTTCCATTTCATCTGAAAACCATTTGGGGGAGGGGGAGCAAAAGCTCTTCCATATGGTGAAAAATGATGAGATGTATACTTACTTTCTTGTCAGTCTTTTTAGAAAGGTCACATACAGCACTTTGTTCCACACGCATTTTTCTACAAAGGTTACCCAGTCTATCTTGTTCCAAAGACGGATCAGCCACAGTTGTCATTTTTAACTGATGTTTGTCTATTTCTAAAAAAAATAAAATAAAAAGTTAGAAAATGTTTTTCTTCATAACAAATCTGCATTTTGTTTGCTGCAGAGTCTAAGATCATCTTGCTTTAACAACTGTATTCTCATCTATCCACAGTGGGAAAACAGTGTAGTTTTCCTTCCTCTTTGTATCTACATTTCACCAGTTAGTAGCTCTGTTATTCATTTGACCTTAGTTTGTAGGTATGCAAACCAGAAAAAAAGTAACTACGGGGTTTTAAGAACAGAGAAATAACTTCTATAAAAAGAACAAGCAAGTGAACCAACTTGTTAGATTATTTTTTACATTAAATAAAAAACAACAACAAACTTTCTACATGAATATCACAGGAATAATACTGACCTGGAGAGGAGGTAGTAGGCAAGATCTAATTTAGGATTCAGGATACAGTAATGGGATCATTTAAGTGCAGGTATTATTAGTCATCCTTCTGTCTCATCATCCAATATTCCAAAAAGGGAATATTTCCACAGATATCCATTTCATCACTACCTGCAAAAAAAGATTAGCTGAAGATCATTGTGCTATTAAAGATCAAAAAGAGACATGATTGTTTTTCTGCCTTGAAAAAGAATATTTTTTTCCCTCCTCCTATAATTATTATCATCATCTCTTAATTAATCCAATAGAATAAGTGGCTTAATTAGTTAACTCTTCCATTTATTTAATCTATTTGCCAAGTAATATTTTTCATTTAAACTGAAAAGTTTAAATGAAAGTTTAAATGAAAAAAAATTTAAACTAAAAAATTTAAATTTAGGACTGTAAGCCCTAAAGTATAGTCATGTCTGTATGATTAATGTGTATAATGCAAATTCAAGTATGTACTGAAACTTATAGGTAATATTTATAATATATATATTTCCTAATTATAATTCTGATCTATTTCCTGCCTGTGTGAAGAGCATTAATAAAAAAAGGGTTTAGATTTCTTTGTTTGAACGAACATTCAGTTACAATTCTGGTTTATTTGTTCAGACTGCTGACATTTCCATGGTCTTTTATTAAAGACCTGATTAACCTGCAGAAAGAGCATGATGTTTGTACAAAGCTTATGTTCTCTAAACCCACTTCACACCCACATATTGCCTTCTGTTAGGGGAACATCGGTAATGTCAGCATCCTGTATCATATGACAACACCTTCAGAGGACTGACCCCATTGTCAATAGAGCATGATTTCTAACACCAAGAACCAGAATATGAGTAACAGAGTGTGTTTGCCTTAGCCTTTGGTCAGCTTCTATGCTGCTGGTATAGTGCAGCATATTGTTTGGAGCGCACACAAAATCTTTTGACCATGCAGCCCTACTAAGACCTTTACCCACACTGCCATCCGCTGTGCTGGCATCCAGTTGCTGTAACAATCAGCTTTCTCACAGTAGGTTTGCTACTTCTAGACAAATTACAATAACTGAAGCCGTCTGCACGTGACTTTCTGAGATGTGCTGGGGATAGCATTCTCCTTTCTGAGCTAATCACTGTTTCCCTGTGTTAGGTGTCTTTCAAAGTGAAAGCACTGTCTGCAGAGACATGCAGAGAAAAAGAACACAACTACGAAAACTTACCCGGGACCATTTTAAAGTAAGCTGCCAGGAAGATCTTGCATCAAATCAAAAACCAACTAGTGTCTAAAATGGCTAATGAAATCAAATAATTTAAAAGCTCAGTACCCATTTCCTGTTACCTGGTGACTCAGACTATGACACTTAGAAACATGGCATCTAATCACCAGATCAGCAATTATTACTCTTATCTAAGCCAGGTAGGTGATCAACAGTTAACAATTCTAAATGCAAAGTGGATTATTAATATTATACAATACCATGAGGTCTACCCTTCAGATGCAGAATTGCTAACAGGCTATAAAATGCAAGACATTATCCTACCAAAGTCACAGTCAACTAATTTAACTTCACAAGATGAAGCTAAAGGGGGAAAAAAAAAAAAGTAATAGTGAGGAGATGGAACAAGGAAAAAAAGATTCAGAATTACATCATTACAAAGCCAAATGCAATTGCAAACCTGAACTGATTAAGATTACTCTAAACAACAATATCTCAATTTATCAATCTATTTTGCACAAGCGAAATAATCCCATATCTCATAATATAAAAAAAATAGTCAGGAGTTCCATTTTTCTCGGCTGGCAACATACGGTTTGCATTTCACTTGTGCATGATGTTTATATTATTTCTCCAACTCTGCATTTTCTAGGAAAATGAAGCTGACTACATACTTAACCCCGAGCAAAATTTGCAGATGTGAAAATATATGTACACACTTTATTTTCCTCTGTGCATCTTCTCTTAGTGTGGCCTTGAACATGGAAGACATCTAATATTCAGTAACTTAGCCAGGTATGCAAGGAAGGCATGGACTTGCATGTCTTGTGCAAGACTTTTCTGTGAATGCAACGTATTAGTAGAGAAAAAAATTATATCAAAATCTCCGTGAATCATAGAATCATTAAGGTGTGAAAAGACCTCCAAGATCATCTGGTCCAACCATCACCCACTAAATCTCTTTTATGAGATGGGAGTATGAACACAAAATTCTGCTTGTATATACACACCTCTTTACGGTACACTGCAAATTCACGCATCAGTTAATTCCAACCCTGTTTTGTGACTCAAATTGATGCTGTGCCTCTCACCTTTGCCAGATAGCTATGGGTTCCACCAAAGCCACGCAGCAAAGACTCCATATAACAGAAACATGAGACTTGGGGGGTGAGAAGGGAATTTCATGCAACTACTTACCAGGCATTTTCTGTCTCTCTGTATACTATGATTTCCCTCTTTAAGCTCCTGTCGATCCCTTTTATTTCCTATATGTCTGTTAGCACCTCAGCTCAACCTGCTTCCTGAGGTGTTAACAGTCCCAGGAGGCAGGAGACAGCATTTTCCAACCAGCAAGGTACTCTGAAAATATGAATCTTCACAGTGTTCCAAACATGAAGATTATACACATTGAAAATACCAGGGTAAGAGGAAAAGATTAGTCTTCAAGGACCAGAAGGACAGCAACCTAAATGACGCAATTATTTAAGGATCAAGAAGTACAAGAGAACTCGGGACAACATTTTTAAAGGAACTATAAAAACGCTCAACTTCCAATGAATATGTACCCTTCAAGATATTTCAAAAGCCAGACTACATCTTTAAAAGTATAAAATAGCAAATTAAAAGTTAGTAGAAATTAAATTATTTTTTTTTTTAAGCATGACCCCTGAAAATGCTAGATGTAAGATTCATCAGAATCTTACATATACAATATTAATACAATATTGTATTAATGTTGTATAATATTAATATTGTATATGTATAGTATAAATATTGTATATGTATGTACCTATGTATATGTATACAATATTAATACAATATATAAAAATTACAATATTAAACCACAGCTAAACTTGATCTTAGCCAAAAGGGCACTTGCCTGTATTCAGTTTTGAGTAACATCTATATCAGATTGGCACTCAAAGCCCATACAATGACCTTTTTAAAATTCATTTTTAACATTTGGTTTTATGGAAGTGAGAGAAAACTTCTGCCCAGATGCTGCCTTGTAACACAGAGGGGAAGAACATGGGAGGAAGCACCTCATGAGGCCATACTTGTTATTCAGAAGAAAACAGTGTCTATATTATTTGAAAGGCATAGAAATCTAGAAATCCCTTTATGATAAAAAAAAAAAAAAAAAAAAAAGGCAAGTTATTTTCACACAATTTCCTTTAAAAAAAAAAAAACAAACAGTTGGATGTAAGCCAGGGCATCATGGTATGTCACACAGTTGTGAATTTAGAGATGAAAATGTATGAGTCCTCATAATTTGATGGAACTGATTACTGAAAAGTTTTTTTTGTTTTTATTAGGGAAAGAACATGTGCTCACGGTCCTGACTGGAACCTGGAATGTACAGAAATAGCAAAGCAGCTATCACTGATTTCTAGAATAGGGGAGGATATTTTGTGGCATTGTGAAAAGGCTTTTCTTGCCCAGCTGGTTTTAAACGATACCAAATACAAAATCCTTTGGACTTTAATCATCCTGGCAAAGGAAAGAAGTGTTGGAAGAGTTTAATACCTGATTCTTTATCTGGATGCTTTCTGTTCTAAAGATGCAGGAAAATAGCTGTTTCAATCTAGTAACTTTTCCATTTCTAAATTCTGCCTCTCACAGCAACAAAACAACAGCATTCTTCTGCTCGATCATGAAATGAGACTTTAAGAAATGCAATAGCAAACCTTGAAGGGTGAATATTAAAGCTATCTTTCCCTCTGTACAGCCAGAGTTGCAGTCAAACATGCATGAGTTCTGCTGACAGTGCCTTCATGCTGGCTCTGAGGGACAGCACGCAAAATAACCTAAGAAATATCTGTAGGCTTGTCATGTGCTAATATCCTTTTGATAATGCAAACTGTTAATCCTAACCCAGGTAAAGAGAAGAAAAGAAATTGGGTTCTTATCTTAAAGAGTCCACATTGGCCAGATGAACATTTCAAGGTCATCTGGTATTGCTATAAACAAAACAAACCTGTTGGCTCTATTATATTGCTGAAATCCCATCTGACTGACAGCATTTTCACCAAACACAAGCAATTTATTTTTGTTTTAAACTTTAATTAAGTATTATAGATTGAAGTGAAATTAATTAATAACTTTAAAGTACACTGACCCAGAGAGCCAATACCTCAATCAGGTGAAGCCTTGGGAAAGGAAATGCATGAAATAAAATGAAGCTGTTCAGTCCCCTCAATCTCACCCAGTAAATCAAAGAAAAGAATTTTTATATTAATTGGCAATGAGTCTATGTCTAGTCTGACTGCTGACACAGTTAGCCATAATAATAAAAAACATTTCTGTGGGAAGTGAAAATGCAGTTTGAATGTTAATAATGCCTTCATTTTCTGTCCTGATTGATTTGTTTGAATAGTATTCAAGCAGCAATGTCCCTGACTCAATTGCCTATCTCAGGAGAATCACAGAAATCAAGTAACTTATGGGTTGGTGATTTATACAAGTGTCTCTCTGTATATGGAGTTCCATTTCAGAGACAGTTCTGGAAAAACATACTGGTGATTACCTGAAAAATCACTGCAGAACAAGTTTCAAATTCTAAGCATTTTTCCATTGCACATTTCTTACTTTTCTCACAAATAGACATTGCTTAGCAAATACAATATGGAAGAAAAGGATCTTTGGTGCAATCTGGACAGTAAAATTACTTTTGTCCTCTAAAATTTAAAGTATTCAGACTATTTTTTAAAAAGAATTAAGAGAGCATGTTCTGACTGTCTTCCCCAAGCAAGCCCATAAAACACCAATTGAGTAATCATAAATTAGTTAAATCTCTCCCACATCAGGCTCAATTTGCTGATACATGCAAAAAGCCAATGCTAGTGAGCCAAGCCTCTGTGTGTTAGGTCTGTATTTTGTTATAAAACTTTGCACCACATATTTCAAGTATGTTTAAAATGTTTACATTTCCATTTTCCAAACAGCTAAAGAAACGTGGGTGCACAAATTCATTATTAAAAGCAGCATTTTTAAATCTTCTGACATTGAAAATCTTAATTTCAGTGTTTTCTTCATATATTAAATGTGAATGACCACTATTCGTGAAGTTCAGAGAATTAACTTTTGCATTATACATCTGTTAAAGGCCTCATAGGTCATTTGAGTTCTTATTAATATGGAATAAAAAGAGCTTAATAAATACAATCCACTAATAATTCTTCTTACATTACCAGAGTCGTCGTTTCCATACAACGTACATTTTCAAACAATGAAGCCTAACAGTCAAAATAAATCATTGAGGATTTGTTGGGTTTTTCTCCCCTATGGAAAGCAGTAGTAGTAGTTCAAAATACAACTCCATCTGACAGAGATGTGTCCAGTAGATTTGGAAAGAAGAGCTGAGCTTGCAAAGTTTGGATATTTCATTTTCTAGTCAAATGGGAAGTAGATGCCTCAAAACAATAGCTTTCATACCTTAAAAGGATGAAAATCATCCACCTGTGCCTTTCCTTAGTATTAGATAATGCTGTACATTACAAACATTACAGATAAAAGATTTAAAGAAAAACTTTTGAAGTAGAGGGATGGCATGCAGTGATATGCAGTGAAATCCCCTATCTTTTCTTGCTGAGGCCAGAGATGGAAGGGACAGATTGACTAGAAAGAAGTTCCATACATGAAAATTATAAGTAGAATGGAAGCAACCCTTATTGTAAAGAATGTGAAAACTGATAGATTATTTAAAATTGTCTTTGCTAAAATCAGACTTTCAGATGCTTTGCCTACCCCCCTCTTTGGGGGCTGAGCATCAACAAGTGCACTGCTGCATACTTGGAGTGTTGAATTATGACCTACTACAGCAACAGTACACTTGGCATCACAGCTTCACAAATTATCAATTTATATTCCTGAACAAATATACAATTAAGCAGAGTTTTTCCAAATGGCTCTAGAGGAGACTTGGGATTAAACAAAAATGTTGACTAATTTATCCCTGACTTCCCTTGATAATATTCACCCTGTTTTCTAAGTGCTGCTAGTCATTCATGTTAATAAACACTTAAAATATGTCGAAGAACCCTCACACCTATTTGGAATGGATACTGTAGAACATGAGACGACGAGCAAGGTTTAATTCACACAGCAGTCATTTTTCAGTAAACCGAACTGTTCTGGGAGCAAGCTTAGGGTCCTCACTGCTAAGCAACTCCTGCATCATTCCTTCACTTCAGCAACAGAGTAGTGATTTACTTCCAGCATCCTCCCAGAGACAAATGAAAGGCTGGCCACTCTACCATCAACATCAAACACCACATAATATGCGATGTTTCTAGTCAACATCATGTAACATTAGTCTCCATAGGACAGAAAAGAAACAAACCACTATAGTCACAGAGGGCAGAGACATGTCAGACAAAAACAAAAGAAAACAGTCATTGATAACAGAGAATTCTGTTAAGCCACCACCATTTAGAGTGTACATTTAGTTCTATGTACCCACTTCAGTAGGAAAAAGTGTAGAAAACAACCATGAAGGGCATGGTAGCAATATCTTGATGTGTTGGCATCAATGACATCAGTAAAATCCAAGGACCTGGATCTTTAAATGGGTGCTCCACAGCATTGCTACAGTTAAGCAGATAGGGCTGTGCTGTCTTTACACTAACAGCTAAGGAGCTGTCCTTGGAGCTGAATGCTTCAGCTATAAGAGGAGGATATGCAGTTAGCTTTAACTTGTCTCATTAACAAAGAACAGGCAAACTTGGGCCCCTCGCTACAAGAAGGACATCGAGGTGCTTGAGCAGGTCCAAAGAAGGGCGACGAAGCTGGTGAGGGGCCTGGAGAGCAAGTCCTACGAGGAGCGGCTGAAGGAGCTGGGCTTGTTCAGCCTAGAGAAGAGGAGGCTCAGGGGTGACCTTATTGCTCTGTATAAGTACATTAAAGGAGGCTGTAGTGAGGTGGGGGTTGGCCTGTTCTCCCATGTGCCTGGTGACAGGACGAGGGGGAATGGGCTAAAGTTACGCCAGGGGAGTTTTAGGTTAGATGTTAGGAAGAATTTCTTTACTGAAAGGGTTGTGAGGCATTGGAACGGGCTGCCCAGGGAGGTGGTGGAGTCACCATCCCTGGAAGTCTTCAAAAGACGTTTAGATGTAGAGCTTAGGGATATGGTTTAGTGGGGACTGTTAGTTTTAGGTCAGAGGTTGGACTCGATGATCTTGGAGGTCTCTTCCAACCTAGAAAATTCTGTGATTCTGTGATTCTTATGTGTGAGGCAAGCATAAACGCCAGAATTCAGGCAGCTAGCTGAAAACAGCAGATTTGTAGTTGCTTGTCAGCGAAGACAACAGAAGTAAGACATACTCCATAGTAACAGCAAAATGGGAGGCTATGAGCACAAATATTCACACAACTTTATTAGAGCGAGAAATACTTAAAATATTTCAATATTCTCAAAAAGCACTTAATTCACATTTCCAAAAGAAAAGATTTTCACAGAAACATTTGTCTTTTACACCCACAATTAGTATTTTGTGGACAATTTTCTAGAGGCATAAAGCGTAGATACTTAAAACACTTACACCTCACCATGTTCTTTCTTTATTATAAGCAATAATTATTCATGCCTTCAGTACTCCTAAGTGTAGCACAGTTATTCAGATAACACGCCTATATAATTCTTAGAGCATACACTTAAGATATGATGCACAAAATGCTTAAAATCTTTTATCTAGAGATAGTATTTATTACATGAAAAATACCCCTTTGTATGCAGATCTATTTAAATCCTATGCAATTAAAAAAAAAAAAAAAAAAGTTGTTCTCTCGATAAACCCTATGGAAATGAAGTTTCTCTCCGCACACTACTTTTGTGCTGGTAGAAGGTTATACTTCAAATAAATATGCTACATCAGTTCCATGCCTCTTTCTCTGAAGTTCTTATTGCTAGGATTTCATTTGCAAAGTATTTGAGCACAGTACATAACTCAAGCAGGTTCTTGTCAACATGCATTAACACCTTTTACTGCTTCATTTATAAGAGGCATTTCCTCCCTGCTCCCTCCATAGCATTTGTATTGAAGCTCATTATTCTACAAGTTGCATTGATGTTGCTGTGTGAAGTTCAGACTTAACAAAGCTGCTCATCTACATACTGCAATACTTTAAGTAGTTACCTATTGATTTTTGTTTCTTTAAAACCATTATAGCTGCTTCTATATTTTTCTTAAACACCCAATCTAAACGTAGAAGATGGCACACGGATGCAACAGAGTTCTGCAAAGAACCTCATAAAGTTTTAAAACTATCTAGCTCAATTAAAAGAAATGCATTTCCTTCTTTTTCATGTAGAACATGAAATAAATTCCATGTCTTAAGTGAAATCCCCTTTTTTAAAGAAAAAAAAAAAAAGACGCACCCTGTGAATTAATGTATCATGTTCTAATCAATATCACAAAAATAGTTGATTTGGTTTTCCACATTTAAGAACTTCTAGAAGTACAGTAGCCTTATGGCAATTTCTGGACATAAGCATTTTAAAAGACATGTTAGAACTACTCAATTATAAAATCAGACAGCAGTATTTTTAGCAAGACCTTTCTAAGCAAGCCATTTAAGATATATTACACATAGGTGCCCAGAGTCCTGTCATATATCTTGAGCATGGATGATATGTCTGCAAGAATGCTTGTAGTTTCATATCAATTTTTCAAATTTTATTAATTGGTTTAATAGTCCCGTGACACGCTTTTTTTTTCTTTTTCTTTTTTTTTTTTCTTAAAAGATACTAGCTATTTTGGCCCTCAAAGTTCATCATTTTATTAAAAAATTAATTTTTTAAATGGCAGCATGACTCTTAAAAGACAGAGATTTTTAGAATTAGTCTTTCTTTAATGCTCACCTCAATACTGATCTAAAAGATAAAAATACTTGGATGGATGAACTCCAGCCATTATGGCTTCAGATAAGTCTATACGCATGCATTTCCCCAACATTAATACAAACCCACTGTCTTTCAGTTTGCAAAAGATTGCTCCTGATTTGATGTCTTAAGGTGGATTCATTCCCATCTGGTAGACTAAGCACCTTTTTGCATTATAAGACGTATTACATTCAGTAACTTTCTGAAAGCTTTTTAAGTTGGCTGCTTTTTGTGTGGGTAGATTAACTGCCAAAGTTCTCATTTGGTGAGTAGTAAACATTGCTAGTGATATTTGCATGATCAGTAGGCAAAATTCAGGTCCTTATTCGAGTGACTGCATGATTCAGTAGTGATTTGTCTTCTGGCTAGTTTCTCAGTTTCATCTGTGCTTTTGAAAAATAATAGTACAAATTGTGTGTAACAAAATTTAAACCTACTGACAGGTTTTATTATGAAACCTACGTTTGGGCCCTTTAAAAACTTTCATCATTATCCTAAGCTGAGTGAGTGTGAGCAGATTTATGATTTTGGTTGGAAATGATGCTGAGCTCAGAGGTTTCATATCATTTAATGTGAAACCAGGCAAATCTTAGCAATTTTGTTTTACTTTTAATATGTACTTTTGCAAAAGTTCAAACATGAAATGCAAAGGAGGGCTAGAGAGAGTAAGAACAGACAAAAGACTACATGAATCTCTGGAAACAAGTGGTACTTCACCTTTCTTGAAAAACTGGAAGGATGTACACAGGTGGAATACTCAAGAGTTGCAAACACTATGTAGATTGTAATTTTCACAACATTCAGTCTTGAGTTATGTTAGTATCAAGGTCCCCTGGTCATCAGCTTCAAATGACCAAGGTAGCCACTGTAATTTTCTGTGGTCAATGTGATACACAGTCTCCTTTTGCTTAGGTGCAGCATGCTTACAGCCTTGGCGAGTGCACAGAAGGATATTACTATTACTGGTTCCTATGGAGCATTAAAGCTGTACTCTTCTCGGAGATGATGGTCCCTTCACTACTGATATAAAACCAGCCATTGAAGTAAAATGCATGACACAGGAGATGAGATTTTTGAGCAGAAAAAAATTGAATGATCCCACAGTGAAAAGGCAAATGCCAAAGAGAAAGGATATGGGACATGAAATGCAGGAGTGGGAAGAGAGCCATTAAGTACATGAGGCAGCTAAATTCCACAAATTGAACATGGGTGTCTAACGTAGGTGGTGAGGCAAGTGATGGTTCTGAAGACATAAGCACTACTAGAAAAGGCAAACTAGAGGATTCAAACAATGATCCACAAGAACCTTGTCTTCAACATGTACATTAGAGGAGGCTGGAAAGAAATTGCATAGTACGCAACACATAAGGTCACTTCAACTTAGATCTTACTCTGACCAAGGTCTTAGTCTGCCACCCAGTAATTAAATGCTGGATTTCACAAGTGAGCAGAGGTTTAAAATATTTTCTGATTCTCAGTAATATTTGCTGCAGTGATTCTAGATACTTTTGTTAGATATGTAAATGTATTGCAGTCTTCTGCTGCAATAGCTATTCTGTTGCAATATTCTGCATTAAAGAACAAGTAATTTACTATTCCTCTCCCATCAAAGAAGCAATGAACTCCCCAAAGGACCTTGTTCTTTATAACATCTTTCAGTAAAAAAAAAAAAAAAAAGTCTCATGTTCATTTTGCATACTATAATTAAAAATAAATAAATCAATTTTTTCTCAGCCACTATTAACCAATTCAAATACACTTTGATGAAGATTTCTCTGATGACTACTATGGCTACTAGTAAAAACACATTATTTATAAAGTAATAATGACATTGTTTTTAAAGACTAATGGATAGACTTCAGGCTATTGAGTCTGCTTTTAAAGGTTGGTTTGTTCAACTTTTGATAGATTAGCTTAGTTTCTGGGATTTCTCTTGAATTATGTGAACAGGTTCATAAATATTTCTGTTTAAAAGGTGGATATGGAAGTCAAATATTCTGAGTTTGACAGGGGGGAATAATATTTTGTTAGCTTCTTTACAATGTTGAGAGAATCCATATGGAGGTCAGACTTCTGATTCAGAAGCACGTCATTTTCCCTTCCCAGGCAAACCAAAGACTGGTCTAGAAGTGATATGGGTGGTGCTAATTTTCAACATTGTCTTCAACAGGAGGAAGAAAAACAAAAACCATAAAGTATAACTGGGCAAAGACTAAATGCATCCCTGAAGGTATCTGCCAAACATGACAGTTTCATAATGTCAACCCTCCATTCAGCACTAAAAAATCTAATTTCTAGCTATACATAACATTTTCTACTATATTTTCCCCAAAGTATCAAGACATTTATGCTGCAGCTAGGCAGTCTTGAAGCTAACAAAAGTCTTTGGATTTGAAAGCACTTACCAGAGATTTATTTTCAACAGGAATAAATCCTTGACTTTGCATGCACTCAAACTAGGGCTGCCAAAATAATCCCCTCAGGGAGAACCACCAGGAAATGGGTCCACGACAAGCAATGTCTAGTGTAGAAATCACAAAAAATAAAGAGTGAGGGAAGAACTAAGGCATCAGCACACATACCAATCTTCAAGTGTCGTTATTGATTGGATAATCAAAAACTGCATTGCTCAATAAGGACAGCAGCTAATCTATATAGTAGTGACAGGGAAACAAATCTAATTTTAGTTGTGGTTCTTTTGCAACATGAGAATTAAATATATATATACACACACACACACACATATACATACATTCTTTTGTAATTTTATTAGCCCAGATAAACTACACTGATGTAGAAAACAAATCTAATGTTATCATGGCACAGATATATACATTTATCAGAGGTTATCACATAAAAATTAGAAACATCTATTATTACAAAAAAAAAAGATCTGTGCAGTTTTAATCTCAATTCATGATTCTTTACTGCTGAATAGCCTACACCCTTTCCCCCTCTCAAGTCTACCTTTTAGATAATCAAGCTAATAAACTTTCAAAAAGCCTAAATCCATACCCATATCACATTTTTAACGTCTAATTAGCTAGGTCACTTCTGAAATTAAGATATAGCTCTTACATTATTTTTTTTCAGTCATTTTTTCCACTGTGTTATAATGTAAAAAATTAAATTACTGATCCTTGCTTCTATTTTACTTTTTTGAATGCTAGAGTAACAATTGTCATTCCATCACTGTAGAACCAAGCTCAGTTTCTGTGTTAGCATTTTTCCTTTGTACTGATTTTTTCTAATAAGTAATAACAACACATGACAATAAAGAACATTTAGGCTTTTGAGATGAAGCACATACATTTTTCACAGTGTTTATTTTATGGTTCTACTACTAGTGAGAACTCTTATTTCTGTGGTCTCACTCTACAGAAATAAGTTATGTTTTTAGCCAATATTCATTTTTTATGAAAATAAAACAACAAAATACAGTTCAAAATATTCCATATTTTTCAAGACTATGAAAAACAACAAGAAAAATTAAAATTAAACACAAAGTATTTCCACCATCTCTGGCTTCATAAAGCATTGCCCACTACTCGGATGCACACACAAGACATTCAGATCACTTCTATTTACACATTGTAACAAATATTTAGCTATTTTTTAACTGCTTACATTCTCTCTTCCACTGAAAATTGATTTTGTTTGCTCATAAATGTCAATCACTAGAATCCTATGGTTCATAACTGAAGCTTCTACAAAATAAGTGTTCTGAGTGTGGATATTTTAGATGGATTTAGTGAAACTGTGCTTGGTCTTTTTCTGGGGTTTACTCAAGCTCAACCTCTGCCCCCAATTTAAGCAAGCACTGGAGAACGTCAAGAGAGAAAAAAAATTAATTTGTGACTACCTCTTAATTCTCAATGTTAGGTGAGCCAAGAAGCAAAATGAAACCTCTCAGTCTAACACACACACAAGACTATATTCAGTTTGTAAAGCTTCTATTCTCTTAATTTATCTATTTAATATTATGCTTTTCAGTAGAATAATCATTGCTTTCTATGCCTACCTGCAGCTGCTATGAAAAACTCGGCCTTAATTTTCCTCTATCTGATCATGTATTAGCATAATGTTAATTTGCTATTATTATTAAAACCATCAACAGGAAAGAGTCCCTTATTTTTACAGTCAACATGATACCAATTCACAAGACAAGTGTAGATTAGTATTGCTATTGATTTTACCCATCAGCATCCATAGACATCACCTGATATTCCATAAAAATGAAGCAAGAAAGCATGTTCTATGCTGTTTCAAGATCACATTCAAGAAGGATATTCAGGAATCATATTCTAAAAATTGTTAACACCCTAAGTAATGGTCTAACCACAGATGAATCCATACTTGCACATGAAGCAATGTATAGATTTCAAGAGTCACTAGGGACTCATCAGTGTGATAGATAATTTTTTGGTGGAGAGAATATATGGCTGCTTTAATCCTCACATCATAATGTAAGATTGAAATTGCCAGTTCTGTGCCAGTTTATGGCAGTACTGTTATTCAGCAGCTTTAGGTCCGATCAGCTATTTCAAACTCTCTCTTGGCTGTAGCTTGAAAAGAACAAGGGAAGACACAGAGAGGCAAAGGATACTTAAAATAAATCTTGGCTAGTGCAGTGGCTGAGGAAAGAGTTACACCACTTTATCACATATCCTTTGTACGATGTTAAATCTAAATTAATTAAATAAATCAGTTGATGAAATCACCCTATAAATGTGACAGCACATCATAATTCACTGCAGCTGCAAGAGCAGGGAGCAGATGGAAGACGTTGGATTTTTCTCTGAGCTGAAGTGCCATTTTGCAGGTCCAATTCTATTTCTTTTAAGATTACTACAAGTGCATGTGTACAAAGGGCCTGATTCTGCAGCTGCTCCTTGCACAATACTTCACTGTCAGGAAGTTTTCCACAAAAGCAAAGCAGCTGCAGAACTGCACCTTTCACATTTCTTTCTCTCACAGGAGAGGAAATCCTGGCCTGTGTAACACCAGTGGAACTGAGGACAAAAGTTGGCTTTAAGTTTAACTGTAATCAATTAACAAGTGAAAGGATTGTCTCTGTTGCCTTCTTACATGGTACATTAAACATTTCTTTTAACAAACACATCCGCATCCTCTGAAGTTCAAGCTTTAGTACCAACAAGCGATCCACATTTGGTGCATTGCAGGTGGCATGTCAAACAAAAGTACTTGCTGTAGGCTAGGTAAGACTGAAAGTTATTAATTCACCTTTAAGCCATACAAAGTGAACAAGGAGAAAGGGAAAATAGTACCTAAGCCAGGAGTCTGCGCAAGTAGATTGACTGCACATGGAGCTGTGAGCTGCTTGCAGTGTCTTGCAGCTTGCTAGAAACTGCCAGAGCTGCCTTGCTCTGTATTTTATTTTTAAAGAAGTAACACAATGATGTGGGAAAAAGGGTGTGGGGGGTATGTGTGTGGGAGAAAGAGGCAGCTCTTCGACTCTATTTTCATCTTCTGGATTCCAAGAAAAAAGGCAGAGTGCAGAGTAAAATGAGTTGTCTTGAGGAAACCAGCATGCATGCTGTGCCCTCTCCTGTGGGAGACAGTTATGCTGAAGAATCAAATAAAGTTGACTTGAAATAACTTGTAGTCACACAAAAATCTATCAAAGGCAATACAAACCCTTCTGTGCATTTTGATAGATTCAGGTTTATGTTGTTGTTGTTGTGTTTTGTGTGTGTGTGTGTTTGTGCGTGTTTGAGCGTGTTGTTATTTTTTTTGTTTTTAATTTTCTCTGAAAATCATCACCAAGGTCTGATAAGCAGCAAAGTTAACTTCCAAAACATCAGACAAATGGGAAAGGAAAACTAGGGAATCTGGATCATGACGATATCTGGATACCATGCTATGACAAATGGTAACAATTCATGTTCTGCTCTTGCGAATACAGACCCAGGCTGCAGGAAGATTGGGATTCATCTCCTCTTCTCATTTAAAGCTGGTCTCAGAAATAGAGTTTCATATTGATAATATATTATGTGTTCTCATGAGTATCTGCCTAAACACTAAACTACTGAAGATGGTAAAAGATTAAAAGACCCCTATTTACTGAGAGCATCATCCGATATTGACTTAATGCATGGACAGAGCTCAAGCTATAGGCAGGAAGATGGACAGATCTGAAGCTATAGGCAAGGAGATGGTCTTTTTCTACTGAGGTGTCTGGACATGGTAACTATGCTGTGCCTCCCACAGTTTGTTGACAGACATACATGCAAAGAGAGGTAATGCATTTATCCTAAGGTGAACATTAATCATGATTGGAGTAGTTAAAATTTCAAGAGTTCGCAGAAACCAGATTAATAGAATACAGTCAGAACAGAGCTGAAGAAGTTACATGATGTTACTCTGCCTTCACACATCATTGTCACACTTTTACATCTGATTTTAAAAGTCTTCTGTACATCATTGTAGCTGCCACTCATTAGGTTATAATTCTTTCTTCCTATTCTTCTTTTAGGCATATTTGAAAGCTTATATTTATTAAGTAATCCCTTACTTAAGATCAAGAGTGAATGTTTTATCTACACTAACTTTACAGCCTTAGAACTACAAACCACAGGTCCAAAACATTTGCTTTTATATTAATTTTCAGATCTCAAACAATTACTAGATACTTGCAGCACATTTATATTGGAAGATTAATGTTTATATTATTCTTCTAACACCGGTAGTCCAACAGCCTATTTGTCAAGATCAGGTTCAAACACTAATAATGCCTTCCAGAGAGTGAAACTGCTTAGCAAAATATCTGTTATCTGCTCTAGATAAAAGACCTTAACTGGTTGCTGAGAAAGTTCTAAAGAACATATGGTGTGCAACAAATTTATTATACAGCTCATGGCAATATAGACTTTGTTGTTGTTTTTGGTAATTTGTAATAATCCTTAGCTGTCTGCTAGCTTGCATGTAAAAGGTGAGTTTGCTCCTCACACAAACTGGCTTCTCTTGAAGGTAGCTGACTTTGCTCGAAGCGGTTGTTCATAATATTTCAACTAAACACCGCAGACTGAGGTCCTCCAGAAGGAAATGCCTGTATCACTCCTGTATCCCAGAACCCTTGGTGGCAAAAATTTACTAGAGTATTTTTCCCCTCATCTCTCATGAAAAGGGACACAACAAGCCTGGTAGTTTTTCACAGAAAATATGATTTAGTACTTAACCAGAAAGAAAAGCAGCTTCTACCCAATAACCCGATCAACGAACATTAATCTCTCTCCCCCAGCAATGTCTTTACTTATTAAGAGTCTTAAAGCAAGAAGGTTAATATTAGTTACCACATACATCACAAGCTACACAATAATCAGTGTTTTTATAGGCCAAATACAAACACTCACTCCAGCGTTCAAGTGTAGTATTTACTGCTATGTGACTGCTGTGAGCTGAAGAGGAGTTTTGTAGACTTACAAGTCTGTTTTATCCAGGAATAACAGGTGATTTGAGATACAATCTTTCCCTCTAAACCTTTCAGTTGCTTATGTTGCCATTGTAATAACACAACCATGGGGCACACAGTCTTTATTTCACAATAGTACTGAGACAACAACTGAACTGATAAATCTTGTATATGACTTTCATCCCATAGCAGTTCTACTTCACTGTAGAAAAAGCTTTACCGCAGGATTCCTTTATATTCCATAATATTGATTTCAGGTTTTTTAAATACCTAATCCAGTAGTTTCAAATTAAGCAATGAACACTACACCGGATTTGTGAACTGTCTTAATATGATGAATAGTTAGAAATGTCTCTATCAGCCTACTTAAATAAACTTTAAACTTTACACAGTACAGAATGAACTCTTTCTCACCTACAATTGCTAGAAATATTAAGTATCTTATTAACATTACATACGTCTACTCATCATTATGACAGAAAAACAACATGATCATATTTACAGCAAGAGTCACAGCTGTGGGTGTCCCTTACAAAATGAAATTAGTTTTGATTTTGTGTCATGACAATGCTCGTTAATGACAAGTACTCTAAAAGGGCGAGATCAGACAATGGTGGCAGATCCATGAATCATTGCAACAACAACAAAACGAGTAACTTAGTGATGGTCTACACGCCTCTCTCCTCTAGCTGACTTCTCACATATATTGACTCTCTCTGCCCTTCAAGGAGGAATCCCATGGGATATAAGGAGTACAGTAAGTACATATATTAAACCACCAACAAGGGCTCAGCAGGCTCTGATGACCACCTGAATGACTGATGTGCTACGCAAATGGATAATACGATAAAAGCTAACAAAAAGGCCTGAAAGCAACAAAAACTGCACATCCTCCTGTGCTGCCTCAGTTTTTAAACTCATGCTAGAAATTATTCCATCATAAATCAGCTAGGTATGAGGAATAGCTGAAATTGCAACATGAGTTTAAAATGCTGTATTTTGGAATAATAATTTCAACATTTTCTGAGAAGCTTACATCTGAAAATGAAATTACTTAAGTTAAGTTAAGTTCAAGGCAAGACTAAGTTTTGCTCTGTAACTGCAAAATGTCTGATAAATTCCTGGAAAACAGATGAGTAATAAAAATTACTGTGAGTTCTTATTTTCAGATTCAAAACTGGAACATTCTGAAATCCAGGCAAATCTACATGTTTTTATGACACTGCAATAACCAGAATTACTTAGTTTATCAACACCATAAGCTCTCTGACTGTACTTAATTCTCAAACCTCAAAAGTTTACTGTCCCTACAGGACTGATCTGCTGTCTCTTCAGTGAGCTTCACACTTTATAGAAAATCTTTCATTTTAAGTATGTGCCCTTTCGCTTTAAATACTAAACGTATAGTAAATCTGTTTTATTTTCCTTGAGACACAGACACCACTAAATAGCAGTTTCTGAAATGTATGTACATGTCTGTCTTATAGAAACATATTTCTCAAATTACGTATAGCCTCAAAATAGAAAACCTATGGTTAAGATTATTATCATTTCATTACTGTGCTGAAAAAAAAACAATAAATTCTGAACATTTTGTGCTAAACACTCGGGTAGAAGATACAGTACACAAGATAATCTCCCAAACTGTAAAACAATTTCAAACAAATATGTGGCCAGGTTCTGAGTAGCCATCATTTCCTCCTCCATCGATAGAAGAGACTGTGACATTACAGTTTCCAAATAGCTAATGTTCATGTCACACTTAATGAGACAAAAAGGTTCAATGCAAAAGGTAATTGCTTCTGCTGAGTAGGAGTGGAAAGACTAAACGAGAAGGGTGTTTTGCTGGAAGTTTATGCTGTCCCAGCCCAACTATCTTATTTCTGCTCATATATTCTTTTGGCAAATGAGTCAGAAAAATCCATTCAGAAGGTGAGAAACTAATTCAAGGAGAGATGCAGGCTCCAGCAAACTTTTCAGAGCTGCTAGGAAATTGCTGGTAAGAAATACAGCACTCAGTGCAGTAACAACCCTTTAATAAGAGGGAAGAATGACAGAAGAGGAATATATGGCACTGTCTAGGGCTATTTCACATATCAGCTAATCAAAAATAATTCCACTGAAGTCAACCAATATTTGTAAGTATAATATAAAAGTAAATTGGACAAGCATTAGACTTCTCCCAAGGTTCTAGTTATGTGTTCATTTCTCATGGTGACAGTGCATATTGAATCGGTCTTGTCACTCTTCCTTGTCCTGCCAACTGCTTATTTCTACAATACAGAGTTACAACACGAAGCATTTTGTAGTGTTGGCCTCTGAAAAGCATTTAAGTAAAACACTGCATATATATAAATAATGTGCTTACACATAAAGCTACATGATGTGGAAGAGCAGCTGGACTACTCAAATTACTTAAAAAGAAGAAACACAATTTTACCAGTAGAAAATAATTTTTAAAAAGCAACATAGTCCCCCTCTCCCCCCCAGTACAAATGACTTTTTCTATTGATCAATGATTATGAGTAGTTTTTTGGAAGTTAATTTAAAATAGACATCTAACTTTCTCTGACAAGCTACATATTCAGTTTCACATATTACATGACCTTGTGGATCAATGGCTCAGAAATTTTCCTGTTTGCTGTAGTGAATTGTGCCCTGCAGTCTTGTTATGCTATGGCTGGGCAGGAACACAGCGTCCAGTTTGCCAGCTCTGTGACAGATGCTGTTTGCAGGGATGTTGATAGCTTCTACAGAAAATGCCAAATTAAGTGCACTTGGCAGTGATTATCTTGACCAAAACCGTGGGAGCAGCTCCTCACCCTTCCTCAGAGGTACAGAGGACTCTCTGCTCCAAGGACTATTTAAAAAGAGGAGGATCTCCAAGGAAAATTACAGCCTATTTCTGTTTTGGGAGATGCTACCAGAGTTACAGTCTTTTTAAAACTTCCTTCAGCCTCTGCCCAGCTCCTTATAAAAGCACACCGTGTGTGCAACTTGTGTTTTGTTTTGTTTTGTTTTTTTTTTCATGCTGAGGTAACTACGATGTTTGCCAGCTTGCAAAGAGGTAGTGGCATTGATTTCAGTTTCATGTTTAATGGCTGTGACGCAAGTGGCACCTGCACACCGTGGCGCAGAACTCCCCTGGCACTGACCTTTGGCCAAGGCACTCTTGGTTCTAAATGGATCTCAGCAACCTCCTATTTTGTGGAACTGATTATTTGATAATGACTATGGAAATATGGGACGCTAGCAGAATATTAACATAATAAACTATAAGCCAGATTTTCCTAAATTCAGCAGTTGCTGGTTGAAATATCATTTCCAGTCAGGCAAAAATATCGCAATACAAACTAAACAAAATAAAAGCACAGCCAGCCTCTGTTCCCTTTTAAAAATTGTAGTCTTTCAATCTTATGGAAAATGAAATTAGTGTTTTTTGTTGGCTTTTTAATTTTCTTGTTTGACATGTTTTTTCCCCCAGAATATTATGATCTTGCTCCCCCACTTTCCCCCTTTCCCTCCACACTTGTAGCTTTTATTTCTCTTTGACAGACTACTAGCTGGGTATCAAACAATCAGTGTTGATTAAGTTTATAAAAATGGAGTTCCTCATCTTCTAATCAATATTTTTGTTGAATTGCAATACTATAAATTTTCCCAGCCATTTACTTTATTCCCCTTCCCATCTGAACTAACCCCTCTCCAACTAGTAGTTAGAAATGTAACCTATTCATACATTAAAATGATCTATTACCCAAATCCCCTGTGTGCTGTTTTCTGTAATAGATGTTTAAGTACCATGCTTTATATGCACGCACAAATGCACATGGATAGATAAATCACTGAAATCTTTTTGAGGTTCATCCCATTGAAACTACACATATTTTGTAATCCCACCCAGAATAATTTAATTAACCTGAGACACAAATGAGCATGTAAATCTTTAACTTGCTTTCTTGCAAAATAAAAATGCTTTTAAAATCACCTTAACATCCCAAAACCTGGAAGAAAAAAAAAATGCAGAAGCAAAGGAATGAGCAAACATTCATGTATTGTAATAATTTTTCTTCAGATCAATATGCATTACATTTTTCTCTCTATGCTGTTTCCAGTATTTTTCTCCTTTATAAAACTTCACCCACCTTGCCATTGTTAGATTCAGCTGTGACATGAATGGGAATGCTGGACAAGCGACTGTGTTGCTACTTTCTTAGAAGCACGCAACATATGAGGTACTAAAATATTAACTGCTCTCCCTACTTCCCTCTTACCATGCAAACAGGCTCCAGTCCACATTATGTGTCAACAAGCTCTCACACAAACTCTGGATGTCAAACCAGTTGTGCATGCATCTGGGGTCACTATCATGCTTATGTACTATGAAGTATATGACAGCAAATGACATACCTAGTCATAAATACTGTGACAAGTACATCAACAAGCTAGCCCCTAACATTAAAAAGAAAAAAAAAAGCTGCCTTTTATGATGACTCTATTTGATTAAGTCACCTATGCTATATGCGCTGAAGGAAAACCATAACAGCAGCTCGAGTTGAGGGGAATAAGCTGTTAGAAAAACCACTGCCAGCAGTAAAACAGATTTTTGACCTACAAGTGGTATGTTAATCTACTGGGATATCACTACAGAGAAGAATGCTTGTTACACACATCAGAAACCTTATAGCTCTCTTCTGTCACAAAATTCATCTAGCATCCCATTAGAAGAGTGAAAGAAGAGAGGGACGAACAAGAAGGAATGCAAGTTCCAAGTTCCTTGGATTTTGTGGAATACATTCAATCACAGAGCCTCACAGAGCTTCATCCTTCCCCTGCCTGCTCCCCCACCCCAGTGTTGGGGGGATTTTGATCAGTTTGGTGTGTATACAATAAATCAACAACTGCTCAGTTAAACTACTCAAAACAGCATAAGGAATATGTTGAAAATATGCAAAATAGTGCTTACATGATTTAGAGAAAGCCATGATCAACTTTTACATATCCTATGTTTAGCTTAACACTCTTGATTATTCAGGTTTTAGAGCAGTGAGTGTTAAGATTAATTCACACCACACTAAATATAATTTTCTAAATTACAAAGTACTGTCACATGATAAAGTGCAATATTTCATGTCTACAAATTAAGAAAACATTCTAAAGTACATGCAATGCTAAAATTCTCATCACTGGCCTCTATCCTGAAAGAACACCTGCAACACTTATGATACCTGAGGAGATGTGGGCACCAGAGAGCATTGCTGCTGCAAGGAATGTTTTATACTACATACAGAAGTATTCTTATTTAAGAACTTGATAAAACCTTTGAAACATTAAAAAAATAAAAATAAAAAGGGGGGGAGGGGAGGGAAGTAGAGAAGGCAAAGAATCAGGTAAATTCAAATATAATTCAAAAAGTATTTGCAGAGTTGACTATGCCTACTTTCAATGTGCCTGACTTAAAAGTTTGTGAAGCTTGTTATATCCTCAGATGAACTCATCAAACAATTGTGTCTCAGATTATGATATCTGGGTGCAAAGACTCCTGATTCTCCTTCCAGCTCTTCCATTAACTTCATTGTGATCATTGGCTGTTATTGAGATGGAATTTGTAACAGAGCCTAATGATATTCCACATGGAAATTCCACTGAAATTTTTCACAAAATAACATCTCAATTCTTTACACTTCAAAGGTCTCAGGCACAATATTCCACAGTATCAATTTCACCACTTGTGGAATAATTTAGTTCTTTGACTCACAAGACCCCTGTGACTGAATTAATAAACCAAAACTATTTCAACCTTTTACCTTAGGAATAGTATAGCATCTGGAAAAAAAATGTACATTTATTTGAATAGATACATCAATAAAATAATTCCTAACTCTAATATATCTGTTTCAGCATACAAAAGATTATCATCTCCCAAGTGTGTTTCACTGGTATCTAATGGAGTTCAACCTGTTAGGATGTGGGAAAAAAATAGAGGTGCGTACACCAAGTAAGGGACACCAGAGAGGTGAAGCAGGTCAGTTTGCTGAGCTGACGCAAGTAACAGTTGACTTCAGACTAAAAAGATATCTGCAAAATGTGCATTAGTAGTTGAGTATTCCATACCTATGCATGATTTAGGGATGAACAAGAGGCAAAACTTACACTGTTATGCCTCTATAAACACACACAATACATATATGTAATATAAATGGCAGCTAGTCACAAGTAGACATGCAAAAACACAGGAAAATACAAACATTTTGAATTGTGCTACAAAGTTAGGAAATACCAGACTTAATATGATTTTAACTCCAATTTGCTCCTGTGTACAAATGCATCATGATCCAGTATTTGATTACATGATTCTTGAATACCATTTCTTCCACAAGACCTAAGTTAGACTGCAGGTACGTTAGACTGCACAATATCCTGGGAAGAAAGGGAATGCAGAAACTTTGTGAATAAAGAGTTGAATCTGCCTTGAACTTGCACTCGGTTCCTATTAGGGTAATGGTCACTTTGGCTTTATGCTTTTAAACAGACTTACGCTAGAAGTATTACTGAAAACTGTAGCTGACTTCAGAATATACAATAGAGGAAGCACAGGAGTCAAAACAGACAAAGCAGCCTGTCAGAGTGAGAAACACAGAAACTGCATGTTTAAACAACAGTGCACACGTGTAGTTGACACCAGAGTCAAGGAAAGGCTGGTTGTTCTGGGTTGACACATCCACTGTTAAGAGAATAGTTTGGATGACTGGATGAGATACGTAAGTAGAAAGATTAAGGATTAGTATGATTTTTAAATAGAAAGTGCAGGCCTAGAATCACATGAACGAAACTATGACAAAATTATTTGCAAAGATGCAGTACATATTGTGCCCTTGCTGACCTCACTGGGCAGAACAACTTCCATATATCAGCAACAGAACTGGACTTCTCTCAATAATATGCTCTTTCCATTGACCTCCAAAGAAAGACTTCTGATGTGTACATACAGAAACACACACCAATTTATTTGTGTTTAGGAAAAGCAGCTTACATAAGCCTCCTCTTACTTTCATAAATTAGGACATACATTGAGATGCTAAATACTCCTGAGTTATGAACGCTTGAACTAGAACCATGTTGGCCACCTGGAAAGTATGCCTTATGGAAACTGTTACTGCATGAATAACTTGTGTCTAAATCCCTGAAAGAAAGCAGAACAATTGTTATTATCCATAGCAGTTGCTGTATTTGTGCTAAGGGGAAAGAAGAAGAGGACCATCTGTGTAGCCTTCTAATAGGCAGCCAAAATTAAATAATAATAATAATAATAATGTAAACAGGTGCTTTTTCGTTGTTCTCTTAAAAACATGAAATCCCTGCTTGGTCCAGTGCAAGACATGAGAGTGAGACAGAACCAGTATGGATTAATTCTGCTTTGCTTTTAGCACTGCATGTATAAAGTAGAAATACTAATTTAATAGGGGAAAATCAGAAAGAATATATAATACATATAAATTTAGGGAGCTATCAGACAAACCATGGAAGAGCCAAAATACTTCTGGGATGAAAAGGAATGGGAAAAGGGGGACTTGAAGCCATTTCCATGAACATTTATTTTACAAGTCAAAATTAGCCAGTAGAAACCATGGCACAGAGCACTGATCCTCAGTTTCTTTGCTGAGATGGAAACTTCAGTGATGATTATTTGAAGTTATTTAATGATGAGTAACTTATTACACAATGCACTATTTAAAGCATATAGTTCATACAAATAAAAGACAAACAGCATTTTAACACAGTAGGTAATCCATTATTGACTCTGATGCATAACTGTTACAAATATGTTTTTCACGTGGCTGCTTATTACTTATTTGTAAAGAATAATGGAATAATGGAAAGAAGAGACACAGAAACATATATATTTAGCCTACACTGAGCTGAGTTGCTACAGTTTAAAACTGTATTTGATGTAGACTAAAAAAACTGTATTTGATGTAGACTAATTAGAAATATTGATTAAAATGAAGCCAGCTCACTGGAAGGATGATGATAATAGGCTAATAATAACAATTGATTTTGCTTTGATAAATGAACCAAACTGTGAGCTGAAGGTACTTTGATTTTGACCTATTTATGGTCTGCATTCCCTTTTCTTATTGTTAGGTTGAGTTTCTGAGATTTGATCAGAATATTATTTAAAAGATAAATCTGAAAGAAATACATAATTCACAGATGGATTTGACAACAAACACTTCTATGATGGACCATTCTGAAATACAGAATTGGTTCCCTCCCCTCACCCCACTCCAGCATTACCAAATTACATGTAGTGTGTGAGCAGCAGTAATAGTAATTAAAAATAATGAGGCCTGCTAGGTCTGCTAATTCTATTATCTTTATAGCATCAGGCTTCAAGCAACTCACCAGCAAAACAGTGCAGATGAGAAATCTCTTTAGAAGGTTTAGTGGTTGTTTACAATGCAACAGGATAATCCTTTCAGCCTGGAAAAAAAATAAAACAAAATCAAATGCAGACATTGAATAGATGCGGTTCAGAAAAAAAGCAAAGGTTAATTGGTTGATAATCAGCATAAAACTGTTTGATTATTTTTTCTCCCCTCAAGAAAATCAGAGACAACTAAATAAGGTGCTGCAACATTAATTTTTTATTTCTCTGCAAAACCTATTTCTTCATGGAGTAAAAATGAAAAGTAGAATTTTGTATGCTCTGAACGTCTGTATACCATTTTAACTTTCTGTGTAAAAACCACAATAGGTGCTACTCTCCGTTTTGACAGAACTGACAGTGCTATTCTAACTTGCAAGGTCCTAAAAGTGGAACTGAGGTGTAGGTCTAAACTAGGACTGTAAGGAGGTCCTTTGTCTGTCCCAATCTGCTATATAAAGGATTTTAATTTATTTCTCCTACACTCTGATGCTGTCTCAGAGTCCCACAAGCTACATATGAGCTGTTGGAGATCATATATTTTTTTGCAGCTCACTAACACGTAATTCCTTACATAACCAGTGGAACAGCAACATTTGAGTCCCTAGGTTTAACATTTGCAAAACATCTCTCAGATGATGATTAAACATTGTGCAATCTTCTTCTTTCTGCAGGCATCCAAATCCAAGCCTTCTGGAAAATTATGAATACGTACCCTCTGACTCTAGAGGAGCCTCGTTCAGCACTCATTTGTGTTCACTGCTTTCATGTAATGCCTTTATCCACCATGACTGGAGGCATATTTTCAACGTTAGAGCTAAAACACGCACGCATGTGCATCTGTATGTCTATGTGTGCAAGTGTACAGGCTTGGGGGGGAGGGGGAGGGTTAGTGGATTTAAAAAATCACTCTTTTTTGTATCCTGTGTCATGAAGTTTATCAAAGGCAGGTTTATCGACAACTTAGATTACAGCATTTGGCCTCACTACAAGAATCATCACATATTCTTTGAATCACAATGACAACAGATGTCATTAAGAAACTGAAAAAAAGTAGCTACTTAAGAAGATGATCACAATGCATCACAGTTTAAGCACATGGAAACCACACATTACTATTTACAAATGTTTCTGGATAACTTGATCCTCTTGTAGCACAGTTCAGAAGGCAACCCAAGCTGGCAAGCACTGAAGCAGGAATGGGATTGCTTGCAGGAATGGGATGGGGAATAAAATTGGGAAAAAAAAAAAGTAGCATTCAGGAAACAGAACCTGTATTTTGCAGGTAAATCTATGAAGTTTGAAAGTATTAATTTTTCTACATTTTTAAATGGAAATGGATAGATATACAAAACAATTTTCTGAAGTAACTTTTCACGTCAATTTGAACATTATGCAAAATAATGCCATTTATACTAGATGCCATTTAATTTTGTCACTTAAGTGGCAAAAATGAAATATAAAATAAAATAGATTTTTTTTATACTTCTTGTTTTTATTTTGGACCACCACACAATGTAGTTGGAAAGTTTCAACTAGCTGCAGGCCTTTCCACAAATCACCCTAGCATATGCTTTAGTATATATTTTATGTTTAGGATACACATTTTAACAATTAGGATTACTCTTCTTAATTTATTATTTTTCCTGTAAGGTTTTTAAGATATGGACAGAGTTCTTAAGAAATGAACAGAGAATACTTAATAATCCTGAAGAAAAAGCACTTAATTTAACATAAAAAAAAAATCTATTTTTTTTGTTTGTTTTGTTTTTTTTTTCCCTGGGGCATATTTGCACTCCTGGATCAGGAAGATAGGTAACTAAATTCTGGACAAGGCTGCTTAAATAAGGGCTCAGTAAAAATAAAACGGTTGCATCTACATGTATATCCTGTGTAACACATCAAAAAGGAAGGTGAAAGAAACAGACAATAAGAAAACAATGTTAAGTTTTACATGAGAAATAAAACAAAACCACACATTTACCTATTCAATACACACATGAAGGACATGAGCTCTGATCCCAGATTTTTCCTATACTTATATTCTTGGTTTTCGAAAGCAAAAGATACATTTGAAAAATTCTGCAGATAGTTATTTCGACAGGCAATATCGGAATAACTTTGTCTTCTCCATAGTTTCCTACTATTCTTTCAGCATTAGATTCACATTTCCAACATTTTTATAAAACTATCAAATATTATAAAGGCAGCTTTTTTAAGACAGACCGAAAAGCAAAACCAACAGGTCAGACACCAACAATAGAAATTGGTACACTGAGAATTATCTCATAACATGTCTATTTCTGTTAAATAGATAAGAACATCTAAATTCATCACAACTTAAAGCAAGAAATTGACACGTGGTAATTCCTCTGGGATCTGTGCATCACATGCAAGAAATGGCTGGGCCTAAAGGGGCCTGTAGGAGATGCTGGACATCACCTTTCAGGTCTAGTAAACCCCATACCACAAGACTCTTTCAGTTAACCTGACTTTTTACCTCTTTGTTTCAGAAGTGCACAACACTGTTTTCTCATTAGTCATACACAAAACCCACAACCCCTTCTGTTATATCCAGTCTGCTAATAAAAACTTTAAAATACCAGCAACCACATTAGATAATGTGCAGTTATTTTAGAGCATATGCACACAAGAACTTTCATGTGTTTCTCTACACATCAAAATAAAATTTGTTTTCATTTGTTTGGAGAAAAAAAAAAAGGCTGGTCTTGGCTCTCATATGCAGAAGTGCAAAGACAACTCAGCAGAGGGTGTGTCATACCTTAACAGACTGAGATAAGGTCAAACACAGAATTCCAAGGGAAAAGATCAAAGCAGTGGTTGTGAAAGCACAGAAGTAGAATCCACATTTATTTTAACGGGAGTTTTGAAGAGATTAAGTTCAAACCTGTTATGAGTTTGATTTCACAGTGCTTATTTGGTTTATCATGTCTTTTTTTTTTTTTTTTTTAATCCTCGATAGTCTCTCCCAGTTTTCTCAAATACTGTGCTCATAATTGCTGTGGATTGAAGAATACAGTTCTGTGGATTTAGTGGAAATGGAAAGCATAGGAGGGATGTCACCAATCATTACACTAGTTAGCATTAGTCAGAGTCAAAGGTAGTGCTGAAACAGAAACAGAAGGAAATATGAAATTGCTTTTCAGCCCAGTGCTGGAGCATTGCCGTGTGGAATCACAGGGAACACACTGAGGAAAAAATGTATTAAAAACCAAGCAATATGTTCCAAAAGAGACAACCCATCCCTGCTTTCTTTCAGGGACTCACAACAGAGCACTGGAACTCCTAAAGGAAAAATTCAGTAATTTCAGCTATAACTTCTGAACAAATGAATAAAAAGCTTCAATGGAATAAAACAGAGCAATAGACCCTTCTGAGTCTGTGTATTTAGGCAACAGAAGCAATTAATTTCATCAGTACATGAGAAGAAGATGGGTAAACATATGACTCCAGTGAAACAGATCATATATCCAGTTTCATTAGGAATTTTCACAGCAATCATCTGCATCATTGTTACTTTAATTAAACACACATTAACAAGATGGAAGCAAAAGTAACACACAGGAGGGACAGAGCAAGTAGCTAGCAGTGAGAGGCAGAGTGAATGGGACTGTCCCTTTCAACAGCACTGCAGAATTACAGCAAATGCTGGCTCTAACCTCAGCCTGGGCATGAGCTACTCAGAAGCTACAATCAGAAAACCAACAGTGTTAAATAGGCTCTGCAGCATGTCTCTCCTCCAACATACAAGCACCAACAGAACGCACTCAAACTCTTAGGAAATCTAATAAGACAATGACTTATATCTGTCCCTATTGGCAGAAAGTGATATATAACTAAACCAGAGGACATAACTGAAGATGGAAGCAAAAACAGTCTTCAAAATTTCTGAAAGAATTACAGGGTGAGGAGATTGCTAGGCAAAAACAATTAATGCATTTATCAATTGTGCCTTCATAAAAAGTTGTACTCCCCAGCACCGTCTACTTTCCAGATGGAAATAGATTAAATTAATTGGGTTAAGCATGTTTTGCTAATAGCACTGCACAAATAGTATTCACAAAGCTACAGTGAACAGGTACAGCAGCTTTGTGAGGGAGCTACCCAGGCAAAGGACTATATAAGTCCCATTTTTATATAGACTAATTACTTATAGATTTTTCTTATGCAGAGCAGAAAAGGAATAATTTTCTAAATGGTAACTGCTTCTCATAAGTTCTTGTTACTCTATAGCCAACCTCATTCCTCCCTTACCAGCTTTGAGAAGCAGAATTTATCACTTTGGTGAGGAGAGCCTTAGCTTTGAAAATAGACTGCTATTATGACTACTTTCTGGTTTTTGTAAGTGGAAGTTTAGTTTCTTAAGTTACAATTCCAGAACCGGTCATTCTTCTAAATGTAATTGTAAAATGTTCCCCAAATCCTACAGTAACAGATGGCTTAGAAGTATGTGCAGATACAGGAGTCCTACTGAAAGCTGTGATACAAATGAGCAGCCAGACTCAGATTTTGCTCCCCAGTACTGCCCAAAGGTGTTTAGAGAGGATCCTTTCAATTCAATCATGAGGAGACATACATACAACTGAAAACAAATACAAGTCCCATTGACTGGTGTTTCCTATTGGCTCCAAGAGTAGGAATATACTTTTTCTGAACACATGCCTAAAAGACTTTTCTTTGATACAAAGGAGTATGGAATTGGCTTCTTTACATACGATGGGCACATCTGTATGCTGCAGTTGAGTATCTGTCCAGTACAATTAAAGCTTCATTTGTTTAGTTTGAATGGTAAGTTGAAATAGCTCTGATGCTGAGCAAAGCTGAAGCTGGTCTTCATAAACTTAAGACAAAGTCTGACAGGAAATATTATTTTAACTTGGTCCTGTCTTCATACTGCTGTGCCCTAAGCTTATACAATTTGTAAAAACAAAAATAATTTTGCAAAATACTTTCACTACAGTACTTGCTAAAAATGGCTTTTTATATCTCAGACTGAACACTTTACTGTATCTTCAATGTAAACATTGCAACTGTAAACATGAAACCTGTTCTAGAGGGCTCTACTCTAGCACACCTTCCAGATCTTACAGAATCTTACAACATTCAAAGCCTTAAAAAAAAAAAAAAAAAAAAAGGAGAGCAAACACTGATATTGTTGTTTAGCGTGCTACCAGAGCAGAACTGGGAAGATGAGAGTGCTCTGGAAAATCAACTTCATAAGCGAAAACAAATTTGACTGTTCAGAGTGATGAGTACACACAGCTGAGGGCACTGTTCTGAACTGGTTTGGCACAACCCAAATCCCAACTACCACAGTCATTTCCTCCTCCCTCCCACTCCTTCCTTCTTTTCCCTTTTGCCATCATTGGCACACATGTAGCCACACCACAAACCGGGTTCGGGGAAGTGTTTCTGCTGAAAATTAGCTGAGAAGAAGGAGAAACAGACAATGAGGGTCAACAGGAGCAGCCTGCAATTAGATTGTTCTAAACTAATCTTGAACTGATACTCCTACTGTTCAAAGAGGCTATTCCTCTATCAAGATGTCCACAGAGTCAGCTACCCTATTTAATTGCACATGCATAGCTAAAAGCTATAAAAGAGAGAGGAAGGAGATAGCCTTGTCTGAAACTTTATAATGCAACCTGCTGCACTGTAGACATAATAAAATTATTTGCTAAGCCAGTCCACACATTAGAAGAGCAGCTGCCTAGTGCCTAACTATGAAATTACTCTGTAAATGAAAAGCAGGAATAAAGAGTAGCCAAATGGAAAAATACTTCCTGACCCAGCTAAAGAAAACCATTTACAACAGTTTCCCAGCACAGAGCAAGAAAAAGAGTGCATGCACAGCACTTAGATGTAGAGACTGAACTTCAGGACAGTCTGCAAAGAGATATTTTGAAAGGATGCTTCAAAGACAGTTACCTGTTAAAGAAAAAGTGGACTTTTCATTGACTATATATTATCATGAAGAAGAATATTCAGGATCTAAAACTGATCATGTTACAGCAAGCAACTGATGATGTATTAAGATCAATAATATAAAATCATCTGCATTTCCATATCACCTTTCATCCAGCGCTCCCCAAGTTCTGTACAAATGATATATAACTGTTGTGAATCAAGGTGAATTCTCCAAAGTCAGTAAAGAGACCATATTATAAAATGAATCCATCCTTGGGATACAGGCATGAAATTAAATCATTTTATAGGCACAGAGACATTAGAATACTTGCCCCGTCTTATGACAAACAGAAGACAGACCCTAAGGTGTCATTCTTTACCCAGTGAAATAAAATTACAAATATGGTATTTGACTTGCCTTGTGTTTTTCACCATAGTAGTCCAATTCCCAGCAAGTTTAAATTATCCTAATTTCAATTATCTTAATGGATCTATGGCAATTTACTGACATGAATGATCTGCCTTAAGTACTCTGATGCCCATTCAGCTATAACTAGGGGAATTCAATTCTAATTATTACTCATATTGCCCCCTCCCCCAAAAAAAGAAAAAAAAAAAAAAAAGAAAAGAAAAAGTTTTAAACTTCTGGCCATAACAGCTGTGGGACTATGTTAAGTGAAAATAAGTGCCTGCATCCTTAATCTTGTCATCACATAGCTAATTAAAAACATGTCTCCATTTTGGAGGCCCAGGCTTTGGAAAAATACAGGTTTTGGCAGGCTTGTCCTAGTTTCTAGTGTATGTTTTTTTCATGTTATGCAGTTTTGGATTGATAGCACTTTGCACAGAAAAGGAACAAGGGATGTAATATTTTCTACAGATACACATGGAGAGTTGAGCATGTAATTTGCACTGTGCTGTGTGCACTGTACTCCTAAGAAGAACAATGCTGTTAATATAACAATTCTGTACCTGGCTACCATCACGTTTTTTTTTTCTTTATTTTTTCCAGCACATCTATCAATTCAGTAAAAGTCCCATGCCTTTCAAATGAGCCCTACATGTATGCAGAATGAAATCAACACGTAAAGAGGCCACAAATGGTCTGTTGACCAACTGGTTCTCTTGGATGCTGCAACTGGAATAACTATTACTGAACATTTTCTCAAAGTCATATTTTAAGATCACAGCAGGGACAGGGATGGAAGCCAAGTCCCTAGAACTTCCAGTCTGTGCCCTAAACTTTGGAGAGCTGCATATTTTTAAAGAGAGATCTGGACTATCAAAGGAACGACAAGTATCAGAACTCATGGTCTCTGCTTCAGAGAAGGACACATCTGTAATGCAGCTCTCCCTAATTTCCAAGGCCATTCACTGGATGTGTCGGGCTTTCTCATTGCTTACTTTCATGAGGTATGCAAAGCTCAAGTCTTGACCCTCCTTGTGAATAGTGAAGAAGTTGTTCTGTGACAAATTATTTCAGTAAGCGGCCAACTCCCCTCTGTTACAATTTTTAAAGAACTTAATTCACATAAATAAAAAGAAAAGGCTTTGTTACTCATTAAACATGATATGGAAAAATACGGAAATGCTCAAGTATTAAATCCATTCCTATTTGTGCATACTTGGTCAGAATGACTGCATTAGCCCTCATGTGTAGGCAAACTATTATTTTGGAATTAGTCTGTGATAATTACATGTCTCTCAACATTTTGCAACATAAATTGATTTAACAGTTCATCCTGATTTCCCATGCTACAAAAAATCATGTCATGGTACTATTGGTAGCAAAATAGCTGGTATTACCAAAGATCACCAGAAATTGTGTGTGGAGGTACTCATTACTGGGAGTAGATTGAACAGAATATGACGAAGCAGCAATAAATAAATAATCCAGTAACAAAAATGAGTAAATACATGCTAATACAAGAAGATGATATCTACCTCCCATGGTGTATACTGCTTCTTTCCCCTCAAAAAGTCAAAAAAAAAAAAAAAGCCACATAAATTAAGTCACGCAAAATAACTAGTCATGCTAATAAATAAAAAAAATCTAGTGCATATATATACAGTGTATATAGTGTATACATTTTTTTTATTATTATTATTTGAGACATTCAACTATTACCTGCTTGAGATGCCTGTCTGAAAATCTGAATGTTTGGTAACCACATCTACCATGAAGCAGCAAACAGGCACAATATCTTTTCCTATAGAGTGAAAATGGAAGAAAAGGCTCATTTGTATAATGCATGACCCAGGGCTGACTCAATTTCCTTCTACAGTTAACAAATTTAATCAACACCCTGTCACCACTTGACTTTTTGAGAAGACTTCTGAGATTTAATGAGCTCAACTTGGAAGTGCCAATGGACCAATATGGACATGGGAATTATTCAAGACTTCTGCAAAACAAAAAATTACAGAAAACATACTGTTTGGCAGAAAATGAACTCAAGTTTTTCTCAGAATGTGGAGCTCTCTGGATAGAAAGTAATAAGAAATAAATAATTTTTGCCAGTAGCACTGAAAAATAGCCAAGCTTAGACATTAATATGCATAAATTAATTACATATAAGGTTTAAAAGAAAAAATATAAAATTACTTCATAATGGAAATTGCTTCTGACGTTGTCTGAAATTCTAGTGAACATAAACTAACAGATAAGAATAGATGTTTCTTCCATTAAAATCAGAAGAGAGGTGAGTCTATCTGCATCTTGATGCAAAGTCATAACGGCTTAGCAAACTAATATATAATGCAAACTAATTTTACAGCTCTTTTCTTATGGACGTTTTTTTTTGTGCATCAGATTTTTGCAGTTGATTCAAAATAATAATGTATTCGTGCTATTTTTATTGAGATGAGGCATGATATCACAAAATTTAAAGTTCTATTCTTAATAAATGATACCTTTGAAAACTGCCACTACTGCATATTCCACCATGAAATTTTTGCTGCAATACAACTGATTATGGTTGTTCAACAGGAGCAGAATTAGAATTCTCAAGAATTTATAATATTAATGAAAAGAGTCTGAGGATATAAAATGGAGGAAGGAAACAGCACAGAAAGGATAATTGAAATGAGAATGGGTGACAGTTAAAATCAAATAAAATATCTAATTTTCAAGGGAAGAAATTAAGAAACATGACCAGAGTTTGCTACCTGTTAAGTTTTAAGAGATACTTAAAACCTATCTGAGTTACAACAACATATGAGAGTCCAGGCAGAGAGCCAGCCATGTAATAAACTGGACGAATTTTAAGCAAAGGAGCAGCCATCCAGACAGCAGTAAGCAGAAGAAAATGGACATGGAAGGACCAATCAATATGTAGACCAATATGGCAAAAGGCATTTTAGTACCTTCATGCTTTCTGAAAGAGATTATTACAATAAGAATAATTGATTGTTTTGGTTGATATTATTGGATCGAACATTGTGGTACTTGGCTAATTTTTATTCAGCAGAGCTGCCAACTGACTGTGTGGTAGTCATTCAGCATCAGTCCAGTTTTGGCCCAGGGTTTTCATTACTGTATTTCTGTTTGGATAGTCTCAGATGCAGAGAGAGGGTCACTAAGCTAACATTTCTTTTGGAAGGCATTTATACATATTTGTAGGAATGTGATTTCAAGCACAGTATTATTCTATGCTACACTGAGCATGATTAAAATGCATGATTCTTCCAACATTTCTTTCAACGCACCCCTCACCCCAAATAAAAATAAGACAGCAGATGCAAACTCAGCACGAGGGTTAGGAGTAGGCCTTGCTCAGAAATCCGGGAAATAATATAAACATCATTAATAAGGCCCTTGCTGTGCCATCTTTAAAAACTTTAGAATCATGGCCACAATGCCACAAATACAGGCTAAATTTTGCAATTGCATTTTTACAAATGTAAGGTGCACTGTCATGTAAATTGCAGGTATTTCTTCCTAATGTCAGTAAAAAGAAAAAAAATACATTAAATTAGAGTGAAAGGACTCAAAAAGAAAACAGGGAGAATATAGCATAAATATGTAAAAAAGCATACTACACAGACTTGAACTTCATCTTCTGAGGCTTCAGAGGCCTACAGTTTTAATACTTCATCTTAATACATAAGTTTAATACTGTTCTAAGGGCCTAAGGTGCAAATATGTATGTTACACATGGTATGGAAACAGCAATTCTCAATGACCTGCAGGCCAGTCAAAAAACAGTCGGCAGTGAAGTAACTAGACATTGAAGTTGCTTTAGGAGAAAGTTTCATAAATTTAACTGTTGAGCCCCTCTGAAGGGGCCTGGGCTGCTCACAAGAAACTAAGGATTGTCCCCAGGAAATGAGGCAGAGGAATACATGTACATTTGCTTCAATTCAGGTGGAAATTCTAACCACCCCTTAGCCTAAATCTTCACAGATATGTGAGTGTCAGTAACAGGTTTCAAAAAGAATCCTCTGCTCAGTTTCAAAAACACTGTGAAAACAATATAAAATCACCTCTTCTTCCTACTGCAGCAGCAAAATCAGTAACACTGACTTGATTTAAAATCACTTTTGATGCCATCACACTCATCTACACAACCAAAGGCATATATTTTTAAACAACTGCTACTGAAAATTAAAAGATATTTTGGGAAAAAATATCCTCTCAAGAACTGATCAGCAAAGTAATTTAAAACTTAATTAAAACATTTTTAAATTAATTAAAATTAATTTAAAATATTCATCTAATTGAAACTTCAAATCAGTTGGTCAAATCATTAGTAGCTGCTAAGTTAAATCAAACCAGCTGTTGCAGAAACAGCTAATGATTAATTACTAACTTTTTTGATATTTGCTGAGAAAAGTATCATACATGCAAAGAGGGAAAGACGTGAGTAAACATAAAAGATTACGAACAAAATGGTGAAGCCAAAAAAAGGAAGCAGAAGATGCTGGATGAGGTATTAAAGATGCAAACTGAAAAAAATGTTTCAAATTGTATTTCAAATTCAACTTGCATTATTTGTTAGTATTACTCCAACTTGCAACATCATACTTCCTATTTTTATACCATTAGGGAAGGAAACTGTTGTCCTAATCACAGGTTTTAGAAGTTATCTTGGTTTCTCAAAAGAAAGACAGAGAGGGAAAACCACAAACAAACACAAAAAAAAAAAAAAAATGCTTGGGAACTGCCTCACCTCTTGGGTAGAGTTTGTGTTGGAAGGACAGGAAACATTTTCCTTAAAAACTAAGTTTGAAAACATCCCTGAAAAAACCTGGCCAATATCTGAAATGCTGACATACCCCACTGTATAACTTAGAACTGACTCCTCAGCAAAATGTATGGTAAAAGTAATAAAAGAAACAAATTTCTTAAGTTTTTAAAAAGTTGTAAACAATAGTAATAAAAAAGAAATAGGGCAGATCTCTGTATATAATGATACCACAGCATGCATTTTGGAGACTCTAATTCAGACTGTTTTTCCAAATGGAGTAGAAACATACAAATCAATCCCTTTCCATTCAAAACAGTGTCCTCACTGAAACGTATACTATAGCTATTAATGAACATGAACAGTGTGCACAAGCACCTGCATTGGGGTGTAAAGTTAGTTTTAAAAGCATTTGCCTGGTTCCTTATCAATGACTTGGAAAGGGCAGTTGGTGGTTAACATCTCACCTTCTGATCAAGAACTCAGGGCAAGCAAGATCAGTCACTGCAATACTGTTTATCATTTAACCATCATGCTCCTATCTCAGTTTACAGTACATGCATTTCTTTTTCCATACATGGAGAAAAAAATAGAAATTGACACTGCTCATGGATCCTCTTGTATATATGTTTATACTCAAGATGATTAAAATACTTTCAAAAAAAATAATCTACTTTGTGAAAAAAATAACGTTAAAGAAGTTGTAAGAGAAGAGAGAGAATATGACTAGGAAGGTCTGGATAATTTTTCTTTAAAGCTAGTTTGTCCAAATAATCTTATACTGAGTATTCCCTTGCTTGAAAATATAAATGTCTAAAGCCCTAGAAAGAGGCATGAAACCATAAATAAATGTGGTATTTAACCAGGAAGACATGACACAAATAATTTCTGAACCATTAATGAATGTCTCGAGTGCATTGTAAGGGATGGGGCCAAAGGTCTAGATTGTCTTATCTTTCTCATAAAATGGGAATTATAGAAAATATTGGAAGAGGGCATCAGGGAAGTCACATTCCTGTGTTTCCAGAGGGATGTCATGGTTAAAATACAGTTCATGGCCAAGTTGAGAGTCCATTTTTGGTCAAAGTCTAATTAATTTCTTAATGAAATTAAGACATTAAATGTGGCCATATCCTGGTCTGGGTTTAAATTGGAAAGTTTACCTTTCATCAGTCATAAAATTCATTTCTAACTTGTTATGCAACCTGGCATGGGGACCTGAGAGCTTTCCACTCTCACTCAAATTTACGATCAGTCCAGACAGCAACCTAAACTTTTATTTGAACAAATATCTATGGGAACTTGAAGCTGAGTTACACCAGGGACACTTGCTCAGAATAGCAAGAAGATGGAAGGCACTAGCCTTCAGCACCCCCTTTTTTTTTTTTTTTTTTTTTTTTTTTTTTTTTTGAGTCATGTGAAGAATTTTGGTGAAATACGTAGTCACCATTTTAATTTATTTTTTTTTTTTTAAACTCAGTAGCCACATCCAACACTGGGTTCTATGCACAGATCCTTTCTGTTCTTGTATTTACCACAGGGGCCTTTGCATCCTTCCCCTTTGCACACTGACTACCTGCTGGGACAGCTTTCTCCACCTCCCTTGTAGCTCCAGCACAAGGGCAGAGTCCTTTCACAGTGGCACTGAAGCGGTTTGCAGCCTCATGATTACAATCAAAATCTAAAGCAACCTTACAAACTATCCCTCATCTGCAAACCATTCATGCAAATTAATTCAACATGCACATTTATTGTAGTGGTGCATTTCTACAGTGAGTTAAATATATATATATATATATATACACATATATATATATATACACATATATATATATGTGTGTGTGTGTGTATTATCCAGCTTTTATTTGGGCAACACATTCTTTTTGCCATCTCAATAGCTGGCTTGTAAGTTACATATTTTTTATTTATCACTGTACTACAACTAGGATTATTAATTCGATTTTTTTCAAAATCTACTAATATTTTAAGCAAGGAACTAAACTGTAGGAACCTCTACCAATAATTCCGCCCACAGAGCATTCAGATTTCTGAGAGGCTCTGTTAACCAGATTGTTAACATGTTCACTGAATGTTGTCTGAAAGTAATAACATTTCATTTCCAGTATGTGATTTGTTCCTCCTAAGTGGGTGGCTATAAGGAGTTGTGAGAAAACCTGAAAGGATAAGGTATTATTATATATTTATCTTCAATTTCAGAAACAACAAACTACCCAAAGGATTTAATCTGACACTTTAATCTTCATATTGATTAGGGGCAGATGGAAGAATTTGTTTAGCTTGTTTTTAAGCTGTGATTTTCTACATCAGCATTATGACTCCTGTTTGTTGGCTGTCTCAAAAACAGATCAACACAGAAATATTTAGTTGTAACAAACCAATCACCCTCCACAGCCACAGAGGAAAAGCCACAAAGTTAGCGTCAGTCCTCAGTCAATTCTCAAGGCAACCTATGAACAGAGCACTTTATCAAATAGATGTGACAGAGGTTAGAGGTGAATAACCCTTGTTCTGGTCTCTTTGTAGGTGGAAGGCATTTAATCGCATCAGACATATGCACCCTTTCCAGAGAAGGAAAAAAAAACACCTTCCGAGGATCTCTGTTTCCTTGAAACAGCAATAGTTTACTACTGACTAGTAAACTTTGGAACACATAAAAATGTACACTGAGAGTAGCTTGTAAAAATGTTATGTAAAACAGCCTGTTTATCACATTTTTGCATGTACTAAATAAACATTTCTAAACAAATGCTTGCCAGTCTTTATAGCAACAAAATGGTTAAAAGTGCAAAGCTTACACTGGGTTGGATTAAAAAAAAAATCCCAACAAATTACCCAGCCAAAGTCTGCAGGGATTTTGAGTGCACACCATGATGTCACACAGCAGCTGGACAGCAGGGAGCTCTGCTGAAAGGCCACTGACAACACATGAGACTCACTGGGGAAAATGGTCTTTCTGACTTGCTTTCTAATCCTCCTCCTCACAGCTGACAGCCCTGACACCTCATACAAGGCTAAAAATTAAGGAGTTATAAAATGAGTGAACAAAAGTCTCAAAGTCTAACAGATTTTGAGCACAAGAATTCTGCTGGCAATCAGTCTTTGAGCAAGGGACTCATAAAAGCTTAATTTTAAAATGCAACTTTTCTAAAAATTAGCATCCCCTTTTCACAATTTTTAGACAGAGATTACAAGTGTTCTTCTTTTGTAACACATTCTCATGACACAAGTCATCTGCTAAACAGCTTAAGTCTTAAAATGTTTCAAAGCACCAAGAACACATTTTTCTTCTTAAAGCTCCAACTCAATACAGTTTAGGATTATTCTAATTAGCGTTGAATATCCTTGTTTTGAGAATGGGAAGGAAAAAAAAAAAAAACACACAACCAGAGTTCATGAGACTAAAAGTAATCACTTTTTTTTTTCAGAGCCACTTAAAAGAAAAAACAATAAAAGCAGCCAAAAGTGGGCAAGTGGCCTCATCAGGAAGGTTTGTAGGCCACTATTCTGCCACACAACAAAGGCTGCGCGTGCTTTGCAGTAATCACGTTTTCACAAAGAGTCTGAAGGTTGTTCTGGGGGTACCAGAGTCAGAGAAAAGGAGTTGCTGGCTAATGAACCCTAGGATTCCAAAACATGGATATGAAAATGACATACAAGGTTAACATCCAATCCAGCATAGCTGAACATGGTTCCCTACGTTTTCTTGACATTTTTCTCAGTCTGTTCTCCTTGTCTCAACTGGGATCTTTTCTCTTGAGACTCAGTTCTCCAGTCTAATAAAACTTCCTGTCAGCAAACTTCTCTTGATATTCAGCCTAAATTTCTCCTTTCTCAGTGACAGCATGTTATTCTACATCACAACATCCATTTGCAAGAAGATAAATTCTTTTTGGTTTTGTTGTTTATCCTTCACAAATATTTAATAACAGTTATGTTCTTAACTGGATAGGCTTTAAACATATAAATCCAATAAATCAGTCCTGAGGATTTCTCTGTCTTTGTTCTTTTGTTGTTGTTGTTGTTGTTGTTGTTTTGTTTTACTTTTCAGTCCCTGAACTTGCAATACATTTTCTAATACCGAAAATCCCATAAGAGTGTAAGAGTGAAGAGGGAGTGGAAGGGGAGAGCAGGTTGCCTGGAATCAATTTTCCCAAAATTTGTTCCTAAAGCAAAATAATGATGTTTTACTGAATATATATATATGTGTGTGTGTATGTATACATATATCATATATATATATATATATATATATTTTTTTTCCTTGGGTGCTTTTTCAGGGTTCAGAATTTACAGTTTCTACTGTAAACCTAAGAGACACAAAACTTTCTAGTTCATGCCAATAATTCTTATTGCAACAGCATTTCCACTGGGTGACAAACAAAATAAGTTGTCTGGTAACATTTCAGTCTCCAATCTGAGCTTTCCCAGTGCTATCACCGTAACTGTTTGAAGTACATGCAGCTGTCATGTACTGCATGAGTGTACACCATAATCAGTCAAAACAGCTACTGGTAATGTATTAGTTAAGTACACAAACAAGTCTTGGCAGGAGACAGAAAATCCAGCAGTCTTTCAGAACTCATCTTCCACTGTAAGTGGAGTTTAATAGGACGAGCCTTGTGGGCATTTTTAGAACTTACAAAAACACAAAGTGTCTTCATTGTCAATACTCATTCAAATCACATTCTATCATGATATTTAATTACCAAATTTCTGACAAACTCTGCACACCTACAATAAGGCACATGCTGAGGTGTGACATTCTGAAGCACCAGATAAACCTGTATTTAATTTTTAATTTGCAAAGCACTTTTTCTTTACCAGCTTGGCTAATGCCTTTAGATCAGTCACCTACATAACCATCTATTCAGGATGTTGGTATTTTTAAAAAAAAAGAAAAATTAATTTCTGCCAAAGCCATATTGTTGTGTTTGTTTTTTTTTTGAAGTGACAAATGTAATGCACAAAGGAAATATTAAACATACTAACTGAATACAGGCACAAAAATATTTACGAAGCCAATCAAGATTTTCTGATTTTAATCTGTTATCTTATTTATATTGTAGAATTTCCTAGAAATTGTAAATTATGGAATTTGATGAATTTTAAATTTTTTCTTAGGCTAAAGATTGAAAAAATATATAAAGCTGTTCCTCTATTATAGACCCTCTGCTTTTGTATTGTTCTCTTCTCATATATCCAGTGAGAGTCAAGACAAAGTATTATGGAAAAAAAAAAAAGCACCAACAAAAACTGTGTGCATTTATTGTTGCTCAGTAACAGGCACACAGAAGACCAATACACAAAAATTTGGAATAAGTCTGAACCAGCTGGAGGGAGAAGGGATCTTTGCTCAACAGGCCAGGTGCATTGCACTCTGGCTGTGGGCTTGGCTTTTCCTTTCTTTCTTTTTTCCCCCCCCCCCCTCTAATGGCACAAGCAGGATACTTAGCCATCAATGTTTTTCAGCATGACCCTTTGTATGACTTCTTTTTTCCCCTCACATCCTTACCTTATTTCCCATTAGACTTATAGTATTAAATATCAATTTCATATTGTATATAGAACTATGAAGGGAAAGAAAGTACACATATCAATGCAATTACCACCACCACCAATATCAACAAAAGCTTTTAAATAGGAGTGCTGATGAGGAATCTAATGTTTTCATTTACCTGCCATGAAAACTGAGTTGACTGTACCTAAAATAACCTCAGAGTCAGAAGGCTCTGCAGTTTTAGACAGTTCCCACAATGATGAAAAAACAAAAACAAAACAAAACAAAAAAAACAGTGTTTGTATTAAACCAACACGATGATGCTCTTTCAGAGGAACTGTGAAACAATGACAACAGAAGAGATTAGGAAGTATTTAGCTGAGCTAAGATTACAAGAGAAATTTGTACAGACGTTTACGATGAAGAGGATTAAGTGGAAGCTTAAGGTCTCTTTCTGTTAGGTCATTCCCTAAACATATGCTTTCCTTGGTTCTTCACACTTTTTTTCCTCTCTTACTAATCCAACTATTTCACTGGGACACAGACATACTTTTAATTTACATTTAGCTAACGTTAACATTCTGGCTAGTTGGAAACATTTATTTAGTAGAGAAGAAATATAAGGCATATGCAAGCATCTGAACAGTTTTCAGCTCTTACCTTCTGTGATCCCATGCACTCTCTATACACACAAACAAACACATTTAAACACTGACCTTTTACATTTACTAATCTCAGTTTTAAAGATCTTGTGTAATTACAAAGGCCAAACTTTTACAGCAGTAGCTAGAGCCAATTTTGATAATTATGCTTGGGTGGATTTAAACTGAACTAGTTTTAGGAGTAGGTAAAAATGCTACAAAGGCAGTCTAAATATACTCTTTTGTAGTTACATCCAAATGTACAGAGGAAAAATATGATAATACAAATAATACATTACAATTTTTAAGCTTAATCTTTAACCAAACATTGGGAAAAAAGGTGGCATTATGATTGTATTAATGAATAGGACTGTTGACCTATCAGACTATGTACAAGCGGTAATGATGGGAACATGAAATATGTCCATAGGATATTGTGGTTGCGTTTAGCAGACCTTCACAGCCCCATTTGCTGCCCTATACATGGGAGGGCTCAATCCCCAGCCCTCCTAGCTGCAGACTCAGAGGTGAGGCAGCCAGCAAGCACTCAGGAAACAGCAGGACAGAAACGGGCCGAACTTCTCCCTCTGAGTACAAAGAAACTTGTCACTGTTGCTGGCAATTAGTCTATCAGTGACTTTTTTTTTTTTAATTAGAAACACCCTCAACAAGAATTACCTCAAACAAGTGTCTGAAGAGCAAAGCAGGGGCCAGAAGCTTTATTTTAACCATGTATAACCCTATACCGAATGGTAATTAAGAACTAGTTCCCTGTTCTCTTCCTTCTAACAGAGTTTATTGACCGATATCCATCTTCATAGATCATTGAAAGAACTCAGTAGGCTGCTGAGAAATGCTGAAAGGCACAGACTATTCTTTTCTTCAAGTCCTGTACCATTAGAAGTGTCACTGCATACAGCTAAAAGCTACTGACCATTATTTTTCATTTTGGAGAAAACAATAGGAACAAGGGCCTACTCCAAAGCCCATTGTACTTTGAATATTTGTATTCATTTGACATTATGCTACTTTTGAATCAGGTTTTACATTCATAAATATCAGAGAACATTGCTGAAGAACTAATGTAAGTGAAGTGGCCTGCAATCCTTGAACAAAGCAGACCTTCCTTCCCTATCATCATTATTCACTAGGCATGGCAGAATGAAGGGCTGAAAGGATCAAAGAGCAGAGCAGCAGCAGTGTCTACTAATAATTGACGGTGTAAGCAACACTACTAATCAAAGGAGAAGTACAGGACACTGTAAAGGACACACATAAGGTTTTCTGCCTTAGCTAGGCTTGTTTAAACCAGGACCAATCTAGCAAAATGAAAGAGTGTACTTTAAACAGAAGGAAACTTTTAGGTAAAACAAGTGGGAGTGATGTTGCACTAGCTAAAATTAAAAATAAACCTTAAAATGAAACATTTTCAGCTATTATACTGTACCAAAATAGCTTTTCAATTGGGGGGGTGGGGAAATGCTAGTGGGTAAGAAGGAGATGAAAGAAACCCACTGGTGTTGCCCTAGATTGTCAAAGGAAATGGTTGAAAGGAAAGCATTGGCTGATATCCTGCCCTTTATTGACTTTGATTCAGGAAAAAATGATGGTGAAAGTGTGCTTGCCATTTTAACCATTCACGCAGAAGAAAAATATCTGTACATTTTAGCTTTTAATTATCTTATTTTATAAATATTTTTAAATCTTATTTTTATGAATTTATTCTCATTGTAGTCAGTATTTATTGCCTTTAATGTCAAACAAGGAAAAGCGTTGCCCAAATGACTAAAATCCTCTGATAAAAGTTAATAAAAGGTTGCCAAACTATATGTGAAGAACTCTGTTCTCTTTCTCCAAGCAACAAATGCATTATTTAGATTTACCAAAACACTTTGAACTTGACCTAGAATACTCGGTTCTAGCACAGAAGGCATTTAGTTTCTACTGCTTGTCTAAGCATTGACTCACCTACCTGAAGCGTCAAAACCAACTTCCGTTAATGAGAGCTAGAATAGCCAGTTGTATAGTGTAAACTTTTTGCATCTTGCCTACCAAATGATACTCAAAGGCTACCACAAAAACAGCAGTTAATATTTTGTCTTTACTGAAATAAAGCTTTTAGCCATATCAACATTCAATTCAACATCCTGAATTTGTCAAGTCTGCTTCTGAGGAATAGAGTGTCCCCTGTGTGTGCTCTCCTGCTAAACACTCACAAATAGATTTTAAATATTTTACTAAACAAAGTTCAGTATGATACTTTGCTGCCAAAACATACTTCAAAGCAATTTCAGCTGACCAAATAAAATATTCCACAGTCTCAGTTCAAACATATTCTGCTATTTAATTATTTTTATTATTTTTACTACTAACTCCACATTTAACATAAGCTACAAATATCTCAAGTCTTCACACTACTGTGTTTCAAAGCCAGGAAGAGTATGCAGTGAACAAGTTGTTGTTTTCATGGTTGCCCTGGAGCCATTATCAAATCGCTACACTGCCAACACCTGGCTCAGATAAAAAAAGTCTGTAATTATTTTGTGTAGCAGTATATAGTTGATAGTTGAAAATACCACAATAAAAAAAAAAAAAAAAAAAAAAAAGCTGAGAAAGAGATGTAAGAGATGTCAATGAAGGCAGTTTCACAAAAAGTAGAACTGCCTGTTCCAAATGCACCTGGCAGAAACGCACTAGCCTGCTAGCAACAGGAAGTTTAAAACATCAAGATCTGTCTTACAATTAAATATTTACAATGATAAATGAAGTATCATACTAAACACTTAGCATTCAGATGGAAAATGACTAAGAAAACCACTTTTGCCCATTTGTGGTTGTCTGAAAGAAGGTCAGCTTCATCCTTAGTATAAGGCAAAAGTCATTTTTGATGTAATTCATTATCCATTGACAAAGAGGTTGCAGCACGAATAAACGTGACCCATTTCCTTTAGAAACCCTCAAACTCCTTATTTTTATTTTTTCAGAATACAACAGAATAGTCTTCCATACTGGTAAATGCAAGCACTACCAGTACTGTTTTCCTGATAAATTCCAAATGAAGGAAACGTCATGAAAGTTCATGTTTCTCCAAGGAATGGTCACAGCCCTAGTAGCACAAACATTGTGTTACTGCTTACTCAACAGGAGCTGTGAAATCAAAGGGTTTGATTCCTTTTCTTACCATTCTAAGGCTTCAGAAGTCATTGACCAGTGTTAACTGTAGCAGTTAACATAATACCCACAAGTTATGACTGAGAAGGCTTAGCCAAGTGAATTCCGTGTATTCCAGTTTCTTAGCCAGCCTGTAGAAGTTAATATTTTTGTATTTGATTACTGTTCTTTCCATGATAGCGTAGCTAGCATATCTGGTAAGAGAGCTAAGTAGTTTAACTATATCAACAAGGTATTTCTCTCCAAATTACAGGTAATACAAATCGCTTCTTGTAGTGCTCACAATCAGATGATCCCTTGTACAAACAGTTTAAGGTAGTGGTGGATACCATCATCTCCTGTGCAACCTGTTTCTTCTGCACAATCGATGTTTTTTCATCATCCATTCACATCCCAGGTAACTTCCGTGCAAATTAAACAAAAATTAATTTCCGCTGCCATTCTTAACATATTTCATCACAAGATTGCACTGATATTACAGCGGGAAAAATTTAAACAGAGTAAGCAGCTTTGTTTGCCATTCACGGTTACTACTTAATGTAATATATCACTATTTTGTGCAATACCCAGGCTGATGATAAAAGAACCGGTAAAAATAATTCTTTGTTTTGCTATGTTTGATCTTCTACTCAAACTGAATTTAATTTAAAAGTATAATAGGCCAACAGAAAATATTTTTCCCTAATTGAGATGTACCATCTGCTGCAGTAATCAGCAAAACACATCTCAACTCATTTGGATGTTAGATGCACTGTTTTTGTGCAACTGGCAACAGGAAATATGATCATGATTAAAATACACAGTAATTTTTTTCCTATCGATATTTGTTTTACACATGCACTCAGTGGAGCTGCTATTGGTAAAATTAACTCGTCCTGCTTTTCTCCTATCCCAAGTACGTTTTATTGGTATTGCATCCATGGAGAGTCTAAAATAGGGATTGTAAAAGTAAATTTAAGTGATCTTTAGATGGGGAACTATCTGAATATTCTCTATTCGTAATTTTCACATGACACCTGTGCAGGTAATTTACACAAAGCGACATCCTAAATTACTTCTCTAAATTTTGAAATAGTTTACATATTGTAACACGAATGCACTTATTATATTATAAATACCTACAATTTTGAAGTGGGCTTGCTAGTTTGAAATATTGTTCACTTACTCCACATACCAAACCAACTGTGGTTCAGAGGTTGGAAGTCTATGCTTTGTTCAAATTCACCTGTAAATATTGACCAAACCTTGAGGCTCTTACATGGGTAGAGCCCAGTTGTTCTTCCAGCAACTCAGCTTGCATGCTGCAACATGCACTAATTGTAAGAGGAAAATGTTTCCAGAATAACTCACACCTGAGACAGACGGGGCTTCTTTACTGGAGACTTGCTTTTAAACTTCAGATAAACCAACTAGAAGTGTAACAATAAGAGGAATCATTTTAAACTGATGTAGATCTTGTACATGATGTAATCAATTGTAGGAGGGATTAACATGCCATGAAACCATGGCATTTTGTCTGTATCTCCTTGTTTTTCCCTCATAAAGCAAGATGCAGAAACATTTTAACCTCATACAAATTGAATTTTCACTTTGCTGCCTCTATGAACTGTATATGAATCAAGTCATCCATTCTTCTTGAACAGTTAGAGATCACTGGTGATCAAGGTGATCAATAGGCATCTTCTGTTTTGTAAGGCAGTTATAATGCTTGAAGTTTTCAAGGACTATTTTTCTGGGAAATAGAAATTTTAACTCAATTGAGTCATTGATTTATTGGAATTAGTTTAAAGGTAAGGTTCTTATTTTAAGTGCATTTTTATTTTATATGAGATTAATCCAGATTTACACTGAAATAGCTTTTGGTTTAGTTAAGTTATCTTTCATATTTTTGTCATGAAAGAGGGACCAAGGCACTGCTTCTAATGATAGACCATGGATAAAAAACATAACAGCTACATAATAAGCAAAGTTATGTGTGAATTCTTCTATGACAGAAGACAAACAAAGGCAAGATACCAAAATATGCACAAACTTAATTATTTTCTAGAATCTGTGCAAATGAAATAGCAGTTCAGAGCTCTGGTCCCTAAAGTTATCAATTCCCTTCTTTTCTGCCAAAACTAGACTTTATTTTATATTTAAATTACCCTTGTTATATATATACACATATTAATTAAGAGATATATGTGGAAAAAATAAAGATGACTTTAAGAGGAAGCAAGACGGTGTAAGGCGACTTTGGGAGGCATTCAAAGGTTCATCTAGTCTTGTAATATCTTAGCATTGCCAGCAATAATTCAGTATTGTGCTTTTTGCCTTCAGATCTCAAAACACAATGGAAATCTATTTTAGATGTAACAAATGTAGAAAAGTGGCATATCTCAGAAAAGAATTAACATTTTCCACTCTCCCACTGAATAACTATCAAACAATTTAAGTTTATATTAAACACATATGGTCAGCGGCTAAGATCAGAATCAGTATAAGAAAAGTCAACCATTGGTCAGCTGATCACATAATATATTCAGAAGTTTTGTACCTTCATTAACAGCACTGTTGTAAAGTTCAGCAGTCACTAAGATAATTTATTTAATTTACTTCAGTTCAGGTTTCAGGTTTTGATTGTTTGCATTGATATTTCCAATTGTGCAGTGATGATACTTTAGACTTACGTAAATCTTTTATTGTACTTTGCAGCTATTATTTAGCTGAAAGCATCTGGTACTTCTTTTGTGGTCTGTTGTTTTCTTTTAAACTGATTTAAGGATAATTATAATGTTCTTCATTGAACTCAGGCTCAAACTCTCAACTTCAGATACATAAAAAATAGAGCAAATTTGCTACATTTCAGTATTTTTTCATGTGTTTGAATGAAAAATGAATCATTGTCACAAACTCCTGAGTTCCAATCCAAAGTAGCATACAAATAAAACTATATTAATGAAGTTTTTTGTTTCTCATATTTCATTTTTAATTGAAAGAAAACAAAGATACATCCATTTAACTGTTTATATGTAGATTAACAAAGGGATTTATTTTCCTTTTCCAACTGAATATGCTTACTCCTGTGTTCTGTCCTGTATTCTATCACTGAAACATATATATATACACACATGTATGTGTGTGTATATACCCACACATGCACATATATATATGTATATATACATACATATATATATATAATGGAGGTATGGTTACTAGAATCATAGCTTCTTCTAGCAACTAGCATTGTTTCTGTGCTTTTACTTCCATGGCCTGCCTAGCTGACTTTATTCCACTAGTTAAAAGTTACAAAATACAGATCTGATATTTGGACCTCTTTTCCTTCTTTCCATCAGGGAAACTATTCATGTGTTGGCTGCATTTAAACCCATGCACATTGTCACCATACAAGCCATATGATTTTGCTCAAAATGTAGCATTTTCTCAAATATTATGAACTTATTTCTCTCACACCTTTTCATTCCGCTGTCCCCAATCTGGATTCTGTCAAAATTTAACTGTGGGAACAGAAGTCTTAAGAGAATACCTTGTTAATACTTATATGTGCTCTTATACATTACAAGAGCCTTCTCTTACATGAAAAAGCAGGTTTTCTGTGTCAGAGACAGACAGTCAATATGGTTGGGCAAAGCAGGAGGTAGAAGAGGATGAGAAAGATCCAATAACCAAAATAACTGTGCTCATGCATGAGCACAAACTCCAAGGTTGCAACTGTGGAAAAGCAGAAATCTCACGGTACAACATACAACATTCCCAGAAACTGTGTTCTAGACTCATATGGGTCTTGTGAGTTTAAACAATGGTTGTTCGCTACATTATGCACAAACACCATCCTAGTCTTCTTATTAATCTTCATGTATTAGTAACTAAAAAACACGCTACAAATCTGCTCTGTTTGCAATATGCTGAGCTTTTGGCTGTCTCCCCAGACAATCTGTGGATGCAAAATATGCAAAAGTCATTGTCACCAACACAGAGGTGAATGCTAGCCTTGTTTTCAATATTTCAGGGTCCTAACTTGGGGCCTATTAGTGAGAAGACAGAGTGTTTTATTATTTGAAAAGCTGCTCACTGTGATTTATGGCCTTGTATTAGTCTCCTCATCGTGAGATATTAGACAATCATACTGTGTCACAGACAATCCGAGCTGGGGAAAACACACAGCATTCATCTTCTCTTGCTATCTAGGACACTTCTTTTCATCTATTGTTTTTTTTTCCTCTGGCATATCATTTCCTTGTAATCAATTTAAATTGGAAACTTTAATGACCTTCTCTGCATGTTACAGTCGCCTTTCACCTGCTCTGGAAGGGATTTTCTGCAAGGAAATTAAAACCCCAAAACCTTTTAGAGTTTGCAGCATTTTTTCCTAAAAAAAAAAAAAAAAAAAAAGCATACCATCATATCTTTAATCTCGTTGGTGATTAAAGGGTTTTAGCTAAGATTCAAGATACTTTGTGTAAACATTTCTACACTTTAATTTATAAAAATGTTTCATTTGCATTAAAATTATTATTCTCATGTCTGTCTTTTAAAATAAGAATTTAATGAAAAAAAGAAAAACAGTGAAAAGAGATTTTAGAAATAAAGAGCAAAGGTTTCTACAAGCATAACGTCAGAAATAAAATTCTTCCTTGGGACTGTAAGATTCTAAAGAGCAGGTACACGGAGGTACAGAGCAGAATTACTGCCAACTGGTGACTTGAGGTTTTGTGGGGTTTTCTTTGCTTGATTTAAAAAACAAAACAAAGCAAAACTCAAGGCCAGTCACTAAACAAACCAATAAGGAAAAAAATAACCATTTGAGGTTGTTTTGATTCACTAAACAGGATCAGGTGTCAAGTGTACACAAAAAGATGTTCTTGCACTAGATTTTAAAATCTCTATATGAAAAAGAATGAATCAATGATAGGTTAAGTAATTCAGGTTGAAAAAAAAAAAATCAGAAGTATGAACAAGATCAATATATTCATACAGTAAAAATGTGATTTAATCTGAGGAGCATATAGTGAAGACTGAAGGGAAAAGAGTACCACAGACCTACACTTTCTACCTGTATGTTTAAACCCTTTAATGAGAAGGATGAGTTCAAATGGACAAATTTTCATGTCAGTAAAATACAGCAATCTGTGGAAAAATATTTACAGAATCACAGTATCCTCTGACAAGAAAGAAGATGAACAAAAATAATAATCTGAGGAGCTAGTTAGGGGAAAATAAGGAAAACGGGGAAAAAACTCCATTGGAAGTAACAGATTTTTTTAATCTGGAGCCAGCCAACAAGATTGTTGCCGTCTTTGTCTATCAAAAGAAATGTCAACATTATGCTTTATTCTAAGCTAACAAACAAACAAATGCAAAAAATGCATAGAATGAAAACAGATACTGACATTTGAAACTGCTCTGCCACAATGCAACTGCACGCCTTAGGCAGAGTCTCCTGCAGGTCATTTGAAATGATAAACCAAAAGGTCATATAGGATATAATAACTGATCTTTACAATTGTCTTTCTGAAAGATGTATAACCTGAGGACACATACACAATTGTTGAACTGCAGTAGTGAAGTCACAGCAATGAAAACTCGATGAGAGCAAGTTATGCTGGAGCACAGTATAAAGAGGTTATGGTTTTCTTTTTTATATAAAGCCTTGGAAACAAAATAGAGTATGGCTTTGAAGTGTAGCATGTAGATAGACACAAGTTAACATTTTCTCTTCTTACCTTCTAAGTACAACTTTTAAGTACAAGAGGCATTTCACTGGCAACCCCACTACATCCTATTTTACTAAGAGAAAAATAGGAGACAAAAATCCGGTATTTATGTTGTTTTAAAAAAACACTACCATAAAAGCACAGTCTTCTTATCAATCACATTTTTCCTCTCCTTCTATCCCCATACAAATGAACAAAAGAGTCATAGTCCCCAAATCAAGAGACTTGTGATGAAAATATTCCCCCACAATGGTAGGAAAGCTGTGCTGCTGGACTTGAGGAAGAGCAAGCGACAGAACAGAGAGCTCCCTTTGTCAAATGAACGTCCTAATAGCAGGCCACCAGGTAACTCCAAATTGCCCTCCCTTACATTCATCAAAATAGTTTCTGCCAACACCTCAGAAGCCTTCCCAAGAATATCTAAAGAAACATGACAGTTTTTCCCAAAAATGTGCGTTTCAAGCAACTGCAACCTAACTCTACGTGGGATAAAGTTTTAGGTTTTCACATCTTAAATACATAATGAGCTGAACTCAGAGCAAAAAATACCTAGTATTTAATTGTCCTAGGTGTTCAAGTGCCACTTACACACAAATTAAAAAAAAAAAAAAATAGAAACTGAAATAATTTGTGAAAAATGTCAACAGGATTTAGATCTGAATGTGCCACCGGTACTATTGAAATTTCACTTCCATCTTCTTTGCACTTCGTTTTGCCACTTAGACTAGGTCGACATGATTCATAGAGCAAACATTCACCTTCAAGCTGTGTTGAACAACGAGCACATAAAATTATCAAAATTATTCCAGAGACCACAAAAGGCTAAACCAAGAGAGCATTGAAATTTAACCAGGTGATTGATAAGGCTTTCACTGGCATTGTTATTTTGGGTTATGACATACATGTAATAAATGTCTTCGTGAAATGATTAAACCAGAAAAAATTGTCAGTGGTTCTATGAGTACATTATTTTGGAAAACAAAGCTAAAGCTGCTAATCCCTTTAGTCATTTCAAGACTGCTATTTCTCATCAGCCAAAGGTGCCATGTAAACTGTGCCATTATAGATATTCTTAGGTCACCATAAATTTTTCTGCAAGCAGAGACAGATTACTTTAGAGATGTGCTCTCCTATTCATGGTAAATCATTCCCACTGAAGTCTCAGATACAGAAATAGCCTTCCTCTTGTCCTCTGTGTTAACCCTTTGAACTTATTTAAAATATCTTTACATCAAGAAGCCTTAAGATGGTTGTCTTGCTGAAATCACTTGGTAGAGAGCTGGGCCATTTGACAGGAGCAAGGATGAATTGTGTGCTCACACAAAACAAAGTTGCAGGTGACAAACATAATTGTGAATCCAAGTGAAAAAAATCGTTCTAGATTTTCCACTGAAAAACGTGGTTTTTTTTAATGTAATAATAGACTACAAGCATTTTAATGCCTTTTTTTGTTTCACTTACCTTCAAAAAACACAGTTGCTGCATATCTTTGTGGTTTAAAAAATAAAATGGTTTTGTTGTGGCTCAAATTAAATACTCCATCGACCAATAAATTACCAAATAAAAAACAATGTTATATATTCTGTTTTTATGTGAGTAACATACCTGAAGTACTCAGGTGCCAGCAGGACACATCAGACAGCTACCCTGCCTTCAGAGCAGTCGTGATCAGGAGGGACAATGTACTTGACTGGAGCCCAGCAGCTGCCAATCAGAACAAAGAAAGCAAACATTAGCAGGGAAACACAGTTGGAGATGTCCATCTGGGCACTTTAGAAAGTCTTCACATACACATCAATATTTAAAGCCTTTTCTTCTTTTGTGCAAATCAGCAGGAAAATCTGTTTTAACCAGACTACAGACAGTCTGAGAAAGAAGCAATTAAAATCTGTTATCTGCGTCCTATCACTTTCACTTCAGGGATTTCTTTTCTCCCCACTCTGCAAAACTAACAACAGTACGAGTTATTGCCTTTATGATTTAACATTGCAGGGAGCATAAAGCAGCCCATCAGTTGTCAGTATTAGGGCTGCAGATAGGATGCAGTTGCAGGTATGGGCTGAGGATGAAGTGAAATAATTCTACACTAGGGCAGTTTCAGACTTGCACATATGCAGGTACACAGAACGGTACTCAAAAGTTATGCCAACAAATGGCAATATTTAGTAGCCTGGCCCTCTATTACTATTTCCTTGGCTGCATCAGACCACCAAAAAATAGAGGAGACATCATACTGATGCTTCATTTTGTGGTGGCTGTAAAGGCTCTGTGGCAAAATTCAGAGGATGAGCAGCAGCGGCGGGAGTCCCTCTGAAGTGAGCCAGCAGCAGTGCGAGCCACCACAAGCCATCATAAGGCTTACAGACAAGGCAACAGTCTGCCACACGTGTAACCTGGAATTTACAGCCAAAGCCAAAGGACAGCCAGTTTAAATCATGTCTGCCTGTGGATACAACATGCAGACTCCAATGTCACTGCCCCGGCCCAGGGTGCTGTTGACACCATTCCACACCCACAGTAATATATAAAGGTGCTCTGAGAGGCCATGGTTGCTCAAGCAAAGAGCTGCTCTAGCACAGCATGGGAATAACCTTGGGCCTCACCAACCAAGCAGGCAGAAGAGCTCAAGACAAGCCCATATAAAACATTTCCCTGCTTAATGTCCCCTGAGCTCAGCAGAGCTGGCTGAAATCCTCCAACAAATATTCTGTGAAGGCATGCCAACTGCTGAGCTGTTTGAACCCCTCCAGTATGACAAACTTTCAGTGAACCAATGGCAAATATCTGAAGGATTTTTAGCTAACATTTGCAGCCTTCTTCATCCTAATACTTCCACACTAATACAATAACTACAGTGCTCAAGAAAAAAAATATATAGGTTATTGATCCAACTGCTTTGAGATGTAATTGATTATTAACAGAAGCCAGTAAGAAATATTACCCTTTGGTTCAGTGCAGTGTAATTAGGGATATTAATCAATCCCACCTGTTTTCTTGTGTGAAATCTAATCTTTGCCAGGAAAAGTAGTCTGAGATCCCAAAGGATAATAAATACTGTAGCAAGTATTGGAATAACCATGTATAATAAGGCTAAATATAATTAAATATAATAACCAATTAATAGATGTTAGGTTCGATTACTTCATTTTCTTAAAAAAAAAAAAAAAAAAAATCCTTTCTATTTGAAAGATAACAAATTGCCACCATTGGAACTGACAATGATCAATGATTAAAAAAGACAAAGCATACTGGTAGCTAACAGCCTTTCTACAAATGAACATAAGTTGCTAGAAAGTTTTGTTGTTTTTTTTTTTTTGTTGTTGTTGTTGTTTTTGTTTTAAACAAATTGTATGTCAAAATGGTAAACTAACATCACGCAGAAATCAAAGGTGAAAGGACAGGCCCTGTCCCAAAATATTGTCTCCTTGGAAAAATAAACAAACACTGAAAACCAGATGGTACTCAGAGGAGGGGAAAAAAAAAAAGGCAGGAAAAAAAAAAAAAGGTAGCAGAATCTTCAGAGATTCTGGAATAAGTTCCCCAATGAAGCAGTAAAGACAGAGATGATTTTTTGGCCCAGCTTTGGTCTCATGTTCCCAAAACTTTAGAGAGAGCCTGTCTCACTCATGCAGTTTCTTAGCAGCTGTCCTCAAATGCCAGGGAGTTACTTCATGCCTCAGTACATCCTGGTGCTTGTCACTTCCCTATCTGCAAATACACACCTACTGATAAATCTTTCTTTGCATAAGATCACCGTCATTTTCAAACCACTTTCCTGGACTTTAAAGTGCATGCAACGCAACACATCACAAAGAGAACCTAAGGATTAATCAACAGGGTTCATACCCTTAAGTGTTGGGCTTCATCCAGCCTGTATTGTCCACTCTGAATGAAAGTATTCCCATCAGTACATTACTGCCACTTATTCTTAATGTACTCTTAAGCTTTTGTTGTGCAAGCATAAAGGGGACGAAGACGGACGAGGATGATCTTTCAGACCATTCTGCTTTCTAGTTTTTCTCCATGCGGAGGAATCTATGTGCATAAAGCACAGAGTAATAACACTAAGGATATCTGACTAGCCAAGAAATATTACTTCCAATAAATAACCCAGACTTCCCATATTCTTTGCAGTGTGGCTTTTTCCTCAAGTATTTATGCATCCATTAGAAAATCCCCTTCAGATTTCATCTGGAACATCAAGCATTAAATGAGGTTTCTAGGTGAAAAGACATACCAATATTTTGGTACAACAGAAAATTAAATGCCACCATCATAGGCACATAATTTTGTTGTTCCTATACATGTTATCAGATACTTAAGAAGCAACTGATAACCTTGGAATATGTGCAGGGAGCTCCAGCTTCTCTAAACGTAACCTGTGAGAAGCTTGATCTCCATCATGCCCTTATTCAGGACTCCCTAAATAGTGGCTTACAGGCCAGGGGCCGCAGGAGACCTGCTGTCAGCACCAGTTGCCTTTCGCTTGCTTACAACCCATGTGTAAGTCTCTGCAGCACAGGATCGAAGGCACATGGATGGTACGCAACCAGCAGCAATCTTGACTATATACATGTTTTATCTTACATTGCCCACCTAATAAAAATAGATCAGGAAGTATTTTTTGTATATATGATCTCTATATAGCCTAAATGGGAGGAGAAAAAAAGATTTAAAAATCTCCTAAGGTTTTAACACATTTAGGGTTTTGTTCCATGAGATCATTTATATCACATCATAACTTACACGTCACCATTAGACAAAAGAGAATAAGGAAACCTCTGCAGAAAATGCCTCTAGGTTGACACAGATCTTTCCTACAACTCCACAGTTGTCTCGCTCACTAGCTGGCTTGATTATTTGAGATAAAACTTAGTGACATCCTTTCCTTTTGGCTGAGTTTTTATGGATTCCCTGTTATTCTAGTGATCAATAAAATTTATTTAATGTAGTCCCGTGTCTGAAACAGATGCTGTATTACAGCAGACAACTTTTCTTGCACCGAGGTTGTATTCATCTATGGACTACTCTTTATTTTAATTAAGCAGAAGGACTCATTAGCCACATAAAGAGTATAAAGATCATACACTATAGCAACTGTATTTGAAAACAGAAAGCACTGTGAAAAGTTGTAAAAAACCTTCCTGTAGGTGTGTCAGTAGCTTACATTTTGAAAATATAAATTATTTTACATCCTTCATTCTTATTTTCCCCAAGAAGAAAGTGCATCTTCCTGAATATTACCATGAGCAATAAAATCACTATCAACAAGCATGGTGCAGGGCATTAATTCTCTACTATACACATTCTTCAAAACAAGAAAACAAGTGGTTCAGGTAAATCACAGCATAAGATGACTAACTCTCATGACATTATGAGATTTTTGCTACAATGTGTTGGGATGTCATTACATTAACACTCATTTGGGAAATGTGATACTTCACAGTGTCCACACAGAAGCAAAGGTCTGGAAGGGAAACATTCTTTTTCTAGTTCATCAGGGTCATTTTTAACTAAATTCAAGAATCCAAAAATAATATGTGCAAAAAAAGTCTTGTGTCATACTAATGCTGCAACATTTAACACAATATTTGGCATTCTTATTTCCTTTATAGATCTTCCATTCCATTAGCGCGGTTTCACCAGCTCTTCTCAGTAAAATTTATTTCCAGAGGCTTGACTTTCCTTTAAGTCAACCTTGGAATACTTGGCTCTTTGGTACTTAACTGGTGGCATAACACTACTGTAACTAAGCGTGCTGCCATTCACCAGGGGATCAGCACTTTGCTGTGCCAAAGTATTCTAAATGACTAAACTCACCCTGATTTTCCCCTGTGGCAACTAATGCCTATATATCAGCTACTGGCCAGCTGGCAGCTTCCTCAGAGGAGAAAGCATTTAGCATGTCCTTTTCCAGGACATGCTAATAGTACAGAGGACTGTAACAGCAGCAAATTGCTGAGGAAAAATGAGTGCACGCAAATCTGTTGCAATACTTACACAAATAAGTATCACAGAGCAAACTGCACAATAGAGTAACATAGTAGGCCAAGTCTAAGGGGACTAAACACACTGGCTGGCTGTCGTACCAGTTAATTCCAACCAGTGTAGCAGTGCTACATACCTGGAAAAAAGGTGCAACATCCATAATTTCCCAAAGCAAGCCTAATTTGGTCACTGATGTAAATGATGTATGATAGCATGTGAATATCAGAAGCCAGCACTGGAACAGTGCTGCATGCTAACTGCCATTTAGAAATTCATAATGATGCCAGACAATGCTTTGATTTCCATATAGCAACTAGTTATAGAGCTTTCCAAATTGAGCATCAAAGCTTAGACAGGAAATGGTGCGTTTGATTCCTGATGGGTTAGATTACTCTGTAAGGTTTATGAAGGAGGCCACAGTGTATCCTTGCTCTTTTTTTTCCCCAAAAAACTGCAATCCAGATTTAAAACACGCATAGAAAAATATATTCAATCTAAAAACATTCATCTTAAATACTTCAGCAAATTTAAATGAAACATCCAACAAAATGTACAATTCAGAATATTTAGTCATTTGTTTTGCCTTGAATAACTGACACACATCATCAATTTAAAAGAAGTTATTCAGAAATTAATTTAGTCTTTGTGAAACATATAACTGAAATTCAACAAAATCTAAACATGGCTTTTGCAGGAGTCCAGAAGTGTCTATTCTGAAAACTAGTAACACAGTTATGTCTAACCTATAAATACTTTGCTTAATTTACTTCTATGCCATGCAGCAATATCAAAGAGACATGTTTTTTCCTGGTTCCAGCACTTCCTCTTCTCACCTGTGAGCACTGCAAGGAAAAAGCAAATTGGCAGGTCTTTGGAAGTTTTTTTTTATCATCCCTGACTCCCACAGTCTAAACCGAGACGTGAAATAATCCAATCTAAAACTTCCAGCTACGAGATTCCTACAAAAGCCTGGTTTCCTGCAAAAGCTTTTCAGACAGAGACTGTAGATGCAAATTAACTGAGGCACAAAATATCGGTGTATTGCTTTGGAACTCTGCTTCATACACTGTACCATTTCAAATACATGACTGAGAGAATCACACTGTACAGGACAAAAGCTAAAGCAAGAGGTAACGTTCAGCTTAGGTTTTCTTTCTCTTTCCTATCTACTTACAGTCCACTCAGCACATTTTATTTATGTTCCTCTGATGCAGTTAATCTAACTAGTAGTTAAGCTTTATGTAACCTTACCCTGAACTAATTAGGATTTTTTGAGCCTACTTTGTCACTAACTGAAGAGATAATCCTCTCCTCCTCTGGATGTGTGCCTAACTGTTTATCCGTCATAAATGCACGTCTAAAACAAAGCTGCCTCCTTGCATATGTATTCATAGCTGTCTTCAGGCCAGTCTACCACAGTCTAGGCATCAAATTACTACCACTGTAATGAAAAGGGGGTGAAACCTTCCCATGACATGTATCTGCTGGTTGTCACTGCAAAGCAGATAGAACCCAGATTATTTCACAAAGCCACAAGTCCCGTATCCTCACTTGGGGTCTTGCTCTTGCTTCTTAGATGCTGGTAGAAGGGTGTAGCAAACCTCTGAAACCATAGAGAGGTGCAGCTCTCTTGAGGTTTATTCTAATTGAGCTTTCAGCAAAAATGTATTCAGTCATCACCTACAGGCCTTCAACACAAGCCTAAACCACATTTGTCTGCAATTACAGAGCCCAGTGGTAAGGTTTCATAAACCACAGTAAAAGGAAGGTTGTCAAGTATCAATGGAGGGAGAGTCAGAGCACTAACGTTAATGCTAATAGCATCTCAGAGAATTCCCCTTCTGAAAAGAAAACTGTGGTGGAGTTTTACAGAATTCTGATATCAGACACTTTCTCAGGTTAGTTCACCCATGAGGCATATCCCAAAGTGGATAACCAGTCACGTTCACATAGCAGGAGAAAACCTCAACGTGAAGACATCAGAAACAAAGAGAGGAAACAAACTCTTCCTATCACTTCAGGGCTGTCAGGAAAGCCACTGTGTAGAGCAGTTAATAATCCAAAGATTAAATCACATTAGGGTCCAAATCTGTGCATCCTTCACACAGAACACTTCACGCTAAACATCTTCCCCTACATGTCCTGGATGAGGTCTGTACATGTTCTGAGCAAGGTCTCCTGAAGTTCTCCTGATGTTGTTAGGCCTCATGTATCTTCAGTATAAATCTTCCCTTCCGGTCGGGGCTTGTTTGCTTCTAGTGTCCAGAGACACCAGTGCATGAACTGCAGACAGTCCCATTGTAACTACTCATCCCCTGGGCACCGTTGTCTTCCATTAGCTGCCTCCTCACGCAAAGCCAGACTGAGCAGGTCACTGTGCAGTAACCATAGTGCCTTTCTCAGCTTGGCCTGACTGCCACTGCAGCAGACTGGCACTGCTAGCTCACGCAGCTGAAAACATGCAGGGAACACACACACAAGTGCACAGCAGCAGTCACATACCACTGTGCTCAGTCAACACCCAATACATATTACTTTAAGGGAACTACAACTGCTGGTACCTACGCATCAGCTCATTCTCGCTCAGAACAATCTCGATTTTCTCTCTGAGAGACACCTAAAGAAAGCTGAATATTTAAGGCTTCCTAACAGGTTACTTCAGATACAATCTGACACAACACTCAGATGCTCTAGCCATTACCCTTCCCCACAATACGCACTCATGGCAAACCCTGGCCTCTCCATTATAACAGCTTAGTACAGACCATTCATTTATGCACTAGTTCTACAGGACTACTTACCTCCTGTTTGTACCACAAGCTTTGTGCTTTATATCCTACCTTAGTTATGTGCTTTCACTTCCTTTCTATAAAATAGAGTTGCTTTGTGTTGGCTGAACAACAGAAACTGAGCAAAACAGAAAACAACAAAGTGATTCACTAGATAAGTGAACCACACACATTAGCAATACTATATATATTCATTTCTCAAAACAGTTTCAGTGCCTAAAGGCTTTGCCATGGGGGCAGCAGAAATGATACACCGTAATTGTTGTTTCTGAAAGTCTCCAGATCTGATTATTGGCACTAAAAGTATCGCAGTATTTTACTAAACTGAATTAGTGAGCTATTCTTGCTGGAAGCAGCAAAGTGCTAATAGCTTGTTGTTACGATATTCACCACACTAAATGCCTGGGCTTTTGCAGACAATAACTAGCTATGCTGCTGGTAAATGATGCTCGGTGTCCAGTTTTACACTGCAATATTCAAAGACAATATTTTGATTATGAATTTTCCTAAAAGAATGCTTAGAAAAAAAATATAAAATATATGTATTATGTATGCAGTTAAATTTTCCATTCCTTTAAAATATCAACAGTGGTGGCTCCCTAGCAAGCAATGGTATCTCAGCCACAATATAAACAGTTCTAAGTTGCTGACAAAAGACAAACCAAATCCAGAGTTAATTCAAAAGCAAAAGGGCGTATTGTCTTAGTAAGCCTGCCTATTATGCCGAAATCCCACAGTTCAGGACTCCGTAATGGTAAGATTCCTGTACCCAAAGAAAGCACATAGCAAAACTGATTTGACCTAAAGGAAGAGATATAAAATTATAGTCCTGGTATATAAGGGGAAAAAGTGCCTAGGCATGCATGTTTAATATGTATTTTCAGTGCAATAACAGAATAATCTTTGATTACTCAATAAAACTCCCTTCCCCTAATAGCTGGCCTATCCAAACTCCTCCTCCTCAATAAATAAATAAATAAATAGATAAATAGATAAATAAACAAACAAACTTTTTTACCTGGTGTCATTTTTCTTTGTTCATAACACACCTTTGTCTTAGATCTTTTCAAAAAATACTTTTCAAAAAATGAAAGGAAGAGCAGGATGACACAGCCATGGACCTGTGTAGCCTGAGCCATGGACAAGGTACAGCGACCATCACCAGCTTCCCCCATCACCAGCAACACTCCTGTCCAGCATGTCTGTATACACTGGTTGCTGGGCTTCAGTGCAGTCACTTTGGAAATGTGGAAAAAGCTAGAGCCACCAAAGTCTTGTGATGAAAACTAACCAGGGACAGAAGAGACCTGTTAGCATCAGCTCGAATGTCCCCATTTGTCAGTTTTTCCATTTTTCCAGAAGGAAACAAAACAAACAGGAACACAGATATTTCAAGTTTATACCCAAAGCAAGTCCCACAAGTTAGAAGCAATTTTATTCTGCTGTATGGTTTGTGTTCACAAAGAAACAGAAGCTCTAGCTAGTTTTATTAAACTTCTGTACTTCATCATGAGTCCCAAATGTGTGAAGAAAGAACCAGTAACTAAAAAAATTGTTCAAAAAAAATTTCGTATTCTTAAACATAACAACTTGTAAAGATCTGTTTTAATTAACAACAAGTACAGAGCAGTACAATTCCCTTAATTTGTTTTGTACTTCAAAGTTCTTCCTTTTTGCCCTGTCCCTTCACACACTGCTTTTCAAGACACAGCAGTCACCTGTGTTGCTCTGAAGGTGCACCTTCACTTCCATCTCTTGATCTCTCTCTTCCCTCTGGCCAGTTGGAAGCCACCAGCCTGCCTACTTAGATTGTGGCCTTAACACTTGCACAGCCGTATTACTATTTGCCTTTGTTGGAAATTCTGTCACTAGTTCATTGTTTATTCTTAAATATTGAATTTTTACAGCAGTTGAATCCATACCTGCTTAATGGCTGACAGCTGCTTTGGCTGCTCTTTTGTTTAGTTTTACTAGTATAACTTGACACTTGTTCTTACCTCAGCTTATAGAAATATTTCACATTTATTGCTTTATCTGTTGGCACACACTACTCCTGCCAAAATAAAGATGAAGGGACAAAGAGCAAAAAAGGGATGCTTATGAAGAATGAACCTTAAACATTGCCCAGAGCTTATGGATTGGTCTTGCACAGCCAGCTGTGTGTCCAGACAGAGAGTGCAGAAGGTGAGGGCTGTAGTGCATCAAAATAAATACTAATGGAAATACAGGAAAGAATTTTCACTCTCCCCCTTAACACTTTGTAAATAAAAAGAAAAAAGAAGAGAGAAAGAAAAAGAGAAAGCAGAGAGAATAAGCCAGCTTGGAAACCACACCACTGAAGTGGTGAACACACAGCAATGGATTTTGTGTGAAAGACTCAGCTGGGGCTTCCTGCATGGAAGTGACTTGCTGATTCCTGCAGCTGCAGAATGTGTGTCACCTAGTCTCCCCTTTTTGGTTTCACAGATATTATGATGAATATAGCAAGCAAATCCGATCTGACTTTCAAACCTTGCGTCACTCTCGAGCCTGGTCCTGACGGACATTATTTCCTCCTCAGGCAGCCAAAAAGCACATTCCACTGACAGGGAGCAGCTGCTGAGGAGATAAGTGAGTATTTCCTGGCAAGCAGTCAGGTCACCTGTAAGTGTTTTCGAGTTAGAGCAACCCAGGCAGGTAGGAATGCCAGGCAGAAATGATGGCATAATAACTCCCCAGAGCCTTGCAGGCTCTGTGCCAAACATAAATAGGCCTGTGGCACAGCCCTGGCCAGCCTGGAAATGTTCAAATCCCTGGCAGTGCAAACCTCCACAGACCACCCGTGATTAAAGGCAGTGGTACAGCAGCCTGAGCAGAGGCCAGAAGCACAACAGTGCAGAAGCAATTGCTCACGCTAAAGAGCTGCGTCCAGCCTACAGATAAGGAAAACAACAGTGACGTGAACACTGTCTGCAGCACTGGCACAGCTGAAGATGCTTCCGTGCATGTAGCCCTCCACAGCAGCGCATGCTCATTGCTCTAATGTAAAGGGGCCTCAGACTTTTCCTTAGGGCTGCTCTAACCCAACCTCCACAGTCATCTCTTCACCATTCTGAATCCAGCACGCAAATGCAGTGCTCTCACATTTACGGCACAGTCCGCTGGCACAAGTTACTCAAGTATTGAGACCTCCTAGAGAAGTCGTGCAGACCAACACAGCAGGTACGAAGGTTATCACCATTAGCAAGACCCGTCAGACTGGTACTAGAGCCAGCTGCTGGGCAACCTCAAAATCGAGCAAATTACACAGGACAGGCACTAGTACATGAAACATGTCTGTTACTAGCTTTATTATTAACTACAGATGAGGATCCCTGCAGTGACTTGAGCACAGATTGGATATTAGAAACACAGAGGGGTGCACCCAGCAGTGCCGCCTTTCAAATCCCCTTACTGACTAGGGTCATTGCAAGCAAAAACAACAGATTTTCCTCAGGAACACCCCTTTGCAGATGAGTTGGTACCCGCCAATTTACATTGAAATCACACTGGGAAATAGACCTAACACAATCTGGAGTACCAAACAATATACCTAAAAGGCACAAGGTATAATCTAGCTAGACCGGGTATGACAAAAATGAGCTGATCACACAACAGTACCTCATATGAGATAAAATCTGATCCAGCAAATGATACAGATACATGTAGGTCCTGCTACGTGTATTGTTACATTGCTCGGAAAATCAGAACCAGAAGTCACAGATTCTCTCCTGAGTTGCCACACATTATAAAGGGCCTTATGGAGCCAAACAGAATTTCCTCCCAACATTCATCATAACGTCTTACAGAGTTTGCCATCGTTGACTAATATTCAGGTTATTCAGTGAGCATAAGAGCATGTTCCACACAACACAGTTACCATCCACCTGCATTAATTTATATGACTGCCATCAGCATCTGCTATTTTGTCAGCTAAGGATAAAGACGGGAGCTTTCAGTGCATATGCTACAGGGCATATGCTGATCATGGGTTGGTGTCAAGAAAGAACATACCCTCCTTGAACACTGTTATACAATTACAGGTAAATGTATTATGGGGATTTATATCTTCATTTGAAGCGTCTGGTATAAATCAACATTGTGGGCAGGATACGAGATTAGATGGGTCACTGGGTCTTTCCTGATACAGCAAATAATTTGCTGCATATCAAGTGAAGCGCTTTTTTTTTTCTTCCCCAATTCCAGTAACTCCATTCAACAGCTTCAATTTCCCTTGAACTGTTTTTGTGAAACCTCCTCAGTGTGTCAATCACAAAACCAGAAGTTAATCATCCAAAAATGTCCTTTCCACTTCCCCAAACATCTACTTAACAGGATTCAGGCAAAGAGATTAAAAAGCTAAACTCAGCAACTTGTTCTGACTCTCCCCATGTCATTCCAGTCACTGAGGGGTAATTCCTTTTGCTTAAAAAAAAAAAAAATTAAAAAAAAAAAAATATAATGGAGTTTATTTAGACCTTCTTGCTTTAAGTAAGCAAGTTTTTAATCTATCACATACATTCCTGTAATGTAGGTTTGATGTTAATGGGTTGTAAAGTGGGTAATAATTTTCTAACTGACCTCTTCAATCAGATTAGATCATATTATTGACCATGCTGTTTGTTTTATAACCACAATCATATTGTGGAAGAACATCTCTTGCTAGTAGCACATTTGTAAGTGCCCATTAAGGCAAAGGATGACAGGTCTGCATGTTTGGCACTTTTTTTTTTTTTTTTTTTTTAGTATTTCTTTTTTACCTTGCTGGCAGTATTCCCATCAGAATCCTAAAACTATCTATTTGTATGTTTCTGAGTTCCTACTGAGGTTTTTTGTTTTACTTGAAAAGATGATGATCTGTGAAAGTGACGAAGTCCAAAATATGCAAACACAGAACAAACACTCAAATGCAGGTATTCCTTCATTGTTGGTCACTGCAATATTTCTTCTTCAGAGTAAACCCTGGACATTGTTTCAGAGTCCCATAGCAGGTATTTTTCACACAAATGTTTGTAAGAAAATGATCGTTCTTGTGTACTTCTCAGCACCAAATACAATTGGTCTGCATCAACACATTGTAAGACTGATGATCAAAAGTATTCTTTAAACATCACTTGTGTCTCATCCACTTGTGCATTCAATAGCTGCATTTAGCAGAGATTTTTGAGGTCTTTAACAGAAATGGTAACTCATGGCCTGGCGCTGGGCTGGGACTGGCTCAGTACATCCCTGAGTCCTAAGGAGTAAAGTCAGCCAAAGAAAGTTTCGAATCTCAAGTTTCCCAGAAGGTGGTTTTACTTTCCTTGATCACAGTTCATCAGACAAACGATCTGTGTACAAAATACAAGTGTGAAAAACAGCAGTGGAGAGAAGCAGACAAAAAGACTGGGAACTGGGTTTGCTGCTAGAGGAAACAGAACATCAATTTCTGTCATCGAGACTCTACTGTGGCTTTGGCAAAAACATTTTTCTCCTAATGAGTCAATTGTTCCTCTTTAAAACAAGGATAGTACTTTCCCTCACTGTCCTTATTGTTTTGTCCATCAGGTTTTAAGTATTTTCAAGACAGGATTTATGTTCTTAAGATGTTCAACATAATAGGGTCCTAAAATTAACAGTAGACATAAGAAATAAAAACACGCTTCCATAAAGAATTCAGCTTCACGACATGAGAATCCCAACTAAAACAGCTGCGGTATTCATGATGGGCAAGCAAGGGGGGGGGATCCTGTCTTCCATTTTCATTTTATTACACTTCACTGAGTCTCCAAATTGTGTTTCAGAGTTGCAATTCAAATGATAAGCACGGAAAAGGCAAAAGCTAGGAGGACCAGTAGTCGTGTCAACTACATATTCTTTTCTAGATGTTATTTCTAATAATGAACCAAACTGTTTTCCTCCAGTTCAATGAATATAAATATACAGATATTCTCTCCCTCCCTCATGTATTTTTTTTCTCATTTTAGGAGAATGATTTCTATAGTAGATTTGCTATGAGGTGACTGATGCTGAGTTCTTAGGTTTTTATTACAGATGCCCTCCTTCCATAGAATATAAGAATTTCTCCTGTCACAACTGGAGTAACTTCTCCAGGATTTTATGCACACAGAATGAAATTCTAACTTTTGCTAAATCTGTCTGTTACTAAATCCCTACTGATTTTTAATGCAGAGTAATTTGAGTAATCTTTACCCTGCAGTAACTTCTTCTTTAGTCATTAGTAAGAGCTCTTACACACCTAAATTAACCAATATAATTTGGATTTATGTAAAATCTTTCTTCACTAGGTACCAAGAAATTATTCTTAGTCATTATTCCTAAGAAATTATTCTTAGGAATATAGCTATATATCACCATGCTGCACTCAAGTGACACATTGCTCTGGGATGGCAATACTACTTCCAGTGCCAGCTCAGGTGCAGCAACATATTCAGGTACCCAGAGTCTACATCACCTGTCTTCATTCATTGTTCCCTTATATATGCCTGTGTTAGGTTAAGGATAAATTCAAAGAAACCAAAAGCAAAATACAACTTTTCCTCCCCACTAAACCTCAGGTAAATTGTCCTGGAGAACTCATGCCCACTCTTCACTAGGCTGATCACACAGCTGAAAACATGGACCAAGTCTGTGCTGCAAAGTTGATTTCAAAAGACTTCCTGTCTTGGTAGAAAACAAAGCACAATTATATTTGAACTATAAATGTTGGAAACTGTAAAGAAGCTTCTCCATTTGAGATAAATCAGTAATGGTGTGAAACTAAAGAAACGGTCTTTAGATTTAAGTACCACCTCAATATTTAAACCTCTTCCACGGTTTATTACGCAAAAGTGCTCTGAGTTTTTCAGACAGAAACCTCTGAAGATATTTGGCTTTAAAAAGCAAATGTTTAAGATAGCTTCCAATAGTAATTTCCAACTTTTTTTTTTTTTTTCAAAATTACAAATTGCAAAAGCATTGTTAAACACTCAAATTCCCTGTTTTTTCCCTCTCCTCACTAAGCCTTTGAATGCTGTAGACTTGTGTAATGGTTAGAGCCTCTTTTCGCTCACTCTTCCAACACCGTAATAGCCAGATCAGATATTTCAAAACCTACGAAGTGGAGATTTCTATTTTACCAGTAAAAATCTACTCATGGAAGTAGCAGAATTAACTTACAGATGCATGTGGTTTTCCAAGATTAAAATATATATGTAATTAAAGTGTATGTTATGAAGATGGTGGTTTATAATCAGAATAAATTGATTTGTGAGTCTGAAGTAGAGCAAGAAGCAATTATTGTACTTGACATCTGACTTACTCATTTAACATACAGCTCTATACCAGGAATTGTAGTTATATGTTACTGAGACTTTTGGTGATGGTAACTTGATCTTAAAAGCTTCTCTTTAGCTCTCCCTGGTCAATACATTCCTTTGAAAAGAAAAGATCAGCAAAACTGGGTGGTTACAAACCTTGCTCAAATGTAAAGGAGGAACCTTCACAGACAACACACCAAGACTATAAAATTAAAGAATGAACTCTAGCTAAATAAAGTAATGGTCCTCCAGTGGAAAGACAAAACACAATTAGAATTCACATACTTATTTCAAGATCAATATTTTTCTACTGATTTGCTGAGGAGGCTTTTATGAAATTTAAGCATAGTTCACTTTTAAATACTCTTACCGCCAAAGGGTATGGTAGGCTGTTTTAATTCCTTTCCTTTTATAAATCAATAATTAGATTGCCGATTTGCTTAAAGTGCTTTGGAAAAAAAAAGGGAAGAAGATGGAAGCTATATTTTATCATTCTACAGCACGTGTTGAAAGGTTCAGTAACTCATACCATCATAGTTAACGAAGATCATGACACTCAGACCAACAGGAAAGGAATCAAATCCAAATATAAAACCTTATCCTCTTAAACTAAATATATATATATATATGTATATATATATATATTGTATTTGGGTTCACCAAGACAGACAGTACTCAGAGTTAAATATAATTCTGATGTTAACTCCATTTTCCCAGCTTATCATGTGCACCATAAGGGTAGAGACTCAAGGCTGGAGGTTGAAGCAAGGGAAGGAAGGATAAGTTGAGTGTTAAAGAGAGTCTGGTATGATTTCTGTTAGCTAGAGGTCTGTTAGCTACAGGGGGAAGAGAAGTGAGGTTAGGAGGGAAAAAATTACCCAGTCACCATACAGACTACAAGTTGTGTTTCTACACAGTACTGCACAGTTATCATCCAGCCCTATTCAATACACGCGTCTCCAAAATGAAGTATTCTACAGGATCGAGAGAACTGAATTTTCTCAGGGACAAGGACTAAGACTTAGAGAAAACGTACAGTTTGGGGAAGCTGTAAAAGACCATGGATGGATAAGCGGAAGAGACATCAGCTCGTACAAATAGACTCAAGTTGTGCAGAGAGGATTAAAATCCACTAAAATATTTGGAGGAATCCTTGAGAATATTTGTTAGCATTAAGCTCCCTGGTGTTGGCTGATTCCTCAGAAAATTCCTAAGGAAAAGGATATTCTCTGTACTGTCTTAGAAAGATTCAATGAGATGAGTGGAGATATACTCCTTTTAAGATCACTTCATTCCTTTCTGAAAGAGAATGAGACAAGTGGGTATTGGTAAAAAAAAAAAAAAAAAAAAAAAAAAAAAAAACTTTTTTTTTGTTGCATTCAGTCATTGAAGTCATAGAGCATCTATGACCAATGAGCATCCAGTTTGTCTTACCACTTATCTTTAAAGACAAAAACCAGAAATCACCACAATCTACTCCTACTTTGCTACCTTGTGGTATTTTCTAGTATCTTATTCTGTAAGGTAACTTCAGGAAATCATATTTTATCTTATATCCTTGCACTGAAACCTTAAAGAATGTCAGAACTTTTTAATCCTGATTCTTACTTCCTAGGAAGGTGTATCCAAGGCAATCTAGCTGCTTGGCTTGACTACCACATTCATTCCAACTGATTTTAACTTAAAATGGACACATCTTTACTTTCTACAGTAAGACAGGAAAAAGACCATTCCTTGAACCTTGGAGAAGAACCTGAGTAAGTAAAAAACAAAACAAAACAAACAAAAAAGTATTTTCAGAAATATCAGAAGGATATTTCTGCATGAACCACATGGTAAATACTTCAATTTCTGAGGCATACATTTTACTTGATGTTTTTGCTTCAAGAATTGAGGTTTATTAAATCAAAATGTTTAACTGAGTTCAGGAAATTCCAGGGGGAAAAAAAAAAAAAAAAGATTGGAGGGTTAGGATGGAAAAGTATTAAGGTGGATTTTCAGAGATATTTGCGTTATGCATGGTTTTGTCCCCAGCACAGACAGGATACTGGATCAGATAGACCGATGTGTGTGATAGACACACAAATAAGAACAAATTTATAAAAAAATAAAATAAAATAATTAAAATAAAAAAAAAAAAAAAGGAATTTGTGTTTGTAGAAAAAGTAGAAACCATAAAGGAATACTTGGAATACTTCAAGTTAGCTCATTGTATCAAACCAAAGACTGTCAACTTTTTAACTAGTTTCCAGTGTTAAAAAACTTAAAATGAGGATATTTTCCCGATAAAAATAGAATGTGAGTATTGAAGCTTTTCTGAGAATAATAAATCTTGCACCTCAAATCCGTTCTGAAAAAGAACAGTGAAATGATTCACTGATTGAAAGATAACAGGAGGAAGGCAGAAAAAAAAAAGTTTTCTATTAACGATTTACATGATTAACTCATTTGCAATATCCAAATTCCATGTTAACTAATACATTATTAATACTGGAAAAAATAGTGTATTAATACATAATAATTCAGCAAAACAATGGCTTATGCTTGTATCTAGACAATCAAGCCAATAATATTGTTCATCCATCCATTAATGATCAAAAATAAGTAATTATAATTCATAACAGAGTGAAACTTAATACTGTGCCTGCGATCTATATGGGCAAACAAACTTATTCCTTCTGAAAGATCCTGTCACTGCAGACACTGCCTTGATGTAAGGGTCTTTTGTTCTATTTCAGCGGGTCCCAGACAACCCTCAAAACATTGATTTGGATAAAAGAGGCATAAGTCACTCACAGATGCCAGGAAAGTGTCTTTTACTGTACACCACTGCGTGCTCTGGACTCTCATCTGTTCCTCCATTTGCAAATAAGATTTGATACAACAGGAAGAAGTTATGACTTGGTTTCTCCTATTACTCACAGAGATGAAGCCTCCTGGGAATATGTAGATGCCCCAGAATGGCTCTAATGGGTGGGCTGGAGCAGAGTCTGATGCTTGAGAGCCTCTCCTATGTTATGCAAGAACCACTAGTGCTCCTCTCTTGTCTGACTGGCAGGGTCTGGGTTGCAGATCCCTGCAGCTTCCTTGCATTAGAGCAGCAAGAAAGCCCATAATGCCTAACCTCTGCTGGCAGATAGCTGCATAAACAAAACACCAGTTTGTAATAAGCAGCAGCTTTCTGAAAGGAGAGATAACAGTAGTTGCGGAAATTGATAATTTTGCAGGTTTTGTTTAGGAAGGAGGCACCATGCACAGCTTAGTTTTAATCTGCTTTGGAGAAAAAAATGTATTGCTTTTGGCATCAGATAAATACAAAAAGGAGACTGAGGAGATTAATTAGTTTTAGTTTACTGAATGCCCTTCATTATTATTGTTGGAAAAATGCACTTAGGCAGCTAATAAGGAAAGTATTTTAACTCTAATGGACATAAACATTGTATTAGGTTTTGGCATCAGAAAATGGAAGCAGAGTTGTCTTAAGGCTGGCTGACATATTAAATACTATCTTCTATTCTTCCACATTATAAATGTTAATTGAACAACAAGAGACATCAATATACCAGGGAAGTTCTCAAGTATTAGCAACTTTCCCTGGTGACCCTGCAATACTGGATAGGTGAACAGCTGCTCAGGAGCGCAACCATTATGAATTTTATTCCACTTAATAGCAGATGCAGGAAATGGAAGGTTATATTACAGATCAATACACAGGCTAAGGGAACCTGACAACCTCTGGTTAGAATCAGAAGAATAGATGGCATTAATTAATTCACTGAGTTGTTGAAAAAAATACCATTTTTTTTGCAACTGAGACAGACTAGAAATGCTCTGCTCTGAAATACAATATTGATTAATGTGAAAAGCAGCCTCATTTATAAGTATTCCTCTTCTGTAGGGCTATTATATTTAAGAAGCCACTTAAAGAAATCTTGACTATTTTCTTTTGATCCTCAAAGTTTTAGGTGACATGGTTGTACCTAGTTGTACTGAATATATTTCCTATTTGAAAAATAATCCCTCTAGAATAACAGTTAATTTTTAGAACTCTATTTCATAGCACTTGCAATTATGCTCATATATTTACATTCCCCAACCCTGAAACTCTAACTTTAAATGTCAAAAGCATGTGAAAAACTGGAGTTACCAGCCCCATTTATAACTGAAGTTTTTAAAACTTAACCCTTAACAAGAGTTACGCAGAAGAAGCATGGCACACCATTCATACCATATAGGTATGTAAAAAGGTTACTTGGTTATTTCTGTAATGGGTTAACACATTAATTCCAGAGTTCTGCACAAAGGATGCTGAAATAGGTTCACATGCACAACAGTTTATTAGCATGGCCCATTGCTGACAACATATTTTGAGTCTAAAAGTAAAAGTTATTTTGGGGAAGAAAATTAAAATGCAGGGAACCAGATGGGGTATCTTTCTTTGATTGAAGGGTTCTAGAGTATCTTTGATGAGGTGCAGCTACTGCAAAGCTGGTTGATGGTAAGCTCTGTGCGGGCCAACTATTGGGTCTCCTACTGCAAAACTAAAGCTGCTATCAAGGGGAGAAAAACGGGTAAAAAGGGGTTATTTGCACATCTGTTGTGGTGCAAATCCTTACTTCCTGTAAGAATTTGCCAGAACAACATCAGAGTTTGCATCTGTAAAGCCATGGGAGCAGCAGCATGAGAACACCAATAGAAAAATATCACCCTTCTGCCACAATAAGGATTTGGGGTGCTTAGGTTAGTTCTTTTATTTAGGAAAACAAAAGGGGAAAAGCTGAAGTGTTTAGACCATGAGTGTAAGAGAAAATGTCAACTCACATCACCACCTGCCTCGGCAGAAGAATTATATATATACATATCTCCATTCTTCAGTATTTACCTTAATAAGTCAAGTCTAAGCTTCTATTTTGCTGAATGGTTCTAGTGCTTGTTCCCACAGCACTTCTCACCTTTGCCTGCAGACCTTCCCTCAGTACAGGGCAATCCTCTGCATAACTAGCTTTTAGCTACCAGGAGGCACCCACTGCCAGGGGGTACTCTGGAAGATTGCTCTGAATCTCTGTGAAATATTTGATGCCTATGTGTAAAAAACATCCCAGAAAAGCAATGAGCTAGGGAGGACAGAAAAATGAAGGGGCTCACTCATTAAGCTTGTTCTTGATGACAGCTGTCCCTAAAGTCACTACAGAACTATCTTTCCAAAGTAAACAAGGACTGATCCTCTCTTCTGTGTCCCAGTGAACAGAGATAAACACCATTTGTTCCATTGGTAAGCCACCTTTCTACCTGATCAAACCAGTCCCAAGCTGGAGCAGCCAGCCTTAATGGATAATGACAAGACACAAAAGAAGCAGAAGAAAAATAGCATGAGTCATTCTGACTTGATCTTTGTGATGTACTTAGGGAATTCTCTGTATGCATTACAGAGATCTTAATATGATCAACACCATTAATGCCTTACCATTCACCAGTACAATGCCATTCTGAGAAAATCAGCAGAAATTCTGTACGGACAGCTTGTACTGAAATAGGGGACATGAAATCATTGGATGCTTAATACACACCCTTAACACTCAGCTTTCTGGCTCTTACATTTTTCCTTTCTTGCAGCAGTGGCTAAAGCTGGTTCTCACAAAGGGAGAGATGTAGCCAAAAAGAGCACGTCCACATAGACTTATTTTCTGCTTCTCACTACTCCAGCATGAGCAGCCAAGATTTATTGACTACCTTCTCCTGAACATCAGAGCTAGATAACAGCTTCCCAGATCAGTGCTTCTCCAGACGTACTAGGAGAGGATATGAAGCGGGTAGGCATCCTCAACATTTTGTCCACATATTTGACATCTGTTCCTCTATTCATATATTTGTACTTCTGCTCACACACAGTGGTACCTGTCCACAATCTGGAAGGGACACATTCGTGATGTCTTCTCTTCCAGGACAACCATGACTCACAACTATCTACAACTCACTGGAAAATCCCGGTACATCTTGTCTTACATTAACAACTCCTCACTGAAACTAACACTTTAACCTGTCAGCTCTTCTCCTGTTGATATCTTTAGTGCATGTATTCTGTGTAGCTCTTCCCCTACAAATACAGCTGGCACAGACTATTTACTCTTCTCTCAACTATATGACTCCTTGTCCTCCAAGTTTCCTTTCTCCAGCACTCTCCTCCTCTCCCCCATTTTTCTGTCTTGTCATGGATTTACTTTCAGGTCTTAGAGATTACTGATAATAAAAAATCTTGTGGGACTGTCACCTTAATGCAGACATGTTTGCTCTGTGTTATTTGTGCCATATTTTTGAAGCGGGTTGCTTCCACCCACCACTACCTTTAGAAATATCATGCATATGTGAAGGAAACGTCAGTCTCAAAATTAAGGTGGAGCAGGTACCTGCTGAAGTGGAGGACCAGCTCAGGAACCAGAAAAAGGAGCATGCTAGTCCTTTAAATCCTTCTGGTAGAGCAGAATCATTTGCAGCTGAATACCGCCCAGGAGTTCCCAGCTCACACATACATAAAAATACCTAAATCTAGAGACAAAACACAGAAGTGACAGGATAGATGTGGTCCCTGGCTGACCATAATTATAAACTCCAGAAGTACTTCTGCTGTATTGATCTTCTCTGTATGAGCATCCTACTAGGAAATTGTTCCAGCACTCTCCCTTGGGGATGAGCAGCAGGATGACCATCCAATTAAAATTCATGGATAGTATTCCCAAAAGCCTGGCACGTTAATATCCTGTAACTGTTAAGCAGCAGATACTGCATCTGGAAGAAGCCACACAGCAGTCCTTACATAACCATAAGTTTCCTGTAATTTTGGCCAGGTTTTCCAGACTTGCCTTTGATTTTATCAGGAGCCATCTGCTAAGTGTCTTTTCAAGCTGCATTTGTATTTAGATAAGGGGTTTTTAATGTTATTGTTACTGCCCGTAGCCCAAGATGACTCACAGTCACCCTAGTGAAAGAATTCCTGTAGAAGTGGCTGACGGCTTTGAGCACCTCTATATAGTTTTACCAGCCGCTGAAATGGGTGTCGGTCATCTTTTCTTTTTGGGCCCCAGATTCTATGGTAAGTCTACTGCTTGGTCTTTGGAGTTCTTTCTGAAAGACTCCTAGCAAAGATACTGTCTTCCAGCCATCTACTGTACTAGTATATGGATTTGTTCTTGCAACCAGTTAGTTCCAGTACAACAGCATTAACTACAAATTTGAACGATGTGTCAGTGGGAAACGCATTCATCCAAAACAATTATGGGTGGTACCTAAGTATCCCTGCCCTGTTCTCAACAAGCTACAAGTTATCACTCCTATTCCCCCACTACAGTTAACTGCCCTGAAGGTCAGAAACGGACTTCCCCTGTGGAACAAACTCTCCTGACTTGCTGTGAGATGGTGCAATGATCCCTGAGGGCTGGCAAACCAGGAATGGATGCAACTTCCAGGACAGTATTACAGCTTTCAGCACAGTGCTTTTTTAAAATCTTTAAAGTAGCACAGTTTAAAATAAGCAGTTTTGATACAATGATCTCTTGGAAAGTGACTCTTTACCTGTCTCTTATGGCTATGTGATCATTTCGGTCTGGCTGTGCGCGAGACCTGAATCAGTCTGCTTATGCTCAGTTTGTGACCACACTACTATGTACTTTTTGGAATTAAAGTAAAAATTAGGAGTGACCGACTGAATCCCTTAAAGCGAATCCATGAAGCAAGTACATATACATTGAACACAATTCTCACAGTTTGTGTTGTATGATGCTACGTGTCACAGTGATAAACATAAGTTAAAAATCTATGTAATTAATGTATTTTTCATCCTCTTTTGACTGCCTTGCCTGCTTACTGCCCTCTGTAGTATTTCCCGCAGGACTCTTAATTATTTTATACCCTTAGGCAACTTAAAACAGCTGCATAGTTTAAAGAATAATAATCAGAGAGTCCCAGAACTGCATTTCCTCCATTTACTTGCAGAAGTGACTTCCTTCCAAACTGTACCCCAGACCTCTGACAGATGAAATTCATGGAACAGTAACATGGTTTTGTCAGCCTACCATTTAAGTACCATATCTCAAGCCACAGAAATGTAAGCTTTACAATTTAATAGAGACAGAAGACCCAACTTCCCATGCTTTTGCTTTCAACCTGGAAAACCACCAGAACAAGAGAATCAATAAAACAAGGATGTTTTTTGTATGCATCAACTACAGTTTGTTCCTGTACAGTTCCCTGCAAGCCTTGCCCAGTTAGGGTAATAAACTGCTGAAAGAAAAACAAACAAACAAAAATCACACTACAGTTCCAGATGTTTATATCTTAATATATTTCTTCTCTCACCAATACATATCATACATGGCACTGTGGCATTCTGCTGAAAAGAGTTGGACATGCTATTGAAATCTACAGTTATAACTCACTTGTGCCCAAGTTGCACAACAGAGCAAAGCAGTGTATGTCAAGTCTTCAACACCACTCTTAATCTCCCTGTTTAGGAGAAATTACAATTGTTTTAATCTATTTCAAATATTAGTGCAGAGAAATTTTTAAAACATTGAACAGGATAACTGTGATGATATAACCCACTTCAATATTTCCTTAATCATAAGAAGAAAAAAGGGGCCCAAGCAGGTTTTTTTTTTTTTTTTTTTGTGGGAATTAGTAAGAAGCCAGGTTGGAATATTCAAGCCTGGGGAGACTATCATGCAAAGCTGGGTTACGTATTGCAGGCAAGATTAGAAAGGAAAGGAATCCCTCTATGTCTCTCTCTGGCTGCTAACGCACACAGAGCTGGCTCTAAATTAGATGTTTTAGGGAATTTTGCCCTCCTCTTTTCCTTAAATGTTTCAGTACTTTTCTCATTTCCAATGGGAAAAATGCAGGAGTGTCAATAGAGCATACCAATAGTACTAAAACTTTTAGGTTGGTCTTCAGCTTATAGGCTACCCAAAGGTCTCCAAAATTGCTCTGATAAATGGTGTTCCTCAACAGCTTTGGACGGAAATTCAGGCACTTACTTTGTTCTCTTTTTACTTTCTACCTTCTACTTATCTCTACACTGATGTTTGTGCTGCATCTGTTTGTGCATTTTTTTTTTGAAAATATGCTTTGTATTTTTAGTCTCTCCTTCAAAGAGATGGTTTTGGTTTTTGTGTTGGTCTCTGCTTTGCTGAAGTAATGCAGAGCAGCTTCTCTCCTTTGAGAAGGACAATATCCTACCAGCTGCTTGAACAGGATTGCTCCTACTCACTTAACTGGGACCTATGACAGTGCCTTTGATCTAGTCACATTACACAGATAAATGATATGTCATCCACATTTGTTTTCAGTGGACTCACCCACCTCCTTGGTGACAACAGCAGTGCTCACTTACACCTCTTCCACGCATCTTCCCAGCTCCAGAGAGCTCCCCAGCTCATTGACTTCTACACATGCATGTTAAAATACACTCTACTGTCTTAACCTAGACCCCTGATATAAGCTCTTACGAAAGAAGAGAAGCCTAACCACATTTATAATTTTGAATAAGACTTCAGTAAAGTAATTTTGGCTTTTGACCTGCCTATTACAGGAAGGAGCAGAATCTCCCCACACACTTGCCTGCAAACATGCCATTTCACAGACAACTCCATAAACTGGTCTGGAGCCAAAGCTTTCAGACAGAGACAGGGCTTGTTGTCCAGCCCAAGACACTTACAGAGCCGGTTGTGTTTGCAAAAAAATAGTTGCAATATACCACAAAACACAAGATAGGATTTGCAGAGCTGCAAAACATGCCATTATAACTTATTTACCAATTAACTGGATTTTTCAAAAGGAAGAATTGCTATACTCACAAGGGGAAGAAGTACCGTACTGATGACTTAATCCACTTCTTTTACTACGGTGAAGAAAAACCAACTGTGGGCAAATCAAAGCTGCCAAATATTACTATTCTGCTTTGCCAAAATACATATGTTGCAGTGCTACTATTTATTAAGTGCACAGCACAGAAAAGTTTATACAGGAATAGCCACCTACATTTTCTTCAAGTCAGCACAGTTTAACAGGAAATGACAAGGATTCTACAGGCCTCACACAGTGATAGCAATTGACTTTGAGGTGGATATCAGCTGATCCTAATTTTAAAGGCATGCTCACATCCAGAGGTACTACTTAAAATGGAGGACTAAAGGATATAACATACCCCCAAAACCTGAATGAATTTGATATTAAGCATTCCCACTGTATACAATTTTGGAGCAATCTTCACACATTAAATACGACCATTCAAAAATGGTTGTCAATCTGTCTTGTAAGTAATGAGAATTATATAGAGAGCTAACACATTGCAGATCTATTGGTATAATATCGTAAATGTCATTCACTGCAGCAATAACATATAAGCACACAACAATTTCATTTCAGTAAGTACGTTGCAGTTTTCAATACCCAAATATTAAACCATGTACTAAAAGTGTGGCTTGGCATAGCTTTATTGATTTAAACTGAAATTGTTTGCTTAATCAGACTGGTAGTTCTACTCACTGAATTCAAATTTTTTGCACTTTTCTTTCCCTATTCTAATTTTTCATATTTTCTTCCCTTTTGAAGTCAATTTAATCTTGATCTTCAGGAAATTAATACTCTATCTCATCTTAAAATCCATTTAAAATTTTGATTTAGAGGTCCATTTTGACAAAATTCTATGTCATCTTCTCCTTTTCTAATTCCCAGGGGATATGTCATTATGTACATGAGAAATATAAGAATACGTATTTGCACCACTTATCTTTCTATTCTAACTTTTGTGTATAGAACAGTGATGAATTAACCATTTTATTGAGATTAGCAACTATTTTTCATGCTCTTTTGGGATTTTATTAGCAAAAGTCAACTTGAAGTGAAAAGCAGAAAATATCAGAGGAAGTTACCCTCAGAAGAAAAGCGACTGCAAATGCATATTCTGAAGTAGAGGCAAATAAAGAAGATTGCACTTGCTTCCTCAGTAAGACAAGGCTTCACTCAGAGAGCAGCCCATGCAGGAGATGGGGCCCAGAGCTGCACTGGCTGAGCAGTCAGACTTGGATGCCCTTCTCCAGAGGTTTTTGACAAGTCTGGGCTTCAGACTTGAGGGAGACAGGTCATGCAGTTTCTTGTACTTCAGTTACATCAGCACAACCACCCGGAGGGCCATGCTCTAAACTCACTAAGAAGTAACTGCAGCGAAGAGCAAGCAAGGCCAGAGACATCTCATGCCTCCATATCACACTACAGCTGCAGTGCTCCTTCCCCTGGGATCTGCGGGGGAGTTGGTACATCTGCCCTTGGTCTGGCACTATTTATATTCTCCATTGACCAGCACAACTATCTGGCCAGCATATTTTATAATATAAACTTATGAGAGAGAAACAATAAGATCAGCATCTGTTCCTCCCACTTCCTGCATCTGGTTGCCTTTCATCTGCTTCTGTAATTGCACATGCACGTGACTTGCCTACAGGTGCCTTCCCACCCTTCTGACCCATGCTTGCGCACACAACTTGCTCATCTTGCAGGACTGCTGCTCACAACATAAAATTCTTCCTTGCATTTCCTCCTCCTCATTCGACAGACACCATCTTCCCCTTCCACCCTCTAGACAGGTGCTGGGTTGTGGTAGAAAAGAGAATTGAAAACTGTTTGGGAGCTCTATTTTATTCTTATCTCTGATGCAACTTTTTTTTTTTTTATTTTTGTAAAACAAAACTTTTTTTGTTTTAAAAGATTTGTTGTAAAACAAACTTTTTGTTTTAGCTACCTAGATGTCAACATAAGTTTCATATTTTTCCAGAGATGCTTTACACTAAAATCTCTTTGTATCCCAATCTGTTTATATGTGTGTATTTATATGAGTGTGTCCATTTATATACGGAGTAAGGATGAGGGAATGGAAATTAAAAAAAAAAAAAAGAAGAAGAAGAAAACAGCAATGCAACCTTCTTGACGACATAATTTTCTGATATGAGTGAGGCAATTTAGGCAGTTTTGGTTAGACAACCATCTACAATGAAGTTCAAAAATTTCAAGTGCTCAAGTTCAAGCTAGACTTAGGGCCTAAACTTAAATCTTTTAGTAAACTCATTTATACAATCATCACTTCAGTTTCTTCTCTTTTCTTCACATTTGCTGAGGTTTTCAACAACACTACTTTTTTTTTTTTTTTTTTTTTTTTTTGTGTGTGTGTGTGTGTCAAACTCTTAGTTTGTTTCATTGAAAACAAAGGTATAATGTAAGACTGGACTGTAAGTTTTTGTGGCTCAGGCTCTCATTTTTCAAATTGCATCTGTTCTAGGAGTTCTGTAAAGATGGAATAATATTTCTTTCCATCAATGATTTTAAAAACAAGACCAAAGAATCTGTCATTTGTTTCACTGTGTATGATATGGAAAAAAAAATCATAAATAGCACAGATTTGCAAATTAATTTGCAAATCTATGTACTAATAAAGGAAAAGCAAACCAGCTAGCTGATTAACTTGTGTGATATTTCAGATACCTCTCTTTTCCTGAGGCTAAGTGCTACTCATTCTGCTGCTTCCCTATTCTCTGCAGTCTTGGCATTCAGGGTACACTGCACACATATAGAGAAGAAAGGAAAGGTAAACACAAAACTATATGAGGAAGTCCTCAAATGACTGAATCCTTAACTCCATAGAGGTGATTGCACATGGTTATCTATGTTTTTGAGACCAGCAGTTTGCACTGTCATGCTGTGTGATTATATCGTTTATTTTCTTTTAATTTTAAGACCCTAAAAGTTAAGGGATGGATCAGGTCAGGATGGAAGTGCAGAGTGAAATGCACTCTTTCTTTTTTTCTCAATAAGAACAGTAATTTCTCTGGACTCCAGTTCTGCGTAATTTGCAAGAAGGATTCAATATATCAAACATCCAATTTTACCTTCCTTTCAGTGGGGATAAAGTTCTGAATTTCAAAGTTTAAATGTTGTTTAAAAGACCCCATCAAACTGCATCTTCACTGCTGTGACAGGCATCACATCAGGGCTGCCTGATTAAGCTCTCTTCTGAACTTTTCTAGAAAACTCTCCATTTTATTTTGGGGGCCACGTTCATTATGAGCCTTAAGGTTCAGCAAGTGAAGGAGGAAAAAAGTGGTTTTCATGTTTTTTGTCTCAAAATGTAATTCAGGATACTTGATAATATATGATCTAATTCTTAACTCTTTGCTGATTCAATATAGATTAGTGATAAGATTCCATCAAATACATTACTCTGAATCCCAGTAGAATAGCCATTGCCATTTCCAGATTATATCGCTCGTTATTATAGGTATACTGCCACATTAATGAACTTCAGTAAGTATGACGTCATAAGGTTTCCAAGTCCAGACTGGAAGGTTTTGAAACACAAAACAGAACCAGAAGACAAAATGTGAGGATTAAACTTAAAGCGCAGAAGAGATTTTTTAGATACATTTTACTAATATCACATCTTAATCTTTTCGCATCATCATACCCCAGCAATTTAAAAAAGCTTTAGGCCCTCCACTTGCTGTCTATGTACACCCAGTTACAATTATGTCCATTAGTTGCCTTAGCAACGGAGGCAGAGGTTAAGTCATTTTCTAGAAGAGGCCCAGTGCAAATTATGGCATTATACCAACTTATTGCCAATCGTTTTAATTAAAACATTTTGCTTTCAACTCAGCTAACAGCAGAGATCAGTAAACAGGGCAGATCAAATTACTGATATTTAAACTCCCCTGCCTTTGGAAAGGCCCGCTGAAGCTTAATTACTCTTGGGCAGGACTGATGAAGCGAGAGCAAGGAACCGCAACCATTCAGGTATGCCTCGACACATGAAAAACACAGTATCGTAATTCTAAACGTGTGCAATACCAAATTAAACTGATATCATTTCTAAGCAATTACCACTGTGCCATGGCAACGTCCATGATACTGGTAGCAAGGATGCCTTCTTCCACAGTTCTCTCCTGCATCTTTCCCATATCCTTCCATTAAGCTGTCACAGGGCAGAGGATACTCTTGGTGCTTTGCCTCTGTGACTGAGGAAACTAATTTTGTTACAGCCAAGAACTGTGCTAGAGCAAAGTAGATCAAGCATATGCAGGCTCTTGTACCTAGGGACATACCTGGCAGATGCAAAGGAGAGAAGAGGGGGCTCTTGGGTGGGAAAAAGGTTTTGAAGACTAGATAGTGTGGTATAAGTCAAGAAATAGGGAAACGGGCAAGGAGACTCTGGGACCAAGTCTCGGGACAGGGAGAAGGCAGAAAGCAAGAGCTCCAGCACACAGTCATCACCATGGGACAGTCATAGTGTCACAGCATTTGATAGCATTACTATGGAAAGGATTACCACCACTCCTCCCTACCCCCTTCTGCCATTCTGCACTCACACATCTCTACACACCTGCAAGAAAAGAGTCATCCATAGACCAAATCCCCCCTTATATAATGCAAGGTAGATACACCTCTCTTTAAAACTGGATGGAAAGAAAAAAAAAAAATCAACGAAACAGATGCTGCATTTGTTCTTTTCATTTGTGGTATAATATTCTGCCACACTATTACTATTTCTAAAGGATTCAGGAAGAACAGCAAAATCCTATGAAAAATATAGAGTGGGATGCATCAGCCCTGACTTTGCCTGCCTGAAGATCAGACATATAAGCATGCCCCATTTGAGGGCAGCAATTTGCCCAGGGGCAGGGACTTGCGTTCCTCAGCTCTGAACAGAACTTTGGTCAACTTGCTCAGGCTCTGTTACAAAGCTCCCACCAGAGCTGTACCTCTAATTAACAGAAGCCATTCTTACAGCAGAAAATCATATCTGTGGCTTCTGCCAAGCATATCTTTCCTTTTCAAATCTTATACACATCCCTCCACTTGATCTAGAGCAATAAAACATACTTTTCCCATCACTAACCAGATGGCATTCAGGAAAATTTCTTTTTTTCCTCCGCCTCTCCAAATAAATATATTATTAGCCCTCACTCACAGAACTGCTGCAGTATGATTAGTCAAGATGGGCAGGTCGGTAAGGGAGAGAAAACATTGAAATCAGGCTTTCTGAGAACAAGCAGGGAGGATTCCTTCTGGAACATGATTAAAGCTTGGTTTTCTTCATGGCAATACAGACGGATTTATTAAAAAAAAATAATAATAACGATGAGCCAAAGTAGAAACTGTTGAGCAAGTTTTACTAGATTTAAAATTTGTCCTTGACAGTCAAACAATACCTCTTCACACAAGAAAAAATAATGACATTTTTAGGGCTTACTTCTATGCTTCCAAGAATTTTGGAAGATGAAAGCTTTAGTTTAAAACTGCTTGTTTTTCTTCACCCCACACCCTCTGCAGTAGATACTTTTTCTCTGAGTGAAAAATTGTCTCCATAACACCAAACAGAAAAAGCAAAGGTGAAAACATTCACTTCTCTCTAGTAAGCTATCCTTTTCAAGGTGAAAACTTCATAGACTCTCAGGGTCTATCTAAATACTAATAGAAAAAAAAAAAAAGATGTTTTTTTCTTGCTCTTGGCAACAAGCAAATTGCAAAAGGAAATATACAGGCCACTTTCTCCTAGCTCCTAAGTAGCCCAATTATTCTTTCCAACCAAAATTCTTAGGGGTCTACATTTTTATCTTCCAAAAACACTATAAACCTACTGCCAATCTATTGCAAATTAACACTGGTATTTTTGCTTTATGAGTAAAATTCAGAGTACAAAGTAATGGTCACTCACTTATGCTCTGACGTATCTGGAATGCATTAGCATATAATCCTTATGCCATTGTTTTTATTACACATCGCATTTTGATGAAGAGGGTTAAATCAGAGAAAAAAAGAAAATATCCATTAATGAAATGCCATTGTTCTTCAGATAATTGCAGAAGCTAATCAGGATAATTAACCTAAGAAGAATCATAAAAAGACACCTACTATCTAAAATATACAAATGTATGTAAAGATCCAGGACTGTTTCTCTAGCTGACCTTCTAAGTTATCTTACTATCATAGCACTCTCATGCAGTCAAAATACCAGTAATTTGTAAAGAGAAAATTGGCAGAGAGAACCTAAGTCTGTAAAAGCTAAGATCCCAATACACTTCAAGTCACTGAACATTTTAATAGTGTCTGCTTTGTATTTCTCTGCTAATCACCTACTAAGTTTCATGCACAGTAAAAACCAATTTCTATGATTATTTTGAAGCCCATAAATTTTACCTTTTTTCTTTTTAATAGTTGCATAGAGTTTTGACACAGTTTAACAGCCAGCTGCGCAGAACTATGTCCTAACAACAACAAAAATCATTTTAAAGAATGAAAAATTTTAAATAATATAAATCAAATGTTTTTTCCTACCCTAAAGAATTATTAATAAAAAAAAACTTACACTAGAAGTGCTTTAAGTCTTTGATCCTGAAATAATACTACAAGAACTTCTGTAAGAATATGAACTTTTTTTAAATTCATTTACTGTCTATCTAGCAAAAATGAATATGTAACTAAAATCTCTCAGCTCAAAAGCCTAACATTAAAATAGATTTAAAATTTTACCTTTTTATTTTTTTTTCTACATTGATAAATTGAAATTAGAGTTCTGAATGGCTGATACTACAAAACCACAGTTGTATCATTCTCTTACATGCTGAAATCATGAGCTCTACAGCTGTCTTAAGGAGAAACTTCTAAGACCGCATACTGATATGACAAAACTGTTTGACTTTATTGTGTGCTCTTAACTCTAAACAAGATAGTAGAGTGATATGTTGATATCTTTGCTTTATTACACTTTTCGTTCGGTCCTAATATCTGAAGAAATTATTTTCTAGAATGAGGTATCAGCTTCTCCACAGTTCTGGTAAAACAGGCTGACAAATCAAAACTTCTTGATACCAGTCCCACTTTACTTCAAGTTCCAAATTATTTTTCCAAACCATGGCCTTGCATCCTACAGTATAACTTACTCACAACCACTCAGTATTTTATGTAGCCATTTATGCCCACTCAGCAGACAAGAGGACATTTCATCCAACCAGTCCAAAGTTTCTAAATGGCTCCTCTGTTCCAAATTCATGATAATATTTTGATGAGTCAAATACTGCTTTGGTGAGTTTTTGAAGCCAGTGATTTGATTGATTGCAAGGTTTGAAGAAATTACAGGAAAACAATCGAGTGGAGCCTGATAAGGAAGAGTTCAAATTGAATTTCATCATGACAAAGATGCTCTTAAGCCTACTACGTGCTGTTCCAGACTGCATTTGATACCTGAACTCACTCAGAAAAAAACAGTATTACCAAAGGATTCTACTTTTAACTGACTCTTAATTAAAGCCTAGCATCTTTAAGAAAAGATGCAAACATCTGTGAAATCTATTGCATTAAGCACTCTGGAAAAACACAGCGCTAAACAATATCAACAAAGATTATATCCTTTCAAACTAGACATACCTTATGGGCTTAAATCTACCACTGTTTTCATAGCTAGAACTTGACAGTTCCTCAGAGATTATTTTTATGAATTAGCTAAGTGATTGACAAAAGTCAAATAGATCAGTACCTAATCCCCTGAAGTAAGGCAAAGCCTTTAATGATATAAAACCGGAGAGAAAATAAAAAGAAAAATAAAAAGCAACTCTTGCCACTATTATTCTAATAGGAAAAAGCATTCTGTAAATGAGCCTTGTTCCAAAATTCTCATCACTAGCTATCCTGTCCAGTACAAGGACATTATATAGAGAGAGATTACATACACATATGTGTGCATGGACCTACACACACGGGCGTTGCTTCATTACATCAAGAATTTGATTGCAATACCATAGCTTCAAAGAGCCTCAGCTTTGGGCCAAGTTTCCAACCTAAAAGAAATGGAAAGAATCTAGTAGAATATTGCAGCACAGTTTATGTCAACAAAATATGACCATGCATCCTTAAAAATAATGTTGCTATAGAAGTCAAGATGTTTTTACATAAAACAGAAACTTTGCAAACAGACTTAAGATTTTTTTAGTTCTGAAATGTTTGGTTCTCATAAATAATGCTAACTTTGAACTTCAGCTCCTAGAATGTCTATCATCTGTTCTCTGATGTATGTTCACTGATATTGTCTTTCTTTCAGTGAAGTGATATGTTGTAAGGTTGGAGACCTTCTTTTCATCACAGCTATTTGTCTCTTGGCCAAGATACCTAACCTATGAACCACTAGATTGATATCATGATTTTGGTTTTGTGTTGGACTTTTATATAATGATTTTTTTTTTTTACAGACTTCATTTTAAAATACTTTCAAATTGTTGGTTTTGCTTTTTTTTTTTTTTTTTTTTTTTTTAAATTCCCAAGCAAAGCATCAAACTCAAGAAAAAAGAAAAAAGGAAAAAAAAGGTTAACAATTTAACAACTCAGGATATTTCATTCCAATAAAAATATGTTGGAAAAAAAATACTTAGTTTAGACTAAGAAAACCAGGCTGTGTAAATAGGACTGGGATGCTGCACCCAGTCCCAGAACCAGCTCACTGCAATGAACTAACGTCTACAGATGCCACCCAGGGAGATGCCCATCTAGTGAACCTGCGTGGCACAGGCGCAGACAGCAGGACAGCATGGACCCTTCAACAAGTGCAATTGTTAGGTAACTATTTGCTACACAATGTCCTTGGGTGGAAGAGGGTGGAAATTAAATAGCAAAGAACGAAGAGGTGAATGAAGCCTGGCAACAAGAACCACTGGGGTCCCACCTACAGTTGAGATGCAAATTGTGTTTTCCTGAATCAACCTACATATATTAAAACAGCGCTTGAGCAGTTTTACTTCTCTATGAAGACAATTCAGGCTCTTAATGACTATATTATAGGAACACTAACCGAAAAGTGGGGGGGCGAGGGAAGGAAGAAATTTCAGTTACTCCCATCTAGACAAATATGTTGCTATGAACAATCACGTCTTTGCAGCAGCACTTTTTGCATGGATTCTTTCAAATACATTGACAGAGAGTACCTCATCTTAGCCTCAATAAAGTTGCAGATTACCCACCTCCACCACCTGTTCTGAAGACTGAAAAATTCATCCACTTAACACAGATTCTAGACAGATCAAGAATTCTCTTGCATTTGGGAAGTTTTCAATAAGCAAGGGAAGGAACGCAGAGTAAATGAGTGCCCCAGCCTTGGGATTGCCCTGAACTCTCCTCTTCCTTTCTCTCTGCTACTCACTCAATATGTAAATGGGGATGTAATGAGCATCTCCTCTAACACAAGAGGAGCTTGTCCAAACATTAGACGGCTGTGCAGTAAAAGACCAAAATTCACTTCCCTACCCTCAGAGAGTCAGAGAGTAAATCTGAGACCCTAGCTGAGTAACTATGAATTGATCGGTAGTTATTGCATTTGATTTCTCCCCACAAGGTAATAAAGACATCTGCTGCTAATGCTAATGGACCACCTGCCAACAAGAAATTGTGGTAAACCATGCAACAAATGATACAAGAAGCCATCCTGAACATCACTGAAACTCTCCACAAAACATAAATCCTTTCACATACTGATCAGGTGCAAGAATGAGCCATTGATTCATTTACAGTTTCTTCCCTGAATACCTGCATACATCTATTGCTTACTTCTCCTTACTGCCCCTTTGGGAGCAATGCCTGTTAATTGAAACGGCCCCCCTTTGTAACAGTCAGCAGCTGCTTTGATTACTGTATTCCAATAAATAATACAGCTGTATTAATTCAGACAGAGCAATTAACACACAGGCCAGAAATTTTTACTGTGTCACTTTTACTGTATACTGCCAATTAGGTGTTTCTATCTGAAATACAATCCCCTATTGAAAGCCAAATAAATTCAGCTACGGCTTGATCTTTTCAACAACTACATGTCCCAGTAAGAAGCATCCGAAAGCATCCTTCAAACCATTCAGTGATTCTCTCTGCCCTGAACCAGCATCTGGATTCACTCTCAATTTTTTGAGGGTGTCTTTTATTTTTAAGGAACAAACCTAAACATTGACGTTTTGGATCAGATATTGAAAATTCACATTGACTAATTAGACCCATGTTCTAAATTTACTTCCTACAAAAATTATTATTCTATCAAAGCAAAGCCAAAAATTTTGAAAGGAAGGGAGGTAGGAGGAGAGAAGAAATGGTATTTGCAAAGCACCACAGTATTTGTACAAGAACATCTCATCTTCTGCCAAAGATGTTGAATGATTTCTCAGAAGTTAAATTTTCAAGGACCACAACAACATACTCATTTGCTAAGTCGCATTGCAGCAAAAATTGAAAGGACATCAGGACAGCTATAATTCAACAGTTTGAGATTTTCTGGATCAGAACAAAATTTCAAAATGCTTTATGATTCTTAAACACAACAAATGATAGATGGATATTCATTTTTTTTATTATTCTTTTAAGTGTTTTACACTGTGTGCTGTCTTATTTGCTTTCTGTATGCATTCAAGAGGTTAAAGTCTTTGTACCTGTATTTCTCTTATTATAAAAAAGCTCTACTGTTCATTGCTTGGACAGTTCCTTGGCAGTTCCTGGTGTTTTCCAAAGAGTCTGTGCTTATAGCCTAATTCATGCAGATATAAAGCTGTTTTAAGAGTATACAGTACAGAGAAACTGAAGCTGTACTTAACATGTAAGGACATTTCATGTTTACACATCCTTCATTCTCTGCGGCTTGCACTTCTAAAATGACGAAAACAGTTATTGTCATCTGCTTTTCTTGTCTTACCATGTCCACTTTAATCCTGGTCTGATTTAAAAAATCAACACTTGTAGGAATATTCTGAGGACATTTTAAAGGGAATATGAGTGAAATACTTCAGAATGACTCCTTGATGGAGAGAAGCTCATTATATATTTTGTTTCTTTTCAGTTTAAACAATCGTAGTCTCGTGTTTTGGCTTATCAAATAAATTCAGAAGTTTGTCATTGAAGCTATTAAATAGAAAGACAAGGAAGTAATAGGGGTTTCATGCTTCAGAGACCCAAGCAGATTGCTGGTTATCCCCCTTACTAGATTATATGACTATGAAGATCTTTAGCATTACAAAGTGTAAAGAAAATGTAGGACCCAGGCAGTGATTTACTGCATAATTCCTCTAGAAACAGGCTTCCCATCCTTCATTTGAAGGAAAGCCAATTTGCAAAGACAATGGATAGAAAGTACAAAATACCAAACATGGTGTAAGACACTTGATCCTGACCACTCTCTACATCCTGTGGTTGCGTACTACAAAATGTCCTGTTTGTTCAAAGCATTCGAGTTCTAGTTTATAATGGTCCAAGAAAATGATAAAAGTCTAAAGTAACTGCTGTCAAATTAGTGGGTATGCTGCCTTTTGACCTCTTTAGTTCCTTAAACCTTTCTTCAGCTCTTCTCTGCTTAGCCAGATATCAGCTTTCTCCCTGCAGAGCCTCTGAGCTGCACTCCCGCAGATGGCAGCTGTGAAATGAAGCAGAGCCAGTAAGTGCAGCAGCAATACAGGCTACCTTCAGGAGCCCACGGCTGCTAACTGTAGTAAGCAAGACAGAAGCCATAGTTTCTGCAATGTAGAATCTGCTTCCTGGAAGCTTCGCAGAAGCCAGAGAGAACTATTTCAAGGAACAAAAAAACCCTACTGCTACTGTACATCTGGGATCTCCTGCACACCTCTGGATAAGGCATAAATCAGTGTAGATGTCTGTCACAATTGCTTGAGATATGCGTGTAGGCTGCTTGAATGAATCAGTTGGTCTCTATCACAGCTGCATCTTCCTGTCACCTAACTGACATGTCTTGGGAAGAAGTAGCCATCTAAGTCCGGATGTAGCCTTGTGGGAAGTCGCAGTTAACTGTTTCCCCTATTCTTTCCTCAGGGGCAATTGTCAGCATTTCTTCTGGGGCTCCCTGTCAGCCCCAAGCCAAATTGTTTTAGATTTAAAGAATCAAATGCTCATGTGAAGAGAAACAAATGCTGGCTTGAGATATTAGGAAAGAGTAAAAAGTTTACCATTAGTTTATATCTGGGTGGAGCTGCAGTCAAAGCCAGTGTCGGCACTTCCAAGCACAAAGCCCTAGAGAATGAGGAACTTGCCAGGAGTAGGAGATCCTGAGCTGAAGCTGGAAGGAGGTTGCTGTATTCCTACTGAGCCAAGCATAAGGGAGGCAGCTCCTTGGGTAGTTAGGGAGCAGTTCTTACATGTACACTTTGGGAACTTCCAGGTTTTTAAAAAGGCAGTCTCTGAACTACCTGGAATGATCTTCCCATACAGCCTAGGATAAGAGTATATCAGGCTGAAAGGGGAAACACACAACCGCTCCCAAAGTATTCTCTTCCACCCGCAGCCATGGCCATCAAGACCCCTAACTGCAGTCCATCAGCACTGCCCACACTTCTGATCTGCTTGTGCAACTGGTCCCTTCCCTGTCTCTGCTAAGGTCAGTGTACTACCTTGGAGTATTTAGCCTACCTCTGCTGACTCAGACCATCTCGATGTGGAGGATGCTCACCCAAGTGAGAGTTGGAGTGGCCCAATAAGCAGGCTGGAGGAGATCGCATGAAGTGGGAGGCAGTCAGCAGGATGGCAGCGGGAAACTCACCCAGAGGGAATTTCACAGTCAGACCATGAAGTTTACGTAAACCTTCTTTCCCTTTTTAAATTCACCAGACAAATGCTTTAAACTTTTTCTTTCAGCAATAGAAAATACCACATGATGACAACTCACTGACTCAGCTTAAATAATAGGCACTCAGAGATAACTATTCAACATGCACTGGAAACAATTTACAACCACGATGAGAGAAAGCCAACATTAGCACAGACACGCCCAGCACAGAGTAAACCACTTGAATTCTATGCAAGCCCTTGGAAAGGGAGCTAAGAAGTGAGTTGTGCTAACTTCCTTTTTTACCCCCTGTATGAACAAAGAAAAAAAATCTTCAGACCTTCAGAATTCAGGCTTTTTTGTTTGTTTTTACAAATTACTGCATCAGATCTAGACTATCCCCCTCTTAGCACTACCTTCGTGCACCTTTGCTCTTGCATGCTATGCAAATGAAGATATCTTCTGACAAGTCTCGGTAGCGTAGGAAACACTTTCAGAATAAGCTTTATAATCCACTCATATTCCTTTAGGTTCTTGCATAAAAATCCAAGTAAACACTCCAAGTTTTAGTAATAATTCTCTTATTCTAGTTTCCCTGTCATCACAGACAATACACATAAATACAGTGTGGCTGCCTTGGCATATGCAGAAATTAATAAATGGTAGCTCTCCAAGGACTATGAAAATGATCACTTAAATAAAGCATACATTAATCTTAAAAGCATGGATGATGCCAGACTTCAGTAATACCAGAAGAATCTGACGAGCAGCATAAAGTATCATAGTATCCTTTACTTTATATTGCATAATGCCTTCATTATTTTAATTCCACCACAAAACAAACAACACAAGTAAATAATATCAGTGGTAGACACTGTATTATAATTAAATACAAAATAACCCCCCAGTGAACAAGTAGCAGCCATCACTGTAGAAGTGGTGGTCTCTTTTTCTTTGAAAGATAAGAGCTTTATAACTGCCTAATTCAGTTGAAAAATGCTCAAAGTCTGGGGAAGTAATTTCAAAGTTTTGAGTATAAGTTAGAGTAAAACATTTAAATAATTATCAGCTACGTCTGACAAATTGATTTTATATTCTGATTCCGCATGCTGCTGTTGGCAGCATGAGAGCTGCTGATTATTACAATAAGCTGCAAAGTCCCTCATGTCATCCCTCTGTCCCTCTGATTGTTTCTCTGATCTGTTCAGAGAACACCCACAATGACAGAGGCTTCACAGCCCAGAGCTTCATTATCACCACCTTCAGAAAGCTTTTCCCAAACCGTAACCCAAATTTTCTTTGATAGTTTAACTTTGTCATTTTCTGTCCCATTCACCACAAATATGCCAAAAACATATTTTACAGCCTTTCTACATATCTGAAGGCTGCTATCCTGTTCCTCCTTAGCCTAAGGATTCAGAATTCAGTCTCTCTTAATAGGTTTCATCTTTACACCAGGGCTCTTCTCTGGATTTTCTGGTCAGCCCACATTCTCTTCTAATGAGCCACAAGAACCTAGTCATACCTTACTGATGCCAAGCAGGGCAAGACTACATCATGTGTCATACAGGTTATGCTTCTGTTTGTAAGTCCCTGTTCAGTGTTTGCCATCTCTACAACCAGCATAACATTGCTGATTCACGTTCAATTTCTGATCTGCTAAAAACCTAAATCCTTTTATGCAGAAACTGTTACTTAGCCTATTTACATCTGCTCTTAAGTAATTATTCACTAGGACGTTAGCAATTTTCCCATCAGAGCAATTCCAAAGAAGTAAATATGCCTACTGCAAACACATTAACCAGAAGGATCTGAAACATTTAAGTTACGTGTGCCACAACTTAATACAGAGTTACTGGCAGCTCAGACTCACAGTTGATACTGAATGGCCTAACTTCGCTTTTATTTCCAAAAACGCCCTGTGTTTCACAGTGGCATGATAAACACGGACATTTCTCATGTGGAAAAGAGATGTAAGGGAAACAGATTGTACGTACACTACCTTCTTAATCCAAAGATTGGCTCTTAATTGAGCCATTAGAAGTGAAAAGATCAATTAGCAGCAGGAGGACCCTAACTCTAGAACTGCTGCAACTAAGTGCATCCTGCTGGTTTTAGCTGGTTTTAGTGATTAGGTTTTTGTTCACCTGCAGCCAAGTAAAAGACAGTCTTTTGAGTGTGTGAAGACTTCACATTGTGATGATAATTTTGTGGACAATAGGTGATTTATGCATCAAGGCCAAACTCTGAGGACCAAACTTTAATCTCAGCTAGTTCAGTTTTATTGCATTACCTTATAATGTATTTCTTTGTTGTATTTATTAAGATTGAAACTAATTCAGAATACCAAAAACAGATAAAACAATTTTACTCTGAGTCGAACCATTCCTGAGTGACTGAAAATATTAGCAATCCTCCTGGACAAAGTGAGAAGACACTAAGTATCTACTCAATGCTGATAAGGGGAGGATACGAGAGCAGAAAAGGAGGAATTATAAAAAGGAAAAGAAAGGAAGCCATGTGCTAGTGAACATATTTTTAACTTCACAGTGGTCCAGAAAAACATCAGAACTCATGAGATTTTGTTTCAGTGATGTTTTCTCCCACAAAACCATTAGCATACTCAAATCAAAGCTTTCACTACCCTTGTCAGTATAGTGATATCAAGGACTAAAACACAATCAACTTTGGTGCTCTTAGTATTATTAGCCCACGGAATACACACCATAAAATAGTGCTTAAAAGGTGAGATAAACAGCACCCAGAAGCCATTTTTGACACATAATGAGCCTTGACAAGCTTTGGGCTGACTTCACTGGCCTAGTGACCCTGCCCATTGGCACAGCACATCTCTTTGCCACAGCTAATCTTTCCCAGACACCCCTGTCACAGTGCAACTCCATTTAAAACAGCTGAAAAGGTCAAGGACTGTCTCTCCAGTTTCATATTGAATTTAAGTCAATTCGTATCTAGGCATCCAAAGTACTGAGTTTACTACAAGAGCTTCGCATGTGCAGTGTGCTCTCTCCTTCCTCTCCTTTTCTCCATCCATCACATTCTGAAATAAGCTTTGGCTTATTCATATAATTATCAAATTGTTACCTAAAGGCCTGATTCCTGCATTTTACAGAGCTGTGCATGCCCTACAGAGGGCAAAGGAGTGCTAAATCAGAGTAGGCTTTTCCACCCACTATTGAGTCATCTTTCACCTAGTCACAAAATCCAGAGCAACTGTGAATAGAGCCTCCAGGCTGCATTTCCCCAGCTCGGGCCCTTGGGGCCATTGCAGTCAATTGTAGCCACTGGACTTACTCCTAGGAGTTAGAGCAATAGCTTGGCACCTACAGAAGTAGAAGAAAGGGAAGATCCACTCTTCCTAGGAACTCTCCCTCCAGTGACTCTGCTGACTGTCGTTCACAGCTGCAGTGTTTCTCGTGTGCACTTCGTGCATTCCCCAAAGCCAGAGCAGTCACCAGGTACTTGCTGATGCTTCCAGTTCCTTGCTGCTAAGAGGAAGGAGAAAAAAGCACCTATTGCTAAGGCTGTTAGACCTATCCAGCAGTATGGCATACATTCATATATGCTGTATATTACCTAAATGAAAGAACTGAAAACTAAAAATTATCTTAAATGCTTGATGTACAACTAATTGGAATAAATTGGAATTGGATCAAAGTAAGGAAAAATATGAAAACAGCATATATTTGCTAAAGTATCTAATCCACAAAACACAATTTTTGTTACCTCCTAGTCAAAAGTTACCAACAGGTTGGTGAGCTTTCAGTCAGATTTGCCATCACAAGACCTGTTTAACTGCAGAACCTACTGTGAAATTACTTTCAACTTAAAAGCAGGCATAAACCATTGCATAAATAAAGGAACCTTTGATCAACGTAACACAACTGAGGAAAGAAGTGATTTTTTCTCTTCATCACTGTTTTCTCATTTTTCTCTTACATAAATACTATAGAGTCAAAAATATAGCTTTTGCAAGAAGTGGCAAGTGTTCATTCAAGAGAGCTTTAGCTGTACGTAAGCAGGAATTCTAAAAAAATGTTTTCAAAATAGCAGAACTAAATAAGGTAATCATCTTCAACTCTCTCTCATCTTGATTAAAATAGAACAAATGCTACTTTCCAGTGTGTAACATAGCAAAATACAGTTTAGCCACCTCATCTCAAAAGACATCAGGATAACTTTCAAACTCCCAGAGTGAGTTGGGCTGTCAAGCAATGTCTTTTGGCATTCGAGGAGCCCTGCAAAGTTAGCAAGTGCAAAGAATTTAAAATCGACCACAAAGAAGATAAAAATATGTTTGTCTTCTGATTTCCATTGTTTCTCTTCCCCAAGCTCCTTCCCAAAAATCAAGTCACACTGCTGCTTAGGTTTAACCCATGGCTCACAGATACCAATGGAAAGATACCCAGCTTGTCCATTTCTTGTTGCCATTTTCATCTCTTTCATCAAAAGTGATGCATAAAGAGAACAACATCCACAGAGGTGACTTTTCAGAACACAGTGCTCCTCCTGCTCCCTCCCTCCTCCAATATATTGGAGCAGAGCTCATTCAGGAAGAAAAATATTAATTCCTTAAGATAACAGCTCAATCAGTCCCCACTGCAGAGCTCTCAAAGAAGCTGGCTCTTGTTGCAGAGTGACTTCCAGCCAGCCATCTCACATGTACCAATAGCTTAACTAAATGGAAGCAAGCCACAAAATTACCTGCTGTCATCAGCGGAAGCAAGGTGGAAGACACCAGTGATAACAAAAGCAAGTGTATTTTTTTCATCATTCCCAGTGGAGGTAACATGAGACACGTAAGTTTCGTTACTACATTATTGCTCTATGGTAGCCCAGAAAGGGGGTTGGCCAGAGCACAGATTTTTTGTCCAGGTCTAGAGCAATTAGTGTTATCCACTCACATAGGCAAACTATTCAAGCGTAAAATTCCCCTTTCAAATCTGTGATGTACATTTTACTTTTAAAAAGTACTCTCTTCTCCCTGAAAACGTAACACACAAAGGGGGGTGAAGAGGAAATGTGTGTGGAGAATGGAGACGTAAGAGCAAAGATCCTTTTCACACTGATCCTGTTTCTTGTCCCTGGGAGGCAAAAGAAAGAGCAGCACCAACATTTTTTACAGTTGCTTTCTCTTTATCATGTTCCCTGAAAGTTGTTCTTTTTTTTTTTTTTTTCCCAAAAAAGTTTTTGAAGGAATAATCAGATAAGGTAGTTGTTTTTGACACACAAAGAATGGGCCAGGTCCCTTGGCTGCTCCCAGTGCTATTGCTATACAGAATGACACCTATGTATAAAAGTTACTGATATCTTGCAATTTCCTGCTGTCACAAAATGATGAAGCTCCTCTTAAAATGATGGTCCTGCTCCAGTGGATATATTCCCATCTATCTGTGGCACACACAATATATAATAATAATATAACTTGTTCCATACACACACGACACTAAGCCTTTGGCCAACAAGAAGAATTTGAACTGGCAACCTCTAGACCTACACATCTGTCCCATTTCAGGCTGAGCTGAGAGCCAAGCAGCTGAAAGTTAGCACAGTAAATATCCTCTGCAGATTTACACAATCATTTACCAAGATCCCACACAAATTGCCTTTTACTACTAAAAATGTGTTTATTTAATCTGCAGCCTTGCTTTCACACCTGAAGATAAATTAGAACAGTTGTGAAAAATAGGCTTCCAGTCAATACTAGTTTGGATCTAAACTGTACAGCACAGGCCTACTATTATACAGTCCCTTCAGATTATTCTCATCTTCTAAATGTGTTATGTACTTGATTATTCCTTTGAAATTTTGCAAGGGAGGACAAAATTTGGATTAGTGTCATACTGCACATTCACATCCCATAAGACATTCTAACCTTCTTAAAAATTATCTTTACATAATTTTAAAGGGAAAGCAAGCAGATCATGTCTGATAAACTTCAGGCACTGTCTTTATGTATTCCAATTAAAAAAACTAAACCACATTAATTATTTGCAGGTGTCTATAGAGCTGTAGGTGATCTGAGGTTCAGCATACATGCTGGCTTACAATGGGTTTCCAAAGAGTTAACATATTGCAGTCAGAGTCCTCTCTGCCAGTGATTGCTCTTCTGTTTAGTTCTATAAATGAAATTTATTAAAACCATTACATGCACAGTGATGCCACAATATCCAGAGCAAAGTTACTAAATCTAAAAGAGCTTTTATTTAATCAGGAGATAGCTAACAGATGTAATGACTGGGGGATGAGGCAGAACCTGGTTTTACATTCAGTCTCTGACAACATGGTTTTATCACTTTCAATAATGTGGATTCCATATTTCTCTGAATCTATTACTTCAAATAAAAACTGGTCATTTCTAAATATGTCCCACTTAGTACACCCAAACCGTTCTGCTCATGCAGCTAACTGGAAGCAAATTTTTTTTGGTCTTCCAAAAACCTATCCCAGTCATTTTTTTTAACGAGCAGCTCTATCCCCCCATCCATCTTGTCTGCACGAAGAAGGGATAACCTGCAGCTGAATTACAGAAAGCCTATTCTCCCAGTGGGATCTGAGATAAGATAGACTGCATTAACCCTAAGATTCATTTCCCAGCTAGGAATTCTCCCTAACTCTTTTAAGAAGATCACAGGAAACAGGCTGGGTAATGGTAAGAGATCTATTGAGTGCACTTTCATCACCAGCTTTCGTGAAGAGAGAAATGGTAATAAGGTTGCAGAAGCCTGCAATGCTGTGGGTGGCTAGAAGACATTTCTCTAAGTACACTGGCATTTCAATCTTGACACACACTATGGCATTATAGGCCGCGACTATCCAGACATCCAGGATGTTTTGTTCACATAGGATGGGTTTCAGATGAAAATTCCAAGATAAATCAGTTTCATTAATCCTCTCTGTATATTTTTCTCTCTAAAAAGACTCATCAAAAAGTTACTTCATACACAGGGTTTAATTCTACTAATTGTTAACGATTGCTATTTTCAAGGCACAGTTATTTGAACATTTCAAAATGTCGTTTGTAAGTGTCAACATTCCTGCTTACCATCTTGTACAGATTAGTCCTCTAAACCACTGAAAAACAACCAAGTATTTTGCACCATACTGAAGTTCACAAATATGCATTAAAAAAAGCACAGAAGTATTATCTTGTAACAAAGGGGTTTCAAAAGGCACTGGCTGCATCCAAGTAAGTTCTACTCAAGTACAGTGGAAAATGAGTATATAGCAATTCAATGCAAAACTTAAATTTTGGAAAACTGTCACCTGCTTCTCCCTCTTGCCCACTGCAAACATATATCCCATAAAAGAACACATGCTAGAAACTCTTCCTCCCACAATAGCCTACAAGCCAAATGTGTCGTTCAGTCTATTGATTTCCTTACCCTAACGTAACACCCTCTCCCTGCATTTCACATTTCAATGAGAACATCAAACTGCAGAGACATCAAACTTCTTGCTTCTGTTTCCCTGATCCAGCAGCTCAGTGAAATCTCAGAACAGATGGAAAACATTGTTTTAGGAAAAGGTCTCCACTTTGAAAGCAAATAGAGGGTGAAATAATTTCCTCATTATTGTCTGTGTTTTAGTCATAATTAGCCACCATCTTCAGAAAGTGAAGCCAGTTTTGTGACACACATTTGGAAAATTCCAGTCAAGTTTAACTGGTTCGTTTACTCCCGTTAAGCTTAGATGCTAAAATATACAAGGAAGCAGGCTTCCAACAAAGAATATTAATTATGTGAAGACTTTCTTATTTACTAATTTAGAATATATGTATTTATTGAAAATAGAGTTAATATGTAAAAGGAAAATCATGCTGCTTTGATACAGCACCAAACTCAGAAAGGAATTGAAGACCTGCTTTGTAAATACAGCTTGCACCTGGCTTTTATAGGCATTAATGGGATAGGGTTGAGATGTTAGGTTTAGCTGTTCTGAGCCATCCTTTCTCTCATCCCCTCCAACTAGGATGGGCAGAATGACGAGATTGAATTTTTACCTAGCTAACACAACCAACTGCATGCTAGTTACATGACCACCTTCCTCTTCAGGTTGCTCAGGAGTACTACAAAATAAATACTAAAGTTGCACATTCATTAGATAATTCAACTTATTTACTCATCTGTATGAGTATATGACAAGGTAGGTTAAATGATCTCAAGTTTAAAGCTAATAATTTTGTTTCCTGAAGTCTTTACATCTGCTTTGCAGCTGTCTTTTGTACAAAATCAATAGCACAGCCGATTTAGTGCCCTCTAGGACAGCTTCAGAAAATTCTTCTACAGTTAATGTAGATGCAATTTTTCTCTGTTCCACTTCGGGCCAAGAACACGGGAAAGGTGCAATGTCAGGACAAATCCTCTGATTCTCAATCACAGGTTGACCTCTATAAACTCAACATGAATTAGAACCATCGCTCTGAGCTGCATGATCTGTGGCAGTCTCTGCACAGGAGGAGTTCTGCTCCTTCCCAACACACACGTAGCATGACTCTCTCCTCCTCAGCAGAGGGAGGGCATGCCTGCAGGTCTGGATCAAAGCTGTGACAAATAATGTTGGCCTGAAGGTTTCTCTTCCACTGCTAAGACGTATTTACCGGGCACTACCTTTATAAACAGTGTAGATCACACTACTAACAAGCAGGAATTATGTAGTGAATACCGAAAGGTTCTTGCCTCAAAAATCGTATCATCTGTTCTCTCTAAAGCCATCATGCAAGCAACAGGTTTTAGCTTAATAAATAAGGGAAACTAAGAAATAGCCAAAGCGAGTGAGTGCTCTATTTTTTTCTTTATGAAGATAAAAATAGTTTTCTGGGGACTACTCAGCCACAACAGGTGACCATCCTCTTACCTCACCGTCCACTGTGAAAATATATCATCTCCTACACCTTAAAACAAATGGCAAATCCGTTTTACATCATTCTAGTACAATTTGTCTCTAGAAAGTGAGGTTATAAAATTCCAGTTTTGTCCATGGCTAAATATTATCAAAGGATTAGAATATAAATAATGTTGTATGCATGCCATTAACAGGAAGTTCTGTTTTTATTTAAGGGATATTTTTTTAAAGAAATATGCAACAGGAAAGGTTACCAATGAGGAGATCAAGAACATCAAACTCTCTCCCCTCTCGCAGGAACACTAGTTTGAAAGCAGCCCAAAACATTATGTGGAATAGATTTGGCAGGCAGACACTGATAAAACATATCATGTTCTCACCATGGAGTCTGACGCACTGTACTTGGCAGCATCTGCCTAGCAATGGACAAGAAATAAATTAGTGCAGAGGCTAAATGACCCCAATCTCACTCAGCAAACCTAGCTCCTTCTTATATGGGTCGAAGTTACTGGCAGAAATGTTTGCACTTGAAATCTGCATCAAACCAAATATGTATATTGTTTGTGTTCTACACATTGCAAAAGCAAACATCTCCCATGAAAAGTTAATCTGTTACCAGTTCCTAAATCTTTCATGTTTACAAGATACACTGACAACCTATTTTTAATAACTAGTTCACATTACACTAAAGAAAAAAGAAAAAAAAAAAAAAGCCAGCAAAGTGAAACTCCCATTTTGTTTACTACTTATTTTATAAAATCCCATACCATAAACTGGTAAGTATTCTGCTTCTCTGAATGCTGTGAACGATTGCAAGCACAGTTTTGATGCAGTGGAGAGCTGCCATTTAAATGTGCAAGTAGCTTTGAAAACAGAGGTGACTAAGTGTAAATATGTCTGAAAAGAACTTATCTAACAAACTAGAGGTAGCTGAAACTCATGGCTCTGAAACTGCCAGAGCAAAATCATACAGTTAAACTGTAAGTAGTCTAAATCTTACTGAATACTTTCCTAAGTTCCTGAAGGCAACAACTTTGCTAGAAGTGCCCTGAAAATAAACTTCTGTGTTAAACAGTGCCAAGCAAATAAGTCTGCTTGTACATGTATTGGTTAAAATTGTGCTCAGCACACAGGGAGGCCAGCACAGATAGTACTTGTCACTTTGTAGACCCCATCTGCAGATGTATGGCATCTTATGAAGACAGGGTTAGAGGCGAGACATGGACTATGCCGGCACTGTTGTAAATTTGACATGCTGTCACGTGCTGGACACAGAGTTGCAAACATTGATAATGATGATGTTAATGTCATTTTGCAATTAGCACCACTGCACCAACACTTACTATACTTCCTTTAAAAGGAAATAAAACAAACAAACCCACACACATCCCCAAACTATTGATGCTTAGCTAGTTATTGACATGTCTAACACCTGCTCCCAGAACTGCTTCTACACAGCCTCCCTCTTTGCATGGTAGATTTTTGAGAAGTACTGTCAGGGGGCAACAGGGAAAAAGCTTATCTTCTTTGCTACAGACAATCCTTTTGTTGTGAGGATTTTGACACAGATAAGGACTTTACTAGCTCTACTGGGAATTAAACAAATTGACTCTAATAGGTTTTAATGTATAATGATTAGCTCATTTATAAAAGAGTCTACCCAATCCTCAATTATTCAGATATGGGTCAAGATCAAGGGAGTACATCAAAACAAATCCTGCACCTGCAGAAGAATTCAGATGTTAATTAAAAGAGAAACAGATCGATGGACTCTAACCTCATACAGAGACGTAGGAAGAAACACATTAGAATTCAGGAGAGTCAGGACATCACCCCTCCATGTAATGCTGTTTCAGGTAGCAGCTGCTTATACAGCACTTGCTGCTTTTTTCTTTATAAGGCTGCATTAAATAGAATTGTGGATTGTGATCCATGATTCACAGCCTGACATAGGTGGATGACATTTGACCCGCAAGAAAACATTAATAATACACAGTTGAGCTATAAATTGATAAATGCATCTTACGCAGAAACATTGAAAGAAAATAAATCATGGCGTATGTCACATGACATGTCATTAGGCTGAGACTCACTCGCTAGGTTAAGCTTGAGATTCAACCCCCATGAAACAGTTCAACAAGTCAGAGTTGATTGGCTTCATATTAGTCTTATGTGCTTGTTGTTAAAGTAGAATACAAAATAATTTAAAATGTAAGAATATAAATCTGAAATGGAAGAAGTTTAAACGAAAAGGCAAATTAACAACAGCAATACTGAAGCTGAGATCTCATTTGGTTCCATGATAGCTAAAAAGAATTAGCCCTGATATGCACTTCTGCCTTCTAGATAGTCTTCAGCTATTTGTCTTGATTTGGGAAGGGGCAAATTTTTGTTTGTTTTTGCTAGTAAGGGGGATGCTATCTAACATCTGAATTAGCCTCCTTATAAAACATAAAATAAATCAGTAATTCTGATACTGTTGCCTAATACTCTCAACAAAAGATGAAATAAATTTATTAAAATGTAAATGAAGTTACATGTAAATTAACATGATGACTCTTACTGAAGTCCCAGGTCATCTTTTCCAGGGCATCTGACTTGTTTTTGGATGTGTACTAAACATCAATTAACTGCAGTGGAAGTAGTACCGGGCCATGTGCTTGCTGAATAACATTAACTGATGTGGTAACTATTGATCTTGAAGAGCATTATTACAATTTTCAACATCCTAGTAGTATGGTCGGGGCAGAAAAGTGATAAAACTTTGAACACTGAGCACCACAAGCAGCTGTACGGCTGTTTCTACCAGTCACTTCCAGGGCTTCCCTCTCAGAACAGCTGCGACACTGCTGTCAGGCAGACACCACTGTGCCACCTTGCCCTCACCGCAGCCCAGCTCCATGAACAGCATCACTTCCTCAGCAACAAAGCATTTGACCCCAAAAGCCTTGAGCTTTTCAGAGATACTACACTGTAGCATAAAAACAGATGAATAAAAATAGGAGCGGCTCAAGCCTCTTTTTAATCTTTCAGAAAACATTTTCTTTCCAAAAAGCACACATTCCAAAATGAAGATCCACCTTGTATGAAAATAATGATAAATGCCAACATGCAAGAATTCTTTCTCTGAGGCTGAAAGCTACCCTGAGGATCCAGAATATCCACTCAGAAATGCTGTGACTTGGAACAGCTTGGCCAAAACAGCTCTCCCTCTACTCAACTCAACATCCAACCCCTATTACTATCTAATTCCACTGATTAGTACTATATAATGAAAATTTTAAGCAATAATTTAATGTTTCCCATATTGCAAGTATAAATCATCATCTTAGGGCATTAAATTTACACATAAAAAAATATATATATATTCTTTCCTGCAATCAGGAAACACCCTCTCCCTTTTCTGCTGGAAACACACTATTCTCAGAAAACATGGGTGCCTTTTACCCCATTAATTCCAACCTGTTCTAGGGCTGTAGAAGGGACTTTCCCCAATCATGCTGGAATATTGGCTATCACAAGGAAATAAATGATCTACTCCTGTACATTGATGAACCAAGACAGGCTTATGAGTTACAAAACAATCCAAGCAAAACGTCATTCAGGTTTCTCCTATTGGCAGCATACACTGCATCTCCTGAAAAACTGGAACATCAAGAGGCCTTTGTGCCACATCCTCAGTTACACAAAGCCCATTTATTGCAGTTCAGCAAATGAAGAGTGGAGCCGGGAAGAACAGAGCAGAACAAGAGAGAAACACCCCTCAGGACTTGCTCATTTCTGAGCCTTATTTCATACAAAAAACGTAGTTTCACAGTGAATTCCAAAGCAAAGAATAAATTAGGACAGTGGGTTTGTTATCTTTTTTTTTTTTTTTTTAATATGTACTTATCTTGTGCAAGAACAGAGTCGTGTAACTCATGACATTTTGCTCATTGCAGTTTATACATGTGGGTAACCTAAGCTGAATTTATCTCCTTTACCACTAGAGCTTCCAGAAGTTGAAGAGTGTGTACTAATGATATGAGAAGGCATGGCTCCGAGCTCAGGCAGGTAGGAAAACTCTGCCATCCCACACACATTCACACCCCAAAGCCAGCTGACACTGTCATCACACACACAGTCCTTGTTGGATTTTTGAGAACTACAGAAACATGAAACTAAATGGAATTTCAGGAAATTAGCTTTATTTTTTTCTTCAAGCTATATATCATAGCAGTGAGCAGCTTTCAGGCAGTATTTTCCACAGGCCAGTTTCTCATTTGAGTAAACATTTACTCAGATACTGGGGTGCTACTTTAACTGTGATGCATCTCAGATGTATTACTTCAGCAGTGACAAACCCTGTGCACCCTGAAGTGAAACAGAATACTATATACATCTCTGAAAATCCAATTAAGTCTCAGTGAGGCACTAGACTTTCCTAAATCATGTTTTTCTCCTTCGTGTTTTACAATAGAAGATCATTGTTCCTACCAAAAGCAGGCTTGTATCTCCATCAACCCAGCAGGCCTGCAGAAGAAACCTAAATTGCCTCATAACCAGCTCATGACCTCAGTGCCTTTTAATTATGTGGGTTTCCCTGTAGCCTTTAGTTAACATAGACATGTGGGGTGAGAAAGGGGGAGTCTACAACCCACGCAGAAGAAATACAGACAGTCTATGTATTTGAACGTACAGATCTTGAATCTTACTTCTGAAATATGTGAGCACTACATAAATTTAATAGTACTCCTTTTCACACTACAGCACTCTCATTTGTAGCTGAAACCAGCTTAATTACACCTCCAACATTGTGTGTACAGCAGCCTGCGTGCACACCTAAGCGCACTTGAGCCTAGGTACATCATGCACCAGCAGCAGGGGAAGAAACATCTGCAAGGAAAATATTTGGGCAACTAGCTCATGCTGAGCACTATGGTGCTGTGGCACAGCCAGGATGCTCACAGCAGGACCAAATCCCACCCAAGCCTTAGAAGAGCAATGAAAACCTTTCTGACTATTTTGTTTCCTAATAAAATGCAGAGGTGTTGGTATTTCTTTTCAATCTTAGATTCAGACTGAACTAGCTTATTTCAGAGGAGTTCATTCATGGTAAGTCCAAGAAAGCAGTGCATTCAACTGACAAAACCTACTAACCTGAACTTTACAATATGTATATATACATTTTATTTTTTTTTAAACTAAACTGGGACTGCATATGGCAAGTTTCACCTGTTTTCTCATTGTCTAGACATATTAGTGTGTATTTATTTCTGCCATTTAAAAATTGCTATTTACTTTTTTTCTGTGTTTTCAAGGTGATAGGTGCATATCAAATTAACATTTTTAACTTTCCCGAGCATTATTCATTTAGGCAGTAAAAATTCAGACAAATTTTGACTGTTCAACAGCTATTCCATGTTAATGCCATCGATGTACTTTTCATTCCTCTGGGAATCTTAAGGCAGAAACTGGCTTTTGCTTTCAGATTGCCCTTAACAGCATTCTTCAAGAATAGACCTAAAAAAAATCAAATTAGTCTACCAAAGTCTACAGGTAAGTGCCTTAAAAACAGATTAATACCACAGAGCAACATTTTTCATGCATACTTCCTGTCCATTCTCTTACAATGAAGTAAGTCTTATCCTGTTGCATTCTGCTAGTTTGCAGCACTGTCCTGTTTTATCTGTATTATAAAACTATTTTCTAAAAAGAAGGCATTAGTAAATAGCGATCCAAGATCTTTGGTTGTAGAGAACAGCATCCGTTATTCCCACCAAATTCACTGAAACATTTTAAGGTCATGTATTTCTCACTTCCTTGCCCTGTGCACCACACTCGCCATTGGGAGTGACTTCAGTTCCCCTGCTGGGTTTCCCCAGCTGGAAGATGTTCTGCTAACCATGGACACACAGCCCCCTCTGCCAGCAAGTGCTAGAAACTCTCTCTACATCTAAAAACATTTAGTTTAATTGCGAAATCTAAACATACGTGTTGTTATGTTTTTTGAAGTAAACATCACTTCTTGTAAATCTTTGTGGAGATCTTTTATCCCCCAAAAGTTCTAAAACGTTTTGATTGCATCTGTCCTGTAAGCTGTGGCAATGGCTGTACTGAAAACATCCTCACAGGATTTCAGCTGTTTGTGCAACGCAAGATGGCTTTCAGAGCACCACTGGTGAAAGGATTCTTATAGCCTTTCCCTGTCCCAAATGCAGGCATAATATTTAAACAAAGCTGCAGACACATCAATAATGAAAATCTGGTGAACCACTTACTCTTGACTCTTATAGGAACGTTGAATGCAGAATATCCATTAGTTTCCTGACAACATGGATTATTTATAGGCAAGACTGATAGCACCACCTATTATTAAGGTTGCTCAATACTTCCTATTATATGACCCCTGGTTTCAGTCTTTTTATACTTTTGCCACCTGGGATGAATATTGCATACTGATGTCAGCATTGAAATTTTTTTTGTTGAAAGTTCGTCCCTTCTAGGACTGAGGCTATTGAGAAATGTAATGTTTTTGCCCATGTTTCACAAGAATCTGTAAGCCATACGGAAAATTTGTTATCCCTTATTCTGCAGGAACCTGAACTTTAGAAGAACAGAGCTTTTGTGTTGTGTTTGCAACTAAGAAAATGGCCCAAATATAGCCAAGCTGCAGGAAAGAAAAAAAAAAAAAAAAAAAAAAAAAGAAAAAAAAGAAAAAAACTCTTTTGATATGAACATTAGGAAAAAAAAAAAAAAAAACATATACACACCAAAAAAAAAAAAACACACACACACACAGCGGAGACCTGACTGTCAATGAGCATCAGTGAACAGTTGCTATTTATATATCATTCTTGCCTGATGTGCATACATTTTCTATTGCCCAAGGCTATGGGGAGAAAGTGGGAAGAAAAAGGCTTCCCCTCCCTCCCCCCAGAATGGTTGTTCTGTGATGTCTGAAAGCAACAAGTTACCATAACACTGAGCTTGAACACAGTGCAAGAGACTGAAAATAGCCCTGCACTACTAATACTGCTGCTGGTTTCAGTTCTGAAGTATGCTCAGTCAGTCACAGATTGGGACTCTCTGGACCAGCGATGAATGTATAATTCTACATCATTCTTTAATCTCATAATGCTCTTTTAAAGCAATTTCACTTGTGCACTTTATTAAGCCTGGAGATTGATACCAAACAAGGTTAGACTTGCATTGTGCACGGCAGTTTAAGATCTCCCAGTAACAGACAACTCTGTCCCAGTTGGTTGTATTCCCAACATGCATGAAAAGTCCAAACTCAGTTGGTTAAAATGGTAAGGCCAGCGGCAGAACTAGCCAGAAACAGAACCCACGTCCTGGTTTCTGCTGGGATGCCTTATCCTCCCAACTATGCTGCCTAGCATTTCATTCACCAAAAGCCTGTAATGAGCAAAGCAATTAGAGTAAAGATTGGCATTTTCTTTTCCAATATCATCTGCTTCCACATATATTTTCAGCTCACAGCCATCCAGTGCTACCCACACAATCTGGTGAGTTACATGTGAATACAGAGGGAGGACTCAAACCAAACCATTCCTTCGAAATATTTCAGCATAGCCACAAGTCCTCTGACACAGAAAGCTGCAGCTCTTGCTCAATGAGCAGAGATTCAAAGTTTCACAGCTTCATAAAAAGATCAGCCTGAGATCTGACCCACGTTCTTCCAGTCTGGGACTTTTACAATTGCTGGTTTCAACTGCAGCAACACAGGTGAAGATGTAAACAAAGGATTTCCCCTCTTTTTTCATTGTGTTGTCAAGAAACACACAGGATGGCATAGAGCAAAGATGGACCTCTATCTTGTGATCCCGTGCTGGCAAGTTGGAAGGGTACCATATAAGTAGCCCCACAGCTTTTAAGACAGTTATAAAGATTTCTCCAAACAGCCTCTGTTACCATCTCTATTGGAATCCACATGCTCCAAACAGTGGAATAAACAGGCTTCCCTTGCTACATTTCAGATGTAGTTGCTGATTGAAACTGGTAGAGCTTCCCAACTGCAGCTTTTATTTCAGGTGACGTTTGCATCTGACGTTGACAGAGCAATAAGCGAAGTATTTCTTTCTGTGATAAAGTCAATGTAAGTACTAACACAGAAAAGGGTTCTCTTGTTTCTTTGTTACACCCTGAGCAGTCTCACTCTGTTACGCAGTATTTCTTTCCAGCTTGTGTCTACCTTTCTAATAATGGTGGAAGTGTTCAAATAGCAGACCAACTATAAACTGAAAGCTTCAGGTCAATTAAGTTGTTCTTCCAGTCTGGGACTTTTACAATTGCTGGTTTCAACTGCAGCAAGGAATGAAAGCGCCAACAGGGCAATATTCTGATCCTACACTGAAAACACAATGGTTGTCCAAGTAAAACCCACGCAGCAGGCAGTTGTCATCTCCAGTTAAAGTTACCCCTAAAACACATGTATTCTTAGAATCTACTGCTGGCATGCTGCTCACAATAAGCTAGATTTGCAAGTCAGCCATAGATCAAAACATAAAAAATAGTTCCTGACAGAAACACTAGAGAACACAAAATAGCTAAGAGGTCTAACCCATCCAAAAAAGCAAAAGAAAACAAGCTGTGCAGTGTTTTGGTAGTGTCAATGATACTTCCAGTGGCATCACAGATCCTGTTGCCTTTTGCATCTGAGGAAGAAGTGTTCTGTATATACACACCCCACAGAGTAACTGCTAGAAAACACCAAGTCAAACACCATAGCACTGTGCTCCATCTGTAACATTTGATTCAAACTGTAAAAGCAATCCCAATTATAGCTTCAGCACAGAAAGAGTTAAACAGTTTAGATTTCTTTTTAACTGCTATTTCTTGCTCTGTTTCCACGAGTCAGGAAAATAGACAAAAGTAAGAGAATTAGATGGAAAGTCAGCACAGCCTCAAAGATACCAAACTTCTGGGCAGCTAGTGCACGCCTATACAGACATAAGCAACATGCAAGAAAAGCAGGGATGCAAAGGCATGTGACTGCTTTGTATATCGCACCAGGGTGATAGTAATCTACAGAGGAAAGACCAGCCTGCTGTTCCCATTCAGGAAAGTAATCAGGTCACTTTTGCAATGCAGTTGGCCTTTACTGGCCTGCTGCCTATGCTGGAGTCATCCGGCTGTCAGAGCATCATGCTGCTCCTGCTGCAGCCTTTCACTGCTGCCAACTCCTGAATTACTGGAAAATTACTTGACCAAACAGCATGTGGGTAAAAAAGAGAATCCCAGAATTTCCCCCCATTACAGATGAAAAGGAATATTCTATTGCTATCTGTGGTCTCTGCTACAGAAAGAAATTAAATTAACTCACTTTATCTCATTTGTGTACCCATAACGTAGCCCTTATGCTATGAAAAGATGCTAGAAGAAGAAAGTGAAATTGCTGAAAACAGCCATAGCCAACTAAAGAAATACAAAGGTTTGCACTAAATAAATTAACTAATAAGTTAGATTTTGCTTGTACTATTTTCCTCTGTCTCATTCATTCGAAGTAGATCCATCCTACTCAGTTTTCAGTATTTCCCAATAATTTTGGAAATAAGCAGTGAGAAATATGGAATGCCTCTGTCAATACAGCCTGAACTTAGTTTTTAAAAGGAACGCACACAGCAAAGTTTGAATTTTACACAAAAATGTCCCAAATACTGAGATTTGTATGTCAGTTTGAGTTTCTTTCTAACATTTTGTAATTATATTGAACTCTAGGGGAAATTCGGGTTCTCATAAGTATGCACATCTCTAAATAAATTCTACCAGTCTGGGACTCCAGCTGAACAATCCCCTTTTTAGAAAGCATTCATGGAGTTGTGCGGTTTTTTTCCAGCATTTCTACTACACTATTTTCCAGCATTTCCACCACATTAATACAAAACATTTAGGAATGTTTCTGTACCTTGCATGACTTTTTACATCTTCATCTTGAAAGCTCACTCATGTAGTAAAAAAAAAAAAAGACAAACCCAAGGGCTCTGATAAAAAGTTTTGCCTTCTAAACGTGTCCACAGAAAGAAGTCATCCATGTCGTGCAGTCTTCTATGAAGTCAGGAAATCATTCAGGCATCTCTTCCTGTAGCTGATCTTCTGCCAGGTCTCAGATCCTGAACTGTAACAAGAGAAACATACTACTAATTACACTACTAATTATTTTTATTGTCAAAAATTCACAGAATAACAACGGCTAAAAAACATTCCTTAGAAGGATTTCCATGTTTGTAATGGTAGCACTTGGAAAACACAGTGGAGGCTAGGGTCTGTGACTTGCTAGGTGTAAATGGAAAAAGCAGTTTCTAACAAAAAACTCACAATAAAGATGTCAGGTGTGACAGAAACAAACAAGGGTGGAAGAGAAGCGAAGAGAAGCAAGGCAGAAAGAAAAATAAAGCAACCAAAATTAGATAAAGATACCTTTGGTCAATGATCTTTTTTTTCCATGAGCCATTTTAGGGGAGGTTATTAAGTGCTCTATCCCAATAATGGTACTTGTAGTCTCTCAAGTAAATATATAACTTAAACATATTCTTGATTATACCAGCAGTGTTAAGACAAATATTTTGCAACACAATAAGTATGAAGCAACTTTCCACAAAAAAAGAAGAGAGCATGGTAGGAAAATTATGCTGAGTTGAGGAACTCTGAGTTTTTCCTTTATATGCACATATTTATCTATCACATTGTATATACATACATGTTGTTGTACTTTAAGGGTATCTTATCAACTGGAAAAATATAAAACAAGAGAAAAAAACAACGTCTGGATAGTTTTATCACAGGCCACATTTGGGACAGTACAGCAAACTATCCCCAAAAAAGTGGGTTCCAGGGACAGAGAAGTCTACACAGACCAGTTACAACAAAAATCAATGACATTATAAAGAGACTTATCACATCTTCCATGCTATTGACAGCTCTGAGAAGCTTTCCACAAACTCTCTGGGAAACTTCACAAACACTCCTAGAGAGAGGGTGGAAATTTAGGAGCCCTGGAGTAGCATGAAAAGAATGAACAGAAAAGTAGCTGTAGTGGTCTACATGGAGTGTGAAGTAGAGATTCAGAGTTAGTATACCTTGATATATATCTCCTGTCACATACAATATGCCTCTATATTTTTTATATACATAGGAAGTTTACATATTAATGTTTGCATGATGGTAAATCGGAGGACTGCTTCATTAGATTTGAAGGAGCACTTCTCCTCAGGCCAGGCCTCTGGTTTGACTCAGATTGAATTACAAAGCTAAACAGAACAGGAAGGATCTGTGCTCCTAATTCTGTTTGATAGATCTCTTTGTCATTTTCAGATGCCAGATTGAAGATAGCCGCCTCTTCCTTGGCAAAGAACAGCGCTTTTAAGCTCCAGGCTATCAGAGAGAGCAAGCGCCTACAGTACGTGCACAGACTGACAGTTGCATTAAGATGTTTCCTGCCATTTCTTTTAAAAACTTATGGCAACCTGCTCATTATTAGCCTTCTGTAGTTGCAAGTAGTTAAATTGGGCGAGATGAAGTAGAAATCACAGCTGAGGGTGCTCTGGGCTGTAGTAACCACACACCTCTGCAGATGTGCTGACTGGGGAAGTCATCCTATGGGAATAGGAGCAAGGTTTAGCAGAGATTACACAGATTGATCAGGAAAAGTCTTCAGGAAATTAGTTTGTTTTCTCCCATTCTTTCCGAATCTGAGGGGATTTAAAAACACCTCATCTTCATAATCATTTCATGTTTAGTTATGGTTATTGAAAACTCTTCTCCTAATTTGCTGTGTGATTCTCAAATTGCTGATTAGGAAAAAATAGACAAAATGTGAAGGCAGATCTGAGAACATGTGGAGCCCATTAACGGAACAAACTCGTAGCTTATTCTCTCTGATCCATATTTAGTGTTTGCAGGGGGCTTTCGCTTTCTGCGATTTAGCAGGTGCAGGCTGAATGGATATAAAACAGACTTAAGCCAATATACAAGAATGCACACACAAAATGGTATCAGTTTAACTAAATGCAATATCATCCTCACTATGGAACTACTCTACCTCAGACCTGCAAATAAAAGCCCATAAATTCTGTCCCCTACATAATGTTTTTTAATACACTAAGCAACGTAACATTTGGGACACAAATAATAAAGACAGAAAGTTTCAGGAGTTCTCAGGGAGTCAGTGACCAACTACTACTCTGCTTCAGCAGTAAGTGATGCACAGCTCCCCAGGGCTCTCTGGCCTGAGAGATTTCTGATACACTGTGAAAAGACTAACATGTTGCTCTCAGACAGAACCTCTCCCAAAAGAGCTTAGACACATACAGAAGAGAGATATTAAACTTCATAGAAGAAATTTCACTATTATTCCAATTGGACAACAGATGTATAACCTAAGGATTATTAAAATCCTTAGTCTTCACTGAGCTTTTTTTTTTTTTTTTTTAAATTACCTCAACACCTTTTAGAGAACAAATCTTTTGCAAACAGAGGAACAGAAGCTGTCTGCCCAGAAAAAGTTGAGAGTCTAGTTAAGAGCCCTTGTTCCATTTTCTAGCCTCTATTCTTAACCTACCTTACAGTGAGTAAATTTATTCATCGTATCTTAATGAGGACCTAATTTTTCCACAGATTTTAATTCCTTAAGACAATTACCCTATAAAACAGATAACCTAGGAAAACAACTGCAATAAATTAACTTTAAGTAAACTGCTCTTTCTCAAGAAAGTACATGCAAAAGAATTAGCACTGAAACATCTGCAGCCGCTGAAGAAAGATCCTTCACTTGTTTATTTCAAGCCAGCCAGACTGCTAACTGGCAATCAGGCTGGGAATTTGCAGCTGGGGGGCAGAAGGATGAAGGAATGAAAATCACACTGATTTGAAATAAAACATTGCCACCTGGGATTACTTAGGGATAGCTGGAACATGGAACTACTCCAGTTTGTTTCTGGAGGTGAGGTTCTGTCTCTGACAGCAGATAGGCACAAGCAAGTAGGCATAAAGTGGGAAACATGCTGGACAAAGAGAGAAACAGGTCACATTGACCTCCATCCTGATCCTAGTATTTTCCATATCCTCACCATTGCAATAGTATTTCAGGAGGTTGCTGTAAATAACAATTCATCTTTAACATCTCACCTTGCCCCCAAGGTTGCAAACCTGAACACACTCACTATCCAAGCTGATATCACAGCATAACTTGGGGCTTTGAGAAAAAAAAAATAATATTTATTGTGAGGCTTCCCTTATTTTAGCAGCTGAAAAATAATCAGTTGTAATGAGTCTAGGAAGGCTCAGTAAACAGTCAGAAACTCTCCAGCTGGACCAATCAGAAACCTAAATTGTAATTAGGCAAACAAAAATGTTAAAGTAAACGTAATTAAAATGTTTACTTGTTCCAAAGGGGCACTTAATGAACAATACATAGAACATCTATGAAGTGGTATAAATAATATGACATATATACAATAAATATAAACAATAATGGACCAGTAATGCAAAAACCAATTCACATCAGCATGGGGCTGGAACTGCAGGAGGAACTCATGCCCATGATGGGGGCACGCAGGCCACAGGGCACTTGCACAAGAGCTGGGCTCTGAGACAAACCACTGAGGCACTAGAGAGCAACACTGGCAAGGTGACCTCCAAAAGAACAGAGACACAAACTTGTGCTCTGCAGAACAATTTGGTTTAATGACTTCTTAATTCCTTTTTTGACTCAGATTGTTTGGGGAGGAGGTAGCCTGAGTTGTTTTTGTTTGTTTGTCTTTGTCATTTCTTTTAGTTTTTTGTGTGTTTTTTTTTTTCCTTTTTTTTTTGGTAAAGTACAGTGAACGTGTTGCAAAGTAGAATCATGTTGGGAATTCAACCTTTACTTTCCCTAAATCGTTCAGTCATTTCAAATGAGGTTAGTTGTATAATCTGGGGAAAAAGAAAAAAAAAGAAGTGATTTAGATGAAACAATCTGTTCTACCCTAATCCATTTGTGGTGATTTCAGCTCTTTTGAAATGCATGCAATTTCATCTTTGAGAAAAAAACCTCAATAAGGTCAATCAGCCTCCACTAAAAGATGCTGAGGCTGTGATAGAGTATCTGAGATTTAAGGGAGAGTGCATCATAAGTAAGGCCCAAGGTTCCGCTTTACGGTTAGCTACATTAGCTTAAGCTATTTTATTATTATTATTTTTCTTTCAGTTATTTTATCCAGCTCTTTTTTGTAATCCAGCTGTCCATGTGGCCACACACAGTTTCTAGCACAGAGGAAGAAACATGTGGCCAGATGTGGGGGGAAAAGATAAAGGCAAAGCATTTCTTAGTTTTCAGAAGGGAAATAGCTATTTAGAGCTTTGCTTTGACTCAAAATCTATATGGGAATATTTTTATATGTTTATTTTCCTGAGAGATCCTGGCAATTCACACAAACAGAAAGCAAGAGGCAGTACTACAGCTAACCTGAGCATCTGCTGGCCGACCACACAACATCGGTCACTTGAGAAGACCACAAGGACTCAAAGCTTGCACAGCAAGGTAAAAGCAATTTTGTCGCTTTCTTAGTCCACCATTTATTCAGATCATGCTATCTAAAGAAACCATCTAAAATCCTTCTAAAAGGAAATATCTAAGGATATTTCCTACATCTACTGTTAGAAATTTAAACTCTGCTAAAATGCAGTCTTTAACAAGGGAGCACAGAGGGTTTTACAGTGCTGTGGAGGGTCTCCAGGTGCAGCTGAAGGGCCAAGGAACTGACTGAGCCGAGCTCCTGCAGTAACTGCCATGGAAATCAGGCACGTGTGCCAATGCATCTAGTGCCCAGACAAGCTCTAGACAAAGTCCATTACATTACCGCTATGGTTTGAGTAACATTAGATGTTTGTGCCATTCATGTAAAAACCCTATGAGTAGTGAAATAGCTTGTACCTTATAAGGTTTGCCACTTCATTTCTTAACCTGCCAGAAACTTTTCTTGCCACAATAATGACAGCTCAATGACTTAATTCTGCTTGCTGGAAATTTATTTATGAACACAAACAAAACTCTGCTTTTAGATTATGTCTTTTTCCATTCCTTGTTGCTGCTAAATTTAAGACTGACCACTTTTGCATTAGGCAAACCCATTTATTCACAACTGAGAAGCAGATAGAAATCCATGTAGTTACTTGCGGTCTATTATTCAGACATGAGTGCAGACAAACCAGACAAGCTGTACTCCCCGGAAAATGAAGGATACAGAGTGGCATAGGAAATCTATTTGTCTGTAATTAGTAGCCATTTTCCTTAATGAATGGCTCCTGTTTAAACTTGGCTCCACCTATTATGACTGGAGTAACTGGGAGCCTTGTTATGAAAGGAAGAGTAGATATTACTTCTACACCAAATATTTTACTCTTACAGGAGGGTTTGCATCTGATAAGCAATGCATACAACTTGATTTTTGGTCACGCTTGACCTTATTGCTTTTCCTGACTGAAATACTAAAAGATTTTAAAATTCATTTTGAACAAGAGTGAGGAACTGCTCTAGATGGAGTTTGAGTTTAATCACTTAATATATCTTGAGAAAGTAGGAATTCATTGGCTATAATATTTTTAGTATTTTTTTTTAATCTGTTCTGCAAAGAGATTCATTGAGTTCTTCAGTGGAAAAGTACAAATCTTATCACAAGTTTCTTGTAATGTGCTAGTGCACTGGGACTTGGCCTGCCTGCATTTCTCATCTAATATAAAAAACGCGATGATTCATTGATAATGGAAATGATTCCTCTAGTAAATTGCAGCCTCTGCTGTGCTTGGGTATTTCAAAGCAGTAACTGGAAACTGTTTTGGTTTTGCTATGAATTAAGATAATTACATCTAACCTCACATGTGTCATCAAATCAGTGTTTGTGGGGAACTTCCTGATACCCAGGCAAATGCTTCATCAAATCACTGTCCTGGGAAAGCGGGCCACAACACCACACTAGCACATAAACAGGCAACAAGAGGCAATGTCCTTTGAGAAGTTACCCCTGGTACAGAAGTCAAGTCCAAATGGTCAAGAGGTTGTCTTTACCTTTGTCTCTATTTGGCTTCTCAGATCAGTCCCTGGGACAAGTTCTGTGTTTTGTCAGTTGTTTATAGTAGTAGTATCAAAGAGTTCAGGAGAGGGATTAGGAAAACAACTCACTGTATTAAACTGAAGATATCAATCGACTAAGTGTAACTGCACTTGCCAGCAGGAGGGAGAGAACTCCTGTGCTGTCAGCTGCCACAAGAGAATCTTCTGCCAAAACCCTCCAAAAAGATATTATGCTAAAAGCACTGCATTGCACTGGCAAATCCTCACTCCCCCAAGCATTTCTGTCCCAAGGACATCTTATTTTGTCTGTGTAAGCAATAGCTTTATACCTCTTAACCCCTTCACAGGTGTCACACTCTGAGCAGGAAGCAGAAATACCCAATGGGGGGCATGTGATGTGCCCTTAATTTCTAGACCATGCTGTAACTGTAGGAATTCCATTTAAAAAGCACGCACAACTATGGTGTTACAATAAGCACCATCTCAAAATGCCCATAGTTTGCTCATTTATTTGCTCTGAAGTTGGGTCAGAATCCAAACACCAGAATTGTCAAAACCTGATCCACACCTGAAGTTTACATGTGATATTTATTATGTTTCTTAAATAACAGAAGGAATCAAAATTCTTGACCATTCTGCATATGAATATGAATTTCATGCATCTTTTACGGTTCCCAAACAAAGCTAATGGATGCTGCTGTGACTCACATTAGCAATCACACCACATTAAAAAAAATGCCCTTCAAGACTAAGTGCCTGAGCTAGAGGGCAGACTGCCTTCCCCGTAAACTCGATTCTTTCTTCTCCTGATAAATGGTATCACTTTCTTTATTTCAGTTTTATATCATTATATGCACCTGATTGACTGAAGCCCGTTTAAAACCAGATTGTACCTGTGATCCATTTTTCTTACAGAACAGTGAGAATGAGCATTACCAATTAAATTCAGACTGCATCACACTTTAAAAATGACCCAAACACTCATATCCTGTTGTTCTCATTACCTTTCTCTCTCCAAGCAGTACTTTTATGAAAAGTGATCTATCACAAACCAGAGGTGCAGTAGACTCAAAAGCATCCGAACGAAGTGCACAATGCAGTAAATCTCATCCTGAATATAACGGATGTTTGCGTTACCAGGTATGCTCACCAGCTGCTGAACTGTGCGTAAGGCACACAAAGCCTACCTAAAGCAAAACACTAACTACTCTGGATCAAACCAAGCACCCAATATATTTCATCTCAACTTACCACTGCTTTGGGGAAAACTAAGCTCCCAATTTAAAGACTGTGTACATGAATACACAGAATTATATGTGTGCTTGTGCATGTATTTATACATGTATCTATTGTATTTTTTTCCTCTTCTCTCACATGAAACCACTTGTGATGCCGATCAAATACAGGCAGTAAGGTATCAAAAAATTATCATATGACCACGCTAGCACCATGAGGAAAAATAACAACAACGGTAATGCCTCAAAAGCCATCCACCCAAAATGTAGAATCAGAGAACAAATCAGGCTAGAAAAGGCCCAAGCCAAGATCTGAGTAGTTCTGCAGATGGAGACCCCCTCCACTTTTAAGGGCACTAATTCCAGCGGCTGACTACTTGCAGTGCAAACCTTTTTTTCCTTCACATCTCAGGATGTTCCCTCCCTGGCTTCCCCTCCATGCCTGCTGCCTCTCTCCTGGCTCCACCTTGCTCATGTGGTCCCACTGGACGCCTCCAGCCCTGCTGGAGAGCTGAGATCTGGAGCCCACCAGCAACATGGGCCAGAAGGACTGTCCTCAACCCCTGCAGGCCCTGTGCCCCCCTACCAAAGTGCATGACCAGCTGTCAGACACCCCGGGAGGCAGATGCTCTTCTTCCTTCTTGGGCTTTCTTTTGTAGACAGTCCTCACTGGCAGTACGTAACCTGGCTACAGATATTTGCCCAGATACTCTTCTTATCCCTACAAGATTAATATATGGTATAGGCTCAGAAGTTCGAGCTTAGATCTGTTCCTGGATCCAAATTATGCACTTGTAATGACAGCTTCTTGCAAGATTTAAATTATAAAATGGTACTCCCTCCTAAGTATCTAATAATGAAGTATTAGTTTTTTAAATCAACACTAGAATAAACCACAATATGATATATTTATGTATTTATATTGTGGTCTCTGTTTATATCATTCTCGTTCAGGTCAGAGCTCAGGCCTGATATTCTCTCCTAACTACCTTCCCTATTTCTGTTTCAAATTTCCTGGCATCACAAGAGGCCGGCCTGAGATCAGATGCTCCCAGGCAAAAGCCAACCCACTCCTCCCATGATGAAGCCATGCCTGCCAACTGGGGAACTTGACTTAGCTCCACAAGCAGCTATTGGTGAGGAAAAAACAAAAAAACAAACAAACAAACAAACAAACAAACAATGCTGTCCTTGTCTGCCCACTGCAGCCAGCCCAAACTGTCCTACAGAGGAGAGATGGAGGAGAGGACCACCGGCTGTCCCACCACAGCGCGGTCTCCCTGCACAGTGGCAGCATGCCATTAGAGCCACTTAGGATAACAAGCCCTGTATAAACAGATTATCTAACAGGAAAGCTTTGCCAGAAACGCTTTGTCTTCTGGAAAAGGCTTCTAATGTTTCAGTAACGCAGAAGGTGAATAAAAGTTTAGAAGCAGCAGATCTAAAATCTTTGAAGAAATAGCATTTGTTATGAAAAATAATATTGCAGTACAGAACTCTGCCTGTGTAGACTTGACTGCAAGCCTTTCATAGGTCTGGTGTTTTATTACAAGGGAAGTATTAAGCACCTGAGAACATCAGCGGAACATAAGCAAGGAATTTGTTCGACAGGAATTCCTATGAATTTTTCCAGCAGAAGAGGACAAAGTTACAGCTTTCCATATGGTCCAGTTAAATTAAACCAACCCTTACAGCATGCATTGCTGAAACCGCACAGGGCGGTTCGAACAGCTGGATGCCAGCAGCTTTATGAACACCGTTACCCGGTCAGCCGTCCCGTCCCCTCGGTCAGCAGCCGACCGTACCCCAGCAGAGAGCTCAGGCCATGCAGGAGGGAGCAGGGAGATGCTCCCCGGCCTGGGCTGTCTGCGGGGCTCTGCTCAGCCCCACACCATTTCTCTGCCTGCCCCAGCCAGCAGTAGAGCTGCTGGGGGGCTCGTGGCAGGCAGCAAAGCCCACTCAATAACCCTGGATCATAACGAGCAGCTCAAGAGGGCAGTGAACTGCAGAGCCCAGGCAGGAAAAGTGGCTGGGGAGCCCAAGAAGGTGATTTTTGCTTTTGCCCCTGAAGAAACATTGGTGAATCGATGCCCTTGGGATGTCTGAGTCAGACAAGCTGATCTTGACAAAGATGGGATGGAGAGTGCTCACTTTATCGACAGCCCCAAGAAATCTATCTGCAGCTCTTTGTAAAAGCACACAAACCGAGTGCACAAACAGAGCTGTCCGAAAGGCAGAGCATCTGAACTGAAGCCTTAAAGTTCTGAACTAAGAACAAAAAACAACCCCAGAATGCAAATTCTCAATTAGCTGTAGCTGTATTTAACTGTGGTCAGCTTAAATAAATCACTTCAAACACTCTCACCTAAATATACAGGCTGTTCGTTACAAATTGGTCAAGTTCACTAATTTTGTTTGAAGGAATTCAGATCCTTAAAATAAATAAATAGATAAATAAATAAAAAGCTGCTGGATTTGTCACAAAAAGAAAATATCAAATTTTGATGCTCACTTTCCAAATTTGTATCCACCTTGACAGATTATTTTCATAAAAAAGGGCAAGATGCATGAGGTGTGCTGTAATATTTTCAAAATTAAAAGCTGAAGCATTGTTCCAGGACCAAATTTATTTCAGTTTAAACATTGGGAAACTGAAATAGTATAAAATATTTAGGGTTTGAGTAATTATTTAACTTGAAACAAATATCCCATTAGTTTACATTACAGTTTGCATTTTTAATTCTTTCACGTCACCATAATAACTATACCCATTATTATTAATCTAGTATTCTATAATATTTTATTACATTTACACTCAAGGATGGAAATTCCCAATCAATTATTTCTACATCTAAGGGAGAACTATTTGCAGTGTATATGCCTCATTTCCTTCTCCTCAGTCTACATTCAAGCTGTATTGTCAATGTCCTGCATCCTCAGAAAACTTCTCATAAACATACCATCAAAACTGCAGAAAACACCTTAATTTTAGGTGTTGATAAACCAACTATGTGTGTAACAAAGCGTAACAAAACAAAAAAGCAGAAACAGAAGAAGCATAAAGCACTCTCAGATGCGTTTGGTACTTTTATTGCTCTAGAGAATGAAAGTCAGGCCTAGGCCTATAAATGAGAGCATCATCTGGATGATAAATCAAGGACCATTTTTTTCTTTAATTTCAACAAGAACAAGCCTAGAGCTGAACAAAATTAGGAATTATAGACCTGATGTAGATAAAATTATCTGGCAGCTGCTACGTGGAAAATTATAACAGATTATCACAGTGGTACTCAGTGGCCTTAAAATCCTTGAATTTATTAAAACATTATGAAGAGATAAGACATGCAGTCAAACCCTTGGAAATTAAATTTAGACATAGAAAACATTTAGTTGTTTCAGTCCCTATCACGTGTTTCCCACCCCTTCTTGAAACGGAAGGTAAAAAGATGTGAAGATCTCAGGTCCTCTTTTTGGATGGACTAGCTGGACAATGCTCCACAGCGGCCACAGAAACCATGCTGACACACAGCCAGCGCACGTGCTTCTCATGTGGAAGTCATCCATTTGCTTTCTGAATGGTTGCATTATAAAGGAAAAAGTGCACTATGAGGTGCAGTGTGCTGTGAGCTATCCTAAAGGAATAAAATTCCACCTTTCCCTATTTTGTCAGTATGAAAACGAGACATGCTATAAAATAAAAATAAAAAAAAAAAAAAGAGAAAAAAATGAAGTTGGGGGAAAAAAAGCGCAGTTTGTAAATATCCTAATAAAAAAAAAAATTCAGAGACAGCTCTTTTACTGCTCCCCTCAGAATACATGGCGAGTAAGGAAATTTCAAACAAAATATTTGTCTGTTCCATCACTCAAAGGAGAAAATCCCATTTTGCCATTGAGGCTACCGGGGGTGGTGTTCGGCCATATGGCAGGCAGCTGGGGAGGGTAACAGCTTAAGCCACTGCTGCTGAATTCACTAAACCCATCTGACAGTCCTGTGTTCACCATATGTAAAACATGGAAGATAATTCTCTCTTTCCTTTGACTGCCTGCATAGATTACAAATACTTCATGACACCTTTTTCTCTTTTTTTTTCTCCCAGAGAGATACACCTGAGAGAAAAGCTGCCATGAATTATTTGTAATCCATGCAGGCAGTGGATGTGATTTTTTCCCATCTGCTCACATAGTAGAATACAGCCTGCTACACCATTCAGGGCTTCTAGGTACCAAATGACAACTACATAGGTAAGTTGTTACTAAATCTTCCCCATTTTGAATGAGAAATACAGGCTCCTGTTGGATTGACTGCATGCGGGGTTTCACATGCAGGCACCAATGTAGTGTGCTGCAGGTCCCCGTGAGCTGAACACAGCTCTTCGTCAGCAAACTTTGGGAAATAAAACTGAGGATGTGCAAAGTAAACATGCCAGGAAGCTTGCACCTGACAGGAAGTTTGCCAGAAACACCAGAGAGAAGAGCATCCAGAGTCTATGCAATCCAAGCAGTAATGTTTGTTTGGATCAGTCTAGGCCCTTAAAATCTTACAGCTTCCTTGTTACCTCTCCTGCTTCTTTTCCCTTCCATCACCGCTGATAGCAGAAGCGATGTGGCACCGTTCTCATTGCCACATCCATCTGCTGCAGCAGATACAGAACAATAAGCAAAAAAGCCCTGCTTTCTTCTGACAACACCTCTGCAGAGGGAGGCAGAAAACCACAGAAGAGCCCCAAAGCAATTCACTCACTGAATGTGACAGCTATCAGTTACCACACTGGAAATGCTGGGGTGGGGGGCTGACCTGTTTGTAGATGTGTGTTGTGTTTGCTTTCACAAGATTCTCCTCCAAGAACAAAACACCAGCTAGCCTTGTGTCTCCCTGTAGAGCTGATTATATTAGAGCATTTTATCTTGCTGACGGAAGGGAGAGACGGGCAGGGCGTGATGAATGGCCATGGTTATACTCTACCTGGCCACCCTGGCGCCCACCCAGGCACACAGCCTGATGACAATCAGGTAACCTGACTCGCATGATATTTGACAAAGGATGGGTCAAGATCTTCCCCATCTGTTATCAGGAAAAGCCTTCTGTCTGCTTGCAGCAATATTGCATTGTTAAATTTACTGTTGAAAAAACACATGGAACTAAAATGTGCAGTTTATGGGTTTCACTTTATTGTATTTATACAATTAAGGAAGAAAAGAAAGGACTTCCATGGGAATAAATGGCAGCTCTCTTCTGTACTGCACACCCTAGAGAGCATATATGCTTAAAACAGTATTCTTGATCATCACTGACATATTGAAAGGCTGACACTTCTACGTTAGCCACCCAAGTCTGTGCTTCACTGCCTACATTTTGAGCTTCCTATAGAACTTCTTTAGAACTGATAGGGAAATCTTTAAAAGATATCACAGGCTTTAACACAAATCCCACCATTTGCCTCCATCTGACATAAATAGCTGCTGCCTGCAGACTTACAACTGGAAGCATTTCTGTTGCAAATGATGAAATTCCAGGAACTCGGATATGGAGCTGCACACAGGGAGTTACTAACACATTAAGCAAGAACCTTCTCTGGCCTCTAAAGACATGAAAAAATACAGGAATGATAAGTGATTACTGCATATGTAAGACCAAGTAACACGTGGTTTTGGACCTTCTAACCTGAGTGCCCAGGGAAATCTAAAAAGTTTTTCAACTGCAACAATAATCCTGCTCCCTTGTGAAAAAGTACTGAAGCACTACACTAGATCTTCAGGCAGTCAAGATGTTATAGGCCCATTTATCCCCACAAGCTGTGATTTCGACAAATTATAAAAAGAACACCTTCTACGTTCAGGGGCACAGTCACATCTAGCTCAAGGGTGTTATGGCAGTGTATTAATCCCACACAGTATGGGAACTGCATGCTTCCAGGACGCTTTGCTTCCCTTCCCTAGAAAATACGGTAACTTTTTGCTACCGTCACTTTATAGGGCTTCATAATTTGTCAGCTTACCAATTTTAGCAGAACACCATGTATTACATTAATTAATAGCCATTAATAATTCATTGCTAAGGATTTCTTTTGCTGTAGAGCGTTACTCGAGGTAGATCAAGCCAGCATGGACCCCCCCCCCCCTCTTCTGCAGTTTTACTCCCCCAGTAGCTAGTTAGCCAGTGCTGCCACGTGCTTCAGGAGATCTCGCCATATATATATATTTAAAAAAAAACTAAGCCCAACACTGCTATTTCTCTTTAATAGTTTTGTGGATGGTTTGGACTTGGTTCATTTCTAACTGGAGGGTCTCATTTTCTTCTTACTCCAGAAAGCCATATGTAACCATTTCCTGTCTCTGCAGGCTGAGGACAAAGCCGATCAGCTGCACAGTTTTATTGCTGGCGAGCTCAGCCAACAAGCAATGTCTGTTCCTCAACTGTATCATGCACAACACGGCCACAACTGCACATAAAGTCACCGGCCAACTTTCAGCAAAGCTAAAACTCCCCTTGAATGCCTTAGCAGGCAGCAGGGCAAAGAGTGCAGAAGCTGGACACAAAGTTTGCTTCTCGCAGCACCGCGGCACTGCTAGCAGCCTGAGCCTCAACCCTTGCAGCACCACCAAGGGAACTTGGTAAGAGCTAGGGGTGAAGGCTGGCCCCCATTTCAGCATAAAATCGCACAGATGTTTCCAGAGGTTACACATTGCAACGATACCACAGCACATGATGTATGTGCCCACGCATGTTTTTAGCGGCGCAGCCAGTATTCCAGCAGCACCCCAACCAGACAAGTCGAGCAAAGCATTTCCAGCGTAGCATCGTAATGCAGCACATTCACAGAGCTCTCCAACAAAGCTTTATTGCCTTTTACAAGTTATTAGACAATTCAGAGGCACAAATAACTTCTGGCAAAGTCCACTGTGATAGACAGTATGGCAATGAATTTCCTTGTCGTTTGCTACCGATTGTCATGCCATTTGGCTCAGTGACAAGTGGCAGATTTTAAACAAGGATCTTGAACAACAAGGTTTCTCGAACTGCACTTCGCTTTCTTTCATTTCAGTAGTTAAAGCTGAATGAAGCCAATCCCTGGGTTACACTACCAGTAACAACGATTTGTCACCATATTGCCATACCGTGGAAATAAAAACCAGAGAACCCTTCTCAACTTCTCCTATTCCATACAACACAAGGTGGACAGGGGCAGGTTTGGAGCAGTGGTGCAATCCTTCTGTTTCTGCTCAGTAGCCCAGAGGTGTGCAGAGCTAAGGAATGCTCCACACCTACTTGGCACTTCGTAGATGAACACATAGTGCCTAAGGCAAGGGAGAAGCGCAAATGCATAAAGCCAGTAAAACATGCAAGAGCAGACTTAAACTTTGATAGGTAGCAAAGAATCACAAGAAAATGGGTAGGATAGATCTCGTCTAGCCAAGTTACTTAACATCACAAATTAGCTTTGTTATGCATTTGAAATTAATACACAATCCATAAATGTGCCCTTAATTACCACAGTCCCATTAAAAGGTAAAGACTGATTATACAAGTATTTCCCCTAATACTTTTTGCTATAATAAAAACCTAAGACCCATGTTGTGTATCATAAATAATGTATGCCACCATACAAACATTCTCATAATTTTACTGTGTTCAGTTTAACAATTTCTGCGGTCAGGAAATCCAAAATATAAACTGAACCATTATATAGAAAACAAAGGAACCAAACATTAGTCTTTTAACCTCTAGAATTTTATCAATGCGTACATCTAGAAGATGGCAAAAAGAGGAAGAAATGCTGAAGACCAAGCACTCTGTTGGCCTTTTCCTGGCAAAACAACACTCCGATCATACACAGCTGGGCTTTACTCCGTCACCAGCCAGAGTCACCAGAAGTTAACTGAAAATATTGCTGCAAAATTTTGTGTTCTTCTGCCATTCCCTCATTTTAGAGGGAAGGATAAAGCAGATCAATTTGGATTAAGTATGATTTATGTGAAGTGCAGATTCTCATCAGTGAAAAATCTAATAAGATCATCTTCTAAGGCTCAGAAAGCAGTCAAAGTCATCATCATCATCTATTTTGGTTCTAGAAACAGCAACAATCCCATGAAAAAGTCTGACATTGCAATATCTAAATAAAACAGAGATCCCAAATGAGTTAGCTAGAGCATCCTGTAGGAATCAAACCGGTATTTCTGAGGTTCTGTTAGGCTCAGTCTGCTGAGCCTTACTTGCATACTGCTGCACAAAGGGTCTGGACCTCTTTTTCTGTCTGCTTCTGCTGCTTCTCTTGCGTTGTACTAGACAGTCAAGTTCAACAGAAAGCTGATCTGACAGACATCTGCCTTCCAAAAACCAACAGGAACTGCCCCAGCAGTAGAGCTGGGGGACAGACTGCAGGCATATACCCAGACTCAGCAAAAGATGTTTTGACTCAGCAGTCCAGCTGGGTCCAACTCTCAGGGGCAAACTTAAAATACACGATGGATATATCTTGCATGAGAGGGGGCAAAGGAAAGAGTAATGGGAAAAAATACTGTTTGGTAGAAGGCTATGATCTTCTGCGGTTTACTTATACTCAGCATTGCAGCAATTTATAAACCCAGCCCTGGCCCACTATTTCTTTGGTAGCAACAAAAAGAGATGTCTGAATCTATGGTTATGAATGTGGGCTTAGTGAAGAACAAAACTGTAGCCCTCTGTTCTACTAAAACCATTCTGTTATTTGATTCTTTTATTAATAATAGGAGTACATTCTTATTGAAGTAGCCATTGCCAACTGTTTTTGAAAGGCTGTAATTCTCCTTCACTTATGCTCTGCATGAGTTGTGAGATTTTTATGGCCACCAAGGTAGCTAATCACACCCAGCTAGTTGGACAGTAATGCAGTTTTCATGTCATTTACACTCCCTTTTGCTCTGCTCAGATGGGAACAAATCCTTGACTTGAGATAAGGCAGCATCAGCCTGGCAAACACTTGGTACAGATCCCAGTCTTCAGCTGCCACCGTGAAAATCTACAGCGAAACACTTTCAGATGGAAAACAGCACCCTCAGTCTTGCGAAGATGTGGAAGTGAGAACTGGTGCATGCCTCTGACACAGAGGGCTTCTGCAGGGATACAGACCATATTTGTGCTCGGGCAGCCAAGCCGGTTAGGTCACACAAAAGTTGTGCCAGGAGCGGTGCCTGCACGACAATGTGGGTGCAGCACAGCCAACAGGGACAACAGCATGGTAGCACCACATGCCTGCAAACGGGCACCTGCGTGAGGCAGCTCACTGTGCTGCGTGCTCCAGCGCAAGCTCGAGCCTCTGAAGATGGCTTTGGACTTAAACAGCAAGTCAACTATTGACTTCTTTTTGTTTCCCCCAAAATAACTGTTAATGGCTTATTCACAGAACTGAGTTATAGTCACGTAAAAGTGAACTGGGGAAATTGTTCAATTTATTTTGGTTCAAAATCACGTCCCTTGGAAGGAGTGTCTTGATCTGGCATAGACTTCTTAATGGGGGTTCAGAAAATGCTGTTGTCAAATACAAAGCTGCACAATCAGATTGAAATTTGAAGTTCAGTACTATTTCTTGGGGCACTTTTCAGCAGATAAAAAGGTTCCTGATTATGGTCTCGATTGAGGCTGGCATATCCTCTGCTTCTGGAGTGCTTTGCATTTGCATTGATAGCCTGGGGCTCTAAGGGAGACGAAGATAACTCCACCATCACAGGTAGACAAACACTTAGCTAACATCAAATTACCATGCAGCCCAACCAAAACCAGGGGCTTGAAGCAGCTCATGGGACATGGGGATGCATACAGCCATTGCCCACGATAATGAAGGCAAAGGTACAATCCCCTGTTCTTAACTAATAAACATACATCCAAATACATCACTCATGACAGATTTATATTTAGCTATTGAGGAAGCATAGAAAGGTGTGGCTACTTATTCCAAGTATCAAATCACACAGATTCTGTCCATGTCGAGTGTATCACAACTTATACATGGCCACTATACACATATATTTACAGTGAGCTTTGAAAATATTCATATCTGAATTACCACACACCCCCACAAAAACAAAGAAACAAAAAACTTTATTTAAAAAAAAAAAAAAACACTTAGTCTCCAAACAGGATGTTTGGAGTGTCTGTTACTCACTGCAGACAAAAGTTATTATTATTCATTTCTGCCCCTGACTTGCACTTTAAAATTTAAGCCTAACACTTCTAACACACCCAACATCTTCTGTTTCAGTATACTGATATACAAATTGTGTTCTTCTATGAACATCTGCAAGCCAACAAAACTAAGCTACAAAAAAATGGTAAGATAATTATAGTAGAAAACTGCCCAGCATTCACAAGAAATTAGTGCATGTACAATTGCCTAGATTGTTTAGAAATTAGTCTGTGGGTCAACCATGTATTCCACAGCCAAAAGGCAAGATTTTTACCCTTTCACTGACATTATTCCTACTAATGCTGACAAGTGGGCTTCCTACTTCAGCTGTAGGTTTAACTTGCAAAGTATCTAATAACACAAGGCACCGGAGAAGTAGCAGATGCTACTCATATTTTTTCTGAATATAATATGTTTTGGTTTTTTTTAATGAATTACTGCAAGCCTAAAACCTATCTAGTACTTCTTGTAACCAAATATTCTCTTGGAGGAATTTACAGGAAGAGGTATGTTTTTGCTTCTGAAATAGCTATATGAATAAACAGTGGTCAGAGACATGACAGTATAATATTCTGCCTCATTGTTTTCCAGTTATTAATTTAAGAACCTGTGTTTCTATAGGGACAAAGACAAACCTTTGAAAATTTACATATTAAATTAGATATTTTGATTCATTTTAACCCAAAGGTAAGAGGAAAAAAGTGGAAAAAAAAAATACAAGACTGGTCAGACTACTCCCAGGATGATGAGACAGTTTGATTCAGAGGTTTAAGCACAGTCCTCACTGCACAGCATCTGACAGTAGGCTCCCCACCGCAACTGTAACACATGCTGACAATAAGCCTAGCTATACCTTCTCCCATGTCAGACAAACTTTACATACACAAAATGCTCTTACCACAGGCGCATTTTGTATCCAATTAGTGCCAAGTGGCAAAGAAACTGCAGAAAAGACCTTTCTAAGACAGGATGAGGCACTCTTGAAGCCTGGCAAGACCCAGATGGTTCTCTGCAAGGGGAGGACTTCACCAATTAAGGTCAAAAGGCAGCAAGAAACATCAGCTGACCAAAGAAACCGTGTGCTTCCAAAAACTGTAAAGCATACCAAGAATAATGGATAGAGGATTATTCATCAAAACGCATTCTAAAGATAGGAGCATTAAGAGGATAACCAGTACAGCTACCAGAGGCAGAGAACCAAGGGAGAAATATATGGTTAATGCTCAGCGTGGGAACAATGGTGATACTTGGCTGAGGACCATGGAAGTAAGCAGAAGACACAAAGTTTAAATCAGAAAAGCCTCAAGAACCTCAGAAGGACTAAAAAGAGGCAGCTAGGCAAATAGCAGGCAAAAGGCAGCACTGATCAGCTGCCAGAACAGAGAAGACACCAGTGCTCCTGCCCTTCCAAGTACCTTGCTGGTTTCTGTATTAATTTAACACCAGGGGAGAGACCTAACAGGCTGGTATCTCAGTGAAAACCTTTCTTCTGTAACCAAAGATAATCAAGCATCGAAGTAAGCAATGCTATAAGTACGAAAATAAGACTGGAATAAAAGGTTTCATAGAATGGAAAATTATTATTGTGCTTTCATAATGCTGTGTCCTCATGCTGCTTTAACAGCTTTCTGGCATGCTTTAGTCCCAGTACCAGCAAATATCAGCCTATTCAGTCAGGAATGCTCACATTGAAAAGATATTCAATAAAAGGAAAAGTAACAAGAAGCATTTCTCTGAAAACTCCAAATAAATCCAGAAACCTCATTGACAACAGACACCAGCTGACCAAAAAAAAAAAAAAAAAAAAAAGTTACGGAAAGCAAAGACTTGACAATCCTTCAGAATGATTACATTTATTTGGCTAGGATCCATTTACCAGTATACTTCATACCAATACCTTAACAAATAAAAATTTGCAGTTTACTCCATGCCTCAGAGGTTAGAAATAGGTAGTTCTATAACATTACTGTAATTTCTTAATGGAAATCAGTTTTTGAACCACTAAAAGTTAACTTCTGTTGACCAGGCATGTTTGCTTGGTTGCAACAAATTTCTATTAGCTTTATTACCATTACATGGATTAAAAAAAAAAAAAAAAAAAAAAGGAAAAAAGGCTCTTTATAGTTAATTTTCCAGCAGCTTTCTTGTTTTCTCTGTTACATGTTTTAAGCAGGCTTTTTTTTTTTAATTTATAACTCTGTTCTATATAATGTTCAATACTGTACCTTCTACAGCAGAAAGCTGTACCAGGTCTTCACATCATTAATTTAGGCTAATAGGCCCCAAATTAAGCTCTGAGTATATATTTGCTGAACATGGAGACACTTAACAAGATAAAATGCATACAAATTAGCCCTTCTCTTGTGAACTACTTCTATGGCCAAAACGTTTCATGTTCCACTCCAATGTATTTCCTAATCTGCTACGATCTCTTTTGTCCCAACGGAGCACAGATGTTTTGCTGACATCTGCTACAAGTAGATCTCACCAAGCACGACTGGATGCTGTGCACTAGTAAGTCAACAGCACACAAAAATGTACATCATATACCATCAGACAACATTCAATCACAGTTTTAACTTTTCGTATGAAACTACCAGCTACTGTGTTTCCATGGGAAATACATTTGAACAGTACAAAAAACACCCATAGTTTTTCCACTTGCTCCCACTGTCTCTCTCTGCAAGTAGAGGTTTCTGTTAAAAATTAAGATGTGCTTCTGCTACGTGACTTCCAGGAGTGTCCCTAGATCAATTAGCAGTCACATTATCATTGCAGGAAATGATTTATAGCCCTGGCCACATTTTGAGCTCTCCCTTGGAGAACCTACATTCAGACCTTTTATCCCTCTGTCAACTCAAATTTGTCTGCTCGTGAAGTTACTGGAAAAGATGACTCAACATTAATTTCAATTACAGCAGAGTGAAAGTCCATTCATAAATATTGCCTCTGACAGATTTCACTTTTGCTTCTTGAAGCTGACCTTGATTAACCAGTGCACACACACACTTCCAAAGAAAACGTATGGAGGCCTTGCAACGTGTCTTTATTTCAGTATATAATCTTCCACAGAAGAAGGATAAAACACCATTTCTCTCCCATAGAGGTTTGATTATATTAAGACAATTTCCAGCATCCATGCCACCTTCCTAGTATCCTTTTGTGTAACCACCTAGGGAGTACTGGAGATCCGCTAAAAGACATTAATTTTATTCATTTTGAAGCTTCTCTGATCTTTTTTTTTTTTTCTTGTGAATACCTACAGAAATGCATCAGATCGGATTTGAAGCATCTGTAGAGTTAAGTCCCAATAAAAATACAGCTTGATGGAAATCAAATTACTCTAAGAACTGTTTGAGATGTATATAGTACACTGCACCCTGAAACGTGAAAACTCTGAGAAGCATGATACACATACAACAATCTATATAGACAGAAGATAGCCACAAAATGAACGAAGTAAACTTCTGTCTGTTGCAAAGATTGATGGGACAGCAGACAGAAAGTGAGGTTAGTTTCCTCATATCACTAGCATCTTTTCCCTGTCCTAGTGCCTCAGGGTGCTTTGAGAATTCAACAACCCATTAAGAGAAAGTGGGGAACAAAAGCCAGGAGGGATTGAAGTCCACATCAGAAAGTACTTAGGAGGGTAAGGACCATTGAATACTAAAGTCACAGGAGTTTAGGCTTTTAGTTCTTTAAAACTATCAGGCCTAAACGACTTTCCAAAGTAGTAAAGAAATCTTGCAGGAATAAACGAACTCCCACCCCTACTTTCTGCATCAGCCTGCAATGTCCTCTTAGCTTTTATTTCAGTTTGCCTTCATCCAGAAAAGTGCTGCAACTGCCAGAAAACGACAAAGCTAAGTGCAGCTTTTCCAAACAGAAAACATGTGCCATGTGTGCGCTAGGGATATTATTAACTACAACATTCACTCTAGTCAGTTCTGCATATAGGGCAGGATAATGTAAAAATCAGGATAAATACTGATCAGATGATATTTAAAAGACATATTCCCACCCCACCCTCACCCCCCAAAAAAAGCATCCACTTTTTAAAAACAAATATGCCCTCAGGTATCACATGAATTTCATGACGGGATTTTCTTGGATTTTTCAATGTACTCACATTACAGTTAGTTATCTGAACTGGACTGTGATATGCTACATCCAGCATACATAGATGAATAAGTAGAATGGCTTAGGTTGGAAGGGACATTAAAGCTCATCCAGTTCCAACCCCATGACATGGGCAGGGACAACTCACCCCAAGTAAGGTTGCCCAAAGCCCCATCCAGCCTGGCCTTGAACACTTCCAGGGATGGGGCATCCACAGCTTCTATAGGCAGCCTGTTCCAGTGCCTCACCACCTTCTGAGTGAATAATTTCTTCCTAAACCTCCCTTCTTTTAATTTAGAGCTGTAATCCCTTGTCCTATCAATACACTCCCTAACAAAGACTCCCTCTCCTGCTTTCTGTAGGCCCACTTTATTATATGAAAGGGCTTTTGATACCAGCCATGAGACAATACCCTGTGGAGTCACAGTGGTACTGTACTTGGTTTCTGCATAAGGTGTTCACTGATAACTTGATTCTGTTGAGCTACTTTCAACATAACTATCATATATTTGCTAATTTAATTAAAAATGGAATACTATATGTTCTCCCGAGTCTATAGGAAATCAAAAGCAATAGAGTGTAAGGACAATCTGTTACTGAGCTCATTGCAAAGTGCTCTGAAAAACTCTTTGTTCTACTATAGTTATAAAAATCTATTTCCCAAGCCTCAAAGTTTGAGGCAGGTGACATTTTCTGTTAAAACATTTCCTCTGTGTAAAGCTCATAGCCACTGAAAGCAATTACTGACATTGCCAAAATGCATACCGATGAGTAGTGTTAACCCACCTGAGCTGTACCTTGGACTAGGTGTTTGCTCAGCGGGGGGTTAAACCCCACTGCTGCAAATAGGCTGCAACACAATGTAGATTTTGTCTCCAACTGCAGAGAACAGCTGTTCACCAAAAACATGAAAGAAACCTGCCAATCTCAATACTTACAAAACAAGTTAACCCATCAGATTTAAGATGTTATTTTTCTGTAAATACTGGCCTTTTTTTTTTTTTTACTTTATGCAATTCCTTCCCAATTTCTCATTTTATCCATGAGTTTTTCCTCCTTTAGATCCATTTTAGATCCTTTTTTTTTTTTTTTTTTTTTTTGTGGGAAGCAAAGCTACCAACACCCTTAACAGATATCTCTATCCAATTTTCACGCTCTTTGACTCTAATAGGCTTTCTGCCAGCCAGCAGCCATACCACAAGAACTGACTTCTTACCATGAAATATCTCGACTGGCTTGAGATAATTCAACTAAAGAATATAGATGTCTCTTCAAACAAGTCAGCTGCTGCAATATAAATATCTTAATTCATGAATCTGTGGAGGATTTTCCTTTGGTATATTTAAAGGAGCATATTGGAAGATAAACCCCTCCAGCAAAGTATCTTAAACAGTGATTGTTGAGCCATTAAGGCTTTCTTCCTGAGCAATATGCCATGATACAACTGAATCTTTTGCTTGGCTATACTTTTGATAGGAAAAAAAATAAAAATAATTAAAAAAAAAAAAAGAACCAAGTCATTTGAACAATATAACTTCCTTCTCCTCTTTCCCTAGACTGGTGTGTGCCTCTCCTGGAAAAATCCAGATCCCTGCCGTGCAGCACTGGTCTTGAGAAAACTGCACAGTTGTTCAACTCCAGTTTTCCAACCCGTAAGAACAAACTGAATTAGTATTTTTCAAAGCCTTGATGAAGTTTACCAGCATTCAGTCCTATTCAGGAATTTATCCAACAGCAAAAGTCTCCCAGCATCTAACAGAAGAGACATTTCACAGATGTTAGTAAATTGATTAACTATGCAGTTGCAGTGTAATAGCCCCGTACATGTGATTGGGGAATTGTAACTTGCAGCTCTTCAGCTGTTTGACACTGTTTATTGATTAAAAAAACAGATTGCCATTCTCAAGATTGTAACATAATATTTTAATTACTGCCATATACAGCATCTGACCTTCAGCCCATTAGAATAATATTAATCCACAGTGTCCGAGTCCTCCTCTTCTTCCCAGTTCCCAAGAGCCGATTTATCAGCGATGCCTAGTCAGCCATGCTTCTGCAGCCTTCCCCTCATCCTCCAAAGAAGTGTTATCTGAGCCTTCCCACAGCAAAATGAGATAAAAGCAATATGATAAAGCAGCAAGGTAGTTGGACGCTTTTTATTTCGGTTCTCGTAGAAACACATAGAAAATGGAATAAAAGTTCTATAATACAAATATTACATGCCATTAACTCCTATGTCTCTAGATTAACCCTTCCTTGTTATCTACAGGCACCTACATGGGATCTGGAAATGCTGTTCATCCCATAGTATCTTATCTCCTTTGCTACACAAAACAGAAGTGATTAATCTTCCAGTAGATTTAAACAGCTACTATCAATTCCACCCTTTAAAAACTGCACAAAGGAGGGGTTGGAGTTGGCTTGTTTTTAACATATTATTCACTCCTCCCCATCCCTCCTCAAAGTTTGTTTCTAAAGATAACTTGTTTCACAACTGATGTGGTGAAAACCTGATAGAAAATATTTTTGCATGTAAAGCTACAGATCTAATACTCTTGTAGGGAAGCTCTCCATATCTTATCAGCATTATTTGAGAACAAAATGACCCACAACAATCCCAGCCCTAGGATTAGTCATTAAATTGTGCTATATAGGCAGCATTATAGCTGTCCCTGTACAATATGTTTCTCTAATGAATATTATGAACGGGACTGCAGCAAGGCTAAAGAGAATGGCTATTATTCAAACTAAAAAAAAAAAAAAGCGAGAGATATTTATGGTCACTAATCCTTCTGTTCAAGGAAATAAAGAAGTACAGACATATACGATAGCTCTTTTTTAATTGGCATTGTGAAGACACGTGACAAGCAGGGGTACCAGAAGTTACTCCAGAAACAAATACCTCAACAACTGAAGAAATTTGTTTCACTCAGAAAGAAGAAAGGGGAAGGGTGAAGGGGAAGGCAGTGTGTGGCAATGGTTCCCAGTGACACACCCTGTTTCGGCATGTCTATAATACCATATGAAAAATAAATATGTTTCAGAACCGTACAATTCACAATACAGAAATTTTTTAAAATAACGTGTCTTAACTGAGAAAGTTATCTATCACTGTATCGTACCAGTAGTCAAGCAAGAACCTGAATTCTGTGTAGTTCCTTATATTCTAATATCCAAAACAAGGGGTAGACTATCACCATTTAATTCCTTAAGCTCTGAGAAGGAGATGATGGCACATGGACAACCTGAGAGATTTCAACACCCCATTTGTAAAAACTCCACGATTCTGTGTATGATGGGTATTCTGTTTATAAGACACAGAGTCCTAAACTATTTTAAGCACAGAAATCAGAGAAGAGACTCAACTATCCACATATAGTTACTCCAAAACTCTTTTACCCAAATTTCAGTGAGTTGTACAAGTGCATTCTCCTACGGGAAAAGTATTGTTTAGACTGAGGCTGATCTGAAAAGAGTCTCAAGTGGCACTTTTCTGCAGATGTGCTCTGTCTCCTATCCACCCATTTGTTCTTAAAATAATCACCCCAACATGCTGGTTCCCCCAGGCTCTGGTGGATATTCTTCAGCTTGTTAAAGGAGCAGCCAGTCAGTCTTGCCTTAAGGCAATGTGAATGAGACTGCAGCCTGTGCTGTTAGCCAATAATGCTTTATTGTATCCCTGTATTCCCCAGTCCTATCTCACCACTTGTAACCTCTTGCTTATGGCCTCTGTTCTACAGGGCGATGCTGTTTGCTCCTACCTTTACTAATACAGAATTTGGCCCAAAACCATGATATTTTTTTATGAGATACATAACTAAAAGGAAATTATATTAAACTTAATAGCACGTTTCTCCTTCTCTTTTTTTTTTTTTTTCATTTTATTATAAGAAGAGAGATTCCCTCTCTGGGCACAAACTATTCAACATGAGAAGCAAATACAAGACAGTGCTCAGGTTCACTTGAACTGGACTCTTCGCTACCACTGGACTGCAGGCAACATTACACATTCACCTTGTATCAGTAGATCACCAGAACTTCATGCTGTTCCCTACCTTCAGCTAGTCAAACCCACCACATCCTCCCCAGCCTCTTCCTGGAGGTACAGTTATTTTTTAGCAGAGATGTCAAACAAAAAACCACCCAAGCAAGGCCCCTCATAGAAAGGGGTTTGTGTTTAGTTAGAAACCAATAATCTGTGCTGATATTGATAGTGATGCTTGGCTGCAGGTATTCAGGAGTCACACAGCACTTGCACCGTTGCTCTACAATGTAATAAGGAAACAGGTGAAAAGTGGAACACAGACTTCACTGGAAGGTTGGTTTACACTTTGGGGGACTAACCAACATTTCAGCTCCACTGAACTCACCAGCTGTCAGTCTAAACCTTCCAGCTCTGCATCCAATACCTGTTCTGTTTCTATTTGACACTGGTCACAGCTCTGTTGCTTCCAAAAAATACTTCTCACATGATACCAGTACACTTAACCCTGTTTGGCCTTTTCTCAACTCACTAAACTCTTTCCATTACCATACAGATGCTTGTAGTCTGGGACTGAAAATGAATGCCCTCAAAAAAACAGAGTTATCCTCAATAATCCTTCAAGAGCATCTTCCATCTTATCAGTTAAGGATTCCACGTTACAAGATCTTGGATTAAAGTATATATCCCATGGGTGTACAGCAGCCAGAAAGTGGGCAATGCTCAATGCCCACAGATGAGAAGAGTTTAAGAAGCATACCAAGGCTGTTATATAACCTATTAATTCAATAGCCTTACAGCATTTTCTGCTCTGCTGAGTGCAAATGAAAGGGAAAAATTACCTATTCCAAGCCTATAAAACTTGCAAACCCTAAAAAGGACTGGCAGAATCTATTCCAGGAGATATTGTTCGCATAAGTGAGACAGATAGTTATTTTTCTGCTGAAAATCCTAGCTGGAATGGAAACTGAGGAACGATGCTGTTCTTTCTGGAACAAACCTCTGTTCTGCAGTGATGAATTTTGATCCACCCTCTTTGTAAATTCTGCTCACTGCAAAATGAAACCTGCAGACAAAAACACAACTTTTGTCACTAAGATTGATTGGACGTCAAGCTGGACTCCACTTCAGTAAAGGTAACATGTCCCAAGTCTTTGGAGTTAGGGTCTGTCTCTATAGGAGGCTGAGAAATAATGTCAGTGGCAGTTTTATTTCAAGAAAAAGAGCTCAGAATAAATACAGACCAGAACAAACTACAGATTCTAAACTCCAATGCTGCACTTGGATGATCACTCAGTCTTTCATCATTAGCATTAGAGATCAAAAATTTCACTCAGAACTAGAAAGTCAGGACTGAAAACTCATCACAAAAAGAAAAAAAAAAAAAAGAAAACAACACACACAGCAGCTAGCGTCATAAACTAGAATGAGAGAGAAACAGAGCAAAACATACACCAAATATGATAGTGCAAACCTAAATAGGTTCTGGAAAAATAGTAACATCAATAGTAATTTGCATTTATAAGTACATTAAAAATATTATTGATTCTGTACAGAAGTAAAAGTCCATGTAAAACAAAGAATGTATTCCAAAAACGTTTATATTGTGAAGCTTGTTCTGTGTTGTTTTAACAATAGCATCTATAAATAAAGAAGAATGCTCTTAATCTTATATGATATATATAGTCTTCTTCAGGTGTATGTACTGAAGGAAGATAGTTAATTAAAACCCAGGTGATCATGAAATCAACATTTAATGAAGAATGTAGTTCACAACAGAATACTTACCTAATAAATCAATGCAACTTTGAGAGGGCTTTATCCATGATCATGCTTACAAGGAACAAAGAACAGGGAATTGGATTGTAATTACCCAGCAATGGGATTATAATTACCCAGCAAACTCCAGGAAAAAAAGTATATACATTTCATACATAATCTGCCGATAAAACCACAGCTATATTATCACTCTATTTTGTACTTGTTCAAAACAAAGCTTATTAAGAACAGCCAGCCTATTACACTAGAAAGAACACATTAAACACAGGTTCTTCAATCAAAGTATTTTATAGCTCCAGTTGAGATATAATATAAATTTAAATCATGGTTAAGGGGCCCATCATATAAAACAATAATAAAATAAGCAATAGATCAACCTCATCATTGGATAATTTTAAGATATCATTAAAAAGGCATCTTGGCATTAGCAATGATCTCTGTACCCTAGCAAGTGTGAGACTATTGACAAGACTTTTTTTTTTTTTTTTTTTTTAAATGTGTTTATAGCTAAAAACACCCTGTGACTACTGAACTAAGAAGAGGAGGATGTTCCTATGGTATTCAAAGCTGATGTTTCTGGACTGGGGCCCTGCGCTCTGGGTAGCTGTGACCTTACTTGAGCAGCATGACTGGATTCCCCTGCGTGACAGCAGCTACATCCTACCTGGATGGCGTGCTGTCTTCTATTGCTAAGAGAAAAAGGAGTCCAGGCTCTTCTCCACTCCCAGCACCCTCAGAGTGCGCACCCACATCTCACACAGCCAGTGTTCTCAGAAGCTGGTTTCTGCGTGATTATAACTGGTTAAAGAGATGGGCCATGGAATCCGTTGTCATACACGTAGTTTTCTGAAGGCATCTGAAGTAAACACACACACAGTGCTGACAGCCCCATACTGATTTCAGCTGGAAAGCACTGAAATGGTAGATAAAGTACTGACTGGCAAACTGTATACGTGCCCTTCAAGACACCAATTTGTCCAAGAGAAGTCATTGACATAGGAGCCAAATACTGGCTTGCAACATCAGAAGGACACCCGCGCAAGCGTACAGTTTGAGCCATTGTCCTCCCATTTCTGTTCTTATTTACATGCACACACTGCAGGTGAGAACATAACAAAAAGCGAGACAATAACAATTAATCTTGATTTATCAACATGTTGGTCCTTGTAACATACTGAAAATATAGATGCTGTTTTTCCAGGTGGGCAAGGCAGGGTGACAACAGTCCCTCCTGCATTGCCCAAGGTGAGTTTCCCTGCAACTCCACCAAGATGCGAGTAACTATTTTTGAGCCATACTGGAGCACAGACGCAACACTGCCACATATCACAGACTTACATACACGTATTTGCACCTGTGAAGCTAAGCTAATAAAATGTTTCATATTTCCCAGACAGGAGTTCACAGGTCACATCACGTGAGCAGAGAGCTCCCCTCAGTGATTGAGCAAACATACCAGGTATGAGGAGGAACCACCTCTGCATTAACCTCCACAGCAGCTCTCAAACAAGACGAGGAACCACTGCCTATTGTTAGTCTGAAATCTTCTCAGCACTCAAAAACAACACACACACAGAGGTTAAATATTTGCAGCATCAGGAAAACGAACTAGAAGAATTCAAACTAAAAGAATTAAAAATAATAATAAAAAAAATCCACCAAACTGAGGCTCCAAGAGCTTGTATTTTATGTTCCGTTGTCAGAGCTTCAATAAGCTCACAAAGCATGCTTGCATCCACAGCCAATAGCGCTAGGAACTTATTTTTCTCTTTTAAATGAGAGCAAAAACTCTAATAGAGACAATTTGATTCCTGCAATCAGAATATAAAAAGAGATACACCAGCACCTGAAAATTCAGAGAAACATGCCTTTCAAATGCTTTTTACAAAACCTATGTTCATACTTAGTTTAAAAGCATAGCTGAATTAGCAAGATATTATTTAGTTGCTTTTACTTCAACTTGCACAATTAGTCTGATCGGGTAACACGGGGCACACTTGTTAAAGCAGCATACTTCATTTCAAGAAGGAATTGCCAACACGTTCCCTCACTCCATCAACTAAAGCTCTTCTTTTTTTCAGACTAAATCCTTGTAGTGAAATGGCACACAGATGACAGCATTCAATTAAGTTCAGAATTAATGTAGCATGAAAGCACAGTCTTACCGAGAAGGCTGAGTGAAATTGAACAGCTGGATTGCAGGTATTTTCACCATATTTTATTGCAAATGATCACTCATTTTTCCTGCCATGCAACAGGTCAGTAAGGTGAGAGTCTACACAGAAGGCCCTTTGAAAACTAAGCAGTAGCCTTGAATTTTTTAACGTATTAAATTCATCTCTAATTCTTACTGTTCACTAATAACAGAGTTATTTCTCTGCACTATCATCAAATATTTTTCCCCAGGAGCAGTTTTTCATTTTTCCAGCCAAATCTGTGGGTTGCTGAAGAGCAGTGCAGTTTGCTACTGGACAATAGTTGCCATAAATTTAGTTATTGGGATTCACCTCCTGCATTTGTTGATGAGCTCTACCAGTAACTTGCTGCACACGTATACATACTTATGAGCAAGATTTTCAAAAGAATGGCCTCACAGAGACTGGCTGTAAATTACTATTCTTTCCTCGGGAAAGCTGAAGGAGGGGCAGTGGAATATGTCTGTAATCAGAACAAAAGATAAATTTTGAAAAATTGGAGACAAAAAACAAAGACAAAAAAAAGAACTGTTTAGTATCCTTTACATTCAAACTGCTTAAATATATGTAGAGGTAGCTTATATTTTGAAATGATTCTATACAAATCACCGATTATAAGAATATATTTTATAAATATAAAACTAGACATTTAAATATTATTAAATAGTGAAAAAAATATTTCAGCTATTAGAGTTACAAACAGTTCCCCTTTTCTTGCAAGAATTTTCAGGTCTAACAAATATTATCTTTCCCAGAAAATCTTGATTCTATTTTTTCCAGTCAGCAAATGAGGCTCTAATAATTATCTGGCAAATCTACAACTGCTCCAGACTTTGTAGTTGTTATAGCCCTACAAACTGTTACGGAGCAAACAGAGTGACGTCAATATGAAGCACACTCAGTTCTCCTTGTTTCAAATGCACACGTGAAAAAATTGCAGACTTTGTTGATTAACACACCAGAGTCTACAAAGAAAAAATAAAAGAAAAACCCTCTAATCTCAGCCAACAGCATGCTTTGCACAGTCAGTACAGCACTCATGATTCAAGATCATAAACCTTAGATTTCTCATCTTCCTAAGGACTAGGCCAAAAATATTCTGAAGGCCATTTTAAAGCACTGTGCTGTGCACCTCGTTTCCCTTAGCATCCTCTCTTTACAGGACTGGTAGGCATCTGATAGTGGCTCATCATCTTCCATAGAGCATTTACAGCAGCTTTGAATTTAAATGGGAAACAAGAAAGAGAACATCTCTTGTTGAATCCCCATCACCTGCTTTTGTCCCTTTGAGTAAAAGGAAAACCAGTGATACAAAAAGGGAATACTAATGTTTAAGAGCTCATTTGAAATATTTCATACAGGAGCTTTTTATTTTCACTAAAATTTCAGAGAGGCAATGTAATTTGAAGTTTGGTGTGGTGAAGCAGAGAATGACAGGTTAAAATAATTGAAAAGGAGCTCAAGTTCTCTTGTTAATTGCGTGCTTCAGGGAGAAATCCCTTGCTGCAGCCTCGCATCGAATCGCTGAACAGAGACCCAATATTTACTATCAATCAACATTACAAGCATTTAATAAAAATTTTTCATAATGGAAAGACTGATGGAGCGGAGATGGATCATTTCCATTAACTAACTCCTCTCCACAAACTAGAAACCCATTACCAGATGCAGCAATCTACTCTTCTTGTAAAGTCTAGTTTGCTCCGAGAAAACAAAGAACAACAACAAGCACACAACTTCTCCAGTACACAAGAAAAACACAAAAAGCTTCCCCTCTTTATTTTCTCGTACTTCACTAAGGTGCAAGAAGTGTGCTTGGGACTAAAGATAGTTATATTTCTTCTTTAACTGGAGAGTCCTGCAGGAGAACAGAGAGGTGTGAGAAAAAGTATGGAATAAAATACTCGGCTTGGTCAAGCCAGCCATGAGTCACAAAACATTTTAAATTAATTCAAATAAAAGCGATGAACACAGGACCTTTATTCCTGTAAAAGCCCTTTGTTCAGCAGAAAAATTCGGATCCGGATTGTACACATGGCCAAGTCAGTAATGACCGGATTCCTTATCACTACATACCTGCTTGTTTTCTTATGTGTATCTGAAGTTGGCAACTGAAAAGTGAATCATATAAATTAATTTAGCCCTTAATAAAAGCCCTTTAAACTCAGGTGATGATGTGGAAGTAAACAGGAATGCATCAGAAATCTAGCATGCAACACAGAGTGGAAATATCCACTATCTACTAACCTCTGCTTTCAAAGAAGACTGCTGATATCAGGTCAGGATGCCGTGCTGTTTTACACAACTAACCACACCTGGAAGTGATCCATGCCCATGCTCCATGGATAACTTATCCCCACAGCAAACACTTACATACATATTCAGGGCACAATCTCCAGAAACTTGTATTTTCTTCCTCACATTCTCCATTCATTCATATATATTTTAAATAACAAATGGATCTATCGGTATAACGCAAGTAAAGGCTGCTGGAAGGCAAGGACATAATGCAGGACAAAGGACAAAGAGAAGGTCTATAAGCACTGTTACAGGAACCCTCAATGCCCAGACAAGACTAACTGCATCAGTTAGCCTGTCTGCATTACAAATGAAATGTTTTGTCCAAGATATCTAGATCACAGAAGTTTGAGTTATTGTCATCATATATTTTCCCCATTTTTGGCAAGAGAAAAGAAACCCTTGAAGGACTTTCAGAGACTTTAGTCAAACGGCTGATACTGTCTGTTCTTGGCTAGAGTTCAAGCAATGACATGAGAAAGGATCTTGAAAAATGTCTGGCATAGAGAAGAATAATCAAGTGGTTAAACAAACACATACTGAATGTTAGTCTATAATAAGTGCAATGCAGTTTCATTAATATAAATATCTGAATCAAAACTAATAAAGGCTTATATAGCGTATATTAGCTAGCAAGTTCCGTAACCTAAGATTTTCTGGGGATAATACCCTTCCTGAAGTGACCTCAGTGAATTGAATGAACTACAGAGATCAATTCAGTTCACTCTTCATCTGTTCTTCCTCCCACCCTCCTTTTTTTTTTTTTTTTATTATTATTATAGAAGGAAACTCAAGTGGTTCAGACACATGTACAATTGTTTTAGGAGAAAATAAACAAGGAGGATGATTTTTCAAAATACACATGCTCAAGATATATTGTCTTTTCCATTAAGTGTTTCATTAGGGGGATGAAAACCCAAGCCAATAAGCCTTGTACTGCTTCAGGAGAATCAGAATGAAATCAGCTATCAAAATGAAGGAAAAAGACAGTTCCAATTATTGGTCCAGTAAGCCTAGAAATGGAACAAATATTTTTTTAAAAAATTGTTATTAGCAACACAGAAGGACCGCTAAAGACTATTTTATAAGGTTTAGTGGTATATTTGTCTTCACTGTGTACAAATATTGGATACTTGTACAGAATATCCCAAAACATATTGTGAACTATTGGAATTGACTGGTTTCGGTAGTTGCATTAAATACCTAATAAAAGTTAACATGCTGGAAGAGAACAAAAAAAATAAAGGAAATCAAGTCAAACAAGACACTTGCAATTGCCTGAGTGCTTGCTTAGAACTTTTCATCAACTGCTTTTCCATATATTGCAGCAATTACATGGGGATCTGGGGCATGCTTATGGGGCTCATCACCTGACCTTCAGCCTTATCTTACTTATTTGTAAAATTATTCTGATTAAAAGACCATTCTTTCACACACAGACTGATTCTAACTTAACTAATGCCTTATGGCTTGCCCTGATAACAGCATCACATTTAGAACCACAAAAATTATACCTATACCTCAAACATGCTAGGAATGCTACAAAAAACAGAGCCTGAGTATTCCTCACATTGCTCTCTTCTCTCCTTTGAGGGCAGGACCACCAAGCAGAAGATCCAACAGAATCCACATGGGGTTTCCACTCCAATAGCCTCCACGGTGCGTTTCCTGCAGCAGTTTAAGGGGCACAGGAGGTGAACTGTCTCAGGACAGTTACCCACATGCTCTGTAACAGGGTGTATGCAAAGCTAGCAACCAGCAGGCAGCTGCTGGGACAAAGCAAGCCTGTAAGAAGCTGCCTCTAGCTCTCTAGTGGCAGATAACAGATACCACAATTCCTCTCTATATGTTCCTACCACTTTTTTTTTTATTAGACTAGTTACAGCTGTGCCCTAAGAAACATCATGCTCATCCTAAGCAAGGTTAAAAAAAAAAAAAAAAAAAAACATATCTAAGAGTCCCTGGGTATTAATCTTGACGTTAATCAAGGCTTCATACTGCACAGGTATTGCTCCTTTAAGAAAAGCAAAGCAACAGTGGTGAACTTGAATATACTCATACATGAGCTCTCGTACATGATACGATTCACATCAGAAGATGAAGGGGAGTGGCAGGTGCAACATAACCGAAAATAGATATTCCAAAATGTTGGTCCCTTTAAAATATTTCTGTTTAAAACACTTACATGTGTGTGGGGAGGGTGGGGGCAGGTCTGTCATGATTCCCCCTGGAGTGATTCCAAGTCACGTATTTATTAAGTGCAGCCAGTTACAGCATCTCTTAGAAACAAAACAAAAACAAAGGTTTCTACAATTTCCTCAGCTTTGCTTTGTTACAGAGAACATCTATTCCAGGTCAAGCATAGGCCACACTGTTCCCAAGTACTGTGTGTCCTCAGCTTTAAAATATGGTACTTTCTTAGGTTTCTAATCAAAAAAGTCTTTGGCAGCCAGGAATCCCTGAAGATTGTTTAAGAAAAAAAAAAAAAGTGTAGTTTTTTTTTTCCTATACTAGGCGAGAAGTTTTTTTGTCACAATTTATTCATCTTCTATCACCATATGGTCAACTTTTCCAATGCATCCTAATTAAGACTACATCCTAATTAGATCCATATCCTTAGCAGTGACCAGAAGACAACTATTGTGCTGTGGGTCTGTTCACCAAGACAGTTCTCCCTAGTTTATTTCCACAGGAAGCTCCGAGTGCTGAGGCTAGGAGATGCATATTCTATCACCTCTAGATCTTCAGCATTTTTTTGTCCAGGATAAACGAGTCGCAAATCTGGGTAGGGTAATATTTGGCTTTCTGAGGACTTAACACATTGCAGGGCGGGATTAGTAGTGCAGTAAAATACAAGTGGTGCCTCGAGATTTCCTGTTTTGAAGGCATTTTGCTCCTTTCCTGTGCATATGAAGATTTGTCTTTTCTGAAAAGTTCAGGTCCACACCTGCTTCTAAGGTGGTGTACACCTCCTGCTTGCCGATTGCAATGAACTTACCAATTCATCCATTAGTTCAATGGCTAGAAAGAGACAGGAGTAGCTGTGTGCTTGCTTAAGTAAAAAAATCCAAATGATAACTTCTAGGGAACATGGTTGCCCATTCAGACCATGTTTTCTAGCCTTAATGTGCTGCTCCTGCAACAAACCTGACATTTTAACGAGTTTTAACCTAGTTCTGAAGCATTACCCATACACCACAGAGTGCACCAGCAAAACCACAGCATAGACATCTCCCTCAGCTTTCTGCAAGGGACTTTCGGTCCTGTGGTAAGCCCACAGTTATCTCACCATACACTTCTTAACGTCAACACAAGTGGTCAGGAATGGAAATGAAACAAACGTGGACAGAGAGAAGATAAGGCTGCCTTTATAGAGCACCCTGGACTGCAATCTCCTTGCAAGTGACATTAAGCCTGCTAAGCAAAAACACTTCCCTTGCCTGGATTTTCTTATGGGGGAGATCAGGATAAATATGTAATTTTTATATTTATATATATATATATACATACACACACACATTTATATATATATATATATACACACACATTTATATATATATATATATATATATAAAATACACTTTTTTTTGGCAGAACACTGTACAGAAGTGTTTTGGTCTACTAAATTTATTAACATTACTAATACTGTCACTGTTAGATTTTATTGGTAAAGACATCTATTTACAACTGTTATAAATCACAGGTAGTAGCACATCATCTCTTAGTACAGAGATGAATTTGTTTATGCAGGCTTTCCATTGTATGCTAGTCTTTTAAAAACAAATTTTGAGTAATGTTTAATTTTCCCCTCAAATTTATGAGGTTTCCTTTACCCGCCGACCCCCACTCCCCTCCAGATCTTTGTCTACATTTCTGAAGTTCTATAAACAGTATTTACATACCTTTAAATGAACTACACAGTTTGCACTGCAATATTTAATCTTCCATGATATCATGAAGATGCACTCCGCTCTTTGAAGGTAGCGGTACGTCTTACATATTATTACTAGAAAAGGTCACGAAAAGATCAATACAAGCCTTATGCTTACATATCTTACTATAGGAAGTTGTCCTTTAGAAGTAATAAAAAAACCTCCCTTAGAAGGGAGCAGAGTCGTAAGGAATAAAAGCGGTAATTAATAGGAGGCAGATGGAATGCCTTGAACTTTCAAGGTTTGATCCTCTGCAGCCTAAGAGGCGATAACATCCATAATAGACTCTTAATAACACCAAGCACAGATGTAAGTGGAGCTGACTAACTAGGAAAAGCGAGGGGGGTTGCTAACCGAGAAGTGGATGAGAATATAATCAGTACATTAACAAAATTGCTTCCTCCCAGTGCCCCACCCATGCACTTTTTTGCAATACTGGTGTAATTCCCTGCTCCTTCCTAAGCACTGAGTGCATTGCAGACCTAGTAAAGATTTTACTCAATAACTAGATGAAAAGATCCAGGTCAGAAATACAATTTTTAAGTTGTGGCTCAAGTCGCCAGTTGGCACAAAGCCTACTTTCATGATGCATTATTAGCACTGTTGTTCTACAACTTCAAATTTGTTTTAGCATAGATGGGCGTACCAGGGAGGCAACCTTTCCCTATTGTATTGAAGACCTTGCTGAGACTTGCTTTTATTAGGTAGCATTTTAAATCTGTTCCCTACCATCACTTAAGCATGATCATTTTGCCCAAGTATGTTTATCACAGCCTCCTTGTTGCATAGATGAGACCACCAGGAAACTTGAGTACTTCTAAATCACTCGTTCTTTTTGCACACAGAAAAAAAATGAGGCACAATAAAAAAAAAAAAAAAAAAAAAAGAAAAAATCAATTCCAAGATCCAAGAGGGATTTATGTATTGAAAGTTGGAATTTAGGAACCTGAGCCAAAATTATAATCTTCAAAACCCATGTTCAGTGCTTAAATTCCTCTGATATGCTAGTTTTCAACACTTAAAATCCCCTATCTGCTGAAAGCACTGCTTCTACACGTCCACGTTGGGCAGGTGAGGAAGGCTGAGAAATTGAGAGCTTAGCATCTGTGTCTTGCTAATGTACATAAAGCAAAATATTGCCACGTATCTGAGCTGAGGGGGTGATTTACCAAGTATTCCCAAGGTAAGCTGAATGAATATAGCCCCATAATAATAGTAAGTTTTGTCTACCAATTTCAGCCCCAGTGATATGTGCCTCATTCATTCTTTTATAAGATATCCCAGTGATCAAATGTCTCAGCCCAGACAGAAAGAGCTCTTTTTCCAAATATTTTATGTTTAAAACTGATTTTATAACCTTAATCACCATAAGGACAGATTTCCTTCTATAGCACATGACACTTCCTCCATTCCTTTTCCATTTAGTTTATCTGAATCCCAAGAGTCCATTCTGAATCCTTAGAAAGTAAATCTGTTGAAGCTGACACCTCCACAGAGAACAGCCTGCAGCCAGACAGGGCACAGCTCCACTTGAGGCCTCACCAGAAGGAAGGACAGCGCAGGTAACCTGCGTACTGCTGACATCCCCAGTCACTGCTATTTCACAAAAGGAAATCATCAAATAGCCTAGCGCTTCATTTTATCAGTTACTACAGTATCGGCAACAGGATTCCCAGTTACACAATCCAGATTGGTTTGGCAGTTTCTGGAATGGAAATGAGTTTTAGCAGACACTGTGCTCAGTGCATGTTTGTGCAGTTCATTTGGCTCACTAACTCTCTTTGAAGGCGAGGTCAGTATGCACCCACCTACATCAGTTGAATTTTATGCTTCTCGCTGATAAACCAGTCTCTTACCTAAATTTACAGGGAGAGGTTAGGACTACAATTCAACCTGAAAGGAAGAAAAGGGTCAAAGCCATGTGGCAATGAAAGCCCTTCTCTTACTTGTTCTTGATAAGTCATGTATGCTCTCACAAAGGCACTGGGACTGTGACCTGTAAGCCCTCATGCAAGGTAAGTAAAATTGAGCCCCTTTCCCTTCTTGTCACTCTTATTCTAGGCCTGACCTCTAGTTGATTTTCTTCCAACTTTCAAGTCTGCATATTCAAGCTTATACACTGGCCTTTCAGAATTTCTTCAACATCTTTAGTAGTGTTTTTATTATTATTATTTATTTTTTTGTTATTTCTTAACATGCAAGCACTCCTGAGCCCAGCTCTGCACCTTTCAGAAGCACCGTTTATCCTCTGTTGGTTTCCAAAAGAAGGCCACTTCCCACGCATTGTCTACAACAGATTATTATGCCTTTTTTGGCTCACAGCATTTAAATAGCTGGGCATTTTCCACAGGGTGCCATTCATATGCTATCACTAGCGAGTGACCAATTGTCGGCATGTGGCCAAGTTTATTTAAGCTGTCACCTGGAAACTATATATTTTTCTATTTGGAGCTCAACTGTCTTACATTGGGAAACAGTGAGATATATGCATGATTGCAAATAAGCAGCAGCTTGCCTTTACTACCATACACCTATTGTTTCACTTCCCATTCACAATTATTTTTGTTATTGAAATGATTTTGGCCTGAGACAAGCTGTAGCATAACTGAAATCCACCTATGTTTTCAGGACTTGGTAGGAAAGCATTATGTCACTTCTGCCCCTTTTCTAAGGATTCATAGTCCTGAACTGTTTTTGGATTTTTTTTTTTCTTATTATAGGCTTAGGGTTTTGTTGTTCATGTTTAAACCTAGAGACACTTGAACTAAGATGGTTTTTAAGATTAGTTACATCTTACTCTAGGGAGAACGGAAACCAAGTCCATTCTCACTTGTGTTGTTCCTTTACTCCAGAAGGAGAGCGAACATCTCAAATACAGGTTACTTTTTAGCCTTTTTCTGACAATTAATAGCAGACATCTAATCACAAGTTAACAGTTATAACATTACTAAATAAAAGTATTTTAACAGCTAATTTCCCTCCACTGTTATGTAAACCAAGCACACAGCAGAGACTGATGAGGAAAGTTAAAGTGAACAAGCAGTTCTGGTAGAAGCACAGTCCCTTCATTCACTTTAGTGATTCAAAGGAAATGGGAGAATTTAAATTAGGGAAAACATTGATTTTTTAACTTCCATTATTTCCTAATCTTAGAATCCGTGTCGAAGTTGCATTGAGTTGCTACTCTTAGGCACTCAACAGGCACAATTGCCCTTTTCGTGTTCCTCTCCACAGCACATCAGACACACATCAGACACTGGAAGAAAAGGATAAAATCCATAACCACTGCACACAACTTTCCTGGCCACAGGCAGCCCCACATGTGCTCCAGGGCAGGCTGGAGGTTTCCTCCTGGTCCAGGCATGGGGCTGAGCCTTCCATCCATGTATGTATGTGCAGCTCCGCACCAGTTTGGAGGGTGACCTTGCCACCACAGACCAACAATAGCTTGGTCCCAACAGCCTCTCCCAAGCCCCCCTTTAGTCAGGTTAGCCGAGGTACCTGTCATTTTACTGTCAATAGCTAAGGACAGGTAAAAACTGGGCAATTTACTTGGCTCCTAAGTCAGCTTAAGCACCTTTTATGCAAGTTGCTTCCTCTTCTCTGGATTCCAAGCCTCACAGCCTGGATTTTATACCAAATTTCTGGCTAAGACAGAAGATTCAGCAGTTTCAGTGGAGGTGAACTTTCCCTAGATCTGCATTTGGCCTCACCAGTCATCCAGCAATTTTTCCATTTGCTTCACTTACATAACTGCTCCTGAAATAGCATATGGATTTACTATAGAAATTCAGTTGCTCACACTGACTGCATTTGAAAGTGAGCACACTCTCCGACCTTGAAATATCTCAACAATGTAAGTCCAAGTCTCTAAGAAATTAAAATAAACATTTTATGAAGCTATGGTCCACCAGAGCAATGCAGATACCTAAGCATACATCTTTGCTAAGAATTACTTTCCACATTAAACTTCATGTGTACATGCAAAATTTGTGCCTAAAAAAAAGTCCATATGTTACTAAACTTTATACAAGAGCCTTAATCTATGTAAGAGTGAGCTTTAGTGTACAAATGAATTTGTCTTGTTCTCAGAGCAAGTTTATGATGTTAAACCAGCACATCTGGTCAATATTTAATTTACAGCAGCAGATAGTGTGGAGCAGGCTGATTATTTGCTCAATGGTTGTAGGCAAATTATGTTCAAAAGAGCACAGCACAAGGACAGTGAGAAAAAAAATACAAATATCAACTCTTGAAAAACAGATAGTTTCATTTCTTGCTTGTCTGATGGAACAACTAAGAGAAACAAAAAAAAAAAAAAAGAAGAAAGAAAGAAAGAAAATCAATGCATGCAAAGAAAAGTGACCAAACTGTGGCATATCACCTTTGCTTGATAAATATATTTCCAGCCTTGCTACATTTATATCCCATCCAATTCCAAGTGTTGAGCTCAACGAAAACCTGTGCAACATCACCTGGATAACGGTAGTTAAGGTACACAGAAGCTATATAGTCATTTTGGGCTTCTTTGGTTTTTGGTTATTCTTGGTTTTCAAAAAATAAACTGCAGTTCTGTATTTAATTTGGGTTGAAAAGTGGGGGGGGGGGGGGGGGGATGCGGGGAAGGCAGATAAGATGTTCCTGGTATTCCACATAGAATAGCGAGCAAGGCAGAGAATGATAGTCATATAAATGGGACCCTTTGGGGCAAATGGCAACAAATACATTAGCCAGTATTTTAGATTTAATTTCGCTAATGAGCTGCATAGACAGCAAAATAGCTTTTGAAACGTGAATATGAAATATGAACATCTTTGAAACACATTTACAACCAGAAGTTTTTGCTTTAAACAAGACATTTGTTACTTATCACCCTTTTTTTTTCTACCCATTTGCTTTTTCCCCATTATAGTGTCCTTAAGGCCTGTTGATGTATTTCATTTCCGAGGCACTCTTTTGCTCTCTTTGTTCTGAGACCCAAAAGTAGCCTGCATATTAGCCAAAGATTATGAGCTTATAGCTAATAAGTTCTGACTGGTGTAAAAGGCTCCAAGGGAAACAGCTAAGTGGGAGAGTGTGTGCAGACAAGCTCAATATTAGGACACTTAAAAATCAGCCCATCAAAGAGACATACAAGAACAAAAGTCCATGTATTTCTACTTTTAAGGAGTCTTCCATTTCCCATTGTCTTCCATTACACATTTTACAACTGAAACTTGTAGGGTTTAATATGTCCCCCCCAAGCACAAGACAACTTTACTTAGGCATCCAATTTGTCTGCCATTCATCAATGCCCTCCATGTGAACCTTGTGGCATCACAGAGACATTTCTATCCCCTGCATTCACAGTGCTGGAGTCTCTTGAGCCAACAAACTGTCAAATTAGTGCCAACTCATGACAGCTTTATGATATGTAATCTTGTTCACCAGCAAATGGTCTGAGACCCCCTGCTTGCTACTGCTGTCAAACAAGAAATGCTTTTTTGTATCTATCTGATAAATTTATATTTTGAAAGCAGATTCCAGCTGGGAAAGTAGTGGTTTTGCCTCACAAAAATCTCGCATAAGTACACTTAACTGCTTTCTCCCTGTGCTACTTAAAAACAAACTTAGGCGGTTTTGCTTGAAAACGATAACTTATGGGATAGTAAATTGGATTATATTAATTCAAGATGTACATTGGGCCTCTGTTTCAAAATACTTAAGCACCTAACAACCAGCAAATCCCTACACCTTCCATAATCAGTTATGATTGAAACAGTGCTAAAAACATTTTGCCTGATCTCTATGAGCTGTAAAGCCCACGTAACAAAAGTGGATAAGCAGATAAACCCAGTATATCCAAATATATTCAGAAAGAGGAAAAGTTGAGACAGAGAAACAGTTTTCTTAAGCTTTCAAGACTATTAACTCTGGATGAAAGAACAACTGTAAGAAATTAGAAGAGAATACGCACACACCTTACATAGAGGATTCCTTGAGCCAGGAAATAAGTGTTTCCTTCATGTCTCTTTGTTCTAGTCACTGTAATATAAAGCAATAAAGAATATACTTAGCTGAGATGTTATATGTATCCTGAAATTTTCAGCTTTTACATCCCTCTGTGTACAAGTGATCTGATATTAGCTGCCTGCATTTATTCCCTAATTGGTGGCAGAATTAACCACAAGCAGCAGCCAAAGAGAAAAGCGAGTGTGTGAGAAGTGCTTAAAAGCAAGATTGCTATTTTCAATTTGTTTCATTTATAATTCAGCAGACACAAAGGCTGCAATTCCGCAAAGTTCCCATACAGAGTACTCCAGCGAAGTCAGTGGAAGCACCAGGATTTACAGGAACAAGCCCTGTAAGCAGAGTCAAGAATAAAAACAAAACCAAAAAAGAAAGTGGGAGGGGCAGAAATGGGACACAAAAGGCATCACTGATGTTCTCCTAGTTTAAGGAGATTCACAATACAGTCTCTCCTTTAAAAAGGTCGAGGTATAACAACTGTGCTAGAAAACAGCCTCTGGTTTTCTTCTACTGAATCGTTCTCTGCTCTGGAAAGTAGAAGAAAGCATTAATGCTTTTGTCCAAGGAAATATTTTTGCAACTGTAATACACATATCCAAACTTAGCCAATAGGTTTTAACGAACATAGCACTCACACAAATCTAATACCCCCAAACTAGTCACATAAGAAACAACCTGAACTATTAACAAACAAGCTTTCAACCACCATCCTATGAATCTGTGCCAGGACTTGAAGAGACTGCAAGGCCACCTGGAAAAGGAGCCCAAAAGCACCAGCGCCCTGCCACACAGCCACCTGATACTGAATTTCCTGTTGGGAACTAGAGGATTCTGCCTGATGTGATCCCAACCTTAGGAGCACACAGTTGCTCAAAGGGAAAGCATCCCAAAGCAAAGTCAATCATGCTGCTAGATGAGAAAATAGTCTCCCTAGGACACACACAAATACAGGTATGGGTGTTCTCATAAGAAAAAAAAAAAAACTCTGCTCACAGTCAAAATCCCACAGATGGTTCCCCAAATTCATCCATCCTTCTGGTACCCAAGCACTGCAGCACGCTGTGGGACAGCCAGTGACTGAGAACAACAGTAAGAAGCACAGCGTTGCCTTCTGGCTCTCCTGCTGGAGTGGAGAGCAGAGCAGAGCTGACCCAGGCCCACTCGGGGCATTGGAGGATCAGCTCCTTCCCGGCCCCAGCTCTGCTCCCACCGGCCCCACGTGCAGAGGCAGGTGGTGGCCCCTGCCAGCAGCAGCTGGGCAGAGGTACTCTGGGGTTTTAAGATCAAAAATCCATGTAGATATTCCAGTATTATTTTATAATTGAAGCATACACACACAACTGTCCCTAACAGTACTTTCTAACATGGCTGGTATTAAAGCCCAATAATTAATAGAAATGAAAGATCTGCAGCTCACCCTATTTCAGCTTTAACATCTTTGAAAGTGTTGCTTGTTCCTGTACTGCAGCTATTCCCTGCTAGGTTACATAGCCTGAAATTTGTTTTGCGTAGACTGAAAATTTGACAGCCTAAGTAGGCAAGTTTCTGTGCCACATTTAGCCACACAACTAAACTGCTGAAATATACAAAGCCTGGAACAAAAAAAAATAAAAATCAATATAAACGATGATATATTTTTCAAAAATACTTTGTCTGCTGGAGCTTCGATTAGCAAAACAGCTGTCAGATACTAGCTGAAGCGAGGTATTAGAAAGACAGAACCTCACAAGCTACTTAAGAACCTTTAAATTTAGTCCTTTAGGTTGGCATTTCCTGTATTCTGGTAAGAATCTGTAGATAATGAAAACACTATTTTCCCTGTAGTTATTCTTACTGATATGACTTGAAATTATTTGAATTCAAAAGTAAAATCTAAAATTCATTTGGGTTGATATCACCGGGGACTTGGATGCAGCTGACAGCTGGCCATCTCGCAGCTATCAGAATCACTGTGCCTACAGCCCGCAGCTCCGCACGTACAGCCGCCTGCCCGCCCCACAGCCGAGACACACTACTTGGTCTTTCCTGTCACAGCTCAGGAGCCCAGCTCTGCCATTTACCTGCCATCTAATGAGAAACAGAGATGAAATGACCTTTCCACTCACAAGTTAACAAGTTGGAATTGCTGCTCACTCCACAGGACAGCCAGAGACTTGAGCAAAATATGCGATCTGCAGCTGTACTGCAGTAACACAGGGATTAAAGTTAAGCAGGAAGATGCTTTTTTTTTTATTAGTCTTTGTAGTAGGGAAGTCTTATGTTGTGGGCCAGATAAATCCCTGTTGTTCCTTCCTCTGTATCAGCACACAGGAAGGCACCTTTCTTTCTCAGTGCGAGTTTACAGTCTAAGAGAGGGAGGGAGATACAGAAGTTTCTTGAGGCAGTGAGTGGAACCTAGGCTTTGGTCTTCCTGTTGAGATGCACCTATTCAGCCACACTGTCTCCCCAGACAAAGGCTCAGGGTAGCACAGTGTACTCAGCATACAGTACAATAAGCTTATAAATACATATTCTGAAGCATACTTATAAAATATGCTTAATCATTGTGGTCCCAGCTCCCTCAATGAAAGCTGCTGCTATAAAGTCGCATAAAGCACCATCGTCCAACCGCAGGCTGTAGCAACTACTATCTCTGCCATGTATAGCTGAGCTTAAACCTTCTTGTGCTTGATATTTGTTGGTAAACTTGTGTTTATAGTCAAGGGAAAGACACACAAAATGTACTCAACCTTTAATGGTCACTACAGTTATAAACAGTGACATTCACAACAGTCACTGTCAACCATCAAGCAAGTCCTAACAAAAAAGGATTGGATTGTGATGCCAGATTTTGAAGAAAAGTACACTATAAATCTTTCAAATCTCAGCATTTGCTACAGAAAAGCAGTAATGACCAAAAGAAAAAAAAAGAAAAAAAAAAAAGAGAGAGAGAGAAAAGGAGGGGAGGAGAGGGAGAGAACAAGCAGGAGATTATGGAGCATTTGTTCTTTGGTGCCACTGGAGAAAGACTCCTGAGAACAATCTGTATTTATCATGATTGCCAGACTCAATTAAACTTCAGTGTATGCACCCCAGCTCCTGAGAGCAGGTAGATTGCTTTCATGCAGAAATCAGTTCTGCAGGGAAATCAGATCAATAAAGCCCTCAAAATGTGCCACAGTTTCTTGCTAATTTTCCATTGCTTACCACTCAATAAATGAGCATTAGCCAGCCTGCCTTTCCCTGATCAAGCATGTAGTTAGGTCCCCCTAAAAAGTAATCTGCTGTGCTGCACCAGACATGCTGTCCTCTAGGGGATCGGGAAGAGCCAGCATTCCAGGCATCCCTTCTCCGCTTAGAATTGAATTTGAGTTCAGACTTCAGATAAAGCAAGAAATTAAAACAATACTTCTAAATAAAGAAAAGCATGAAGCTCATTCATTCTCTCTTTCATGAGAAAGCCTTAAAATTAATTTTCACTACCATGCTAATGCTTCACATTCGTTTTCAAAAAGCACTGTTCAGTATTAATAACAGATGCTCCATCCAGCTAATCCTGTCATTTGTTTTGGCTCTCAGGATTGCTGTTCTTAATGGATCCTTTTTCCAAGTACATCATCCTTGATGTGATATCACTGCTACAGATAGAAGTGCCTCTTCCTCCCCTTTAAGCTCATGGTTTCGTGATGTACCTTCCGCAACCTATTTACTATACCATGCTAAAAATAATAACCTTGTCAGCCTACTTAAAGATGACCTTTCAAAGGAATACCTTTCGTAAGGGCAACGTGCCATTCTGTTTAAAAAAATAATAAATAAAATTAAAGGAAAAATAATAAATCAATATTGAGCTGATAAATTTATAAGAACAGACCTACAGAATGTTATGATACATACATATTTTCATACACAAATAGGATATATGCACAGAGAGAAAAATATGCATTTAGAAGTCCAGAGTGGGACTTGATATTCACTCTGCAATACCACTGAAATTTGATCATTGCTGTCTTTAAGTTAGTAAAAGTACTAACAGAATGAACAAGAAAAGGAAATCTGCCCATCATCAGAAGTTAGAGTCAGTGTGACAATATTTCCTACATGCATATTCTTTGCTGTATTGATCTCTTTGATTAACAGTGTTCCAGGAAGAAGGCATATGATCTTGTGTTATTATCGCTGTCAGCAATAAACTGACACTTTTGTAGCATCATACACAAAGCGAGCACACAAGTGCTCAACAGAAATTACTCTGGCATCATTCTTGCATGTTTCCAGCTCAGCATGTGCACTAACCATATGCGTATTTTAATTCTTAAGCTTGAAATTAAGCACGGGTATCAGTCCTTCATCTAGGTAGTATAAATATCTGACAGAAATATGAATTCCACTGGATCCTGATGTGGGCTGGGTTTCTACAGTTTCTATACACAACTCATGACATCTTATGAACAGTGCTACCCCCTTAAAATCTGGGTACGAAATTTGAAGATATAATTTTAAAATAAATAAATAAATGACTAGCAAGAAAAAAAGACATGAGCATCATTAAGAATGCCATTCTCTGTGCATTTCATAGTATCTGAGTTAGATGTACCTGGAGAAGACAGGCTTTATGTTTTTGATAATTACATTTAGTCTTTCACATCATTAAGCTCTGACATCATACATAATATAATGGGGAATGTCTTCAAAAGAAGGAGCAGCAACACGTAGAAAGACACAGCTCTAACTCAGTCTGATTTCTAAGGTACCATAGTTTCTCACTTCTACGAAACTCCGTCATTCTGCAGATCTCTGAGGTAGGTGAGAGAAAGTTTAAGAGACACCGCACACTAATAAAGAGACGCCTGTGACTGCCAAGTTTCCTGTTCCTGCGAGCGCTGGCATCGCTCCTGGAATGGAGGGGAAGAACAGTCTGTTAAAGTGCTATTGTCTCCAATAGCTCAAACATCTGCAGGAATAATGAGGGGATTTAATCTTCTTTCTCCTTTCCTTTCTCCCACTTCTTGGCCACTTTCAACTACAAGCACTTGCAATGTTTGTGTACATGCCATACTGCAATATTGACTTGAATCTGGCAGCAGAAAGCCCCAGTTATTTAGCTAGCTTAACTCATAACACCAAATTTCTGTAGCAGCTTTTCAAAGCATTAGACTGAGAACTCATATGAAAAAAACATGCAAGATTTTCAGAAAACAATTATTCAACCCTAAGGAGTGAAAAGGAGCATCCAGTAGATTACAGAACATAAAACTTAAAGCCACATTTCCAAAATCATTCTAGAGGATCTGTGGTCGAGCTGAGTACATAAACATACCTAACACTAATTTTCAATATCATTTTGGAAAATGCTAACAATCGTTTTAGTGTACACCTATTATACTAGAAGGAGGTCTTAAGTATTTTAAAGCATATATGTAGGTCTTCTTCCAGAAACATGCAGGATTTAGCTTTTAACATCGTATGCTGAAACAAACAACTCCAATAGCCCCAACTCCCTCCAAAATAATTTTTCAAAGCATTCCATGTATGGATACAAATTAATATGCAGGAACTCATTTAAATAGTCCTGGACATGTATTATCTGAACTTGTATTAGCTTCTAGTCTAAAAATCTATTATTCTTTAAAATAAATAAATACACACACACCACAAACACAACCTGACTCCCATTTTCCTATTCTGTAGTTCTATTTAAAAGTTTAGTTGGCTTAGAAGGGGGAGTGGGCATCCTCTCTGTTACAATAAACCAAGTTTTCATCTCAGAGAGCTTTTAACACACATCAGCTGCAGCATTCTGCATTGTGAAAAAAGCATCTAGCACACATACCCTGGCTACATTACACACATTTCAAGCTTAGATGCAAGAGTTTGGCTCCCTTCTTATTTCTTAGGTCAAAAAGGGCTAACAGCACTTCAAAAGATAGTGCACACTCTGAGCTGGAGAACTTCTTCCACCATGGGGGCAATCAGAGTCCCAAAGGAAGCTCCTTTCTTCTACTAAAAAGGAGAATTTTTGGCTGCTGAGGGAGGCAAGCTGTGGGAGAAGATTTTTAATGAACTCGAAGTAGACACTGTGTGAATTAACAGCTGCGTCACTGGACCTGGAGTCAGGAGAGACATACCCTATTCCTGGCTTTGACCTCAGGCAGATCAGTTTTACTTAATAATTACTGCACTACAAGTAATTGGTAGCTGTAAGATCTTGGAATGCAATATGTGCATAGCACTATCAGCCATTTTGCATTGCTTTCAGTTTAGTAACAAAATGGACCGAAGATGTCCAGTATTTCAGCCCTTCTGAAAAGGTGAAGTGGAAAGAAGACAAACCCCAGGACCTGGCTCATTGGGTGTCCCATGCATGCGCAGTGAGGAACAAAAAGGGAGCATGCAGACATAGAGAAATAAATACAAGAAGCCAAACACCCCTGGTCATACTGACAAAGCAAGGAGTAGCATCCAGACCATTTCCAGAAATTTCCCCTTTCACTGTGCTATGAAACTGTCTTCACCTGGTGCTGTTTTCAATAGCTTCATAGCTGATGCCTGACATTATTCACTTGGTTTAATCCTGTATAAAGTACAGTGACAAGCAGTAACCACCACTGCCTTCTGTTCAGTCATTTAAGGAGACCCAAGGTGCCTCCTACATCCTTTTAAATACCAGTTCAAAGTAAAATAAAAATATCCAATAGTTATCCAAATATCCAATAGCAGGAGAACCCGGAATACTGACATGATTTGGAGGCGAAGGAAGAAAAAAATAAAAAAATAAAGCCACAGACTAGAAATCATCAAGTGTTTTAATACCACAAGTCCAACACATGAAGTTACAGAATCTTCTAGAACTCTGCCGGTCACAATGACAGGCATACTTGAGGAAACAAGGTAAGTGTAACAAACTGTATATGCGATGGGTCATATCTTGCCTTCTGAGAGCAACGCAGGTGGCTTAGAGTTTTGGAAGGGGAAAAGGATTACTAGGAGACTATCAATCACTCTGCAATAGGTTATAAAGCAGTGCCTAAATCCCCAAAGCCTAATGACATTTAGGAAGACATTCAGAATCCGCTTCCCTTCTGGTTTTGCCGAGGCTTTCCCCAGCTAGTATTAACCCCCACAACCTGTCTCTTTGCATTAGCCTCAAGCTAAGTTTTCAGTGCACCCTTGGTAAGGGATTCCTGTTCTTGTCCCAGCACCTCAGCCAGTAATGTTTCTAGTTCGACTGTCAATATTTTCTCTAGGTCAGGTCAATATTTGATATCTTGGCTTTCCTCATAAATGAAATTAATACTGCAGCAAGAACAAACCATCCACGTTTTATCAGTTTTGAAACATAAGCTCAAAAACGAAACTCTCAGGTGCCCTAGAAAATATTCCTGCTATGAACTTTAGAAAGTGAGTGTCATTTTTAGTACCTGCCTATAATCCAAAAATTACACTTTTTTTTTGTTTAAGAAAGTTTCTCCTCGGTATCAGGATGCATTAGCGTCATCCATTGTGAATGGAAATAAAAGCTGGAGAAACTAAGCTTCTACTGTTATGGAAACAGGTTGGACAGAGTAAGAGATGTAGGATATGTGCAATAACTTCTGTCATGGAGAATTCAACTAAATAGAAATTTCTCTTTTCCGTCAATCTCCACATCAGCAGGCTGGCTCTAAGACATGCAGTATTTTCTCTCTTTCTCCTTTCCAGCTACGTTTATAGGGCGGAAGAATGTGACTACCAAGAAGGTTGTTAGAGCAATTCTTCATCAGGAAGAATTATGGTAATTAACCGATGCCAGGGTCACCTATTGTACCTGGTGTCTAGCTGAATTAGCAAGCACTTACAACAGTTCTCACGTGTGGTGTCCAGTTTGCCATAGACAAGAAAAACAAAAAAGCCCAACAGAACAAAATAAGAACACAGAGCATTTTCCTGCTATAACTATGATATGGGAAAAAAAAAAAAAAAAAACATGAAATGCAGCATGTCCTCAGTGAACAAGACTAGCCACAGACAGGGACACACTATGACTTAGAGGCACACGTGTCAGCAGCACCAAGAGAATACTCGCTCAGTTCAAGTTAGCTGCATGCACCCAGAGAACAATGGCAAGAACCTTGAAGTCTGAAGCCCGCTTCTCCAGACACACATCATCAGCTGCAAAAACCTATGAAGTATATGCTTAAATCCACAAACATAAACAGAATACCTTTGTAAAATGCTTTTCATCCCAGCCCTGTAAAATCAGATTTTCTCAGCTAAATTAGAAAAAAAAAAAAAAAAAAAAAGAAAAAAAAGAGAGCAGAATACTGCTTTTCATACCACTCAGGAACAATTTAGTCAATATACTCAAACTATGAATTTGTAGGAATCTCACATTTAGTTGCCAGTGTAAGGCACATCTTTGTTACATTGCTTTTTATAGTATTTGTCACCAACATACAACAATACTCTGTGCAAATCTACTGAAAACTAAGAACAAAAAATCTAACTTCCCCTTACTAGAATGTTTAAGTATATATACATACATATGCGCTATTTGAATGCAGAAATAAAATTATAATGAGATCCTAGAGACTGAATATATCAACTGTTGAAATATTTTGACTTTTCCGCCCCTTGCTGCCCATATTTTTGTGAGCTGTATTGAAAGCGATCAGTCTTGGATTTTGTAACAAAATTGGAAAGATTAAATCCATCATGCCTCAGAACAACAAAAACCATTAAGAATATGCTAGAACTGAGGGTGCAGTACAAGCATCACCATCTGTTTTAGACAAAAGAAATATTCTGACACTATTTTACTTCAGTAGCATTTGTGAGAATTAAATACATCCCTACCACTTCTCTAGTGACATAAGAAAGGAGAATCATGCCCCACTACCAGTACAACCTGTAACATCCTGGTAAAGTGGCTGATGCCAGCAGGAGCCAACTGTGTGAGGTGGAAGCTTGGCACAGCTAGGAGCACCCTGCACTTGAGGGCTTGCCTGTGGCACAAAGCAGGCTTAGCTGATCCTTCCTGCCATTCTTCATACCTACCTGTCATCCTTTCATAAAAAGTTTTCTTCCCAGAGCATGGGATCAGAAGATTACTTCAGTCAGTCCCTTTTGTACTTCAACCCAGCTGACCAAGGACACACTTGAGTGGCTAGATGCTCTAGTTTCATGACTCACAAGCAAGCAAAATAAAGAGTGGTAACAAGCTCAACGTAAAAAGCCCCAAATTACAGAATGAAAACACCTCGCCCATGTGCCTGTTCAAGATAATGCAGTATACCACGGTATTACCCAAAAAATAAGTGACTTGCATGCATAATTCTACATGAACACTTACAGGTCTTCTCTGCACCCAGTGGGCCACAAGACACTTCCAGCTCCCAGAAAGAAATCAGCCTGACTTTTTTCATCTTGAGAAGGGCTGATTCACAGGACCTGAAAACAGTAGTTACAAGCTGACCTGCAGCCATTTTTCTGTTGTAGATAAGGGCTCTGCACGTATGCTGCAGACCACGAGGCAGGAGGTAAGCGCTCGGCACTACCCCTGCACACAGGCGGTTGAGCAGCCCGGGCTGCCCTGGGGAAAGAAGCAGCCTGTTGAAGTGTGTACAAAGCTGTTTTCTTTCCTGATGCCCTCTCTTTTTCTCCCTGCAGTAAAGCACCACTTTATTAAATTATTTAGCAAAGAGCAACTTGTTCAACACTAGGACAATTAGCTTAAGTTTTTCCAGGTGGGAGCTTAAACCAATGTTCATTACTGACCCCTAAAATTCAACCCGGGTCCTTGTTGCTGTCAGCAATGGGCTGACAGTGGGGTTAGAGGTACAGCACCACACAAAGCAAAACACCACTGCCTGTTCACTCTGCATGCTTCCAGCCTTCAACCTGCCTAACACTCCCACTTGCAGGGTCACAGGGGAAAGAGCATTCGGGATTTCAGCTACTGGTTCATGTCAGAGTCAAAAAATGGAAATAAATCAACAGGACTCCCCCCTTCCTTAATACCAAGGGGAAAAAAAGATCTTAACCAAAGCAGCATGCTTGCCTTGTCATAGTAGTCATTTTCTCTACCCTCAGAAGAGAGTATATGAAAGCAGCCTGGGATCACACTAAAACTGTAACAGTAACTTCACTGCTGAAAAACATGGACCTTGTGCCCCTTGCAGCCCTTTTCCTGTGCTCCAGGAATTCACTGAGGGCAGTGGAGGAAGAACCAGGCCAGTTCTCGCAGGGCTGCAGCAGCCTCTGCCCGAGGCGACACTCAGCAGTGCCAGCCCTGCACTGCAGGAGCCATTTCTGCTGATGGCCCCTGCCCAGGCGGGACAGCCAACAGCAGAAGTAGCGAGGCAGTGGCGGCTGCTGTCTACAAATCACATGGACTGATGAACCAAAAGACTTTGCAGAGCTTCAGAGATACAGACCCCTAGGAGCAAGCAATACTTTCTGCCCAGAGCTTCTTTTTCTTCTTGTTTGACATCTCTGATGTTAAACTGTGTACAGGCCACGGACTAAAAAGGTGGGAAAACAAAGCTCAGATGATAACAGAAAGAAAAAATGGGGGGGGGGGGGGAGAGAGAAAAAGTGTAAACACTTGAAAACTTGTGTATCCTGAATAAAAGGAATTTAGATATTTTTGTTTCGATACTACGTGGGTTTCAAAGAAACCAAGTGTTCATTAACTTTAGGGGTAACTGTTCACAAGAGCTTCGCCACTGGTGCAAAAGATACCAGCAGTACTTTCTGCAGAACCAGATTAAGCAGATACAATCAGAGCAAGTCGTTTGCAAAGAGCAGCAATCCCAGGGGAACACATGAGGTAACGTGACCCAGAACCACAGGTCAGGGCGGCAGCCTGTGCATCCCTGCCGTGCTGGGGATGCCACAGCAGCAGCACACACAGACCAGATGCCCCCCACACGCCAGCCCTCTCCTGCTCCAGGGCCATCAGTGCTCAGGTCCACCACTGCCTTTCAGCATCCCTCTGCAGACCCAGTATCTGATCATCTGCCTGAGCCTACTCTGAGCTAGGAGAGACCAACAGCATGACTGAGTATCATATAATATCCCTAGCATCAACTCCTGTAACAAGCCATGAATTTTAGGTGTATCATTTCTATTGGTGACAAATTTTGCAACAGAGACAGTCTAAGGAGCTGGAAAGGATTTAGCACAACGTGCACACAAACAAAAATAAATGAATAATACAATCAACCTCTCAAGCTCTTCTTATGGACTGTCTAAAGTTGCCTGGCTCTTTTGGCTTGTTACAGAGAAAGAGCCATCCCAGGTAAGACAAGTGGGTGCCTAAGGCTTGCACATTTCTCTGTTCCCAGAGCTTGGCCCCCAGAGCAGAGAGCAGAACAGGAGTTCACTGAAGCCTGAGACATACAGAAGTAAACCGCTTCAAAACCCAAATTAAAAACCTGCAAAGACAATGAAGAGTGTGAGGTTAAAGCAAATGGTTTTTAATGGATATTAGTAAGAGAAGCATTCTAGCACATCTACATTGCCCAGGTTAATATGAAAGATGTGCCTTCAAACAGAAGAGTGTGACCAAACACTGCAACATCGAAATGCTCAGCAAAAGCCACCTCTGTACCAAGAGCCATTTCTCAACCGACCTGACAAAAATACCTCTCTTCTGCTCACTCAGAAGTCCCTGACCCCCTTTCTTTCACACTCTCGCACCTCTCATCCTGCTCTGGAGCTCTCTGGCTGCCCACCCTGCTCACAGCAAGACAGGTATACATATGTATGTATACGCAGTTGCAAGTCACGATGTGCTGCTTCCACAAGTAGTTTACCATCTCTCACCATATACAGCTGAACTTCAAGAAACTGCCAGGTGGGTTTACTGGTCTAAACACTGAAATCATTGTCATTGCAATTAAACCTTGCAATGCTTCTCTGAAGGAGAGTTTCAGGCTCAGAGTTTCTGAGCAAGTCTCTAGGCTGGCCATCTCTCCACGAGTGCCATTTCCCAAGAGGCAACTGATGAAGGTATGCTGGCCTGTTTTCCACCTCAGATTTACTGCACTCTAGAGAAAATAAATCTTTGTATCTATGGGAAGAAAAAAAAAAATCAATGTGAACTCATTACAAATGTGCAGTTTCTGAACTTATTTTTAGGAGTTGGTTGAAGCATCAGGGTGTTTTTTTCCTGGTAAAATATTGTTTCCTTTTTTCAATCTCAAAGATGCCTATGATTTGACTAACAGAAAATCAGAGAAGACAGTTACTGCTAGCCTGAAAATTTAGTTGAAATACTACCTCTTTCGTAAGGCAAAGCATTTCCTGAATATCTCAGAAAGAATATTATTATGTATCAAAACAGAAGTTACGTTTGCCTACTGCTCACTTGTTATAATACTTATTCCAAACTTTCACATTTGGACACGCAGCTGAAGGTGTGATGCGGATCCTGACATGGGAATAAGCATAAGCTACTCCTTCACCTTATACATCAAAGCAGGCATCATTCCCAGCCCCAATACACACACAGGAGGCATCAACCACCCTGTGCTGCTGCTCAGGCATCACCAGAGGTTTGGTGTGGGGAAGGGGACATTAACCAGAGAACTTGGACAGGAGGGTCCAAGGTGTCTGTCTGCTTACTCTGGGGCTGTCAAGCCACTTGCAATCTCTGAGCACAGGTACTACACCTACAGCCCTGCTTCAAAGTGCTCTCCTAATGAATGTCCCTTTGCCACCTGAATGCAGTGACTCCACCCACCTAAGGGAAATGGAGCAACTTCTGCACCAGACATGAGTTCAGAGCCGCATCATATTTGCAAAACAAATCTCCAGAAGAAAAAAAGGGAACATGGGAAGGACAGAAAACCAGTAACCACAGAGTTGGTCTCCTCAAAAAATTGTCATCCTTTTCTCTTATAATGCATTTAGCAAACCAAAAGGCTTCAAACAGGGGGCTGCAGGTGCCACTGTGTTTGCACGATTTATTTTATCCAGTGCAGATCCTTTCCATAACTGTGATACCATATCCTTCAGGAAGGCACAGTGCAATACACAGTGCATTCTGCAGAAAGTACACTCAACCTCCAAGGAAGCTTAGGTTAAAGAGCCCTCTGCTGAAACCTATGTTCTGTCACAAGCTTGCTCTGCTTCATAACTTCCCTTTCTCCTCCACCTCTCAGAGCAGTTGCATCGATTGTTCAAGCCATAACGTCATAACCTCCCTCTTTAGCTAATACAGTCATATCCTAGAGATATTCACTTAAAAAAAAAAAAAAAAAAAAAAAGAATATTTAAAACACTTTTTCTTCTGACAGTAATGATGCTCACTAAGCCCAAATTCCCCATCACCCAAAACAGAGAACAGTCTTCAAGACCTGCATTTAGCTACCCCGACCTACAACTTCGCATGCACCTAAGCATTCTTCAAGCAGAAACGAGCACAGCTGTTGCCAAAATTTTATAGCACATGTAATTCCAAGCACAAAACAGTGGTTAATGCTTTCAAGAAGTATTTTCCTAGTCTGCTTTCAAATATTTACAAACACTACATTTCTTTGCTTACTAGCTGCCTTTAAAATTAATGTTTTTCCCCTACTAGCAAATACAGATCTGTGCATTGCAGGCAATTTTTATTTAACGTTGTTCAGCATAGCTTCTTCAAATTAGCAAAATATATCTTAGAAAGATGACTTTATTTCTGTGGAGTAGAAGAGTGTGGATGGTTCCGTATTTTACAGAATACCAATTAAAATCATTTTCAGTAAAAAGCTCAGTGAAAATGTAAAAGATGGGGGGGGGGAGGGGGGGGGGGGGGGGGAGGGGAAGAGATAAAAAGAAAGCAACTGAAGAAGTAAATTGCACGTAAACTTTCCTCAGATAGCAACCAAAGAATAAAACGCAGTCATCTGACACAGAGAAGGTTAAGGGGACGAAAGAATGAATTGGGTGGACATGAAAAATTGAAGGAAAGACAAATTCGGAACTGATGTCAGGCCACACATTTTAATTGCGGAACTGCATGCCAGACATTAACACAGAGCCGGGGTCATTCAGAGAACGATCAAAGGGCACTTGGGGGACATTGGGCACTGGGGTGTAGCAACTTTCTACAGAAAAATCTTACTAGTCTTTTTTAACTTGTGCTATTGCTGGATCATTCAAAATAACTAGCACAAACTGTGCTACTCCTTTAGGAGAAAAAAACCACACACATACAATGAAAATAGTCATACCATCAAGGCTGTCAATCATAAACAAGAAAAACTACAGGCATTCAAAATAAACTGCCCCTTCGGAGCGGAGGTCACCTTGTCAATATCAATCTTCTCATTTTGATGCACATTAAGAGCTATTGGAGTATCCCCTTTTATCCTATGACTGTGAATTGACCTTACTGACATTACTGAACACAATATGGTCATTTAAGGGTGTGGTAATTATTGGTAACTGCACTAACTAAGTTAGTAGCACACAGGACACCATTGCTTTGGCTTGTATTGCCACCTGGTCTTTATTTAGATAGATTTGTTATTTGCTGTGTCTTGACTCAAACTATGTTCACACTAGTTGTTTTCCACTGGACTCCCATGAAAATTTACACTAGAAAAAAGACCATTTTTCACCTGGAAAAATTAAAAAATAATAATAATCTGTTGCTTTACATGTTTTAAGTTAGCCTGTAAGAATTCATATTACATGAACACCTTTAGTTTTCCAGTCTGCAAACACACTTTTTCCAGAACAACATGTTTTAAAAAATAAGAACTGTTCAAATGGGAAACCAACTCACTGTGGCTGTATGTTGCCTTGTATGATCTTCTTGCTCATGAACAGCAAGCAGGTCTTGAAAGGAAATATTTTACATGTACTGCTACCTTTAGCATAGTATCAAAATGCTATTTGCCACCTCACATTCACTCCTCATGCAAAAACACTTGCAAATGACTCAAACGGGACTTCTGTCAAAACATGACATAGAAGGAACAACCAAAATTGAGTCAAAAAAAAAAAAAAAAGAGCTCAAAGAGCTCCTGTGAAATGTGTCACAGCTGGTCACCACAGAGGTGACAACACGCACCCCAGCACCTCTGATAACAGCTCAACAGAAGCAAAACCCTGCAAGATGCAGCATCCTTTCGCTGGGCCACACTTTACTTCCAGATCAAACCAACAGCGAAACAACCCATCTCCAAGACTCGAGATTAAGCAGGGCAGGTGCTTAAGATGTCTACGCATATATACATGAGCTCTTTTTTGCACGAATTCTGAGCAGCCACAGCCTTGTGAGCCCAAACATTGGCCTTGGGAGGACATTGGTCAATCTGGACACACACACCAGCTGCTGTGCCACTGCTAAATGTGAGCAACAGCACTTCCTTGTACATCAGCTCCCCTTAGTCTGAAATCGGCTTTACTGATTTACTGGCCAAGATATATAATGTGATCACCATAGAGATGAATTTCTGTTAAAAGAAAAAAAGAAAATCAATAGTAGCTTGGGCTGGAAAGGAACCTTGGAATTGATTTGGAGATGACAAGCTGGGCTTAGGCCCAAAGCAAAAGATCCTGGCCAAACAGAGTCTAATGCTTTTAGAGTTCATTTAAAGATGACCCCAAATTAAATTTCCAATTGCAGGGGCCTAATTCACTCCAGATTGTTTAGCAATACCGCTAAGAAAAAAAAAAAAAAAAAGAAAAAAAAAATCCTGACATGAATATCCTTCAGAGGTTTTGGAGTTCAGTTTAATAAATTTTTAATCAGGCATTGTATATCCTTCCATGCTTGTTCACTTTTGTTGCTGTAGGTTGTCACATTCTGTTAAGCCTGAGGATCAATAAGGAGGCAAGCTCCTCTGACAGCTTGCAAACACTACTGTTTTCTTCACACTGTTTCTATTCAGTGCTTCTTCCTTCATAGATACACCCACATTTTTAAAAGCTATTGCTTTTCCTCCAAAATGGATACAAAAAGAGCGTAGCCCCATTTTAAACTAAGCATCTCACTTTATTTTGCCACATCATGAGTCAAATCTGAGAGGTTATGTGGCTTTAAAGATTGCCATGCACTCGTCCTTCCAGACTGCGGCAGCCCCATCACATCTGATTCATCTGCGGTGCATTCTTACCTGTAATCTGTGCCAGAGGCATTTGCTCCAGCAACTGTGTGAGAAGTGAAAATAAACCACACACTGACAACCTATCAAAAGGTCACTGAACCAGGTCCCACTGGGCAATGCCCGATGCACATTCAGGAAAAGATCTGGAGCACCAGAAGGGCAGTGGTGAGCACCTGTAGCTCAGCTGTGACCCAGAGTATTTCAGCAGCCCCATCCAGGCTTGACTGGTACCTGTGCACGGCTGCCAATGCAACAGCCCTAGTGTTTTTGTTAAGTGTCACATTATAAAGATAATGGTGATGGAGAGAACAGGGAGCGAGGAAAAAGAGGAGATAAAGGTGAAAAACACTTCTTTAAAGTGAACTATACTTGCTTTGATGATGGCTTCAATCGTGTCTTCACACACAATTAATGCTAGATTTTCACACTACCACTCATTTGGCAGAACATATTTAAGTCAATACAAAATGCAGATCTGATTTCAAATTAGCAAGATCACCAATGAATTATATGATGAGAATGATAGCAAGTCTGCGCTGGCACCAGGCTTTAGCATGCCACCTGGTATTCCAGATTGCACTGATCCCAGCCTGTGCTGATCCTCACCACCTGGTATATTGCAAAATGCCTTTCCTGCAATACTGCAAGGCTTTCTGAGCAGCCCTCTTGGAGGGAGAGCCCTTCTGTTTCCAAGGTCACCCACATCTCCAAGTAACAGCCTTGCAGAAAAGCTGCTCAGCTGGATCAGACCTTGGTTTGTATCTCAGCACTGCAAGAGCTGTACACTATTGTAATCTGCTGATCACCTACCCGGACACTGTGCTCATTCTTGAAACCAAGAACATTTCCTCATGCTCGCTCTGCTTTTAGACAACAGCTACAGTCCTCCTGGGCACAATCCGTGACAAGCACCCTCATTCAAAATCAGCATACATGCTTCTGCCTAGATTGTCATCTCTTTTCTGCTTCTCTGCTGCTGTAGCTTCACTTATACAGCACTGAGCACCAGTACTCCACAAGAAAAGACATGAAAGCGGGCTTGGCTTGACAGATAAATAACCCTTGCAGACCCAGCTCCTTCCCTACTTTCTCAGGTCAGTTTGCACATCAGCTCATCGCTGTCCCCTTGTTACAGCTGCAGGGACACCACGAATGAAAGCTTGCCCAGACTATGCCCAATACACACCTTAGGAAGCCCTGCTGTTTGCTGAGTTGAGGATACCTTATGTTATACAATCTGAACAAGAAAAACAACTTTTTTTGTATGAACAGAAAATTTTGCTACCCCAAAAACAATGCAGGGAAATCTATATTACTGTGTTGAGCAACAGATTATTCTGCAACTCCAAACAACAAAACGACCAACCACACAGCAGAAGAAGTCAAATGCCTGACCTATGTTGACAGGCAGAGGGGAGTCAGGCAGGGTCCAGCCCCGCTTCCCTGCGGAAGCCTTCCTTCTAGCAGGAACAAGTTACTGCTATCGCTGCAGGCATGCAGCTCTGCATTGCCATTTATCTTCTTGAGAACTGACAGCACAAAGCTCCAGGGGTGAGGGACAAAGAAAAATGGACAGAAGCTACAAGCCCCAGCCAGGGCCCTCGAGGGGACTCCCAGGGGCACAGCGTGCAGAATGCAGTGCCCCAGCCCTTACCACCCACCCAGGGACACGCAGACAGCTGGGACACAAGGCTCAGGGAGCACTGCCATCAGCAAACCAGCCCAGGCCACCATCCCCTACCTCCACAGCTACCAAATACCAGGATTGATACAAAACTCAGAACAGCATGCATAGCTTAGAAAGTCTTTTTCTTACATTAACCAGTGGCTCCTAAGGAGGAGCCTACAAACACCAAAGAATCCATAGAACAAAGAATCCTTCTCACTTACCGACTTCCATCATGTCCTCCAGCTCTGGCAGCTTCCCCTTCCAACAGAGCAGCTTCAGCCACCTGTGGCATGGCAGCTTGGAGGCTGAAACACCTAAAAAACAAGGTGTAACTGGTCAGTCACCTTAATCAGAAAAGCCTGTGCCTCATCTGTAATACCACAGAGACCTAGAAAATTTTCCTGGGTTTAGCTAGCCTAACAGAGGTAGGTGAACCAAGGAACTGCCAGGAATACACAGAGTCTCCTTGGGCAAAACAAGAAAAGAGGGCAAATAAAATATTTATGGGTGGCCCTGTTGTGAGTTAACAAAACAAAACAAAAAAAGGTACACAAAGTGGCACAAGACCCGCCAAAATGAAGTTAAATCACCGTGATTGAAACAAACAAACAAGTGCATATTTTAACAGATAGGATAAAGATATATGGAAGTAGTGCTTAGTGTCACAGAGCTATAGCGATCTAAATCCAGTCCCAGGAATGCCAGAACACATTGTCACACCGTTGCTTTATTTCCCACCTTGGCAAATGGAGATAATTTATGATCTTTCTGTTATCAGAGTAGCTTAAAGGCTTCTTATGCTAACACATAACAAGTGAAAAACATTGAGAGTCTTGGAGTGTAGGTAGAATAAAAATGCAAAATATATTAGCTTTCCACATTAGTTATGGCTGGAAGGAAAATAGGACGCTAAGCAGACAAATTACTTTACTCAGTATGGCAAATTATCCATTCCAAAAGGCAACTAGTGGCATGAAAATAATAAGTGAATGTTAGAGGGCATTAACAGAGGTGCAAGAACTCTCCACCATTAACAGTGTTAGTTTACGCTTTTAGGTTTACTGGAAATTAGCCATACCTCTCTAAAGCTTATCAACACTTGACTCACTAGAAATTGAAACTTGAACCCCCAAATATCAGCATCTCTGACATTTCATAATGACAAACCTTAAATAACATATACTAATACTTTTCCATATTGGGTAGGAAAAAAAAAAAAAAAAAAAAACACTGCTTCCAATCTACTGGAACAGTAGTTTCGGAGGCAAAACTCCACTTACCCTTGCCTCTCTTAATATATGCTCATTTGCTTCAATGAGGACATTAAAATTCAAGAGCAGCCAGATCTGTTTCACCTCTCCAATTTAGCAGAGCGGCTGCTTTGGAGTCACAGCTGAAACCCCAATGGCACAGACTGTCCTCAGCAGGGCACGCTGTGTACGTGTGACCAGCATACGCTCCAGCCCAAAGCCTGGCTGTGTGGTCGAAGTCAGTGAGGTAAAGCAACAAGGCAGGCTCTCAGAGACCCTGTTATGGGTGTGAATGGAGCAAGTTGTGTGATGTTGTGAAACACTCAGAGAGAAACAGCTTCTGGGCTGGGGGAGTGAGAGGCTGGGCGGGTCCTGCTTTATACAGCTAGTCACAGCTAAATGAAGAGCACATTTCCCTAACAAGCCCTTTTCCCCCCTATAACAATATGATGAATTAGGTTTAATAGCTGCTCCAGTTCACTGCTTGAGAAGATTAAAATGGTGTCTTTCCGTTTTCCAGGAGCAAAAGACTGGATTGCGATCGTTCTTACTTGCAAAGCCATCTGAGACTAACGGGCATCACTCCATCTGGGAGACAAAAATCTGCCCTTCCAGCTGAGACCGTAACCCCTGAGTATCGATCAAACGTCCACCTCCCTTCCACATAATAGAATTTCCCGGTGAGCTAATTGTTTTCACTCCTTTCATCTCTGTAAATGAGGTCAATGGCAAGGGCAAAAAAGAGAGAATTAGCTCAAAGTGTTCTTGGCTTCAAAGCAAGAGGAGACGCGGCTTCCGGATTTTGGAGTGTGCCATACAGGGTCTATTATAAACCACCATGGGACTTCACAAATATTCTGAATGTCAAATTGCTTCTGCTTAGGACAATGCTTGCCCCCAGTGCCTGAGGATTTACACTTCCTACATCTACTATTATTATATGGCAGTGCTGTTTGTGGGTCAACAATGGCCTTAATTCATGCTGCTCAATTCTTCCTACAGTGACCAGCTATCATCCACCGCTCCTAAAACACCCTACAAAAACGCACAAAGCTTCACACCAGACACAGAGGTAGGCAAGGACCACAGCACTATCAGTGCCTCATCTTCACTGCCATCTTCTGCCTGGGGAGATGGGACCACATGGCACCGCCTGCCCCTGCAGCCCTGCTTTGTATGGGTGTAAGCAAGGCAAGCTGGGGCTGTAATGGTGCAAACAGATCTGAGAAGAAAAACAAGCATCAGGAAAGATGCACAAAACAAGGTTAAAGCCTAATCCTCAGGAAAAAAGTGGAATTTTGGCGCTCTCTCCCTAAGTAGCAATGATGCTCTAAGGTCTGGCCTTCAGCCCTCCTCCCATTTCACACACACTTTGCTTGGCCACACGTCCTAAATCGAGGCTTTACCCTGTGTGATACTGCATTTTCCCCTGTGGATGCTGAAGGAAGAGCTCAGCACCGAATTAATTGCTTCCCCACCCCTACAAGCAGAAGTCTGCAGGTGCCTGGTGCAGGCCCTCAATCCTCATCTTAGTTAATTGTTCTGCCTGCAACAACTATGCTATAAAATAGTATTTTGCTGAGGCACTAATGGGTTCTAGAGGCTTTTTTTTTTTTGGGGGGGGGGGGGGGAGTGGGGGTGTTCTTTTTTCTTTTTATGGGGAATCTTATTAAGAGTCAACATATCCCCTAGTTACTTGCAAGAAACTAAGGGCTTTTTTTTTCTGTTATCTCCTCTTTCCTTCTTTAAAAAGAATCAGTGTAACCAATTGTACTCTGAATTAAACTGCACCCATAAGTATTTTCATATTTTAATGTCTTCAGTCTCCTGTGTGTCCTAGTTTAACTGTTTTCTTTCCTCTTCTCTTATACAAAATGTGTCCTGGAATCAGTTTGTTAAAACACATCAGCAGAAGGAAGCTCCTTTGCCCAGGGTAAGCACTGTCCCCAGGTGATTTCTAACAGAAAGAAGAGCAGAGGGAGCTGATACCACTCATGACTAGGCACATGTTATCACCCAGACCTCTGTGGTGCTCAAAAACAGAAGTTGGTTTAATCAGTGTTATCAGAAAGATTCAAGATTATGTTTATTTCTCATATTTTGGGAAAAAAAAAAATATAGAAGAACAGAAATCTAGAATGGAAAAGAAAGCATGCCACTAGCATAAACAGCTAAACTTCAGGTTTAAAAAAAAAAAAAAAAAGAAACAAACAAAAGAAAAAAAAAAAAACACTCAACTTGTATAAAGCTCAGCCTGCACTTCGCATATTCTTCCATTTCTGAGTCCCAGCACTGCCAGACTTCTAGCCTAAACACTGGCAGCAAGCAGTGGAGCCTCTGCCAAGCCCATGGCTGCTGCAGCACTTGCTCAGATGCCCCCAGGTTCATGCTGGTTGGTAACTGCCCAGGAATAAACAGAGCAGGGCGGAGGCCCCAGTAGGTGCACCTCGCTGCTCAGTTCTGGCCTCGCCAGACCCTGATCCCCCCGGTGTGCTGGGAGGGCAGGGTGGTGGGCTGCCGGCCACCACCTCCACCGGGCCCACAGGCTCCCAGCTCCGGCCACGGGCAAATTGCCAGCCGGCACCAACACTTTGACTCGCTCCCAGTCAGGGTAAGACAAAACTCCGTGGTGAAAGTCTCTGCGGTTTGCTGTTCTTCCCTAAGCACTAATGCTAAAGCTGTAGAAATCAGGTTTGCTTTCTGAACAGATGCACTTTAAGCCAAGATCTGAATTTGTGGCCTTGGTACTGAAGAGACCTTCCAGACACCACAGCTCTCAAAACACACAGACAGCGCCCTGTCCGCAGGAGCTAGCCCTCCTTAAACAGATCCAAAACCAATTCAAGGCCAGTAGCGGCACAGCCTCCAGTATTTGCGAATCAAAACTGTTATGGGAATCTTCCTAACATGTCCACATGTGTTTTCAGTGCTTTGTTGCCAGAAAGAACACCTTATAGAATGTAAAACTACCCCAAAAACATATGCAGATCAGCTCTGGGAATTATTTTTGAAAGTCTGTTCTTTCCTGGATGTGAGCAAAGGTTATTTTGTGTCTTGAATAGATATAGTCTAGACAGATGGAGCATCATGGGGGGAGGACAGAACTCGTGATCTGTTTGTTTCCTGAAGAACCTTTTGTAATGAACTTTGTAAAAAGGCTTTTTGTAAATCCAAGTGAATTAAACAGCTTAATAAAGCACTAGAATAAACAACTTATTGACAATTAGATTTTTTTAATTGCTTCAACTATGAATATCGGAAACAGATGAACAAGCAGGAAAATTTGGATAAAATGATTGTAAAATATGCACATTCCAGTAAGATGGAAATTAATTCTCTTCCAAAAAAAAAAAAGTGTTTTTAATTTAAATCACACAAGCAAACCCATCAAAGTCAAGTTTTAATATTTTCAGGAATAAAGATCTCAATCTTTCTTTTCAAGCTAAGACCAGTGTCAGATCACAACCATTTATCAAGATCCTAAATAATTCATCTTTCCCTGTGTTGATTACTGTCTGAGATGAACAATGTGCCCTAGAAGCTATTGCATGATCTGAAGACCTCTGAATCTTTAGCAGTCTGCTTGTCTCGCTAATTTTTGAAAGAGTGTACAGCATTAAGACAACAGGCTAAAGGCTTGCAGAAAAACGAATTCCTACTAGGTAGTAGTTCAAAGAGAAAACCCAGTGAAGTATATGAGTTAACATTTGTGTTAGCCAGTCTTTACATTGTTTTGCATACATTCAGGCTATAATCTTCTACTGTATCAAAAAATCTTGGGAAATCTTTCAGAGATATTATCCACAGATAATTTAAAATGAGGCTTAAATGGCAACCAGTATATAGACCGTTAGGAAACCACAAAAGATGAAATTAATAAATAGATGATAATGTAAATAATTCAATCTATTTGTAATATTTAACTTCTATGGACTGTAAGATTGTTTCATAGTTTCTGCAAAACCTGCCCTTAACAGTAAGTGAAAAATCATACAATAGCATTCCTCAGTCTTCTGTGTTTGAGTGGTGATTGCAGTGCATATGAGGGGCTAAGGCCACCATTCAATGAGGTAGTAAAAGCTACAACTGGCTCAATGAATTTGCCCCCACCCCTATCTTCCCATTAGTTTTTGCCAAAGCAGGTCACACACTGCAAACTGGAGCAGGGAATTCATCCTGATTTAAGAGTATCTCTTCACTTTTTACTTTAGACTCCATGGATGAAGGAAAAAAAGCAGCATTAATTTGCAATTACAAATCAAATACTCATGTCCTTAAGGAATAGTCTGAAACCCTGGTTTTGGACCTAAGAAACCTGGCATTTAGCAATAGAAATTCAAAGCCAAAGAATCAACTTCTCCAGACTGCATCTTCACAGATGACCTGTCTCAGGTTCAGTGCTAAGTTACCTTCCTGCCGAATAAGTTTTCAGTACAGTCTTCCAGAATATAAATTTTAAAACCTCCAAAATAGGGAAGTTTAACCCCACAAAAAATAATAAGAAAAAAGAAGGAAGAAGAAGGAAGAAGAAGGAAGAAGAAGGAAGAAGAAGGAAGAAGAAGGAAGAAGAAGGAAGAAGAAGGAAGAAGAAGGAAGAAGAAGGAAGAAGAAGGAAGAAGAAAAACAGATCCAAATATACACAACAGTATCTTGGAGAGAAAAAAATAGATGAAGGAAAAAGTTGTGGATATCTATCTAATTTTGATACAACCAGCATAGAAACGCTTAATGCCCTACAATATTAGCTACCCAACATTTTTAGTACTGGATGTAAGTATCTTCTTTGTACTAAAGAGAATTAATTTTATTTCCTCTGTTTCCTTCATTCAGGCAACTGCTTAATACTTTGATCTTCCATGCATTTCCATTTTCTCCACCAATACATTTCGTATAATTGGAATGAGCTGCTCTATTAAGCTTCTTAATAGATTCTATGTTCTCAAAACCCAGTAACTTCAGGAAAATACATTAAAATAGACAACAAATTAAGCATGGTGTTTCTGAATGTGAGGCTCCATCAACAGCGACCTTTAAAGCTACAGTAAGGATGCTGTTCAAAATTGCTTGTGGAGAAACCAGTGCCTAATATGTCTAATTGCATTAGTTTGTTCCAATGCTACAGCACTCTGAAACTCTTTGAAAGCAGTTTGTTGTTGGCTGAGAACAAGTTACAGTCCTGATATGAAGAAACAGTGGACATGTGGGGATATCAATGAATTGCCTCAGAGCTGCAGGGCAAAACCTGGCCTCTATTTTTAGCTGTATCACCTAGCATAGACAAAGCCGTTTCAGCAGTGAAGTAAAGACTTGCTGTGGCTCTGTATATGCAAGCAACATCAAGCCATTACACATAGAACGAAAGTATTTTGACTGTCTAACATAGTTATTTTAATTATATCAATTGAATCCAATAACTATGCCACAATACCACATTAATTAACTTAGTTTGAAATACAATGTGAATGGAGCTTTTATTTCTAAATCATTATAAAGATGTAATTCCGTTTTAATATAGCAAATGATAAAAAATAATTCTCTCAAAGCTAGTTTGCTCGGAAATGATTCCTACCTTCTCCCACAGCCATACAGCCAGCTACAGCCACATGTATTTTATCCCACCTCCTAAGTCAGTGAGAGAGGAGTTTTTCAACACCAGTGCAGAAGAAAGTGACCTGCCAATGTGCACAGGTAAAGCTCGAAAGCACAGGGAACAACTGAAGCCTAGGGATGAGGTCACCCAGACACATTACAAACTGCTGGAGTGGCTATTTGCCAGATATCCACCCAAAAACCCTGCTGCTGGGGCAGGGCATGAAACTTCTGCTCCAGTATGGCATCACCAACTGCAGCTTGAAAACATACTGGAGACAATAAGAGTTGGGAGAAACTAGATGTAATCTTTGAAAAATTACTCCAGATAACCAATCAAAAACAACAAACATTCTTTTAGCTTTATGCTTCCTAGATAAGGTATTAATTCAAAAGCCAGCTCCTAGATGATCTTCAGCTACCATTAGCATTTGCTGTTACCACAGGTAGTGCTGTAGCTAAAAGGCCCTCCCTGTCAGTAACACAAGCATCCTCTTGAGCATATCCCATCACCCCCTTACATTTAATTATTCAAAATTGACGATTAGCATCACAATCTATATAAGATACTTCAGGATACAGTTCATTTTGTGTTACCCTGCCCAGAAGACCTGTATAATGCATTCTACCACATTCTTTTTCCTTTAACATGAAAATTGTACAAAAGACTGTTTTTGTTACTTTTTGAAGCATGCCTGGGGCTTAATCATGAACAAGACTGCTAATTATTTGTACCTCCTGCAGCACTGACTAGGTTTATCCAAGATAAGAACAGTTCAGCCTCTTCTGCCACCTGCCAGCACTGATCGTTGTCAGCGATGCTCTCAGATAATGTGGGCTTTCTTGCTGTACTCCACCATCTGACTTGTAGTGGTAAATTATATTTTTTTAGATAATTTTCCTCACAGTTTTACTCAGCAGCTGCAGTGAGGGTCGCAGCCCAGGCACTGGCCGCCTCCTCAGCTCGCCTGCCTGGCGTTTTGGCTGGAAAATGGTTCCTGAGGAGAGGTGGCAAGTGGCCACAGGCTGTGGGGACAGGGCTCCAGGGGGTGTGGAAACCAAAACCACAAGACGTACCTCACAGAGTATCTTGTGTCGAGGACCAGATGCCATCACCAAATAATGCTGATGAACCAAAAGGAGACCGTCCTCACTCTTCACACTCTATGACACAAAAACCCCTCTCCAGATGCCATAGCATTACCCCAGGAGGTTTCTTTCTACTTTGGGGGTTACTTCATGTATAGTGAGGCCCTCATTTTCCCCAAGGCTGGCAGCTTTCTCCTCAGTAAACGTGCAGCAGTTTCTGGCTGCACTTTGGCAGCCACAGACCTGTGGTCTGGGGGCCAGGGCTGGCCCACAGCCCACTGGGACAAGGCCTGCCTCAGGACTAACCCCTTCCCTTTTCTACTCCCTCAGGACAAAGCTAAACAATTCAGTGCTCAGAATGGGCCAAAAGCACTATTAGAGATCATTGTTACTGATTTATTTATTTATTTATTTATTTTAAAGTCTTTTTGGATGAAAAACAAATACCTTTCTTACCAGGACCCTGGTAGCTGTCTTCACATACAATATTAATGCGATCTCCCAGCTATGCAAAGTCATTATTTTCAGACAAATACTCATAGTGACGATTTTAATCTATATGTTGTGCACTGCTTCTCTCATACCAGAGTTGAGGATTTATAGTGACCTTCTCCAGAGCACTGTAAATCACAGCCCAGGAACAATTAGCAAATGTACTGGACCTCGGCCAAGCTCTCTATCACCATAAAACCTGGGCAGTGCTGGGCCTCTTTGAGTCCAAAGCAGTGACAGAATCTGCTGTGATGCTTACTAAACCTGTTTTCCCTCATAAATTTCCAAAATAAAATCGGCTCTGCAAAAGACTGCAAGATATTTGCCTTTCTGTGAGCAGAGCGAGCCTCTGCCACTGCAGCAGATCTTTCCAGATGGAAGAGGTGCCCTTCCTCAGCCCACAGCACACCAGCCTTCAGACCATCTGCTCCCACTTGAACATGCGGAATGTCCAGGTGAAAACTCATCTTAACTAATACATATCATGGTATGAAGGTGCCCCCCCTTTTTTCTTTTTCTTCTTTAAAACCCAACTACCGGTATTTCAGATGGAAACCCAACTACTGGTAGTTCAGATGGCTACCGCCAACATTTTTCCATGGGTCAGCTCCACAGACACCACCAAAGCTTTGGAAATTGCCACCCACCAGCAGACCCCCAAAAAGCCAAAGCTCACCTAAATGCCATTTCCATTTGCCATAGGAGTGCTGCTGTTAATTGCTGCAGACCAGTGGTAGGCATACACTGACAGAGGTGTGGCAGCTCTCTCCTATCTGGTTTTGGTGACACCAAGACATAGGAAGAGGTGCCCGAGAGCAGGGAATGGGACAGAAGAACTAGGAACAGCTGCAAGTCTCCAGTGACAGACGCTCCAATTGCAGTAGCATGGTGCTAAAATGTTAGATAAGCTTAAACGTAGGACTTAAAACTACTTCAGGAGTCCTTGAAGAACTTCCCAAGCTCACAGAATACACCAGCTTCTCTGCACAATTGGCTACATATTAAATTTCTGTAAAAAAGAAAAATCAGTTAATTTTTTTCTCTCCCTTTGAAATGGGCTACCTAAAGAGTATAAAAAAGTATAATCCAGAATATTTTGTACAACCTTCACAAGTTAAACATTTTCATACTACTTTGGCTCTCTGAACGGCTGTCTCCACAACAAAACTATTGATGTTATCCACTGTTTCCCCATTCGTCTTTGGCAGAGCTATTACCAGCAAACTACATCAATATAATTTTAAATTACACATAAACAGCAGAGATGAAACTGTAAGTGTTGCAATGGTAATGTTAGATTGGGGGAAAAAACAAACAAACAAAAAAAAAAAACACTTTGCAATTACTTGTCATGAACTGTGAGCGAAAATGCAAAAATGAATACATGGAAGAATGGAAGATACAAACAATGGCACCTAAGACTTAAGTTTGCTCACAACAGCATAAAAATGGGATCAAGGGGAAACACTTCTTGCAAGTTCAGGTTATACCCAACCTACACATACACACACAGAAGCAACGGCTTTGTTGCAAAATTCTGAAGGCAACGGTTGTTTGTTAAGCAGAGAATCTTAAATTATTTAGAAATAAATGATATTCACATGACCTTAGTTGAACCTTACAGGGGAAAAGAAATTACCAGCAAATTAATTTGAGTCTGGTTTCAACCCAGTATCATATAGGCAGAAATGGATGCATTAGAATTTCAATATTATGAGTACACAGAATGTTATGAGATTAATTAAGGAAGTCCTGAAATGCTAAACATTTACATAGAAGTCTACAAACCCATTCAGCAGAAAGCTTTTGTGTGAGGGAATCTGAGCCCACATGGGATCTCCCATCAGAGATAGCAAATATTACCACAGTGTAATAATAATAATGAATTTTGGCTTGACGATAAAGAGCGAATTCATTCAGGAAAGAGACCAAGAAATTACTGATTTTTATCTGAACCACTGCCTCTTTTGAGGATGAAGTATTAAAAATAGGTATATCACAGTAACTATTTGATGGCATATATGGTATAACAAAAATAAATTCCTCTGCTCTCCCAAATAATGATTGTTCAAAGCCTATCATGCTGAAAAAGATTTCAACCATCAGTTAATTTAACAGAATTGAAACTACCTGCTACTACTTCACTCATCTTAAGAAAGTTTAACTCCACACCATCAAACTAAGCTGGCCAGATATAATAAGACATTCCCAAAGGAATAAAATTACACTGTCTGTGCCTACCTCACAGAAAATCACCCAGTAGTTACTAGCATTCAGAAAGTATCTAACACTGCTTGGCCAGAAAGTTGTACTTACTGAGGGGTCTACTGGCAGTCTCAGCATGCCAAAACAGCTCAAGTAACAGAAGATCTGGATGAAGCTCTGTTCTGAGTATTTATTTTTTTACTGGCATTTGCTAGTACAAAGCTAGAGAACACAAAACTCATGACCACTAACAGGTGATCTTCATGCCTTTTAGCGGAAGACTTGCCAACAAAAAAATTGAGGCAACAACCCACAGTACTGCCAATACAGAAACACATTCAGAGACATCTATTGGAGTTCCTTCTTTCATAGAAGTCTACTAGAACTAAGACGAAAACACAAAGAATACACAGTAATTGGCAATAAAATACTTTATTAGCTGGACAGACTTGCAGCATGGATAGAAATATACTGAAATAGAAAGTCCTCCAGGATATAATGTAGAAAAATCACAATCCATACTTCTACATCTTATTTACATACATTTGCAAACGGGTTCAATACATTGAAGGAGGTCATATTTGCATATTTTCCTGTCTTAATAGCACATTTAGTGTAGTCCAATACATTTGTTTCTTCAATAGAAAATTGCACGACTACCGTATTATTCCCATTTGCCCTGAACTCTGATAAAGTTTTACACATCCTTCTCTCCCTCACTAGATCCTTTCAAGCTTGACTTCTGCATTTTTTTCTCCCTTTGTCCCAGTATTCGATAAATTTTCTTCTTAGCCTCCTTTTGCCTCTTGAATTTTTGTTCCTCCTCCTTCTGCTTAACTTTAAGATATTCTTTAACCTGCTGTCGATGTTTCACTCTGGCTTTCTTTATCTTGTAATTATTCACTGTACTCAAGGCGTTGAGTAAGGCCGATATCTAAAACAGAAAAAAAAAAAAAAGAATTGAAAGTTCAGTTTTGGAGCAAGAAACAATTGAACTGCAGCTGACAACCATATAATGAATCATAGATTCAGGGCAAATTCCTAACAATTTTTGCATCTGTTCCCTAATGTCTAAAGTGGTTTAATTTAATCCATCTTGTTGGGAAGTTAAACAACGACTTAATTTTTGTGTACTCTCATTTTGGTTTGATACTATTTACAAGACTGTGCTTAACTGCTACTATCAAACACAAACTGAAGTTCAGATCTTCTTGCTTGAAAGCACTCTGCAATTCTCAATTTTTGAAGTATTTGCTTCAAGTCCCATCTTGGTTAATAATACATAATAATGACGAGACAAATAAAAGACTGCAACTATCAGTTTAAGTCACCCCAATGAGAGCACTATATCCAACCGAAATACCTTGAAAATACTATGACAAAGACAGAAGTCATATTCAAGTTTCAGGTGACCTACAAGCTTAATAAGAAGACATTATCCACTCAGAGCCATTTCTATTTATGTACCATGTGACAAACAAAGAAAAAACGCAGTGATACTTTTTCAGTAGGAGCATACATTATCTTTAGCACTAGCAATACATTCAAATGTGAAAACAATAGTTAGAAATGGTTTAAGCAGCACATTTACCAGTAGGGAATCCTTGTTTCAGAATAAGTGATAATTACCTTCTTTTCATGAGGCTCCCTGATAACAGCTGGTCTCCACTGGTCTTTTGGAGTCTTGCCTTTCTTCTCAAGGTTCTTAGGCTTGTTCTTAAATGGCAGCGCTTTCTGCAGTGCTTTAGGAATGTGGAGCTTATTGAAATGCCTTTTCTCCCTCACGATAGGCTAGAAGAATGGATATAGAACATATATAAGATGCGTGACCCTAAGAAGCTTTCATTGTATTTTCCAACATTCAGGGGAAAAAAAAGGAAAAAAGTTCTCCACACCCTAGCACCAAACTGTGAATGAAAACTTCACTATCCAGATTACTTCATAAACTCTCATTGATCCAAAACAATTTGTTTTCCACTGCTTCACTTCTCTCTCATGCCAGGAAATACTGTGTCCTGTGCATTAAAATATTAAATCACATATTCTTACATATGCATATATGTGTTTACCCTGGGCTTAGTCGTCTGCACAGCTCTAAGCCAGAGTGCAGATTAGACTGTCATCACTGACTTAAAAAAAAAAAAATAAATGTATTAAATATACCTTATAGAGGGAATCTTTGTTTTGTTTCAATTTGATGCCTCGTTCGTGCCTCAGCTGGCCTGTTGTCTTCATTCCTCTCCAACTGTCTTTCTCACCCGCTGGCTTCAGCAAGGATGTTACAGGGTTATAAAATTTCGGGATAGAAACAGGATACCAAGTCCTCACAAAGACAATATCTGAAAGAAAATAAAAATATCACTTGGCTGTGACAACATAGTTCATCACATCCATATTTTAAGCAAATATTGTCTGAACAGAATATATAACTAACATCTAGACCACATGCTAGTATTGTATTTGGCATATATACCAAATCTCTTCAAATTTAGGCAGAAATAATGTCATTATTTGTACACCTGGATTCTGCACAATGCCATGAAGTTATGATGACAGTATATTCCTACAGAGCAGCCAGCTGAATACCACCCTCCATATTCCTATTTAATTAACGAACCAGCGCGAGAGTTCATGTATCTATCTGTACCTGTACTATGACCGATAAAAACGATTTGCCTAACCTCTCCTTATTTTTCATTAAAGAACTAACCTGCTTCTGTTCTGTACTGTCTGTAATTTCACTGTGTTTAGGACATCAGAAGTCATATAAACCTAGATAAATACAAACTCATGTTCTCAACATCACGGTGACACTCAGCAAACACAGGAGATCACTAACCCCTGTTCTCTGCTTTACTTCCCCAACACATTAGGGGGGAAAAAAAATTAACTGGTTACAATGCCACACACTGGATTTATCAGTAAAAAAGACATCCTTCTAGTATTTGCACCACTAAATACAATTCACATTCATGGAGGAAAGCATACCACACTGTGTAAAACACTTCAAAACGCTCAGAGAAATAAATCTCCAAGATAAACCTTTTCATCTGTATACTGTAAGACTTCCAAGTACAACTGAAAGAAATCCAACATAAATGTACTTCTTTTTTTATTATTTCATTCTGCATCTCAGCAGATTTCATGCTTTGTGAATTCACATCTCAATTATCAGATTCGAGAGACTGAGACGCTGCACTTCAATCTGTGAAGCAGGATGAAAGTCGTGTGATAACAGCCCCTTATCAATCTTACATGGAAAGTGCAACTTACCACTCATCAGCAACTTGTCTTCAAATGTTGCTCTAAAAGCACCTGCTGGAGCTCGGAGGGCCTTTTTGATCTGTCCTCGGATACCACTCACAGTACGAATTGCTGCACCTTCAAATTTAGCCACTTCCAACTGAGAGTTAAACATTCCCTAAAAGCGAGAATTACCCATCATTATTCAAGATGCTAAGTTTATTTCTGTGACCTATGTAGGCCATCCTCACAAGCACCTGATGCAGAAACAAGAAGATCCGAGTATTGTCTTTATACCACAAGTACTGACCGTACCAAAAACCTACTGAACTGACTTCAATTTACTAGAAGTAATCTCCTTGGAGTCGTACGTCAGAGGCAATGTTTTTAGCATTAAATACATGCATTTAAAACTCTAAAACTGAGCACACTTGAGAGAATCTGTCCAGTTCTATTTGCAAGTGATTTGCTGGAAAATAGCATACCTTAAAAGTAAAGCAAACTGCCTCAAATTGCTAGCTGTGAGACTAATACAGCTCTGCAACACTTGCGTTTCTCCTTGCATAAACCACGGGGAAATCCAGGAAAATTCTGTGTATGCTTAATGCAAATATTTGAGTGCTTGGCTGTTAGAATCAGTCCTTAGTTGCTTAATGCCCCAAATACAAAATAACCTAATTTCTTCCTCAGAGCCCAACTAAGGAGAGCTGGAGGGTCAGTCAAAATTCACTTCTGCAACATTTTCTGCCCCAGACTTTTTCATAACTATAGTTGTAAAGTCCTAAAGTACTGCTAGAAGCCATCCTTGACCCCAGAGCTGAAATTCAGTGGGATGAAGCTGCTTGAATGACACTGTGGATTGGAGAACATTCTCCAGAGTTGTCTACCACTACAGCAAGCTAACCTTTGAGTTAGCTTGCTGTTTGAGGAAGAAAATAAACTAAAAAGAACAAAACAAAACAACAACAAAACCCACGCTGAGTGTGAGCCAGGTGACTGTTCCAGAATTCTTGTCTGGTTAACAAAAGTAATTGGTATTTGTTGGCTAGTACCTTTAGATACACTGCAATGATTATGGAGAACTTCTGCCTCGGGAAAGACAGATGAACGTAGGCCCAAGTTCCATTCCTTCCTAACACTGGTGAACAGTTTTATAGTACATACATACCTTAATAAAAGAAGTGTTCTTATAAATTTTGAATGGAAATCCAGTTAGCTTTAATTTCTTCACAACAGTTATGGATTTGTCTAAATCAAGCACAACTCCTGTGGCAGCTATCCGGAAATCAGGCTGAAACACACAGAGATCAAAGACATGGCTGAATTGTATTTATCACATAGCAATACATAAGTTTACTAAATAGTGAAGAAACAACTGCATTGATACAATTACACTGCTTTTTGGAGTTTTAGTTCAGAATTTATAACATTTACAGGAGTACCTCAGGATGACAAACACAAACTGACTTCATACAGACTAGTTAAGATACCGCTGACACACCATTCCTGCCATTCACTAATGAGATTCTCAGAGCTTCCATTCTAATTAACTTGGAAGCAACCTGAAAGTCCTTGTTGTCTGTCTGTTTTTTCTCTGTAAAACAGAATCTTGCTCAAAATCTCAAAGGAGAAGAGTTATGCACTGCTGTAAATCACTATTATGTTGTGGACACATGATGAGAATAACCTTCTAATACTTGTAACACAATGTCTGTGCAACAGGACTTATACAAGGTGGATTTAACAAAGAGATAATCACTACTCTCATCCTTATTACAACACCACTCAAGAAACTTTTCTATGCTGTCTGTAAACAGTGATCTCTTTACGGGTAACATATGCAAAAAAAGATCAATACTGCTTATTTATAAGAACTCAAATACCCATAAAAACCCTACTGAAATACAGAAAAATCACATCAAGGACAAACTTTTTCAACAGAAATAATCACAATCTCATAATTTAAAAAGGTTTTAGAAATTATCTAAATACTGAGTACCTGAAAAACAAGTAGGCATAAATCCTTCCATGGAAAATAGTGTAACTGTGTTTATCATTTTCAGTATAGCAGATAAAAATGGTTGTAGGAAAAAAAAAAAAGCCTCAATCTAGGTTCCTATCTAATTATCATACATCTTTTAAAAGATGAGTCTACCCATCTGCTAAGGTTCTACAATATCACTGTTTTACAACATGGAAACCTTCTTCCCTGAACCCATTTATTATAAAGATATAAATCCTATGAAAAGCAGTAGTTGACACTTTGTTGTAACAAACCTACCGTTGTGCCACTGACAGACTGAACCGCCAAAAATCCTGTCCCCTGAGGAGTGATGGGCCCTACAAGAAAATTAAATAAAAAAGCATGAAGAGCTACATTATACAACATATAGCTTCTATGTAAAGCTCAAAAAGCTTAGGAACACCTGAATAATCTCAACAAATAAAACCAAGGACAGGTTAAATAAAATATTCAATCCATTACTCAGATAAATAGCCCCACTAAAGTTAAAGCAATTATTTGTGCACAAATTTAGCTACGTATGGAAGCATTTGTATGTTGGGCCCATACATGTGCAACTGCTCACCTTCCCTCTGCACACAGCCAAACAAATCAGGTTCCTCCTTAATACAATAACACCAAGCAGAATGCTCACAATAGAATTAAAAGCCAAATAATCCACCTCACTACCTTCTCTTTCAGCAACTGCCTGCTTTACCGTATCATTTTTTGTTATTTTATATTCCACAGGGAACACAACTTCTTAAAGATCTTTCATCCCCAAAGTTCCCAGCTGTGTTTCCTTATAATCTTTACAACATTCTCAAGCTTTACAGAATACAAGTAACTCAAAACAGTAGCTCCATAATGCCCTCACCCCAAAAAGTTGCTCCACAATGCATATGTTGCGGTGTGTACTTTAGAAGTCTGTGACGCCCATTGTGATCTTCAATGTAGAACATTGGGATAGTCTGAAATCGCCTCCACCCTAATGACAGAATTAAAGGATCACGTGTCTTAAGAATCTTCTTATACCATCGGTGCTTCTTCAGGCGCAGCTAATTAGAAGAAAAGATAAGCAATGTTATAACAAGATAATCACACTAATTTGGAAATTCAAGCCTTTACTTTCAGGAATGATTGAAAGCAGCTTCCATCTACACTAGAATTTTCTTCCTCAGAAAGCTTTTATCCTTAAACACTCTCATTAACGTTAGGTTGACTGGAAAGAAAGCTAATCAGCATTTCACTTACTTCAAAATCACGTTTGCATTACAACAAACAAACAAACAAACAAAAATATATATACACATATAACTAGTAACTTTTCTCTAGCCACCTCTTGATAGAACATGAACCTTAGAGTACAATTCACGCTTGTGATTTAGCAATCACAATTACAGTGTACCTTAGTCCTGAGACGTACCTGCAGAACCATATTAGGAACATTAAATAACAGTAACATTTTTCTACCAGTTATCTATCTAAGCCTGTGAAACTCCAGCATCTGCTATCGTAGAGTTAATTGTATCAAAAACAATTCCATTATTCAAGAGAGAAAAACAAATACTTCTGTCTGATTGCTATGTCCTCAAGAAACAGAAAATAAAAAGCAATTCCAAACACAATAAAGCACATCTGTACTGAAAGAAAATGCACTCACAGCTTTGGCTACATACCTGTACGTATCCGACGTTTCCTTCACTGTTGCCTAAACCTCCCAGGATAATAGGATAATGAGGGTCAAAATTCAGGACAAATTCACATGGGACATTCTCAATCTCTATTCGAACATACATCCCAGGCCGAAAGCCCTCATACTGCACTCTGGTCTCGTCATCTTGATCTTCAAATTCAGCTCGATTAAGCTATGTGTCAAAGAGAAAGTCACCACGTGTTTTACAAAACTCAAGTATTAACAACTTGTTCATGAGGTGCTGGTTCTATTTAAAACATGCTAAGATTTATATAAATCTCTCCTGAAAGATCTAATAGGTTTTGTGACTTTTTATTCAGAACCATGAATCCTCTCTGCCACCATGAGATCCTTCCAATTTGAAATCCCAAGTGGGCCTGTTAGTCTACTTGAAAGACAGTGCCCAAGAGAAGCAAATGGCTGAGCCACTTCTGATACACATTTCATAAGGGTGACTTTGGATTTTAAAAGGTACAACTGTCAAAAGCACATTTTTGATTTAGGAACCCAATTACCTTTTAAACATAACATCCTGATCTGTAGGTGCCACTTATAAGGGGACAGGGCTCGTATCTTACTCAGCAGTTTAAAAATACTTCAGTGTCCTCAGACACTCTGTATCCTCAAATGTGTCTTTTAAAGCTCTTCTGTGCCATGTAAATGCAGATATTGTGTAAATATTTAACAAGACATCCTTGTGAATAAGAAAAGCTTTACCATCCTACTTGAGCTCCTGATGTTCAGTGGTCTTACAATGTAAGATGCCATGTTCAAGCAAACTAATTACCACTTTCATTTTTCAAGGTACTAAGCTAAGGCACAAATCCTGTGGCTCAAGTTTTTTTTTGGTTGTTTGTTTTTTGTTTTATTTTTTTGAAGAAGTCTTCACACATCCCCAGTTTGAGATATTTGCCCTTCCATCCTGCAGTAGGAGCACAGCCAACTGCAGGTATGTATTTCTTAAAAAGACCTCTAGTGAAACAATTGTAAATTATTTCATGTAATTTTACTGGAATTACTTATTAACACTTTAAGTGTTCTTAGTAAGTATGTCAGTATACCACAATTTATGACACAGGCTAATACAACAGGGTAACACTTAGTTTAACGACTATCTGGGGCAAGATTTTATCAGGAGGGAAGACAGTGAAATTATTGGGAATGTAACACAATGTTCTTCCAAGCCAGCCAAAGAAATAAGCCACTTTTAAGTTCAAAGGATTTTATCTAGAAACAAGGCCTGGAACAAAATCAGTACCAAATTATGAATAGTTCCCCTCAAAACTCCTGAGCATCATCATCAACAATTTTTCTCAAAATAGCTTGACAGTTTGATGAGAAGACTACCATGCAAAACTTACTCATCTATTTTTAACACCGCAAAAAACACACCAAAACAATACCAGGCAAATATTTGATGCAAGTTAATATGACAAGGATTTTTACTTCCTTCCACATAAAAAGCTTCTTCTGGGGAGAGAAGGGCATCAGGACTCCTTCTCTCTTGTTTTTGTCATTGTTTGGTTTATTTTTTAAGACTTGCCATGCTAGTTCCACTACTAAGTAACAAATGGATTATCGTTAAAAACTTCTAAATATGTCAATATATGTCATGTAAACTTCATCTATTCAGCGATTTAAAATAGAGTTAACTAAATAACTCAATTTAAATTGAACTTCCATTTGTTTGGTTTGTCATGTGTGTCTCCAGCAAAGACCTTCAGGCAAACTGTGCGGCATTTCTGAAAACATACAGTCAGATAAATTGACAAGTTAACAGCTTGTACCTGGGCCTGTTTGTGCATTTCTTCTTTAAGATCATCAAAGTACGTGGCATCCCCTTCATCATACTCTGCATCAAACATTTCTTTCAGTTTCCGTTTCTTGTCCAGCCGCTCCTTTTTCTTTTCCTCTTCCTCAGCTTCTGGTTTGGTCTTTTTTCCATCATTGCCCTCTTCCTCATTTTCAGACTGATCAAAGTTAAGTTAGCAAACATGCAAAAGTGTTAACTGAAAACAAGCCATTCTGATCAACATTTTAATACATATTAAGAAATATTTTTTCATAATGCAAGTGATTGCATTGACTTATTTGTTTCTACCTAAAATGGAAATATTTTCTAAGTTACTCATAAAAGAATATGTGACTTTGGTTATGACCAAAACATTCTATAATCTTATCATATCCCTTTTCACTAAAAGGGTTCTTGACTTCACATTTATTTTAATGTTGGGGAAGAGACCCTAAAATAGGCCTATTATGCTGCATCTAAAACAAGCACACGTAGTAGAAGAGGAAAAAACAACCTGTTGATAGCATTGAGCAGTACTGCTCTGAGGGAAGCACTCTAGAGGCCAGAGAGGAATAAGCTTGTTCACAAACCATTTGAACGCAGTCAAAATGATGATGTTACCCTTAATTTTATACCAACTGTAAAGACATCAAGTTGTTCAGTCTAAAAATTTTTTCATTTTTAATCTATATCATCACAGATGACTACAGCTCTGTTCTTGGGAGACATCCAAGCCACAGCAGCAAAGTGCTTCCACCATCCCCTTTTATACAGATGTAAGGAATCTAAGTTTCCATTATTTGTTGTGTTTAAACAGAGCTCTATAATCTTCCACATCAGATGACAGAGTATCAACAGTTGTGATAACACTTGCTTTTAAAGTATTTCTCTTATAACTTCACATCCTCCAACTCTTGATTAAGCCTGACATCTACTGTTAAATAGTGAGATGACTTAATTAATCTACTCAATTAATTTTAAACAACAAATATGGTAGAATCTAAAAATATGTGTTTTTTTTTTTTTTTATAGGTTCCAGAGTCATGTATGTTTTCTTCCTTGCTCCTATTCATTTCTTTCAAGTCACAAAAATGAAGTGTATTGTATGGGTTTCCTACTCGTTGATCAGCAACTCACATATACATATATACGTTGCTCCAGAATACACAAACACGGGTCATACCTCATCTTTTTCAGCAGCAGACTTTCCTTTGTGCACAACACCTGTTTCAAGATCTTCAAAATCTCCATACAGCTCTTCTGCAACAAGAAACAACCATGACATCTGACATCTAACCTGTTATACTGTCCCATAGAATTTCTCATACTTCCAGTGTTATCCTTAGAATTATTTTGTAGATTAGTTTCAGCCCAAACGAATTTACTTCCTATCAACTTTTAGAAATATGTTCTGTCTTTCCTATTCTCTATATTCTCAGCTGAACTCCACTGGATACTCCTTTTACCTTTTGATACTTACATTTTATGTTCAAATACATAAATAAAGCTTAATCATTCTAAATGAACACAGATGCTGCCTCACAAAATTCACTTCATGTAACAGGAATGCTCTTAGTTAATACTCCAATGACTCAAGGCACCTAGCAGAGCAATTGAGCTTCTTTATTAAAATAATTAAATAGATAAATACATATAGCAGACAATTTTTAGGTTTAAAAAGCTCCTAAAACTGTCAAACCTCAATCTGCAGAAACAGTATAGACATATCACTTAAGTTTTTTATTTTTTTCCAAACATTTATAAAACCACAAACAAAAAATAACCTTAAAAAAAATCTCAAGATAGATCTCACTTCTGAACCAAATGCAAGTGATCAGTTTGTCTTTCCATAAAAGAGAATTTCTGTTTATTTCCACCTAGACTATCCAAAGCAATAAAATGTAGATAACTAGTAACTAAATTAATATAAACAATGCGAAGTTAGTATGATCGAGTGTTAAATAAGGACCTAATTTCCTTATTTAAAATATGCAGCCTTTTTCAGAGAGCAAATTTTCAACATGTGCTACTTGCACATTTTTACGGCAACATGGAAATATATTCACATCTGTAGAATACTTTTTATTACAGTTTGAAGAAAATTTCAACATACAACTAGTGCAAAACGTTCTAAATGCATAACTATGTCATAACTCTTTTTTTTTTTTTAAAAACAACTCCTTTATCCATTAGCCATTTTTAGAAGTCTTACACATACCATCTTCCTCCAACAACTTTGCAGCATCTTTATCATCTTCCCACTTTCCTGTAACAAAGCAGTCTTTAATACTGCTCATAACCTGCAAAATAGGAGTTGATAACAGGCTTTAACTATACAGGTCAACAACACAAAGGTTTTCTAATTCAGTCGCCTCTCCTCAACCATCTTCCCAGCTTAGAGATCATCTGATATTCTCACACACAGCTTCACATCAAGACATCATTACCAAAACTACATAATGCTTCAGCTGAAAGCAGGAATGACAAACCACCTCAAATCTCGCCCAAATGTCTTTACACATCATATTTTCACTCATGATTCCCCTGTCATTTTTTTTTGTCTGTTTCTTACATAAACAGAAAACTGCGATACATCAGATAATCGAGAAGCAAGCATTAAACTATCTTATCTACCTAGTTTTCTATTCAAGTGAGAACAGACCTTGAATCCTGTTAGCCAGTAAATACATCTAATGACCTAAGTAGCAAAATATATGACACTCATTGTCCCTTGCATAGGTTTGTTTCAACGCCACTCCTCCACTACAATTCAGTAGTGCTTTTGAAGACATACCCAAGACATAACCATTATATGATTTGCAAAAACAATTATGTAAGTGCATTACCTCTTCTAAGTCCCAGTCCTGAGGCTTTTCTATCAGAAACTTGGAGCAGTCAAGAGCATTAGCCTTCTCTTTGGATTCTTTGTCTGGACGTCTGACTTGAAACAAACCTCCAAGTTCATCACCTGCATCCTCACTTTCATGTTCGTTGTCCTCAATCACTACATGAAACATACTGACAGTTGATTACATCCTCCACAGTACATGGATTACTTTCATCAACCACCTCTTTTCTACCTCGTTTCACAACACTTGCAGTAGTTTGAGGAAAAAGAGAAAGATGCAAGCTAAAAGCACCTTATATCAAAAATATCAAAGACTGAAGAAAAAGTCATGGTTCTGATCCAGTGTAAGGGTTGAACTAATACATAAAAAAGGAACACGTCAGGTAAGCAACAGCCAGGAAGATAACTATATGCTGTGACCATACTTGGCTTCAGTTGTGCAGTTGTTCTGTATTGAAACACAATTTACTTCACAAATTCCATGTACTTACTTGAACAACCTGAGATCTAGTTCTATTTGCGTAACAGGAATTATCGCCACCAATAATGCCCCATAAGTAAACAGTGTTCTCTCAATACTGTGGCTAGAAACAATATCAAAATGATCTGGCAGTAAAAGCAACACTAAACTAGTGTTTAAGTCAAGAATACTGAACTTGAAAATCTGTATGTCTTTACATTCCTGCACTGTGAGAGGTTTATAGAAGCCAAATTCTTACTGCATTCTACTTTATACATTCAGACAACTCCTGGCAAAGTTGTGAATTACATAGGACAAATTATATAAAAATTATTTTATCTTCTTTTTAAGTCAGCTGGCTTACATACTGCTTTTCCTTGACAAACAGCCTTAACTCAGACACGATAATACTAAGACATGTCTAAAAGAACAGATATTCCACTCTCCATCACTGTGAGACAGAAATTACTAAAAACAGCCAATGAAAAGACACTCCTTTATGAAAGGCATCAATCACCATAATGGATCTGTGTAATAACTACTATACAATTATAGAAGCGACTAAATTTTGATGCCTTGGGGAAAATAGTTATTCTGTAAAACATGAGTAACAACCGAGTGGCCTGCCAAATGAGCTCAAATGTTTTTATTGGAAAAGTAAAAACTGTTTTTATTAAAATTATCAGTGAAAATTAGTATTGGCAATTAAGAAACTCAATTAACTCCTCTCAAGCCTCCCTCTAAAAGTTCTCCAAGATTTAGACTCACGAACTGGGTAGCAGCTAAAAGCCTAGTATATATTAAGATCGTACAAGTTTCCAGACAAATCTGTACCTGTTCCATATACAAGTTTACGAAGATTAGGGGTTGACTGTTGCTGTCTTAGAAAGGCCTGAGCTGCCTTCTGTGTGAGGTCCTCTTTCCACTTTAGTGCACCTGAAAAGGAAAAAAAGCACATTCCATCCCCAGAAAATGGCAAATCTTAGGAACTACATAAATAATTTAAATAAGGACATGGCCTCCCCAGGCTTAAGAAATGTAAAAACAACCCACAGTTTATCTTTTTTTTTTTTCATACTTCATATATACACAGAAACTTAAGTTGTGGCTGACAGGTTTTATCTCCTCTTTTTTTTTTTTTTCTCCTGATTAATGCCAATTGTAGAAGGACAAGAGCGTTAAGAAATTATTAGCAATAATAACAAATTTGACTACTTTCACAATGATACTTTTCCTGTCCAAAGCGTCACAGAACAGTTGAGGCTGGAAGGGACCTCTGAAGTTATCTTGTCCAGCCTCCCTACTCAAGTAGGGTCACGTAGAGCAGGTTACCCAGGACCACCCAAACAGCTTTTAAGTATCTCTGAGAACGGAGATTCCACAGCCTCTGCAGAAACGTGTTATGTTGCCTCGGGGCAACATATTCAAATGCTCAGGTCAATGGTTAAAACATTTTAGTAATATTCCCCCAAGAATGGTTTATTCTTTCTAAGTGTAACAGAGCATCTTAATTTATTTTACATACATATCCAGGAAGATTAAAGATAAGAAGAAACGTATAAGCACTGAATTTTATAAAATTAATCACCTCCATTTTTGAGCAAGGAAACCTGAGACCAGCTTCCTACACTACAAATCAAAGGCTTAACAAATAATCTGAGGTTTCCAAACTTGAAGTTGGCCACTCAACACAATGCTGCCCCTACAATACATATAATATTTACTCATTACAATATTCTTTACCAGTGAACCCAATAAAAACATCTGCAAAACAGCTGCATTAGAAAAATTTAACATGCACAGTCTACCTGCGGTGTCAGCTGAGAAGTCTGTTTTTTCTTCATACTCCTCCTCCTCTCTCAGTAGATTTTCAATATCATCATCATCTTCAGCTTCTACAGCTTCAAGTTTATTCTGTCTAGGACTATCAGCTTTCTTTATCCAAGTTTGCTGAAATTGTTTCTGATTTGACACTTCAGCTTCTAATTCATCATGTGATTGTTCTTTATCACCTCCCTCATCAAGGGATTCAACCTCAGATTCTGATGCCTCTTCTGCTGTGCAATTTCCCGAATCTGTAGTGAGCACTGTTTTCTTTTTCAGACTGCGAGCTGACAGTTGCGATCTCGTTTCCCTATCTGCACTAGTTATTTCATGTTTTTCAGAGTCAGCAACTCCTTTGCTTACAGCCTCAAATTCACTATCTGAGCTTTCATTCCTGTATGTCCCCTGCTCATCGTCATCATCTTCCTCCATCTCATTTTCTTCAGGTGCAGTTTCTCCTTCTTCTTCAGAACTCATCTCAAGATCGTCATCACTATCTGCAAATGCTGGAAGTTCACTCATGGATTCCTCTTTAGCCACCTCCGTTTTCAGGTGCTTAGCACTCCCAAGAGCCATCTCTTCCTCCTCATCACTTTCTTCCTCCGCATCTTCTTCATCATCACCATCACTTCCATCCTCAGACATGGCTTCTTCTTCTTGGTCATCTTCCTCATCACTAACTGCATCAACATTTTCTTTCTTCTCTTCTTCATCAAATAATGCCTTCCGACGTACTCTTCCAGTCTTTGGATCAATCTGCCTCTCTTCTTTTGGCATCACAAACCTGTGTTTTCAAAGATCACGTTTAGGAGAAAGAGAGTTAAGCGCAAGTAAATTTTAGTGAAACAATTAAGCTTCGTGTTAATATTTTAAAGCCTTTCTGTAGGAGGAATATCAAAAACAGAGAGAGGTTATAGAAAACACTAGAAAGGCAACAGACTTAATTTAAGTGTGGTAAACCTCTTAGTTCAAGAATACACGCTACATTATAGGCCTACGGAATTCTAAGAAATTTCTCAATTTTCCATTGAAAGAAAATGGGTTATACAAGGAATTTCACTGAAGATTATAACTACCGTTCTCCTAAGCTCTGACGAAAAGCACAGTTAAACTTCTTAACACCATATCAGCAAGGAATTTCTGGATGGCAGAATTATACTGGTTGCAAAACTTTAACACCAATTGTTTCTCAAAATACATACTTGGTATGAGAAGTCTTAGAAGACAAAGAAATAGGCAATGAGCCATTCTACTAATTGTGCTCTATTAAGAATTTTTCATAAGTTAAAACATAAGACCAGAGACTCTTTAAAGTTCAAACACTACATAATGTTCAAAATTCAAAACTTACTCTTGTCCCACATCTTCTGAACCTAATGGTCTAGAGTCCATGAAGAGAGAAACCTTGCTTGATGCCATCTTAACATCAATGGCTGAATGAGTGGAGATGAGGCTCTGAACTAGTTCATGATTTGGTCTCACATCCTCCTGGTAAACAAACATTTTTTTACATTTAAATTAGGATGAATAAATAAACAACTAAGTCATTCATCTGCCTAAAACAGTAGAAATATTCATTTGTAAAGAAAAAAATTCTGAAGCATTTTCAATACACATTTTCTCAGCATAGCAAGGTCTCACCTCTTCAACAAATGCATGTAGTATTAACACATGAAAAATGAAAGATGGCCTCCTTCACAGTATGTAACCACTACAGTAAATATAAGCAATCTTACGTACTATCAACCTTCAGCAGAATACAGAGGAAAACAGCTAAAGTCAATTGTTTCATATGCAAAATACGTCACCTCTCCCTTTGACCAGTCAAATCCTTTAAGTGCTTTCCTGCAAGTATCCTATTTTACAAAGCAAGAATAATAATATCCCAGCACCAGGAGCTTCCATAAGTCTTAAGTCAATGCTTTGAAAGTTTCCAAGACTAACTTCAATTACTTATTAGTAATTGATCTTTCAAATGTTTTGCACAACATTTTACAAAGAAAAATCACTAGAGCAGAAAAAGAAGTTAACCAACATATAGAGATTTTTTCTTTTTAATAAGCTTATTATTAAGCACTTCATTTTGACTCTAAAGGTGAAAACTACATTCTGTAAGAGAGGGGAATTCATATCAACAACATTCCTTTACCTCTTTGTTTTCATGAGCATGGCTTCCACCAAGGTCAATATAAACAGCGTCCTTATCATACACGATACCCCCCACTCCTGAGAGAGGGGCGTAGATTAGCTTCTCTTTCTCACTTAGTGAACGCTTCTTCTGCTGTTCAGGTAGAGCACAGGGGTCTGGTAGGAAACTCACATCACTCACAGTAAAGTCCCCTACACCTGGGGTGACAGACAACAAAGCAATAAGGCTTTCACAAAGTTTAAATTCTAAAATGTGTACAATTCATCACGAAGAGGTAAAGAAACATAACAGCGTTCAGTAATTTTTCAACAGCAAGCTTTGTATCAAATATCTGATTCTTCTGTTTAACATTGAGCTTAGAGAAGCTTACGTTTTGTCACTAGAATACTGAAAAGCTTTGTGTTTGCCTGTTTTTAATAAGAAAATTAGTAACTCACTTTCCTCAGTAGGTTTGCAAATTTAGTATTATCATATCTCCGAATTTAAGTTTTTAAATCATGCACTTAAATACTAAATTTATTCAGAGTATGAGAAATTTTACGTAAGCCAAATTTATTTTCACTACTAGAGTTAGTTTACACTACAAGCACCTCTTAAAGCAAAACACCGCTGATAATCTTCAGATGCTGCCAATATAATCTAACACTGTAAGAGAACCGCAGAATTAAAAGCTGAACTATTTACAAGGATGTATTTCTACAGAAATGTTATTATAAAAAAACAATTTCCAAGACCGTAGAAAGGTGAAAAAAATTACAACGTACTGTTTAAAGATGCAAATAAATTCACAATAAAAATAACATCAGCTACACAGATCAGCACAAACAGTTTTAAGAATCTGATAAATTACCTGGCATATGAATTTGGCTTTTATTTTTTAAGTGTGCTCCTCTTAAGTAGCCGTAAACTGATACCTTCCTGTCACATTTGGGATTGATTCGGACATCCTCTGGGTTTGTCAAATCTTCCATTCTACCCAACATTAAAAAAAATAATAATAAAAATTAAGAGAATAGAACTGTGGCACCAGTAAGTCATGCTTTGCAAACTCTAAAAATCAAACTGGTATATGACAAATATCATGAAGGGAAAAAAAATATTAAAATAAAACCGCAAAATATTTTTGAAGTTGCATCATCATGTCCAACAACATATTTCCAGAGGACATATTGACAGACACTTCCCTAAACATATACCTCTTGCTTAACATTTTAGTCATTATTTATATGCTTTCCATACACAAACTCCTCAAACCAATTTTGCTAGTAGAGGGAAAATGAGTTAGCATCTTAAGAATCTGAAAGATGTACTCCTTTCAGCCATGTAGTACCTTCTTCTCCTTAATAATGTCAGTGAGCAACACAAAAAATACCATATGGACTGGCAGAAGAAAAGATAGATTGATTTCAGGCAGATGAGATGGAAACTGCTTCCGCTACTGCTTTCTACACTGCACAAAGGAGGAAACAAAAACAGCCAAGGAGGGGACACTTATTCTGGCTGCAGATGAACTTAAAACCCAGCCAGAAACCAAAGTAATTTTAACAGTTAGAGTAACCTAAAACAACGTGACTGAAAGCCTACAGAGTATTTCTGTCTCTTTTTCTCTGTCTTTGCTTTGTGTATCTGCATGACGCTTACCAACTTCTCTAAGATTTTTTTTCTAAAGAATTTCAGCTTTGAAAGAAACTGTTCTAGATCCTTTTAAGAGTTTAATCATAATTGTAAGCATTCTGGCAATAAAACATGAAAAGAGAGGTAATTTCTCAGGTAGGTATAGCCATCATGAAGATTGCTTTCATGTTGCACATGAACTAATTCACCAGCCCTTGTTAAACTGCTAGAGTGCTTTTTTACTTTTCTATAGAGATTTAATATAATCATAAACAAGGAGGATCCTTTAATTACTTCTTTTCCTGGGTTTCAAAAGGATTTACTCTATACCAAAGGCCAGGCAACATGATCCAATGCAAGTAGAAAATGAATGGCTAAGCTCACGAATGCAAACTTAAAAGTATATTGTAATTTCCCCCAAGCCATCAAGATAATTACTAAATACCCATTACACACATAAAGCTGACTGGTTCTAATAATACATGTATCACCTTTTTAACTGCAAAGGTGTTTTCTATGCTGAGATTAAAGATCAGAAAAAAGCACACACCTGTCTGCAAGAACATATGGGTGAGAGGTTTGCCAAGTAAGAGGTCGGAATTTCATAACAGAGATAAAACGCCCCAAGTTGTGAATTTCCTGCTTTTGATATTCTCCGTGAACCATCCCAGACAGATAGAACAGCTTAGCACCCTAAACACATTAAAAAGACATAAAACCATTAAATATCATTTTAATACCTGCAAAACTGAAAAAGCCAATGGAATTCTAGTTCGTAAATTATAAATGTAAATTACAATTTAAAATGGATTCCAAAAGATCAAACTAATTAGCTTATTTCAACATGAAAACTGCTCCCTAAATCTTAGGAAAAGACAACTGATAGTAAAAGAAAAAAACGGTCCAAAGGTTCAGTTTGTCTCCTGAATTGAACAAGAACAATCCCCCTTGAATTGAACAATCCCCCTTGCATAATACCTGTGTAACAGACCTTTTTACTGGTAGAACACGTTTAATAGATTGGGACACAGAATAATTATCCAAGTATTTCAGTAAATAGAAGATCACGTTATCTGATATAATATCAGAATTGTCCATTTAGAGTATTATCAAAGAGATTTTAACAATGCCATAATTTTTTTTTAAGTATTGCTTTAGTCTTAATTCAGCCTAATTTAATGCACAATATACAGAAAACGAATGCTGGATGTCATACCGGATATACTTCAGTCCAGAATCTGTGCTTTAACTTCTTTTTTGTCTTCTTTAATTGTTTGTTGTTCTTGAATGTATCCAGGTGGGTAAGAATTCCCATAATTTTGGGAAAGCCATGTACCTGACAAATGTTCAGGAATTCAAATGTTTCCATCTCAAATCCAAAGCTGGCATCAATGAGCATCAGAACCTGAAAGACACAAGATCATCGTTTCACTGGAAGACCACCATGATACCTATATGAGCTAATTTCAAAGACCAAGCCATTAAAGTCATAACCTTCTTCAGAACCAAAATCTTGCAAAAGTTTTATGTATTTTCATATAACCTGAAAACCAACTTGGTCTTTTTAATTACACTATGCATTTTAACCGCTTCAGAATTTAGTTCAGTTAGGAAATCAGATCAGCTTTTCCAGTCAATCAAATCTTTGCAAAGATCTCATTTGCACACTCTCTCGAATAGAACTATGAAAGAACACAGCTGCCCTATGAATACAATAATATACACTATTACACTAAGGCCCAAATAGGTATCTACTTGGCAAATTTTAAAAATGAAACATAGAAAACCCTCCAATATTGGCAGGAGTGACTGATAAAATTAAGTTATCCCTCAGCTGTGGGTATCTTTGTCTTAGATTCATTAAGACCTCTAAGGCAGAGTGTTTTGGTAAAGCAAGACAAGCAAGCTTTCTTCACACACTGTAGTAACTGTTGTGCATCGCTCAAATACACTGACACAAGAAAATGGCACCCAAAGTAACATGAAAACGGAAGCAAAGCAATGTTAGGTCCTCAGCAACGAAGAACTTAAAATGCATGGCAAATAATGAAAAAGGTCGGCGAGTTATTATGTAATCTCAGCCTCCTAACAATAAGCCCAAATACATTCACAGCATTATTGTGTGCATTCAGCATCTTAAACATGTCACATCTACTTTCTGACAGATTTTTGCAGATCGTTTTTAATACATTTCACTTCCTCAAGTAAAAAACATGCAGATAGAACAGTATCTGGACTGTTGTATGTGCTTGAATTCAGTCAGTATTTAGCTAAGGATCTCAAGCCCTATCGGCTATGAACGCTCAATGTACACCAAATTCTACACAGATACATGGACTGTGCATCAGGTCCTCACTACGAACAGACTTAATAAATTTTACCAGAAGTTACAAAGGTGATCACATTTCACTGAAATCAACCACATAACTGCACAGCAGCCTTCAAAGACAGACATCAGATTGCATCACAGAAACTCTTGGTACAGTCCAGTCAAAAGAAGTACTTTCAATATTTATTTTTATTAAAATGACCATCTATTGTTAACTTACCAAATCAGCAACTTTAGCCAGGTCAATCATTGTGTTAATGTCACATCCGCATTCAATAATAGTTAGCCTGCGTTTTTTACCTGAAAACAAGATTAAGAAGAACCAAAAACTGAAACAGAAAGCAAATTTATTACTCCACAGCTTGCTTTTCAATTTATACTCCTTAAGTTCCTAAATAGTATCTGGGACTCACATTCTTGTCTAACATATAGACTGAACAATGTCACATTTGTCAAGTGCCTGTTAACATATGCTTTTAGTTCTGCTAAATTTTAACCTTTTAGTTTAAAATTATCAGGTTGAGTACATGGTTTCAAATAAGTTGTCCTGCCTTTTCCAAAAACAATACTAATAGCAAAAAAGGTTGTTTTCTTTTTGTTTGTTTTTACTTTGAAGAAAACCTCTGCTTATCCTTAGTAACCCAGAGTTAGTACCAAGGACTTCATTTTACATATACTTTTTTCCTGGTAATATCAAAAGGACAAAACTACACCCTGATACAGTTAAAAAAAAAAAAAAAAAAAAAAAAAAAAAGTGGAGGGTAAGAAAGATTTCTTAACATGCACCTCAATTAGAAGAAAGTATCCAGAGTTAATTTGACCCGACTAACCAGAGTTGTCTAATGAAACTTTAGACAACAAGAATGACATCTTGAAATAACTATTGTCTAAAGTTACCAAATTTCAGTCCCTGAGTCCCAATAGACCAACAAAGAAATCCAATTTAACACATTTTTCCCTTTTCCATATTCGTCAATTATTCCTTGCAAACACCAGATCACAGAATTACAGAATGGTTCATGTTAGAAGAGATCGCTAAAATCATCTAGTCCAGCCTTTAACCTAGTACTGACAATTCCACCACTAAACCATGCTATGGAGTTCTATATCTACATCTTTCCTAAAGTCCTCCCGGGATGGTGACTCAACCACTTTCCTGGGCAGCCTGTTTTAATGCTGCACAGATTTATTAATTTAAATCTGTGGAGTCTACCTACACCAAACATGGCTGTCTAGATCCAAGCAAGATCTCCTGTAAAAATTCTTTTGCTGACATGCTCCTCCTAGGACCTCAGTGATCCAACTGGTAATATGCAAGAAAAGTAAAGAAAAGAACAGGCTAGGCCAAGGGAAAATTGGGACTGAAAACTTCACAAAAAAGAAATGGAAACGACTACGGGGTGAGGTGGAGAAACATAACTGTAAATGGCTAAGCAAATTAACTCTTGGTCTAAAAAAGAAAGGTAAACAAGAATGAGACTGTAAGACGGGGAACCTTAAAGAATGAGAAATGCATGTAGAGGCTAAGATAAAGCTAGAGAAAAACAGTTCAAGAGGGAAAAGAGAACCCAGTAGAAAATTAAAACTAGGAAAAATATTTGGGGATGGAAAAACCAGACAAAAGGCCAGAAAGAAAAAAGAGAACTGGGAACCTAGCAGGGTGGAAAGTACAAGTTTAGAAGGGCAAAAGCCCTAGTCTCACTATTCTGTTAGTGAGCATGCCTGATAACACACCCAAATGATTTCTTCAACATGACCAAAAATTAGGAGAATGTGAACACATCCTAGCCCTACAAAAGATAGACAACTAAGGAGTGTAAAATAAGCATTTCAATTTCTTGTATCTTTGTTCTCACCTGAAACAATTGTAACAGGGCCCCGGATTTCAACTAATTTTTGCCTTGTGAAGTTCTTAATGAGACATTTTATTAAAGTGCTCTTTCCAACCTTGGGAGGGCCAACAACAACCACCACCACAGGAGGTGGCTCCAAAGGAGTACGGTCAACCACAGGGATGTGATGTTTTTTAGTCTTCAAATCCTGAGTTCTGAAAATAAATTTATAACAAACAGAAAAAAAAAATACAATTCAGTAATGTTTCTTTTTGAAAGTCTTCAGCAGATGCAAAAATCCAAACATGGAGTTTCAACAGGCCCCTGGCTGCTACCGTCCATGTGGAACTCCGACAACCTGAAGAGCTACACAGATTTTGTGCTTTCCATTTCGAATAGCACACCTGCAGCACCTGACGCAGATGCAGAAAGCACTGCACTGGTGACACACGTGTAAGTTACAACACAGCCTTGGACATGGTGAAAGCTTCATGAGCACACCAGTGAGAGCTACACTGTGTGCATTTCTACTCAAAGGAGTACAGAAACCCCAGCCAACGTCCATCCAGCCGCCTAACTCAGCACGTTGTACACCGTATACATATCCCTGTTCCTTATATATACATATATATATATACACACACACCCCTGTTCCTTACCTGTGGAAAGTTCTGGCCATCCGCACCGCGGACTGCACCGTGAAGGCTTTGGGGTTTCTTTTCCGAGCATCCTCCTCGTCCCCTATTCCTAGCTCATTGAGGTACCGTTTCCTTTTCTTCTCCGCCTTCGGCCCGCTGTGCTTCGCACGGTGCTTCTTCTTCTCCTTCTCCTTCTCCTCCATCTCCCCGCTCGGCAGCAGCTCACTCGCAGCCGGCTCCTGTGCGCGGCGCAGGAAGCGCAGCCATTACCCCACGTGTAGCAGCGCGGCACCCCCACCCCCCCGGCAGCGCCACGGGGCCCACTCCAGGCGGCGGCCGCCTCCCGTCCCTCCCGTCCCGCCCGGACACCCGCGCCCACCACCAGCCCCAGGGGTCCCGGAGAGCGCGGCGCCCACCTGCCCCCTGCCTCCGCTCCCAGCGCCGCGCTGCCGGGTCCCTTCTCCCCCGAAAGCAGCGGCCGCGCCTCGCGTTCCGGGCTGCCAGCGGAGCCCTTTCGCCGTCGCACCGTGGGGTGGGCGGGGAGACGGGTAGACCTGTCGGCCCGGCACTTCGTTTCGGTGTTTCTCTTTAGGATTGTGTGTGTTCAGAGGGCCTTGAGTGACTGGATGAAGCTGTAGCGCTTCCACGGGACAGGAGAGCGCTCCGGTTCTTCAGGTCAAGGCAGAAAAGTTAGCCGTGGCCGTGAAGAAGTAAATTATAAATTACTGACAAAAATCAGGACTAATAGTCCAGGCTTCTTGTGTACACATTCGCTAGACAGCTTCTTCACAGAAACAGCGATTTTATTCATAAAATAACCACCTGTGTTTGTTTCATTTTATTATATTTATTTTGTTCTATAAAAAAGGGAGTTAACAGTGTATGTGTTAAAATCTCGGTACACTTGTACAAAGAAAAGGATTTGCATGTATAGTTTTCAACACCCTAGGCCTGATAATGCTTCAACACAACCGCAGAAGCCCTCCAGAGCTGTACATCCCTCCCATTAATTTAATTAATTTCATATTTTTTGTGAATACAGTGGTCTTCCAGACAGCCATGGAGCTCAACAAGTCTAACAACAGGCCCACTGCATGAAGTGCAAAGCAGGAACACAATTACATCTTTGTGTGACTGCAGTTCCACAAGTTCATTATCGCCCTGGTAGAAAACGTTCATTTGGTAAGGAGAAAATTACTTTTTTTTTTTTAATTAAATTAACACCATTCCTTTAAAATAATAACAATCATACAATTTGAAAAAATTATACAGCGGGACACCACAAAAATATTGCCTTTTAGAAGGCTACAAATTTGGTCATTTTTAAATGAAAACACTATACATTAAGTATCTAGAAAAAGGCCAGGAGTGTCTTTTATCAGGAGCACACCTAAAACTCAAATACACCCCGTGAGCCATTCCCTGCCACCACCCAGATTGTTCTTGCCATGTGCATACCCGTTTTGTGTAAATGCCTTCTCCATTAGAGGCTGTAAATAAAGTCTGTTTTCTGCAAGTTCTTAAGTTAAAGAAAGTGGATTCAGACCCAGGTAAAAAGAAAACCTTGTACAGCAAGGCTACAAACCCAATTCCATAGTCTCAAGCCTCCTGGCAGAATTAATCCCACACAGTCTGAGCATTGGATGAGTAAGTCTTCCGTACAGATGTATTTGTGAAGATCTGTCTATACATACAGGTTAAGGAAGCTACCAAAAGCCAAATGCATGCAGGAATTCCTCTGCAGGCAGCTTGGTGGCAATCCCAGCAGAATGGGGCTGGGAAGGGGCAGCAGTACACATTCAGCAAGTCACTCTCTTGTATACCTTGCTAATTGTGTTTATCTTTCTTTCCCTTCCAGACAGCACACACATCTCACAGCAAGCACTCCACCCTTTGACCTGCAAAACCTCTAGCCAATTTAGATGGCACTGCAAATTGAACAAAAATCACTCATCTTTCATCGGGCAGACTCGCTGTCACTGTTTCATGTGTGACCCAAATGACAGGTTGAACTCTGGCCACCCAAAGCAAAAAGATAACTTTTAGGCCCTTGCTCCCCATTTTGCTCATTCTCAAACACTGAGTCTAAGCCATTCCCCCAGATTTCGTTTCTTACACCCAGCCAATGAGGGTCATAGTCATTTACTGTCTCCAGCAGCTGCTGCCCATATGATGGGGCTGGAGCAGTGCCTGGGTATCTCCCTTCATGTTTTGCAGGTACCAAAGGAGGACTAGCATCACTCGCTGCAACCACAGGTGGGCTGTGCCTCATCTGCTTAAGCTCGAGCGTAGATTCCCCTTCACTGTAACTCAGAGTGGAACCCTTACCGAAGGGGGAAGTGTCTGGCTTCATATACAAACAGTTCTCATTGACCAGGCCTTGGTCAGCACTGAGGTAGTTTGAGACAGGCCTCCTATACATGTTCTCTTTAGCTGACAGATATTGGTAATCTTCTGTACACGGCTGGAGAACATCTGCATCTGCGTAGTAGTTTTCAGGGAAAGATTTCTTCAAGTAGGGATAGTCCTGCACTTGCGGGACAGGGAGCGAGAGCTGAGGAGCACTCCCTACGGCTCCCGCACCGAACTGGACCCCTTTTCCCACGTAATCCGTGCTGAAGTGAGACGGGGTCTGGGTGAAGCCTCCAAACGCGTTATCCAAGCTCCTGAAATGCGCATCGAGCCTCGAGTACTGCTGCCCCGCACAGGGCTGCCCGAAGCTCAGGCCGCCCCCCGGCAGCCCGGGCTGCAGACCGAGGAGGCCGGGGTCGGGCCCCAGCCCCAGGGCCCCTCGGCAGCGCTGCTGGCAGCCGCCGTGGCTCCGCTCCTCCTTGCCGGACACGGGTTTGGGCTGGAGGGCGGCTTCGCCCTTCTTGCGGTTCAGCTGCCGGGCCCTCCTGTTCTGGAACCAGACCTGTGAAGGTTGAGCAGGCGTTAACCCGGCCTCCTGCCGCTGCCAGAAGCGCTCTGCCGAAACACGCGGCGAGAGGCGCTGCCACCGGGGGACACCCCGGGGACCCCGCGCCGCCCGGCTGCCTCCCCGCTGCCCAGCACGGGGGGCCGGGGCGGGCAGGGAGGGCGCCCTCCGGCTCTCCTACCTGGATCCTGGCCTCGGGGATGTCGGTGAGGCCGGCGAGCTGCTCGCGCAGCGCGATGCCGGGGTACGGCTGCTTCTCGAAGGCGCGGACCAGCAGCTCCAGCTGCGCCTTGCTGAAGGACGTGCGCTTCCTGCGGCCGCCCTCCCGCGGGGCCTCGGGCCGGGGGCTGGCGGGCTCCATGCGGGCCGAGCTCTGCGGGGCCCGGGCCCGCCGCCCGCCTTATGAGCCCTCCGCCCCGGCCCTCGGCGCCCCCCACCCGCCCGGGCCTGCCCCGGGGTGACTCAGAGCCGTCTCCCACACCTCCATTGTCATCCCATCACCAAAATACACACCGCGAGGGCTCGCCCCAACGCAGGAGCCAAAGCGTCTCCCGGCGAAGCCCCCGCCGCCGCCACACACCCACCCACTTTTTTTTTTTTTTTTTTTTTTTTAATTCAAGTGGAAGGGCAATAATTTCCTTTTTACTTCAGCTCGGCCTCCTGAAAAGGCTGCTTTTGCCCTCCGGCAGGGCCGGGCCTTTCCTGGAAACCCAGAGCTCCCCAAAGCACTCGGGATGTCTCCCCAGCTAAGGAATATGGGTGCCCCACATCACCCCCTGCCCAAGGGGAAACCGTCCCCTTCCCTTATTGTCACCATCCCCGTTACAGGTCCCCGTCTTCCCCATTTTGTTATACAACTCCACTCCTGTTCCTGGCAGTGGGAAACTTCTCACTGACTTAACTGAGGCAAGCAAAATGCTGGTGGCTTTGCCAGATACCACACCAGAACGCACCACCAACACCAAGCTCCCCCCGGCACTCTCTGCAGTGCTCTGTGGGGAGTGAAAGAAAAATTTCCCTCCCGTGTGCCTGCGGAAGAGCTCAGCATAACCAATACCCTCATGCCCATCCTCTGGAGGAGGATGAGAAGCCTCAAGGAGGCCTCAAGGAGGCTTCTCATCCTCCTCCAGACAGCTTCACGCATCCAAGTCATGCACAGAACAAGCAAGCTCTGTGTTTCAGTCCAAGGTGAGGTCATGACCAAAGTACTAATGCAAATGAGGGGCCAGAAATATTTTTAGAGAGCCAAGTGTGACATAAGGGTTTACAGGGAGCAACAGTTGCTATGCCAAAAGGGATTAGATGTTAAAACAGGATTAGAACGGCAGCAAATCAATTAGTTAATGTAATAATTTGTCAAATGAGGCCATTAAAGGCTATCACTGAAGGAGTTCAAGAGCAACAGCATCATTACTTCATGTGTCTGTTGTCTCAACACGTCCCCAGTCATTTTTCAGCTTTGGGACCTGCTCCAGCTTGCTGTGAAGCTTAAGGGTACAAGAACAAAGCGTGAGCTGTTACGTATTTGCATTCTGCAGGGACCACCGCACCTGTGATCCAGGCAGCCACTTCTCAGCTGAGCTGGACAAGGATTTTAACGTGAGGCACACCACCACAGTCATTCACAACAACAAGGAATGCTCTGCCAGACAATGCCAGAGATGACAATCCGCCCCTGTGAGTCTGCTACTCCAGAGGCTAAGTTCTTTTTTATCACCTCTGTCCATAAAGCAAGACAAATACCCTCAGAAACAATAATACGATAATAACAACACAATAATTATATTGCAATATTATATATTACAATAAAATACATTTAAATATAAATGTGTATAAATGTAAAGAATACTTTCTAGCAGAAGTGTATATGATGGCAGTGACAATTTCAGAGGGATGACAGCAGTGTGTAGTCCAGGACATCTGGAAGAAACACCTTGAAACAATTTCTCACTTCTCCTTCCCATATAATTCTCATAAGCCTGGACTGTCACAGCACACACACACATTCCATGAGGAATTGATTTCTCTCTCAGAGTTCCAGGATGGTTCAGAGACCTTCCTTTCCGTGTAAGGACACAATTTTTCATATAGCCAAGAATTTGCATGTGGGAGAAAAGGAAAACCAGGCAGCAAATGGTTTGGCAGTTCTAGGTACTGCAAGGTATGCTGCTAAAGCCTGCAGTTTTAGTTCACTTTTAATATTCAGATAGGCACGTAGGGAGAGGTAGATTAAGGTTCAGACACAACAGGCAAATTTACAGAGCTTTACAACAGTTTTATGGACAATCTTCTCCACAGCAAACCCAGCTACTACTCCTTGTTCAGATCACGCAGGATGCAATTCTACTCGCCTTTAAGCCCCCACATAGCTTCACACAGAGTCCTGCACATGCCAGCTCCAGTGCGTGGTTGACTAGAAAGTGCACCAACTCACAGAGCTACTCCATCCAAAAACCGATCACTTTTTTGGCCAAGTTAGTTCTTGGCTAGCTTAATGCAGGCACCAAAAAGGGAGGGGGATGCACAGGTGCAGAGAGAAAAGTAGAACTGGGGAGCTCTGCTTTAAACTGGCCGAGGGAAGCATGGAATTGCATATGACCTTTCCATCTCTCTGCATTTCATCTCTCCATGGGGTGCATAACGGATCGGATCAGGGAATGGTACGGAATCATTTGCCAGGTACAAAGAGAGCTAACTCATACAGTCTGGCCACAGTGAAAATGATGCCACGGAGAAGGCAAATGTAAAAAAAAAAAAAAAAAAAAAAAAAAAAAAAAAAAAAAAAAGGCATTTTCCCTTTCTGGCTTTCCAATTTTTCTGGCAGAAAAGGTCTGAAAGTATCACCTCATAAGGATAAGTACAACACAAAGCCGACCGTTCAGGCAGCCTGCAACATTGGTCTGGGGAGGAGCGGTGATCCCCCCCAGCACACACACGCACCCCTTACAGACAGACAGCAGAGAAGAGATAAGGAGGAGTCAGCAGAGGAGAACCGCTGGGGCTTGCAGCGACTTGCACTACTTGCTAACAGCGAGTGTCCATCGCTGCTAGCTAGGTCAAACAGAGCGGGCTTTTGTTAACATCCCCTGGCTATGGAGAGAGCAGTTCACACTTCCCGGAGTTATTGTTCCAGGCGCTCTGCCAGGCAGCCTCTTTACACCCTTCATTTACAGAGATTTTCTTTGCAATGCTAATTGATAGAGACTTAGATTGTGAGTTTGTTTTTAAGTGAGATTCCAGGAAACAAGATGGCAATCTTTGCCTCCCCCTCCTCTTCCCCCTCTTCTGCTCTGGCACACGGACTTGGCCTAAGAGCTAATTTCTGCTAGTGACAGTTTGGCCATGCTCTGAGCCAGGCACCGACCAGCCCTTGCTGACCATGTTCCCTTGGCTGCTGCATGTGTCATAACCAAAACAACTGTGAGCCTCCCCATCTCTTCTCTAAACCATATCAAGGGGAAATGCTTTTTTTTTTTTCCCCCCCTCCTGTATTTTTTATTGATTTCACAAAGGACTGTAAAATAAATGCCAACAGCAGTGAAAAAAGGGGAACGGGAGAAACGTGGAGTAAGACTCAGGAATACAGAAAGCAGTATGCTTAAAAACTGTATCTCTTCAGATCATACTCGGATTACAGGTTGTCTTCAGGCTCCCACCAATGCCCACACAACTTTGCTGCAGATTTCAGTAGGGTCTAAACGTGGAAACCCACCATGTCCTCTGCCAATGCCCCTTTATGTCAGAGTTATACCATAACTGTATCTACAGAGGAATCAAAATCACACATGGAATGTACCGAAAATATTGCTCAAAAAACAAACAAAAACAAAAACAAAAAACACCACTATGTAACAGACATCTAGGAGAGGCAACGAAATGATTAGCACTAGCCACAGTGCTCTTTAAAATGGCTCTGAAAAAGGTTTGCATTTATCCTAGCGCAGATCAGGGAACCAGGAGCCCCTCTCCTTTCTCCCTCCCGAGCAGCCCTGGTGTGAGGGGATGCGAAGGAGGCCCCAGAATCGTGCAAGCACAAACGCGATGCCCAAGTACCGAGTGCAGCATGGGCCCAGCCGCCAGGCGCCTGCCTGAGGAGTCTTTGGACAAGCACAGACCCCTACAAATCCCTACATCAAACATTTTCCAGGGCAGTACCATGCTATTGATATTTAAGAAGAACTTTCATCCTGAAGGAGGCAAGATCAATTTCACTAGTTGGTCTTCAGACATTAACACCTCATAAAAAGGATGTTCATGCCTCGCTTATCTAGAGTGCATCTTTAATTATCTCCTGGTACACATTTTGCAGCCCATTACTTACCAGTCAACACTGCTTTAATTATGGGCTTGGCAGTAAAAGACAGCCCTTACATCACTGAAATAAAAACGCTACAAAGCAACCCTGGAGAATAGCAGAGATGTCATGTTCAAATGTAAAACTGTGGAATTCAGCAGCAACACGTGGATCCTCTTCCACAAACATCTCCCCCCATGTGCAGTCCTGTCATAGCCAAATGTGCCCAGGAGCCCTCCAAAGACCACGAGCAGCCAAATGATGCTCGCGCTCTCACCTGCTCTGCAGGGCAAGGAGCGCTTACAGGGCACATCTTGTTCTGAAGGCAATTCAGTAATTCTGAAAGTGCCATGCCAGACACACACACATCCGTGACGTGTTTAGGCAAGCAGGATGGAGACACATCTTGCACCTTGAGCAAAGAGAGGTGAAATTTAGGATAATCCTTCCTTTGCAAGAGCACTCATTGTCCAGTTCAGCACCAGCTGAGAGAGAGCTGTCACCAGACCACTGAGCCTTTCCCTACAGCAAACAGGTTTCTTGTGACAGAGCATTGTTCTGACCTCTCCTCCTGCCTGAAATGAATGTCGTTTCCAACAGCTATAGTGAAGGAAAACACTATTGCTGAGAACAACACGAACTGTTAAGGCAAAGCAGTCTTGGTCTGCTGCAGTACCCATTAAAATTGACAGATTTCAAGGTGAAAAAAGCATTAGGCCAGCTTCATGTAACTTGTGAATAATCTTAGACTTTGGTTTTTCTTACATATAACCCTTAGAAGTTCAACTGCATGTTTACCTAGTACTTGCTGTCATTTGCGACTCAGGGACTTCCTAAGGTGGATTAGTTTCTAAGTAAACAGAAAACACAATGTGCTTCTATTTTGTGAACTGGAACAGTCTTTTTTTTTTTTTTTTTTTGAATCTATGTAAAATTTTAGCATCCTCTCACTAAGACGTCCACAGCTTATCTACATGATCTATGAAATAACATTTCTATTTGTTCTTGATGTGTTGCTTGCTTGAATAATTTGGTGCTTGCTGTGTCCCACACAAGAACTTGGAAAGCCCCATGCTACTTCCATTGGTTCATGCTGCCTGCTATTTCATCAAACCCCATCGCTTACTCCCTTCAGCAACCTCATTTCCAGACTGAAGAACCCCACTCACTGCAGCTGATCCACGGTTATTCACCCTATGCCCCATGCCTTTGGTCATTCACGTTCCCCTTTGAGAACTTGTTCCAGTGCTACTGTATTTTTCCTGAGACAGGAAGACTAAAATGTCTTCCAACATTTAAGATGTAAATAATCACGGTGTTTCAAGTATTATGTTTTCAATGATATTTTTCTTCACCACTTTCCTAACAACTCCTAAAAATTATTATTATTTTTTTTTTTGTCCATCACTGAGCTGGCATCCTCACAGAACCACTTATCAAACTCCAAGATCACATTTCTGAGTTGTACTGATCATCTGCAGCCTGAACCTCAAAATGGGTCCTTAGTCGTACTGTCATTATGCTCCTTGCTGTTCCCTACTGTTGAGTTCTTGAGTCCTGTGACAATCTTGAAAGTCATTGTCACTTCTTTCAAAGAGAAGACTGCCATAACTTTTAAAGGAAAAACAAACAAACAAACAAACAGGTAAAATTGCAGACTTTATGCCCTATATTAAATGGTAGTTCAGTGGTGCCTAACACCGTTAATTGTTCTTGTGAACGAACGATGGAAGAAAAACCCCAGGAGATGTATGTAGGATTTGCTGGGAAGGCACTGAATAGTGCTCCCATTCCCACGAAATGCAGTGTCTTCTCCTTTGGTGAAGGGAAATGTCTTCTGCGGGCCAGGCCCACCTCAAACAGCCATGCAGGACAGTGATTTGCAGTTTGGGCAGGCAGAGCCTGAGCCTGCACAGAGTTAGGATGACCACAGGGAAGGGCAAATCAGCAGAGCCAAGCAGGAACGGGCTGCTGGATTGCCATGTGTACAAAGCCCAGTGCATAGATCATAATTCTCATACTCCTTTAAACTCTGATAGAAAAGCTGTGCAGTGACGTGTGCAGTTGCAAATGCATTCACTCAAATCTTGCTTCAAGAAACATCAGAAAATTCTGTTCAAAATATCCTCCCAAAATCCGAACTTGGAGCACTCCCAAGTGCAGTTCGGTCTGGCAGGCCCTCACTTGCCCAAACCCCTGAGATAAGCACCGTTTTGTTTAAGTGCAGCAGTATTTTAAGACCAATAGGGTCATGTTCACAGTCTGCATTCCCTTATTGTAATCCCGTCCCTCATACTCCCTGCCGTCTCCTTCCCGTCTCCCTCCCCTTTGTGAGGGCTCTGCCAGCCTCCTGTCTGCAGATGCCCTAGGACTGAGCAGCGCCAGAACCACTTGGGGACTCTTAGCACCTTGGAGGGTCAGACCTCTGAACTGCAGATGTTTAGGACAGGGACTACATCGTTTGTGTGTGTGTGTTGGCGCAATACAAACACACCCATGTGATACTACAGAAATACTACAAACCATCATAGTCTGCCAAGCTTGATTACGGTAACTAGTCACCTAAAGACGAGTGAATGTGGCCTCAAGGCTAGTCTGCTTGGACTGGAGACAAGTTGTCTGCAGTCCTCTCCTCCCTGTTCAAAGACCTATTGGTCTAAGCTCCCTTGTCAGTCCTGCTCCTCATCTCCCAAGTAGTATCCCCGCCCATGTGCTTGCACTGAGGTGCGCTTCCCACCCATCTGCTACTGACTCCGTTTCTTTGCCAGATCTGTGCTGGCTTTTTTGTACTGCAGCCAGTTTTCCCTCACAGTATTGCTATTTCAGACCCATAGGGGGAGAGAAAAAAAAAAAAAAAAGAAAAAAAAAAGAAAAAAAAAGAAAATACCCAGAGCTAAAAAACTATGTCTATTGACATGACATTTTCATTAACTGAGAAATACATTAAAAATGCATTAGCTGGTCCCAACAGACCCTCAAGAGTAGAGCACTAATTGGAAACCTTCCCTTTTCCCAACACTGTGTGCCTGTGCTTACTACCATGCACGTGAAGAACTTGGCAACCTAACGCTGTGGCTTTCAAAGCAGAAAGCAGAAATAAAAAGTTAGGAATTCTCTCTGAAAGAAACCAGAAGCAATACCAGATACCAAATACTACTTATTAAAAGACTCAAACACTGTCATCAAGCAGTTAAGGGACAGAACAAGGCATCCAAATGCTGATGGCTTGTTGGAGACTTGCTCCTTCAGCCTGTTTTAACCACTCAGAGCATAACGCTGCCCAATGCTGGTATGCAGTCACGGCCCCCTTATCTCCATGTAACACAGTTTTAGAATAGTTTCAGCTACTCAGGTTTTTCCAACATAACCAATATGAACAAAGTTGCCTGGTCATGTTTAATTTATCCTGGTAAGGTAGGTTCAGTATTATTAAACAGTCTCCCCAAATGGCATAAAATATCTTTTTGTTCATATACCTTCTAAAAACCCTACCAAATACCCATTGCATAAATCCAACCTAAAAGAAACCCATCAAACACTTGTAGCACAAATCTGAACTGTATAAGATGAGATTTCAAATGGATGTCACTTGTTAGTATTTCACTTTTTAAAGCTATGTCACACATGAAAGAAATCCATCAGAGATGCATGCATATCTTAGTAGGACTAAAGTTACTGACTTCCAACAGATATCAGTAAAACCAACTACAGATCTGTAAAATGCATGCCTGCCATAAAAACTGAAGCTCTGTTTGCAACCTGGACTTCAAACTGGTGAGTTTTTGCTATTTAGAAGAGCTTATTAATGCTGGAGTGTTGGCTGCAGCACATTACAATATAGAGGCCTGTTCCTTTTTAATAACAAAAAGCACGGTGTTAGGATAGGCACACAGAACTTGACATAAATTAATCTCTAAAATGCACAAACTGAGTCTATAGTAAAATCCATGAGAAATTACTACCTTTATAGCTTAAAGGAAATACTTAGTTCTCAATTTTTGCAAAGACTAAAGGTGTAGCTGGGGCCTTTATAGCTGGCAATTTCCAAGACTTACATTATGCTCCCAATTATATTCACAACATGATAGAAGAGAACTAGTTTTATCAAGCACCCATGGAATCCATTTACCTATGAAAGCGATAGATCAAAGAGATGTGTGAAGGTTTATTTACTTCCAAGTCAGAATTATTGTACCCCACTGCTTCCTCTTATGCACTTCTCATCATTCCTTGAAGTATATGAATCTGCTAAAAGTCTTGACCATTAGCTGAAAACTGTAAGGCTTTAAAGACCATATACTTCCTTAGCTTATCCAATTTCAAATCTCAAAGAGAAAATGAAATATTTTTCAACTTAAATTTAATTAATTTTCCATTTAAAATTAAAAATAACAGAGGAGTGAAGGTGTATGTTAACTAGTTAAATTAGCAATCAGACATTTCTAGCAGTCAGTTCTTTACAGCATTGTGTCATTTAACTCTGATTTAAAAATATTTTATTGATAATTCCATTTCCTTAAGTAACTTTCACTGGCTGTATCTCATCTCTTTTAAACCAGCCACAAATCCAGTTTAAAGTTGGCTGCAGTTCGTTCCCAAGTAATTTCCTAAAAAGATTCCAATCCCTTAATCATTCTTTATCCAAAAAGTTGCTGTTTACACAGTCACATCACTGACTCCAGTAGGATGACTCACGCAATAAAGGTTAGTCTGGATTAGAGTAACCACCACCACCTTTTTTTTCTCTCTCCTTTTTTTTTTTTTTTTTTTTTTTTTTTTTTTTTTTTAAGAATTTTAAAAGCCACAGAAGAGCTAACATGTCTCTATCTAGTCTCCGGCATCTACCAAGAACACAAAACAAAAGAGGCAGACTACCTGGCAAATACCCTTTGTACTTCCCAATGAAAGTGAGATAAGTCAATATCTCTAAGTTAGAGATAGCAAATGTTTCTAAACTGAAGGGGGGATGAGTTTTCTACAGTATTAGATACAACAAGAACTTTATTATTTGAAAATCTACTAGAGTGATATAGTGCTATAAACAATGTATGGAACGAGACAGGTATGTTTCAGGGATTACAATGCAGTGGTCCATTTTATTGTTTTCAACTTGACTAACCTGTCTCAGTTTACATACATAGTCACGGTGGAGACCTCAGGACCCTACAGACACACTTTCAGTGAAAAAGCCTTTTATTAACCTTTTTCTTCCTTTTTTATTTTTTTTTTTTAAATTTAATTTATTTTATTTATTTTTATTTTCTTTCTTTCTTTTAAACTAGCATATTTGTCTTTGAGATCTCTGGGAGGATCATACAGCCGCCATTTTCATGTTAGGGCACTGTTAATTGCCATACCTGTTGATCTCATAGCGAACATCTGTTGTGGTCTTAGATTCTTCAAGAATACTTGTGGCTTTAATTACCAGCCTGAATCTATATCTAAATCAAGTGTGGCAAGTGAAAGAAACATGTTTCCATGCAAATATGAGGGGGTATGCATTTCTTTCTAACTTGTTTTTTAGGATTATGCTTTCCTTCAGTTTTCTGTGGCTTTGGTTAGTACAAAAACAGGCTCAATGCACAATCTGTGTAGCCTGGAGCAGGGTAAAGCCAGATGAGCTCATCCTCAAATGCCGATGGAGCCCTGTCACCGTGATGGCAGCCATGCTGATTGTCAGACACCAACATCCCTACGTCCCCTAGCACAGGAAAGGCCTTAAAAAGAACATGAAGTTGTTTGAATCCTGTCACACAGAGATATGTATTTCAAACTATATAAATCTAAACATGGCCTGGCCAGAGCTGACTGAGCTGTCTGCTGGTGCTAGGCCTTGGTGACACTTTGGTGTGTAGTGTGCTGTGGGGAGCTGCCAGGCCTTAATTCAGTCACTTTGTGACACTGACCAGAAGAATGAACACCAAAACTGTAGAATTCTCGCAAGTTAAGGCTGGGGAAATAAAGCGTGAAGAAATAGTTTTATTTCCTATAACTAGACGAAGTAAATTAGCCCAGCACTTTTCGATACTTCACACAGTACTGTTTGGCAACTGTAGTTTCCAATTCAGATTATACTTGTGAATAAACGTAATTACTGACATATCTTCTGGTGTTGAAACCACAAAGGAGCCTAGGCATTAAGGCATAGATCCAGGCATAGATCCAGGCACTTTGCCGAAACATGATCAAGCTTTACAGCTAGACTCTGAGAGAAGACTTCCCCAGTGCCAGCCGCCAGCCCAACAGCACCTAAGAAACGGCGAGAAGGACTGACAGGGGGCAGCGGCATCTCTGTGCTTAGGCACCCCGGTAACCAAACGCCCTCAGAAGGGCCGAGCCCTTCAGGGAGGAGCAGCGGCCGCCCTCCCGCTGCCCCGGGGATCGCCGCCGGGAGGCGCTCGCTGCTCGGGCCCGGGCTGAGGCGCGCCCCGGCCGCCATTACGTGCGGGGGGCCGGGCGCGGTGTTGGCCCCGCCCGCCCGGTGCCGCCCCCCCCGAGCAGCGCCTTAGCGGCGGCGGCGGCCCACGGCCGGGAACAGGGCGACGGGATGGCGGCGGGGACGGGCGCGGAGCGGCTGCAGGATGGCAGCTGCCACTTCCAGCGCTCCCGGCTGCTCTGGATGATCGCCATCGCCTTCGGCATGATCGTGCTGGGCGTAAGGCGGGCGCCGCGGCGAGGGAGCGGGGCGGGCCGAGGGGGGCACGGAGGCTGCTGCCAGTTTCAGCGAGCTAACCTTGTTTTTTTTTCTTTCTTTTTTTTCAAGTGGGTAACGCTTGGACCCTCAACCATACCTTATAGCTATTTGGGACCGTTTGGCACCTTCCTTCGCTATATCGCAGAGCACTACCACACATGGGTGTGCTACGCGTAAGTTACTCTGATTTATCGCACCTGGCTTGTTGTCCCTGACTTCCCTGCTTAGGCTGCGCTAAGGAGCTTTGCTGTGACCCGGCTGTTAATTGCATGTAAAGAGGTCTGCCTGCGAGCTCATTACAGCTCGGGAGGGGGGTGCTAGGCGTGTGGAAGACCAGAGAGGCTAAGACCTGGCTGAAAGCTTAAACGCTCGGCTTGCAGCCTGGCATCGGCGTTGTTACAGTGGAAAGGGAAAGGAGGACGATACGGCTCCTGGATACGTTACTAACTTATCCTGTCCATGTGAGAAATAGTCTGCTGAAGCCACTGTGTAGTGCTTAGCTTTGCTGGGTTACAAAACACGTTTTGTTACCTTATTCAACAAGAGCTGGAATACACTTCCTGTAGCCAGGTCTCTCATGTAAAGGGAATCCTCAGACTGTCTCACTTATTTTACCATGCATCATGTAGATGATAGCCTTCATCATTGCTTTGGCATAGATACTGAACTGATCTGAACTGCATATCCTGCATAGCTTTTTAAAAAAGCTTCTATACAAAAAACTACTGATCAAGTTTGATTGCCACGTTATGTGTTCTGTTAACTTTCTCAGTGGACTTCAGGCAGTTTTAAGACAATACTTTTCCTCCTAAGATAATAAACACATCACTTTCTAGCTTAAAATGTAGAGTCAATTCTGTGTTCAGTTTGATATTCCTTGCATAATGCATTTTGGATATGTTAGTCTTCCACCTAATTTTCAACCAAATAAAACATGTTTTCTTTTTTATCAGGTTCTATGTATCCTGGCTGATTCACCTAGTAGAAGCCCTGTATGGTATTCAGTTATGCCAGTAAGTTGGTCTCCTCCCTCACCTTAAATGCTCTGGAAAGGATTTCTGATACAAGTGACATAAGTTACAGACTGATTTTGGTGGTGATAAGCAACAAGATTGTTTCTGAGGATGCTGATAAAATTCTTGCTGCAGTGATAGCTTGCTGTACTCCATAAGAGGTTACTGCTGTACTGGGTAGCAAAAAGGGGGGGTGGCAACTTAGAGAACTGGCAGCAGCAAAGTCTGCCAAAGCTTGTCTACCTGCCTCTGAACTCACTGTTCTTTGTATTTATTTATTTTGAGAATCATTCTTTATATAATAGTATATAATAAATATATAGTTTCTTGTTCTTCATTATTACGTCAGATCCTGGGTAACATAGCACTTCAGAAAGCAGTGGGTAAAAATAAATAGATGTCTAAATTCAGTCAGATGTTAACAAAATTTTGAGACTGTTAATTAGAGGCTTAAATTCTATCTGTATTGTGAAAATACAATTGGATGCTTTTGTTTGGGACTACGCAAGATCTGATTATATATGCAAGTGGAGGAAAACATTCACCAATCAGACTCGAAAAGTAATGCCAACTAAGTCTTAGATTAGGAGAACAAATTGTTTGGAAACGGCATGCAGTCCAGACACATCATCCTTGTATTCATTTGCCTTAAGTTTGTAGTAATTCAGAAGAATGCCGTTGCTACTTCTCATGCTAGTATTTCTTTTTGATTTTTGTGTCTCTATATAGTAGCTGGCAAGTCAGTTTGCCGTTGTGAACACTAGATGTTTTTCTACTTGATTTAATTAATGCCCTGTTTGTCACAAGCTTCTCGGGTAACATCTCATGGAATCAGAGGGATTTTATTCCGTTGAAGCTATCTGAGGTGGTTCTCAAGGCATAAAACATTCAACAAAATAGGAGTTGTTAATCACTATTTACCAAACTCCAAATTTAAGTTCTATAGCTTTATGTCAAAACTTCAACTCTGATTCTACAGATGTATTTCAGATATATGGGCTTAAGGTGATTTTAAACCTGAGGACGCTTCATTACCATTGACCAGACCAAATGGGTCTATTGTAATCAAGTTAAGTAATGAAGTTTTTGCAGAGCAGTGTTAAAGACCATAAGAAAAAGAGCATGAGTTTACCTGCACATTGACTTGGATTACTAGCTAGTCACAAACACTATTACTTCTTACTGATGTAAAACATGGTGATGTCTGCTTACGAACATCACAAAGGAGGCATGAGGAAGAACTAGAAAGCAGGTAGGTATACACTTGTTAATCAGTAGTGGCACTTCCATTTGGCTTCTGGCCTGTATTTTTGCATATGATCTTTTCAAGTAAGCTTGCCTTATAGAAGCAGGTACAATTAAGACCTAGTTTTTAAATTTCTGCACTCATTTGAAAACACTGCAGCTGGGATTATAAACAGTTTTTCCACAGCTGGTAAGAGAACTTAAGAATGAATAGTAAGAAATGTTGTGTTAATCAATACTTCATACACATTAATTTGGTCTGTGTAGACACAATTAACAACTGAACTGTTCTAGAAAAGATCAGTAGAGGGAGCTCCCTTCTAAAATTAATGTGTACACTTAGGCTCAACAATTCTTCACTGGAAATGTGAAACCTGTTGTTCTGTTAACTATCATGTTTATCCTTCTATTCTCTGTAAATCCAGGAATATTTCTCAACAGCGGTAGGGTGTGGGGATAGAGCGTCACATTGTTGGTTGAGAAGGACAGTTGTCTTCAAGACGGTCAATGTGATCGAATTTTTAAGGGATAAGAAGCATGACTATATTGCTAGACTGCGATAGTGTGACTGTTGCTTCAAACTCTTAATGCATTTACTTGAGTATAAGTCAGCTTACAGACATTCTTTATAGCATCGCTAGACCTCTTTGTGTAACATACGGAAAAAAAATCAGGTGCTATTTAAATGACAAGTCAGATCTCTTGATCTTTCTGTACCTTTTTCTAGCCACAAATTCGGGCAACAGTGATCTGCCATCCTGCATTGCGTAGTGATACATAAACAATTGTCAGGCCAATTCGTCCTGCTAGTACCCAGACTATCGTCACCAAGAAGGTATATATGGATTTGTGTAAAGAGCAAAGGTAGATTAATATTAGGCTTGTCTATTTACTTGATTCTTTGAAGTGTGTAAACTTGTCATAAAGAACAAGTCATTTCACATTGCATAGACAGAAATTGGAGATAGTGTATTACTGAGGAAATTTTATGCATGATATCTATAAAAACATTTGTTCTTTGACAGCTTAAAATCCACTGCAATCTGAAGTACTAGTGTGTTCAGTTAGTAGTCTTTCAAAAATTAGCTCTCAGTAGTGACAGTAATCTAAGATCAAATGTTCTAATCAATTCTGACATACCAATATCTGACCTTAGTAAGTATTAAAATGTAGCCTGCAAGATTAAGCTTTTTGATACATTTTATGGTTTTGTTAATGTTACAGATCTAAAGGCATCACTGACCCAGCAGTTCAGTTTCATTGGTTCGTTCAGACACTTCTATTCGGATACGCTTCTTTTGGTCTTCTGGTGTCTTACAAACCTACAGCCAAGAAGCACTACTAGAAGACTGTGAAAGACATCTCCTTCGACATTCTTCATCCTCATTTTTCAGAAAATAATCTGTAATTAGCTAACTTATGTTCCTGCTATGTGATGCGATGCCCTTCTACCAAAGTAACTCTCCTCTTACTTAAGAAGAAACCTACATGATATTTCATAGGGCCCTGTGGATATTTCAGCAGAAATTCAGCCCTTCAGTCATGGCACTTCCAAAGTTTAATCCACATTATTGTGCAAGAAGCCAAAGGTTGCTCCTTTGCAATGTTTGGCATTGATTGCATACTCTGATCATCATTGATAAGAAAAATCCCTGACAGCTGGTAGCAGTGGTTGATGAACAACCTTTTCACGGAGAGCAATGAACAACCTTTCATGGAGAAAAGGCAATGAACAACCTTTTCATGGAGAAAAGGTTTTCTTCTACAAGAGGAACAGGTATTTGCAGCCACAAGGCAACTAGCACCTGTTTTGTGGTAGGATTTAAGTTTTCCTCCATTTACTCCACAGGACCTTTTACTAGCTTTTTCTTTTTTGTTAGATCTTGGTCTCTGTACTTTGTTCACTTAACTTACTTTGTTCCACAAAGGACAGACCACTTCATTGCTGCAGGCACATTAAAAATACCAAGTCTCAATTTAGGTTGAGGTACAGTGATGAGCAGGGATAAATGAAGCACTTTAACTTGGTTTAATACATGTGCCTTCAATTTCATGCAGCATGACCTCATCTTTTGAATGAAGATTTTAATCTTTGGGTTACTGTAGTATATAGAGTGTAGTCTCTCTAGGATACTCTATTTTCTCTATAGAGCATAAACAGAATCCTGTAGCTTTTTTGAGAACTAATTTATTATCCAAGAAAAAGCACAAGCAATTAACATCTCAAAATCTAGCCGAAAATTTTCTAGATTGGTGAATGAAAAGTATGCATACTGAGTAAATGCCCACGACTGTTTACCTGATACTCATGCACTGAAATCTTGGTTGAGAGACCATCTTAAGCACCCCTCAGAGTACTTTCTGTATGGGTAGTGAGCCCTTGTACCGTATTGTCTGTTTTATACTTCCTGCTATTTTAACCAGAATTAGCCTGTCTTAACACTTTTAGAAGTAATTATTTATAATATTAACTATGATGTGAGGAGAAGTTTTACCACACAATCTGTGACACTGTAAGAAAAAAGAAAGATAAGAAGAGGTGGGTTTTGCTCTAAAGAAAAGCAGTAACAAGTAAATATATATCATGTCCAGTACATACAGACTACACTGTAAAACTTCTGATAGAGAAGTCTTATTAAGTACAGGTACATGAAGTTTTTGCTTTTCAGCTGCTACTAAGAGCATGGAGAACTGATGGGTTTAGAATTGCTGGTTTTCTTTCTTTCCCTTTTTTGGACAGTGGCCCACAGATAACATTAATAGTTTTTTGAGTAGTAAGTTCTGTTTAGTGGTTAGAAATTGACAGGAATGTCAAGAACCTGAGCTATGTTTGTTTTACCATATAACCTTTTCTCTTATTCTGTGATCCTTGAATAAAGTTTAAAAAATGTAAAGAGTTGTTTGTTTTTTTTTGGGAATAAATGTCTGTACCAAATATATTTCACCTATCTAGGCATCATCTTTACACTAATAACAGTATTTATACTTGCAGCACACAGCATTAGCTGGCTGTATGTTTTCCAAAGCAAATCCCACAGAAGCCCAGAATTTCTGTTTGGATGAGGTGTTGATACATTTTATCTCTGCCAAAAAAATCTCCCTGATACTAAAACATGCAGAAGTATAACTAGTGGGTGGATGAAGATGAATTCTAATTGAATGCTTAATGAGCTCTTAAGAATGGGAAGGCATAAAAGCTTTGGTTCAACATTATCGTGATAATGCTCCTGTACAGAGGAAGAAGTATAACAGTAACATTGAGGCTAGTTAAGAGAAAAGTCTTGATAGCTTCTCTGGTCCCTACCAAGCGATTTGTATGCTTGTTTCCCACTATTCACTTTCCATCACTAAAGCTGTAAAAGAAGGACTAAGCTATTTTTCCCTCCCAGCACCAGTCTTCTGGGACACCACTCCTGATGCCAACCATCACAGCTTTCAGGTGGGTTCTGGAGGGCTGTAGGTAAATCATAGCTTGGAGAATTTAGCAGCTGTCTGCTAGACTCGACTCAACTAGAAAGAGTTTTCCTTTTAAAGAGGCAATGGTAAAAGCTTTCTTAGTGCCACACAAGGAAGCAATAAAAGAAAAAAGTTAGTCAGCTGGTAACTGCCATTAGTTACAAGGTAGTATCAGGCTAAAACATTTCTTTTAGTGAGACCATTGCATCAGCAGGTATTTTTGAAGACTCTCCATTTTTATTTATTAACTTGGCAGACCTCAGCAGCTCCTTGGATGTTGTCAGGCATTGCTTTTCAGATTTTTTGGAAGTGTAACTATAGTGCATGTCTACTTCCATGCATTTTCTCTTCTCTGCCCTTGCTTGGCAGGAGTTCACTTTTCTCACCTGTTAAGTTTTTTTTTTTTTTCATGCATGCATTTCCACCCAATGCTGCCTGACTTTTCATGTTTTTGAAACCCTTGAGATAACCAACTGAAAAAATTTGAGAAGTATGGGATAAACAGTACTGACTGTCTTTTAACGTAAAGTACCCATGAGGAAAAGAAGGAAACCCACAGAACAGAAAGATTCAATGTCATTTGGAGATCCTATTTCTGAACATTTGTTTATAGTGAACTTAACATCACAGCAAGGTAAACATAATACCTCCCAAATTATTTGCTAAGAAAAAGCCTACAGAAGAACCAATCTAAGTCACCAACTCACTGAAGTTGTCAGACATTTACGGCTAGCAACAGGCTCTTTGGAAACCACACTGATTACGCCAGAGAGAAGCACTTCTCCAGGCTGTCCTGATAAAATGTTGTTCTTAATCATCTGGAGCAGTTCTTTTCACTGCAATCAAAATACCCTCTCTACAACAAAAGGGAAAAGCAACAGAAGCATGTCCTTATGTTCTTACAGCAGCTCAAAATCCAGGCTGGATTTCAAACCATCTTCCATGTCTACATCCAACCCACCCAGCCTTCCAGAAGAAAATACACATCAGTACTTCACTTAAAGTTTCGAAAACGTTACTTCCAAAAATGAAACCATATGAGACTTACAGAAGGACTTTCACTGGTAAAGAACACTGCTAAATAATAAGGCAAGCCAGCAACAAAGCTGACACTGTAAAAGATTTTCAGGATACATATTTCTGCTAGCCAGCCAGCTGATAGTACCAAAGAGAAATAAATGCAGCTTAACCATACATTTCAAATTGAAACCATAAGAAAAAAAAAAAAAAAAAAGCTATGAAAGCCCATGTGCAAAACTAGATATGCTTTATGCTAATAATATAAGGTAGATGTCAGGAAAATACAAGACAACAGTGCTTGTTATTGGCAGGCATTTACCTAAATAAGGTATTTATCTGACCTGCATGGTGTCTCCCATTTATTTACAAGAGCTATTTCTAAAACCTTAAGGGTTTTTGCTTAGTTTTGCAAGGGAACAATGAAAAAACTCAGTCACAGTATGGTTTCTTTTCTTGGTTTGCCACTCTTCCATTCTGACCTAGATTTTTTCTAAACACAATAGGAAACAACCAGGCCAACCTTTGGAAATCCCCAAAGTGTTGGTTCGTTAAACATATTCAATTTGCCTTGGGGCTGGACAGCTGATCTCCTGAATGGCAATGCACTCCAATTAAAGCAGGGCAAATGGCCATCTTGTAGTCTGCACTAAGTTTGACCTCTATAGCAACGATGGCAGACTGTCAATACAGTAGATTTTAGAGGAACAGGGAGCTGACAGGTGCTTCCCAGCACCTGATATTAAGGCTTCCAGACAACTGACCTTCTCAAAGGAAAAAGTAACTAACGTAGTAATGTTTTCATGAACGAAATAATTCAAATTATATATTTCTTCTGTATTTATAGCTCATGCTTTAATAATGAGAGGAGAACATCTCTTCACATTTTTTGATTACATAGCTGTTGTAAATGAGTCCTCATTACTGAAGCCATGAGTCTCACTTCACTACTTACTAGCATAAGCAGTTTAAAAAATCCTTTGCTTTTTTTTTTTTTTTGCCTTCCAGCAAGTGATCTCCATATATAAAATAAAAATATTTTTGTAGTGGTATTTTATTATTATTATTATTATTAATGACTCTGCTCATTTGAGGACTTAATAAAAACTTTTGGTGTATTGCCATACACCTATACATTTGGTTTATCTTGTTAGTGAAGTGTTTATTCAGACTGATGCCTGCATGAACAAGTCAAGAAGTTATCATGGTTTTGTAGTCCTGATCTGAAGAAAACAAGGAGACACTGAAGAAAGCAGTTTGTTTAAAGAAAAGGGGCGATAGGGAACCTCAGCATTTCCTTCACCATTGTTCTTCAGAGGAGAGGCAGTAGTAGAGCACCATCTCCATACTCTATGAGACCACACAGCCCTTGCAAGACCTCAACAATGCTACATGCAATTGCAGTACTTGAATGACTGGAAACAAGGAAGGGAGAGGTATAAAGAACACAGCTGTATGTATTCCCGATGTACTCACTTCCAGACTTCACTTGAAGAAAAACATTTTAAGTGCCCCTTGAGAAAACAGACAGGGGGGGCAGCTTTCTGACTTAGAAACCACAGAAGTTAAAGTTTCCTTCTTAAGACCCTCTAGACTTCTTACCACAAGAAAACAAACATGAACAAACAATTCTCCTCTACAAGCTTCAGAGGCATGAAAGACTAAGAAGTCCACAGTCACAAAAACAAACAAACAAACAAAAAACAACAACAAAAAAAAAAACCACCACCAAACAAATACGGGTACCTGCATTTAGAACTTTCAGCCATCACCACCAGCACAGCTGAAACCCCTTACTGACACACCCTTCCTCTCCCTGAGGCAGGACAAGCCCCTCATATCCTTTCTGTGGATGCACTCAGGTGTGGTTGATTCAACCCTGCCCCTGAAGGACTTGCTAGGCTCTTCCTTTCTTTGGAGAGAGAAAGAAAGAGAAAGAGAGAGACACAGACACTACGGTCTTAGGGATCTTATGTGTGCTCAATACTGAATTACTTCAAACATTCAGATTTTATCAGAAAGCTTTCCAACAACTTTTGCTGCAGCTTTATTTACCACCACCACCACCACCACAAGCACATCAAAGCGATGGGAAATGCATCAGCTCAGGAAGGCATGAAATTCAGCAGGATTACTCTTCCATTTGGATACAGCAACAAGTTCGGAGCACATGAAAGCAAAGGTTCATAACAGAAGAAACTCTGTAAAGTTCAATATCCTACATGTGGCAGTCTGCTTACAGTTAAACACACAACAAAGAAGGTGACAGAAAAACAAAAGGCCATCAAATAAATGACCATCAATAATTAAAGGCCAAACCAAGAGTCTTACGGTTTCCTTTTCTGGCCACTAAACCACATGCCTATCTCTGGATCTAGCAACAGTTTGATACAGCATGTCAACTGCACTTACTGCACTGTGGCATGGGAAGGAAGAACATGTGCTTCCAGATCTTCCAAAAGTAGGCCAAACAGCAAGGTAGTACCTGTATGGAGGGATGAACGGTACCTGATGCTATTTAAATGTGTACTGGCAGCGTTTTAGAAGTTAATGCAGAGCTAACAGGCCCTGGCTGAGAAATTAGGAGTCAGTGTAGGAAGAGAGACCTTCAGTAGACGATACGCTTTGTTTGCATCAGTCCTTGGAAGAAGTTGTGCTGAGGCCCTGGCAAACCTTGCATTCACAGATGCTCCCAAAGTTAAGTGGCTTACCTCCAGCAGAATTAACTGGGTCAAAGCAGCCTCTTCCATCAGAGACATGAACATGTATTTTAGCTGGTGGAATCTATTGCAACCTGCAATTGAAGGCCTGGTTTACCCAAGTTCACAATGTTCATGATGAGTATCTCTAAGATAGGATAGGATAAGGACTTAGTTCACCCACACAGGCCCAGCCCAGGATCCTTCTGTACCAGGCTGTACCCAGACACATTGCCCAGGGTACAAGCTGGGTACAAGCAAGGCAGCATTTGTACTTGGCCCAGTACACGAAGCAGAATTGCTTGCCAAGCCAGCAAGGAGCAATACTTACCCAACCATGCTGGTGAGCAGTCTGTGAGGCTCCTGTGCTGCTCTACAGAGCAAGAGGGACAATCCTGGCCTGCTGGGTCAACTCCCTGGCAACCCAGAGCTCATTCTGCATGAGAGCTGTGGATTTCACCTCAATGTCAACAACAGAGAAAGGGAAAAAATGAACTCTGAAATTTTAATGCAGGGTTGCTACCAGTACCATATGAGAAGATGATAAACCTTTCATTGCTGAGGCAGCATAATGTCATTTTTATTATTTTTAAAATAAATACAATGCTTAGATTTAACTTTTGCTGATATTTTTACATAATCTTTAGTTTGTTGTTTTTTTTTTCAAGATACATAAGAACACTCTATAAAAATATTTATTTAAATCAAACATTTTAAAATACATAAGTACATCTTCAAAATGCCACAATCCTATTATATTTCATAATGCAAAAAGTTTAGCAGCACAGATATTTCAGTATTCTTTCCAATCACATACATTCATTTAAATGCCCCTTCCCCCCAGAAGTATTTCGTCTTACTTTTAAAGCCATTGGGCTTGCATAAAAGCAGTACAGAATGGAGATCACTTCTGGTATCATTATTTTAACATATAAGGAGTTTGCCACTGAAGAATATTTTACAGTTTATGTTTATACTTAATACAATATCAATAAAACCCAACTGCATATGTCATATGTGACATACTAAACAAATCATTTTCTTTCTTTTTTTTTTTTTTTTTTCCAAAACAAATTTTTGATCATATTGTGATCTTGACCACACTGATTTTTGGATGCTCAATCTATTACCTCTCTAATTCCTGTTATGTGAAGACCTGCTAAATGCAGTTACCTCTGATTAGAAATGAAATCCCTAGTACTCTGAGCTTCTAGAAAAATAAAATCCAGGATAATGCATGATAATAAATCAAGAAGTTTAGAGGACAAAGGCTGCTGGCCACTACTGAGAACTTTGGTTATAAAGCCTGACTTTCTTTTCACATAAATATCCAAGACATCCTCAACATTTCCTGAGAGGTTTGCCGAAAGAGATGAGAGGGTAATTACACCCTTATACATATACGTGTGTGTGTGTATATATATCTTACATCCCCAAATCTGCTCTTTGATGATGTGATTCATCACTTGTTTCAATGGAAGCAACAAGTACTCAATATGTGTTCCGTCATCATGTATTTCTATACAAATTTCTTAAACTCCTGTGACTGAAAAAAGGAGTTGTGTCTGACTGGCTGATTTACAGTACGTTCTGGTGACCAAGTCCTATACTCGTTGCTGTGGTTAGCAGGAAGAGAAAGAAAGTAACTGTTGGGGTATTGATATTTTTTTAGGTTCATTTGCAAACCAACATGATCCTTCCAAAATCATACCAAACCAACCCACTTCTCTTATTTATCCACCATTTGTGAGAGTCTCTTCTCCACTCCTGCTCCTTTCTGAGCCACAATAAGAAAGAACAAATAGCCTGTTACTTCTTAAAAAAAATACCACAGAGACAGCCAAGATGCTGCCCTCATCAATCCCACCTTATAGGCACAAGTTAGGTTATAAATATAGGTGGTTATCTGTAAGTAATAGACATGATACAAGTAAGATATGCATAAGAATGGATATGAAGTTCATTCTTTGTAGTCCACAGGGACCCTCTGATTAGATTGCTCTAACTCTTTGGATGATGTTCTTCCTATCTGACAGATGGACTAGAATTGAGAGAGGATACAAAGAGCATGTGCCTGCCCCAGGACCTTCAGTTTTCCACATGTGATTTTTTGTTTGTGCTCTAGAGACAGAAATTCCACATTGCAGGACTAGGAAAGGAAACGTCCTAACAAGCACATGCTTCACTACAGGGGAGGACTGCAGAAGAAAACTCAATTTATCAGTTGTAATACGGCAACAAGGGAAGGTCATGATGGGCTTGTAGCATCTTTCTCCCCCAAAGTTATAGTAAAAGTTCATTTTCACAGACACTGAAAAATAGTTCACTGGCTCTGCACATGGGAACCGGATGGATTTGATCCCACGCTGCCTGTGAGGACACTCTGAGCTTGTTGGATTTTGAGTTGAGCTCTGCTAAATATACAGTATCTATTTTATATACTTAGTTATCATGATATTCTAGAGACAGGATTTAGACTTCACATTAAAATACCTGCACCCAAAATTTGGGTCAAATCTGGTGCAATTTAAATGAATGGAATAGTTTATATTGGTGCTGTTGCAGACAACCTTTAATTGAATTTTGCCCACGTGGAAAAGCAACTGCTGAACACACATTTAGAGGGGGCCTGAATTTCTCTTACATCTCTTGCCATCCCACAATGTTACCTTATTAGTAGGTCTCCATCTCTAGCGATGAAAATGGTATATAGGTCAATGTGTTCTTCCTTAATTGCATTAGCTGCTGGCCTAAGACTCGGTCTTCCTCTTATCCCTGAGCCGTCTTTGCTTAGTAACTTGTGATCTTTAAATATATTTCACTCTTGACATCGTACTTAATCTGTCAGGTGAGATGGATCGAGTTTGTTTTAGGCAGACTAAGATGATCAGTGAAATTCCAATTAGAAAACTCAAAAGGGTGAAAGACTCCTTTTTATAAGGGAATATAGCCACTTCATGGGCTCACTGTTACATTGCATCTCCAAAAGCAGGAGCAAGAATTACATTTATATTCTGCACATGAAAACCTTTTTTTTTTTTCTTCCTTTTTAATTGTTGCAACATTTTCTGGAACCTTACTTTATAAATAGGGTCATTTTTCCTTTGGGCAAAAAATACAGTATTAGCTTTTATCTGATAAGGGTTTCTTTTAAATTACATTTTATTAGCATCATTTTTCCTTGTGATAGCAAAGTTCTTACACAAATGCAACCATGTTCACCCGCACACATGTATATATCCCATGAAGCAGATTCAGCAAATGAAGAACTGCTTCTGGCCGGGAAATGAAAAATGACTATACTAGTAATATGGCCAAATCCAGCAGGAGCTGCATTAACTAGGAGCATCAAAATCAAAAGCCCTTTGAGGGGCCTACATTCAGATATAAAAAATATGCCTTCTCTCCGTTTATTTACTGAATGCCATTGGATTCTACACACTAGTCAAAACCCAGTGAAACAGCTGATAATTCCAACACTGGCAGAGACTATGAAATTTCCCTTAGCTAAGCTAAAGCTTCAAGTTCAACTTTATTTCCAAGGATGTTTGCTACATTTTGAGCAGGAAATAAATATCCTGAAACTATTTGATAACTGCTCAGCCTTGAAAAATAATATTTGTTCTGAATGCCTCAAGATTAGTGCTCTGCAAAATGCTTGTCCAAGGACCTCAGCCCCTTCCCTTGTGCTTTGCTCATCACCGCTCTGTCCACGCGGCTGTTGGGTAGCGTTCCAGGAGCGCGTTCCTCAGCTGGGCTGTGTGCATTTTGTCTCTGGTCTCCACAGTGCAGGTAACCTGGGAAAAGAATTAGGAGCATTCCTGACGGCATGGCAGCATTTTCAGACAAAGGCATTTCCAGCTAAATCCTAAAGTGTGCTCGTAAAAGCATAAAGATCAGCTTGACATAAAAAACTCTGGACCTCACATTCCCTATCTATGTAGGATAAAAAAAAAAAAAAAGATATTATAGAAACTCTGTGGCTCCTCCAGTTCTTCTGCATGATCTTGAAAATCTCCCTGCTTTATTGTCTTCAAAGTTTGAAGAAGATAGGCTGACTCTCAGATAGCTCCTGGGCAAATACTTCTCTGCTGTTGGTCTCCCAGAGGCCTCCCTGAAGTCATCCATTTTCCGTTCCCTGGGGTAGGTATCTGGTGCTGCTGCCGCCTCACCTCTCTCTGACTCTTGCCTCACCTCATTTCCACATTTCTCAGCAGTGTTTGCTCCAGAACCTCCATCCTTCAGGCTTTTATATTCTCCTCTTCTTCTCTCTCACAGACTTATCCCCCAATTCCTTACCATCTCTGCAGTATTCTGGCTGGTTTCCTCAATTCACATACCTTGTTACTGTTTTATTCCAAGACTTTTTTGTTTGCTCATTGCATCACTTCTAGTTCTCTATTAGAGTTGTTCTGCTGCTACTTCAAACAACACCCAGACAAACCTAAACTTGAGAGTTATTTTTAATCTTTGCTTGCCTTTACAATAGACAATCCCCTCACTCAGCCACTGAAGACAATAACGTCAATGTCATTTTTTCAATTCTTCTTTCATCCCTCTTTTACATGCTCACATCTCTACCCCATCACCATAAAATCTGGGCTCTATCACAGGTGAGGCACCAATGTGAAGGTACAAAACTTCACTTCAAAATTTTAGACTACTAACTTAAGTCACCTCTGACCCTGCTGCAATTATTACTGATGTTGAAAGTGCCACTTGGAAAAAAGACCTCACAGAAATGTGGCAGTCTAGCAAGAAAAGGATCCAAGATAAGTCAGCGTGACAACAGAGAGTTTATCCTAACAGGCCAACCGACAGAGAACAGGAGAACTGGTCATGATAACTTCAAGGCAGAGTGCTAGAGACAGATGCCACGTGTAACATTCCTATTAGAACTACATCCTTCAGAGAAAGCAAAGCAAAAATAAAATTGTCTCAACTCAAATCTGTTTATTGGGACATGTCTTAATAAGAACTTAGAGAATTCATAATTCCAGGAATAAGCTTAAAATAACAATAACCCTTTAGCAGAACTATTTAAAGAGAACACATAATACTACCACCAATAAACAGCCATGAATTCAGTTAACTGTGAAACTAATTCTGAAACGCATCATGAAATAAGACATATTTCTGATCTGTTTCCGTAATTCTTTGCCTCCTTTTTCTGAACACGGTTCTATTCTTTTTTGTGAGTCTTTGGAACAAGCTAGATGCAAATTTCTTTCTCCTCTGAAAAAGTGGGATTTTGTCTCAAGGAAAGGATAGTCATGGAGGACAGAATTAATAATGAGGGCAGAGGAGAGAACAGAAACACTGGGAAAAGTATCCAAACGATATCTTGGCACCAAAGCACCAAATACCATTAGTTACTCCATAGTTTGTATAAATTCCCTGAAGCTTTGCAGTCATATCTTCAAGAGCACATACTCATCTCTCACAAAGTCTGTAATTAAAAAAAAAGCAGCAAGCCCCCTCCCCCATGAGCAGTCCTGCCTGTTCGGTCCTCAGCAAATCAATTGTTGTGCGAGGAACCAGTCTGAACTTGCTAGGTTCAGCTTGGAATATTTGGCAGCAAGCAATTGCTCTGCTCTGGGAGCAAACACAGGAACAAATTGGGATTTATAGTGCTAACTCTCCTCCTCTCTGTCCTTATTTTTTGCTAATGATTGAAGCCAGAAAGAATTGGAGAGATTAGAGCCAGAGTGCTTGCATTTTGGATAAATGTCTTTTTTTTTTTTTCTGTGCATGCACAGCATCCAACACGTGATAATGGCTAGTAATGTGCTGTAGCGTATTAGAAATGTAGTAATAACAACAACAAACTGCTCCAGGAATTTATCTGATCTTTTACACTTGTCTAGTAAGGGAAGGGAGAACACTTGCTCACAGTAGGAGCAGAGATAATCACACTACACTTTATGACAGCTAGAGATCTAAACAACAAGGCAGGCAAGAACATGGACTGTGGTAACTTGCTTTTTTGCACAGATTATGCCAATTTGCGCTGCAGTTTCATCTTCACAGAACCCCTCTCTCCTCTTCATTTCACCTGGGAAGGATGATTTACATGGGTGTCTGACAGAGTAATCCTTATATTCATGGGTAGGTATAAAAGGAGTCCTCTATTTATCTAGGATAAACATTTACCTACGTGCTGCTAGCTACAGGAGGTTACGAACCTATTCATGAGCTAAAAGTAAGTGTTGCAAATTGGTCTTATTTAACATATTCCTTGATGTTTCTTTTACTGTAGACAAAATGCAGGATAACTAGACAAAATTTGACTGGGCAACTTCAACTCCATTTCAAAAAATGTATGTAAGCCCACAGTAGTAGACCAAGGTTTTTAGATTCAGCAGAATTCTCACCGACTGCAGAACCATGTTTGTGCAGGACCTTTAGTCTGCATATCAAAAAAAAAAAAAAAAAAAAAAAAAAAAAAAAGCTAGTACATTTTATGCATTTCTCTCCAAGCAGATCACATTCTTGCTGGATAATAATAACAGTAATATTTTTAAAAGCTGCTGCAAGATTTAAAATAACAAGCTAGATGAATCTCTTACTGCATTTAGAGTTCTACTCTCTGTGGCAGGTAATCCAGCCTAAGGGTTTAGCTAATCTGGTTTTGTTTTGTTTTTATAGCAGGCTTACAGATAATGGAAGACAGAACAGTCTTCACTGAATATTGCGGTCCTGTGTCTGAAGTAGAAATAATTAGAAAACATGAGGGAATGGGACAAAGACTGAAAAAATGTATAGGCAAAGATCAGTCAAAAATTACCCCTCTGTGCAATGCTAAAACCATATGCATAAATTAAAATCATTAATTGGAATTAATTCAATTTCAAGGAGAGTAAAGTTCAAAACTTCACAAAAGAAAGAAATTTACAAAATTCTATGCTCCATAACTTGAGCAACAAGAGTGAATACCTCTGCTCCCCTTTACCTCCAAGTCTTCCCTATGGGCACTTGGCCTTTTAGATCATATTTTCCCAGATACTCAAAATTATTTCAGTGTGCCCCTTAACTCCTTGGTGCCCAATATCTGTAGCTTGTGTACGCCGATAAAGATACTGGATGGCCTTTATAAGGCAACACTAGTGAACAAAGTAAGAGCAGCATTGTTCAATCAAAATCTTTGCCTTAAGTGCTTTTCCATGCTCAGTGTAAAGGCTGATGCCAACCAGCTAGTGCAATTCCTTAAATCCATGACTCATCCATTGCACTTTTCTATCCCATTTCTTTAATTTTAGAAACAATATTCGCCTTCTTAAGACGTTAGTCTCCAGCTATTCACATAACTTAATATTCATGATACACCATGCTCAGCAAAAGCATAGGTTTGTTTGTAAGCAAATGACTGGAGTTACAAATGATAATTTCATTTACATATATTGATTTCAGTTCTATAAATAAGCAAGGCTTTTTGTTTCTATTAAGATCAATAACTGGGCAATTTTCTGAATTATACAGCGAACTCCCACTGCACATTGCCAATTATCTGGCAGCAGCACTTCCGTTTATGATTTTGGGATCAGCTGCAGGTAGCCCCCATGGTCCGTGCAATGCAATGCTTGAGAAAGAGCATAGTATCTTGTGCAACTCAAGCCCTTATCTTTTGGCACACTCTTGTATTCAGGCCAGTGAGCACTAGCACAAACAAGTTATCACAGCATTACACAAGTCAGATAATAATCAAGCAGGTCTACCTCAGACTGAGTTTCTTTTTTTCCTCAAATTGGGGTAGGATATTCTGTACCACATTAGTCTGCTGTAGAACGCCATTAAACTAAATGACTGAATTATTTTGGAGCACCTCAGAGCAAATATATTGTCAGACTTCGCACTCCAAACGTCTCCTGCAGACAGGGAACTGAAGCAGGGAAATAGTGTCTTGCCCAAGGTCATGAAGGAAATGCTTTATGAATGATAACATCCTTCCTGTAGCTGGACAGCTATGTGCTCATCTATATCCTTTCAACAGGTCAATAACATGGAATACATTGGCAACTGGGAACTCTAGTGGAAAATATTCTCCTCTGCTCTTTTACAACATGCAAGCTGGCCTAAAGGGAATTACTCAAATTGACCAGAACAGAGCAAAATAATTAAACGACTTCTGGCTCAAAGTGAATAAACAGTATGCAAACAGCAGGTATTACACCACACAAAGCCAGCCAGGAACCTGAGCACTGCTGGGACCATGTATAATGTTATCATAAAGAAAAAACAACATTTTACTTATGAATTCATATTTTGTTGCAGTCAGATGGAAAAGTAGTGTGATGGATGTTCTTTTTATCACTGGTCTCTTCTGAGTTATTTAAAACCATAGCTAGGAAGAGGCCAGACAACCCCATAACTTCAAACAGGACTGATGTCAGAGGGAAAACTGCCACCACAGCTGCTTCTCTGCCAAGCAGGACCTTGCAGGCCCTTGCTTCTCCATTTCAGAAGCCCTCCTGTACCTGCCTGTCTGCTCATGCTGTAGTTTCAGTGATGAGAAGACTTCTCTAGAAACTAGATGAGTGCAAATTTATATTTTTTCATCTGAGTTGCCTGAGTCCAAATAAAAGACCCATTAAGAAGGTGAGGTGATAATCTATAGCAGAGACTTGCATAGTTTCATAATGGCTGGACCAGATGATCTTGGAGGTCTTTTCCAACCTTAATGATTCTATGATTATATAACAAAGGTATACCTCACCTTACTAGGTAGCTTATTGATTTTGCCCACCGACTACTTCTAAGTTATCAAAAACATGAAATGAAAGGGATTTAAATAGCTGTAAAGAGATTTACAAGTGGAAACATTTATTTAAGCAATAGGTTTTCCCATATTGGATTTGAGAGACGTTACTGATAAAGGCTAGGGAAGGTTCACAGAGGCAAGCTGTAGTTTCCTCCCACAAAATAGGTGATCCTTTAGATCTCTATATCCAGTTAGCTGGTGATGTTGGATGATTTTTTTTTTTTCCTTAGCTTTGACCTTCATTACTGTCTAGATATTCCTGGCCATCTAATCTGCTTCAATAGTTGTAAAATGTAAAGGCTACCAAATTTGCTATTTGTATGATTTGCTAAGAGTTACCTCTCTGTTTCAATGCTAAGACTTTACAAGTCATTTCCTATGGGCTCAAGTAAATTAGGGTGCAGTCCTCTGACAGATGGAAATCCAGTGTGAGCCATGGGGGAAAAGAATTTAAACTGAACGAGAACCTAAACTTCCACCTGTGATTTCACAGTCATGTTAGACCTGGACAGTAGTAGCATGAAAACAGTGGAACCACACCTTTGCTAAACCAGTTGAAATAAGAGATATGTCATGAGATGAATGATCCTTTTAAGAGATCATATTAGGTGATAACACCTCCATTATTGGATTTGATGATGCTTATGGGTCCCTTCCAACTCGGATTATTCTATGATTCTATGATTGTATCAAATATTCACCAAAGGAATAATGACTTTACTCTGTTCTCTTTGTGGATAGGGTACAAAAGCGTGGGCCTAGTTAAAAATAAGGTTTCCTTAAAAGTAAGGGTGTTCTCTGCGTTGCTTTAAGGCAAATTGGTCTTCAATAATTACAGCCAGCCTACACAGCTGGCTCTTCAAGTTCTAGATTCTGCAGATTGCTCATCACTTCCGTCACAGAACTATTCATGTAATGAAGGTTTGCAATGTTAACATCTGGACAGATCATGTCACAATAACAGGTAAAACAGGTCCTCTATTATTTGTATACCTGTTAAGTGTTTGGTGAGGCAAGGAGCTGTGTAACACAGAAGAAATGATCTATTACACTGCTCTCAAAAATCATTGTGAACACTCTGTTGGACTTCCCCAAAATTCCACATTGTTGCATAAAGATTATAGGAAAACAGAAAAAACAAGGGGAGGTCAGCATTGCTAGAGAGAATGGAATTGTCTTACCTCAACACTGAAGAGCTCAGACGTCACAAACATTCGTTCTTGCTTGATATCCAAAACTCTAAATCAAATAAGGGATAAATTAAGGGATAAAATAGAGATCATAACAATTCTTCGTCATTATAAACAATTTATCTAAATGTCTGAACAGTAGCTATTTTTACTGCTTTGTGGATCAGATACTTATTCAATGGTGAGAAGCTGCTTTTACTTTGGAACCAAAATGAAGGGAAAAAGAACTTTTTCTGAAACATAACACAATAAACACTGATTAGTTAGTTACTTATGGACTTACCTTCAGAGGACATTTAGAAATACATCCAAGTTTTTAATAATCTTTGTGCTATGCAGTGACTACATTTCCTTACTACTTTACTGGATTTACCTTGCTTCTTCCCGAGCCAGAATCTCCAGTAGCTTTGAAATGTCTCCTGGGCAGTCAGAAAGCACAAGAGAAAATCTGCACACTCTGTTATCAAGGGTCAGGGCACGAGCTATGCACTGCTGCAGCAAATGTAACTCCACATTTCCACTGCATATAGCAATTGCCACTCTGAATGCAGAAAGAAAATAGGATTTCTTAGCTCTTCTCTGTGCGAAGCAGTCATAAATCACAGACATTAAATTCAATATCAGCTTAACATTTGCAGGGACCAGCCTTTCATAAACATATATTACATTTCAGAGGAGCTCCTAGTTCTCAGTATCAACTGTGGGTGGGCTGTGGGATTCTAGAAGCTGGCTGTATTAGATTGTCTGAAGCTGTTTTGTTTTCACTTGGTATTTGTTGGGGATTTAGTTTTGTTAGAGATAATTAGCTGGAGAATTCTAGGTCTATTTCAAATTTAAAAAATAGAACAGCACTTTCACCAGAAATTCTGCATCTTGGGCTCTTAAGAGCTCAATGCTTTCTGTAGCCACTAATTAAACCCACCTCAACCTTGCAAAATGAATATAGAAATGTTTGAAGAGCAACTGAACAGCCACATGGTTAGTCCCTGATAATCTCTTTCTGCAGAGGCAAACCTGTGCATTTTCTCTTTTATTTTAGCTGTGCTGAATTGAATTTTGTTGCTGCTCTGTACGTTTTCAGCCTTATCAACTGCCTCAGTAGCATTTTAGCATCCAATGCTGTATATTGGAAACTTTGTCTTGAGCACATGTATATTTAAATACATTCTGGGCTGTATCTTGAGTCAAGGCTCAATCTGCTTAAGTACTGAGTGCTGAAGCCCAGATGCAAGAAGGGATTTACCCACACAATTAACACTAAGCACAAGGGCAATCCTAGCTGGGCAGGAGCTCTTGGGGTTGGAAGGCAAGTGTCACTCAGTGACTGCAGATGACAGCCCAGCTCACTTGTTAGCAAGTTGTTTCTTTTTCAGGAGGCAAGGTCCCACCACAGATGGGGTTGATTTCCACATGCGGGATGTGAGAAGGCAGCAGGCTGGCAAGAGCAAGATGCTCTCATAGCAGATGTGCATAACTGCCTTTCTCCCAGTCATTTGAGAACACTGACGTTTATCTAATTCAACATGGTCTTCTGACCTGTGAGTGGTCTCTTCAGCCTGAAGTAGATGCTATGGATAAGCCTATTGGCAGTGCAGGAACAGAAACTGACGCATCACTCATAAAACAAGTACCTCCATTTCCCATGACCAAGGCACTTGGCCCCATGCTTTTGCCACAATTCCCTATTGAGTCCCATTTGCAATAGCTGCTGTACCTTTTACCCTTCAACTCAGGCAGCTTCCCAGCAACCAGTGCTGCAAGTCCAATGGCCCCTTCTGCATCAACTGTGGCTCGCTCATACTCCAGCAGTCTCAGCATGGAAATGAGGATGTCCTCCTCTCTGGTGGAGAAAGAGTTGTGTCAAAACAAAACAAAACAAACAAACAAAACAGAAGAACTACCAAAAAATGAAGACAATACATTTATGTGTGAAGGGATTCCTTCTGTCCTCCTGGGTACATAATGATCCCACTGTGGTGTTATAGAAAGCTGTGCTGATGGGGGTGAATGTACAGTCTTATTACTGTAAGACAGTGTTATTTTTTACTAGAACCACTGAGCCAGCTAAATTCTAGTGTGCAAATATATTATTGGAACTTGTATTTCGGTGAAGAATTAGAAGTGTTTATTAGCAGCCCATAAATTGTTTTGGCCAAAGGGGTCAGATAAGTGGGGACAAACTCACTGTCTTCAGTGTCAGGTACAGCACAGTTTTCATACACAGCAATGTTCACCCAATATTATTTATTTTGGTGTTTTTTCTTCACCTACCTCACAGCAACAACTTTATCCACAAGTTTCCCAGTCAGCTGCAAAGAATTGTTGCCAAAGCAAAGTCCACTCACATCTGCAATTTCAAAATACAAAAACGTGAAGCTGGCTACTCTAGAAAAGTCCAACATTTTTTAGAGTCCTGACACGGTTTTTTGTCCTTAATGATTGCATCACGTTGCTATTCTATAATCTCAGGCAGCTTGATTTTTACATGACACAAATGAGTTTGGTACCAGAAGGCCAAGGATCTTCCAGGAAGATTTTGCCACTTTGGATCTCATTACAAAAATCCTGGTTCTTCACTCGCACTGCCTTACTGTGTGAGTGATCCTACAGCCTGGTGCTTCTCAGTGCACAATGAGGCCTTGAAGAACCACCAAGTGTGGCACTGAATTAGCAAGCTACAGCATGACAGTTAGAAAAGGAGTGCAGGGACAGGCAGAACTTACTGAGAGAGTTAAGTTGTTTGGTTATAAAGCTCACATTTAACCTAAAGCTTCAGGGGATTTGAACATCTGGTAAACAGGATATTCTTAAATTGCTTAACAGCTGAGTTTTTTTTGTGCAGATTATATGGGAACAACTGAATTGTTTATAAACGCTGTTATCCTGAGGACATTTTTGCAAGTGTAAATATTTAAGCACCACATTTTTCTGCCTTTTCAAAAATTAGTCTTCTAGGCAAGAGCTTTCCCATTGACTTCACTGGTTAAGTTACTGCTTGTGAGCACAGAAGTCAGATAACTACTTTCATATCTCTAAGTACTCACCTGAACATTTCATGTGCACTGGAAATAGCATTGTACCTTGAAGAGGGGTGCAGCTTGTGTGTCAGAAGCTGCTCTTATAAAATACATTAAATTTTGTGAAATATATTCAGACAAGACTTTGTTTAAATACGTTAAAACTCAGTTAGCTGGAAAAGAACATGACTAGGTTGGCAAAATCAATTACAACCTTTATTTTACCTCTACAAGAATAATCCATTTTTTTCCTACCTCCATAAAAGTGATGATTGCTGCAAGCCTGGTCTTCAGTGGGGTGGCCAGCCTTTAGGGATTGTTGCAATACAGGGAAACTTTCAGATTCAACACCCTGGGGAATACAAATGATGTCACTTTTTTAGTGATCAAATTCTAACATAATCAGTGTTATAACCAAAAAAGTTTCCTCTCAGAGTTAGTAACAAGGTAATTTGAATCTCACTCACATTCGAAATGTACATAATCTTGTCCATGTAGTTTAGTTTTTAAAAGGGATGAGGAAAATTTTTAGAACAAGTTTCCAGAAAAAATTCAAAGTGAATTAAAATTGAGTACAAACTGCAAAAAGCTTTTCATCTTTACAAGAATATAGTTTTTCAATACTACAAAAGACATAGAAGTTGATAATGAAAAATCTAATCTAGTTGTTATGTATGGGATGATACCCAGGAATAAATGGGGTTGGAGTGGGGGGTGGAATTGATCACAGTCTTGTAAGAATTCCCTCACAGAAAAAGTTGATGGAAAAATAAATCTTGATCAACCATCCCGCTACTATTTCACAGCTCTGAAATATACATTCCATGGTTAATACAAAGTTCCTAGATTTTTTTCTTCTACTCGTTTCTCTCATTCCTCATCACTTCTGGAGAGAATTATGTTTGGAAAAAAAAAAAAAAAAGATTAATATATATATACACATATCTGATGTTTAAGTTGATTACGGTTTCCTTCCACACAGGAAGATTCCCTTACAACTGCAATGTCAAATATATCTATAAATTACAGCAGCAGAAGTTGCTAAGTGTAAGTCAAATGTATCCAAGATGTATTCAAGACAGTAATGCTGTATTATGTGTGTTTATATCCCTCTTAAGCACACCGAAGTCTGCTAGCTTCAATCACAAATAACTCTCCTTTTCTGAAGCGTTCACAATAAAATAGAAAACAATAGTACACGTACTGAAGTTGAAAGTTACCCGGTCACAGCAAAATAACAATAATAATAATAACATTACGCAATCAACAATCAATAAGTATTCAACAATTTAAAGAAATTTTACCATAACAACTAAGCTACCACTAAATTTACCCTGTGGCATCTTTAGGGTCAAACATTTCCAGTAAGAAATCAATTCAAAGCACAGAAACAGATGTCATTTGCTTTGGAAGAGCATTCTCAGATTTTTTCTTAAATCCAGCCAAGAGACAGGAGGCTTCCGAAGCTCTTAGGTCTGCTGCTGGGTAGTGGACACAGGTAGTCCCTGTCCCCTGGCAGTCCTTGCCAGCATATTACTAGATACCACTGCCTTTTTAGAAAAACAAACAAACAAACAACAACAACAACAAAAAAAACAACACAACAACAACAAAAAAAACTGTGGTGAAAGCTATCAAAAATTCAATGCTTTCTAGGTGAAAGGAAACTTACAATTACAGAAATATGTGGGTTGAGGTGTTTGAGTGCAGCAGCCGACCCTGCCAGCAGGCCACAGTGGCCTCCTGCTGGGAAAATCACCGCGTCCAGCTTTGGCACCTGCTCATACATCTCCAGTCCCACAGTTCCCAGGCCCGACAGGTAGACAGCACTGTCCTCCCTGCAGGAAGGAAAGGCACATCTCAGCAGAACTCACAGTTGTCAACACAGTAATAGTTCAATCTGCTACTCTAAATATATCATTCAGCAGGAAAAATACATGAGAATAAATCACCAGCGCAATGAGGCCAGGAGGTGATGTGACAGGTCAGTGCCATCGAACAGACCATCACTTTGTAAAGTGTGACGTTACCTACTGGAAGAACACATTGTGCCACTGAGAAACTGAGCAGACCCTTTCTACAGCAGAGCAAAATCAAAAGGATAAAAAAAAATTGACAGCAAAAATCCTATGAAAAACAGAGGCACAAATCATGCAGTTACAGACAGGTCAGCAAACTTTTCAAGCTACCTGAATCACTTTGTTATCACCAATCATCTGGGCTTAACAGGAGTGCAAGTTTTCATGCAGGAGTGAATCCTGGGATTAATGCATAAAGTGCAACCAAGAAGAATTCATCGCACAGCCTGGCCCCGGGTAGGCCTGCCAAGTAGCCCTTACGCTGACGAGCACGTATTGTTGTTGTTAGTAATATCAGGGATTTACAGAGATAAGGAGAGAAAGCATTCTTCCATCATCATCACTTCCTTAAACTTCATAAATTTTGAATGTTGTGGTCAAAACGAAAAGCAAAGTCTCAAAAGGAGATCTTGTTCTCTTTATTTGTATGTGGAATTCAGTGTTCGTGATAAATGGGATTTTTTTTTTTATGAAATTCAAGCACTGCGTTCAACCTCACAAATACCAAACCGAGTGTTACAGAGCTCAGTCTTTCCACAGCCCAGAGCCAATATCTGATACTTGAACATTACTCTGGAAGACCTCATGGAAAGATAAGCAAGGGTTTTAGTTTTCCAAAATACTGGCAGAACACTTTCAGGCAAAGTTAAGTTAATGAGCAGAATATGGACAAACAGAGTCAGAAGACTGAAGAAAAGCCCACTGTACGGTTGCACGATTGTCTTGGGTCTATTTCTAAAAGCTGTTTTGGATTTTATGTACAAGTTAGCAATGCTATAAATGTATCATGATGTATGAATTAAAAATAAGAGACCTCTGTGTACCCATATGTTTCTGTTTTATTTATTTATTTATTTATTTATTTATATTTTCTGGCCAAACAATTATAGACCCAATGACTTCACTTGATTTATTTTACTGAGTACATTTTGGTACACAAGGAAGCCGTGCTCTTCTGTCACTGCTAAGACATGCTGAGGAGCACAGAATGCCTGCCAGGTGGAGACCAAGGCACTGCTGAGAAATTACATCGATCGAAAAACACAGCAAATTGCTCAGGGCAAGAGTCAGTTTAGCTACACAACAAAAGATGAGAGAATTGAACTTTCACTCCTGTACCAGAATTAAAGAAATTATAGTGGAATCGGTAAATGAACCCTTGAATTTATTGTCTTTATCAAGACACTGATGCAGCTCTCTCCTCCTCCGTGTACACAACAAAATATATCACTGGTCTCCTGATTTTATTTATTTTTTTTCTGGAGCCTTATTCACAAATAAGGTTCAGAATTTAGATTGCAGTTGCCCTACAATGCTTACATGGGAACTTGCAAAAACAAATGAAGGCCTGGGATATTCAATTTACAAGCAAAACTTTAACAACTAAAAACTGTGTCCAAAGGAGACTGCTCTGTGTATAAAGACTTAGTAGCAGTTTGAATAAAGGTTTCAGGTAATCATGTTTTTATTGCTAATATATTGTTAGAACACCAGTTCACCGATCAGTTTTCATCTCTTTATCATAAAACGAGTCACTTTATTTGCACCATCACTTATTACTCTTGCTCTGTGAAAACAAACAGTTCTCTCTTGATATTATATGCCATTGAAGGAAAAGCAAGGAAAAAGGACAGGTAAATTCAAAGATGGCACATTTCAATAAGCATTTTTGAGTCAGAGCTAGAAATCTGTCCCTTTGCCTTCTGAAATGTGCAACATACCAGCAACCAAAATGGGCTGTCAGGCTTCAGATTCACAATGAAATTTTGACTTGAGAGTTACCAGGTTCTGTTCCCCTGTTCTCCAAGCAAAGGGCTCAAAAGCTAACAGTTGCCCTTCTTGGATTGTTAGACTAACCAAATCACAAGTGAACTAGGATCAGGTCTGGCAAGTATTTGGACGAGGAGTCACATGAGAAAAAAATGGACTCTCAAGGAAGGAAGGTGTGTAATTCATTCTGTAGCACCTCATTTTATACCTCTCTGACTCAGAAATCAATTATTCTCCAGTCATCCCAGAGGTACTCTATAATTTATTGACAATCTTCATACTACATTTATAATGACGTCCTGAACATCTGTAGTTACTGGAAATCCTACATTACCTGAGCAGCAATTATGTAGACTTCATGAGCGAATTCCAACTTGGAAAATCACATTTCCTTTCTGGCATTTCACAGGAAGATGCAACAGGATAAAAAATTTCCCTCCCCTAATTGGATACTTCCATGCTAGTTTTCATAACAGAGTATTTTAATTGCAATCAAGAAAAGAGAAGAACTGACACTGACACACCCAACTACAGGATACTACATGCACAGGTAAAAACAAAGACAGTCATGAAATGCCTGCTTCAGAAAGGAGAGAATAAACTGTTGGTTAAGGAGATCCAGAGATCCCATGAAGCCACCTTTCTCCATCTGAGCAACACTGCAACCTGTGCAACTAATAAATAAGCTTCATCTCTTGGATTTCATATGTGCTACCCTAGAAGATGACAGATGTCTGGACAGCTTCAATTGTTTTCACCATTCAGTATTTATTTTTATTTTTTATCCTATATTCAGTGAGGAATAAATACAGAAATAAACTCATGAACATGCATTGTATGGGAATGCTTTTCATATCTGGAAAAGCATTACTGTGATTTTCTAGGGATCAAAGGATCAAATTGCTGGGGGTTCTAGGCAAACTAGAATTAAAATGAAATAAATTCCATTTCAGAAGTTCCATTCTAAAGCACGGGAGAAAGGCTGATCTTTTACAGACAGCTTTCGCAAGTGGTAATGAATGCGTGGCAGGTACATTGAAGAAGACTAGCTACCCGTACATGCACACATCTCTCTGGAAAAGTGCTCCCAGTCTATATCTAACAAAACATGTTTAAGGCATCCTGTTATGAAAAGGCCCGCAACTGTACTAGTTTTGCTATTTTTTTTTCATCAGCATGTGAAAAAACTAATCTATTGAGAGATAGGTTGTAATTAAACATAGTAATACACTGAATAACTGTTTTGTTTTAACTTGAAATACAATAAATCATAATACATAGACATCATTAATGATAATTTCATTTAGAATTCATCAATGGTAGATGCAGAAATCCTTTGCACACATTGTTCATGGAATTCCATGAAGTTAGAGAATATCTACTTTACATAACATAAATAAATTTGTTGGGGAGGAGACAAAGATTAAACATGAAATTACAATACTGCAATTTAGTTCTTATGTGTAAATGTGACAGCTGATGCAAGCCAGCTGGGAGTTAACACACTGATTGAAAAACATCTGACAGAAATTTGGAAATCATAAGATTATGTAAAGCTATGGTTTTCAAAAAGAGCGTGCATGGGTTTAAAATTCAGTGGGATCTAAGGCACCTTGTTCCCTTGTGTTTCTTTGAAAGTCTCAGTCTGAGAAAAGGCTGTGCCCATGGGGGTGGACAAGGCACACCAACCAGCCCTGTGGGTTAGCTGTTGGCAGAGCAGACAATCCAATCATAAAGTACAGGTTTTAATATTAGTTTCCTAATAAACCAGCTGAGAAGGAAGGAAAGACTTTCTTCATCTTGTTCATTCTGAGATCCTCTTTCCAAGCAATATTACTCATTATTACTGTGTTTACTGCAGCAGTGTCTAAGGGGAATAGGCACTCACTGCAGTAGGCGCCATACAAATGCCCAGTGGTGTGTTGGTACAGAGGCAGCAATGGGCAGGTACAGCAGGAGTGTAAGATTCCAACTCAGTGCATCATCAGAGGGACTGCCAGCTATGTCATGTTAATGAGTCAACCCTCTGCCCCCTTGGTGATCTTACTTAAAAAAAAACATAAAGGGAAAGGAACCACAGAATAGACTGTAGAGAGAAAAAGGAAAAGGGGAAATTAGATCAGTTCTAAATAATTTCCCTACCTTATCTTGTTCTAAATATGCTTTTACTAGAGCTGGTTTGTTTCATGACCTCAGATAGCTTGAATACTTAAATTTATAATCATTCATAGCTCCTTATGTGTGTACTAGCCTTCTAATCAGCTTCTTTCATGCCAGAAACACAGTTTTATCAGTTACATGAGATACGCGAATACCTTTGCAGCACTAACCTCTTGCTCTGCCCTACACCATCAAATCTTTTTCAGTAAAGGTTAATTTTCACCTACCTTTCTCCTCACAGAGAGACCAAAAAAGAATGCAAGCCTAAATGCACGCTGACAGGTTTCATAAAGATTTAACATATATCCACCGTCATACCAGGCCCTGAAGTTCCTAATCAGGACGTTTACCTGGAAAAGGGTATTTCATTTTGGATTCCATCCCAAACTGCTATGGAAAGGTTCACTATTTGTATCTGATTTGTACCTATAACTGTCCATCCCCCAGGTAAGAGGAATCTTTTGATGATGTGTGATCAAATTTTAAGTTTGAGACAATTAATGCCAGTAACTGTTTTTGCAGTGCTGGGCAAGTTTCTGAATAATGATAATCTTTTTAAACAATCTTGACTTTTTACTTACTCCTCGAGGTAGAGGTAACCATTCTCCTGTGCCAGCCGTCTTGCATGCATCTGGGAATCCTTAGCTGTAGTGCCATATGATATAACCATGGCACCATACTCACGGCACATCTTCACTCTGGCTGGGGAAGTGCTGGTTGACATAATGACAAACACTGGGATACGAAGCTCTGAGGCGTGGTAAGCAACAGCCATGGAAAAGTTACCATCTGAAGCCACTATCACCCCCTTTCTTTGCTGATCCTAAAAAACAGGATTGTTTATTGCACATTATGCAGTGTCACAAACTTGTCCCATATCATCCTTAACCAATCTAATGGTCCTATTTCTTTCTATTAGGAAGCCTTCTTTTCCTTTACTGTTTGATCAGGTTACAGTATTATGATACAGTATACATACGTACAGAGCTACAATCCCTGTATTCCCTGAATTCAATTATTTTTCCACTGGAATTAGCTGCAAAGATTCAGCTGATCCCAGAAGAGTCAACATCCGTCCCCTCAGAGCCGGTACCCATTCCCTCTTCCTTGCCAGTGGGAAATTACTTTGTATCAGGTTTCCCTTTAACAAAATGATTTATTTATATTATTGCAAAGTGCAGAAATAACCACTGTTTTGGGGCTGCTGTGTCATGCCAACTATTATTGCTACAGAGATTAATTAGCCTCCTACAACAAAAGATAAACAGCTATTCATGCAATGGTACTGAAATTCATGACAAAAATCAATCTGTGATCTTGATAGTTCTCATCACCCATTGTAACTCGATTTCATCATCACTTCAAGTTTGGTGGTTTCAGCATGTCAGAACATATACACATACAAGCACTTCCATCTAAGTGTCACTTTTAAACAGTGAAGTTTACATTTAAAAGTTTTTTTTTTTCTCCCCCCCCCCCCAAATATTTTAAGCATTTCACCAGTGGATTAGCCATGCACAAAGAAGAAAAATATTTTACATTCAGATATTTGCAGATCTATGTTATTCAGGGCAACAGTTCAAAAGGCAAGAAACACTCTGGTTCTATGGACACTGTAGTTCAAAACAATTCTGCTCTATTTCTGTCAAGCCAAACTGATTCTTTTTACTTTCACATACTGGCACTTTGTTATACCTGAGGCAATGATGTCAGAAGATAAAGCACACCTCGCTCCTTCACAGATCCTGTGTACTGGAGGAACTCTTTCTTTAGGTAGATATCCACTCCATACTGCTTGGATAGCCTGGAGTACTGGAATATAGAAACATTATTATGGTAATAAACCGAAAACTAAGAAAAACCTTGCAGACTCCATCAGCTCCCTGTTGAAAGAGGCATGACTGCTATGTGTGACCTCCAAAAAGGAAAGTTACATATTCAGTTTCTTTGGAAATACATGACAGCGTGCTGTTACCTACCAGATTCCTGTGGTTTATGGAAGTAATTTTAAAACTTGAAACGGTGAAATATGTACAGCATGGGACTTCTGAAAATAACATTGGTTTTGATCTTGATCAAATACAGGTACAAAGATAAGTACTTTCACGAGAGACGGATTAAAAGAGAGCTTGACAACATATTCAATATTTCTATCAAAAAGTGTCATGCATGTTACGTAATGTATCGGATATGTGCAATATTTGCAATCTGATATGTACTAGCAATATGTGTCAGATTGCGGGACTTTCAAAGAGTTAAAAATTTCTATAAACTAAACATATCTGAAATGGATACTTGCTTTAAGGTATGCAATTAAATTAAATACTTCAGATGAGTGTTTTCAGGCTTTTTAGTGCATTTGGAAACATTTATTTACTTCCTCACCCATAGGTGGGGCCAGATTCTCTATTTTGCTTCTCCTGCATTAGGAGCTACACCACTCATCATAGGATCGTAGAATATCCTGAGTTGGAAGGGACCCACAAGGATCATCAAGGCTAACTCGTGGCATCACACAGGTCAATGCTTGCTGCTCTCTTTGGAAATCTGGCTGCAGAACTGAAAGAATGGAAAGTGCTTAGGAAACTAAGAGAAAAACTGTTTCTATCCTAAACAGCCTGAACTACGGAGAATGCCTAAACAAAACAGAAGAGTGCTGGACAGGAAATGCTGCCTTACTGGGTCTTCATATACCTCACTAGTTTTATCATATCAGTTTTTGTAGAGCATCTTGGATTCTAGAGTGAATGTTAAGAAACAAGGTTTAAAAAGATGAATCCTGTGATTTTGTAAAATTGCTAAGTCTCCTACATTTTAAGATATGCATTAATTAGTCACAGAAGTGGTGTACTTCACATGTATCTTTTTTTTAATTTTAATTTTGATATTCAACATTTATGTGTTTTTTTTTGTTTGTTTGTTTTGTTTTGTTTTTTTTAATATTATCTTTTTCTTCTTCCTTTAACTGGGGCTTATTTTTGTGGCCTAACTACAACAATTACTTCTAACAAAGGAGGTGTCAGTGCTATTTCCAGCAGTACTGACCTGATGTATGACCTCGTAAGAGTCATTGAACCATCCTGTAACTTTTCCTTTTTGTCACTTTGGTCTTATCTAGGGACTACAGATGCTGTGTCTAAGGTACAACACAGAGCAGCATCCATTCTACATCCATAAAACTAACACAGAACAAACAACCTTTTAAGTTCCTATACCAGCGACCAAATTGAGCGCCCAATTTAATGCTCAGTCCTTGCTTCCCTTTACCTACTACCTCCACAACCTCTATGACCATCATACATCATGTCATGCCTCAGCTTCAGGCAAACTGCTGCATAAAGATCCAGAAGGATGCTTCATCCATGGTCTTACCTGCAGATTGGGAATCTCTCTGCAAAGTTTTTGCTTATTAATTAACTGAACAGTTTTTAGCTATACTTTCTTTTGATTAAAAAAAAAAAAAAAAAGTCCCTGAGGGTGGTTCTTACCTCCCACTGATGAGGATTTCATGTAAAGGTTATCTGTGTTTTTGACACTACTGTGTGCTTTCAATACCTTCCTTTTGAATCAAGTCGTGAAACAGATACTAATGACTTTTCCATGAAGATTACTTGGACTAGCAACAGCCATAGGCTATTTTAACACTAAAAAAAAAAAAAAGGGTGTAGACTTTACACTATTCTGATCATCCTAAACACAGTTCATAAAAAGAGACTGAAGAAAGTTGGCCTGTTTAGCTTGGCACAGCAAATGCAGAGAGGGAATACAACTGTGCTGCATAAATCTGCCAGCAATGCCCAAGAGAAAAAGAGCTATTTAAGTTAAGGGGCAAAGCTGCCTGAGAATAAATACTGTGAAATGGCCAAATAGAGCTTAACTAGTTGTGAGCAGGAACACTACCAGTTTATGAAAAGTTTCCTGTTACACATGTGCCTGCAGGAGCAGAACATGGAATCTGTGGCTCACCTTTTCCCACACTAGGATGTGTTGGTTCACTTTCAGAGCAGAAACCACACTTTGGGAGCTTAGGGAATGGGGCTGAGATACAGACTGTACTGTGAGCTGCTGGTCAGATCCATCTGAGCTGAGAGTGTGAATGATCCCACAATAACCCATGTGGCCAAGGCTATCCTTATTCAGGGAACTCTGAGCCAAAAAAAGCAACACTGCAAGTAATTATGGTATCTCTAGATCAGCAGGCACCATCTGGGAACCAGCAGAACTGCTGTGCATTGCAGACTCAACCAATTTGCTCCAAGGTCCTTTCCCTGTGCAGGCCAGAAAGACAATCAGCAGCCAGTGAGGCTGGCAATGTGCCCGTGGGGGTCAGTGACAAGGAGACCTTCCTCCAGAGAGAGATCTGGGGCTGCTCCTCTGAACCACCGTTTGACAAAGACTTTCTCTTACCCACTACAGAGAAAAGAGGAGATTAGCCACAGAGGGCCTACAATCACCTTCCTGAAGAGTTCCCAACAGCAGAAATACACCATGAATTAAATAGCTAAGTCACTGCACTTCTATATGCTTTAACAAATGTTTTTACATATGCAATGAGAATGTCACCATCATTTTTATACCTAGACTGACCAATAAGGGTGTGCATGTATCTCAATATCATTGCTTTGTTGAAGAGGCATGTGGCAGAACCACCTTGTTACAGAACAGATTCATCCTTGCCAGGTTTCCCAGGCTAAGAAGGAAAATCTGATCCTTCAAACTTCCCACATATGTGGGCTACTTCCAAACAAGACCCTCTCATCTGACTGCTTTTGCAACAGCGGTAGTCAATGGTCTCCAGCTCAGATTCTTTGTAGCAAGTGTTTTTTAATACCACAGTGCATTAAGTCTATGCCTAATGTGGTTTATCCTTTGTTTACAGGTCACTGCAATCTTTGAGGATTTAGGTTAATGTAAACAGGTAGGAAGAAAATGATTATTGACAGTTCACAACAACTAATACGAATGTGAGTCATTCTACACAGATCTATCTGCTGCAGATAATGCATACTCTTCTTTCATTTCTGACCAATTTTTATGAGAGAGTATTCAAAGCCATAAGAATTCCCTACCATGCAGGGTGTTTTCTGAACACCGCTCTGGATTTTGAAAGCTGCTGCACTTATGTCTTCGAATCGAATCAGCTTGTTGTGGCTTGACTGGCTGGTCCTGGTGCTTGACTGAGGAATGAGGGAAAGGGCATCCCCAAGTAACTCCTCATTACGGCTGACTATCTTCATTTCCCAGGTCTTCACATCCCCATTGAGGTAATCCTCTTCAACAAAATCTTTCAGTCTTTCAGGGTTGATAGAGGGTGGCCTCTGCCTAATGTGGCCATTTCTTACTGGCCCATCCTTACAACGGTGAAGATCACAAATTGCCGGGGCATCTTGTTTGTTGATTTTATTGTCATCCCTGAAAACAAATAAAATAATTTTGTTAGGAAAGCTTGGATGATTAAAGGCTTCACATTTAACATTTAAGTTGCTCTTAAATAAGTTACACATCTAAGTTGCTCTTCACAAGCCTCAGATGAGCAGACTAAATTATTAAAGTCTTATTACCTATCTTGCAGGTAGATGGAAAGATACTGTAACCAGCCAGCTTTTACAAATGTCACAGGTAACCTGCAATGTAGACAAACTCAAAGACTGCCGTAACCAAATAAATAGGGAAGATACAATTCTTGCTGTCTGGGCAGGCAGACCTGCTTAAGTGCTTGGTCTCAGCTGGTGTTGGTCCTACTTCAGTGTTGCAGGAATTCTGAAATGTGAAAACGTGTTTGCTGTATGCAGTTCTAGGTTTTCCATGAAGTCACTGCTACGGACCATTCCCTAACACTTAATAGCAATAACGTGATTGCATTGCAAACAAAAGGTCTGCTTCTCTTCTCGTGCCTACTTGTTGCACATACTCTTGTCAACTGCCTTGTGATGGGAAAGAAATCACTCTGATAAGACACAGCAACTATATCTTACTATGAGCGAAAAGACTAGGACTCCTGATCTGTGACCTAACACTTCATAGATAAAAGCACCTCCAGATAATAAAACACTGTGACGCCACACAAACCTCTTTCCCCAAGGAACCTTAGAGACAGAACCTTTTGCTACAAAGCCTTGCACTAGTCCTACCTTAGGCTGTCTTACTCTATGGTCTACAGTACTCAGGAGTTCACAGAGGATAAGACAGGATTTTGCAGCCCTGCTAACAAATAAAATCAAAACTTCCAGAAATTCTCAGAATTTGGCGAGTTACAAGGAGGAAACAAAGCATTAAGCAGAAGACCAGAGATTTGGAAAATAGCTGATACCTAGTCTGGTCCACGGCTACAACTACACAGATGGTACAGTCTCTCTACACAAAGTGCTCAGTAGTAACATATTTAGAAGAAACAGTTTTCTAAAAATAAGCATGTTAAATTATTATCTGAGATTTCAGCATCATCCCTGGAAAAAACTATTTACCAGTTTTTCAAAATAATTTGGATTTAAGCTATGCAGTTTTTCATCAGCAGGGCTGGTTGAAACAAATACTATCCTAATTTTAGAGCAGTGATCTCTGCAATGTGTATGGTAATCATTTTCAAAATTAATTTTAAAAACATTTAGAAACAGCTGTTTTTTAAGCAATTGCTTCCCTTTTGACAGTGGCATCCATTTTCTTTGTGGTCCCATAATCTATGCCAGCAGCTCTGCTTCCTATTATACTCCCAGTTGTCCCACTGAGGATCTCACATAACAATGTAGGCAGCATAAGAGGTTTTATTGTTTAAATCAAGTACTATACTTAAAAAAAAAAAAAAAAAAAAAAAAACAACAACAACAACAAAAAAAGACAGTTTTAGTGGCAATTTCTTCTCTCTCCAAAATTCCTGAGTTCAAATGTGCGCTTGCAGCCCAGAAAGCCACCCGCACCCTGGCTGCACGAAAGGCAGCGTGAGCAGCAGGGTGAGGGAGGGGACTTTTACCTTCTGCTCTGCTCTCGGAAGACCCCACCTGGAGCCTGGTTTCAGCTCTGGGCCCACAGCACAAGAAGGTCAGGGATGTATTAGAACGAGTCCATAGGAGGGCCACAAAGACCTTACAGTGGCCTTCCAGTGCCTAAAGGGAGCCTACAGGAAAGCTGGGGAGGGACTCTGGCAGGGAGTGTAGTGATAGTTTATTGAGTGGATCTATTCTACAATTTTCTGCATTTCTGCTCCTTTGGGGTTAGAGGATTGGAACGTTTCCTAAGGATGTTAAACTTCCACTGTCAGTTCTCACGCATATTAGTGATCTTAATGCAAATACGGGAATCAGATCAAACTGTCTCCCTGTGAACTTGTTATGGCACAGCCCATGGCTCTGGGAACCAAACGGGGCCATTGCATAAACAACAGCTATCATGACCTAAGAGGCCTCAGCTCTGGTAGGAGTTCACACACACACACGTCCCCCCGCAAACAAATGAATTGTTTTCTAAATCACATTAGCCCATGGCCTCTCAGAAGAGAAGAGCATATACAACTTATCTCTAATCATGTAAAATGTTTAGCAAGCATTGGCAAATAATGGTATTTCTTATACCAGTTGTATATAGAGAGTGATATATATATATATAAAAATATATGTGGATCAAAAACTTGTGATTTTTCTAGATGATTTTTTTTTATGACTTGTATTTGAGACAAGAGATAAACTCCCATTTTTTCCCGGTTTCTTTTGTAATCAAAAACTGTAAAAATAAACAAATAAAAACAAATCCAGGCAAATATGACTACAAAAACTCCACCAATGAACCAGTAAAGTACAGAAATTAGAAATTACAGGGCAACACCACACTAATCTAGTGCCATACAATACTTTACCAGCAAATACAAAGACCAGATTTGGATGCTGATTCTGGGCCCTAATCTAGGATTTTTATTTTTATTTTTTTTTAATTTTTTCACAGAACAAAGGAGGTTTTTTGCATCATTACTCTCATGAGCAGTGAATATTTGTGAAGGTCCCTAATGGAGACAACACCTTATAGCCATAACAAAAAAAAAAAAAGTCAAACATAAAAAGCGTTTAGTCTTTTCAAGCATGATACAGGTTTCAAACAGATTTGAAACATTAACATCTCAGCATTTAATATGGAAACTATCATCCATTTGTATCTGAAAGGTCAGCAGCCTCATTTCCAAAGGAATATCATCATGCTTTTGTATATGCTGTTTTCTTCAGATGAATTTTTATTCTCCGTCTATGCATATACTTTTCAGTTACACCAGTGAATGACATTTTTCCCTATTGAACCCACCTGGGTGAATACACAAGCTTTCAAACTTACAAGGTAAATAGTGGTTTTAGGTTTGATAATCCATCACAAACAGGCCAGTAATAACCCTCCTGAGTTAGATGTGTTTCTCTCCTCTTCATATGTTTCGCAGATACTTCAGTGCACAGATTAACCTAATATGAATTTCTTTTACAGGAACGGTCAATGCAGGCAGTGGGGCATGCAAATGCTCACAAAACAAACAAACAATGTGAGTCTGCATGCACAGTAACAAAATATGGCATCTTTTCTAGTGATCATGCCTACAAGACAAAAAGGTTGAGCCAATATAAATACAAACTTAGAGTTATAAAACGTTGTCACTTTCAAATGAATTGCTCATTCCTTTTTTGGAATTCGTTTAGGAAAGTTTTCATGAGGAAGTCTGATATTTCCAGCATAAAACAAATATCTAGCTGGCAAGTTTTGTTACATGTTATAAATCACGCCATTTTACCTTTGAAGTGATTAGTAAAAGCAAACATGGAAAAAATAGTTTATAAACCTACTTTTTCAAGAACAGCTGCTCAGCATAACTGAAAAAAAAAAAAAAAAAAAAAGAGAGAGAGAGAAGATCTGTATACAGACATTCCATGAATAATTAAAGAACTGGAAGAAGTATCATATTTAACAAAAGATAACTTTAAATATTTTGAAGTCTCAAAGACAGTGTGTGCTGAAATGCACTATTAGGATGACAAAACAATTCAGAATAAACAATTCTGTTTCTAGACTGTTTACTTGAATATACTGATATTTTTCAAGTCAAATATCATTGGGAAAACAAGTCTGTAAAAACAGCAATATTAATAGAACAATCATTTATTAAAACCAACAAAAATAACTCTAGGAAAAATCAAACAGTGATAGCACATGCTATACCTACACACCACAACTGTTGTCCTTTTTACAGGGAGAAATAAATGCCTATGCAGTTATCCTGCAATAACGGGATGCTTGCATGTCCCAGTCAGATGAAGCTCATGCAGAATGGCTTCCTCAGGTTCCTTGTGGAAACAGATTTAATAGATTAAACTGATAAAGTGGATCTCTTCAGCTTCCAGAACTGAAGGAGCAAAAAATCAAAGTCACAGATGTCCAGAAAACAGTGATCAGAGAATGATCACTGTTTCTCCAAGCATAAATTTTAGGGGGATATCGTATGAAATTATCAGACAAAAATTAAAAGAAAACCTTTTCTTACTGAAAATAATTAGTTCACACAACTCATTGCCATGGGATGCTATCAAGGGCAATCATACAAATGGCTTCCTAAAAATGCTGTGCAGCTCTGTGGAGTTAGGTCTAACAGTGACCATTAAATACATCGTACAAGGAGCAATTCTTGATTCAGGAAGACCCCAAGCACTTGCTTGGCAGACTTCACAAGAGAATATGAGAGAAAGCACTTTTCTTGCGTAGCTTATATTTTTCTCCAAGCTTCTGTTACTGGCCACCGCTACAGAAAAGATAAAGAGGTGGTTGTCCCTTTGCTCTGACAATATGTTGCTGTTCCTACAGCATTTTGATTTGTTGGCATACTTAGAGCCAGCATTGGGCCTGTTTGGCAAAATAAGTCCTAACAACTCATTTCAAGGCAGAAGAAAGGCTGAAAACTCAGCATTTCTTCATCATTTCCACAGCAGTTTTTATCATCTGCATTCACAATGATGCACAGTCACCTTGAAGAGGGTTCTGAAGCAGAAGTTCTGTATTGTACTTGAGCACCCTTAAAGCTCTATGCCATGATGAGAAATTCAAACCTCAATACTTCAGCTGGAATGATCAGTGGCATAGTGCAAACTAGTGGCTAGTGGTAAGCCTGAATACCACTTCAAATCATACCAGTGAATTAGGACTGGCATGTAATTAACAGCAGCACGTGCGCATACATGCATATGCATGGATTTTTTGTTTCTTTTTTTTTTTCTTTTTTGGGGGGCGGGCGGGGGTGGGGGGAGGCCTTTCCTAAGCACATACCGAAATGCTGCCATCACCTTCAAGCTCTCTGAACACCAACTTGTAGCTCACTGAGCAATAGGCACTGGTGAGATAAAGCTTTAGACGTACTTGTCATCTGCTTTGTGAATAAATGGACTCAGATCTTATGCCTGCAAGTTCCGAGTACTTCTTACAGGAAAAACAGACCCCCCCTTTGAAGTCACTTCTGCCTCGTTCACGGAATGTTGAGCAGAGATGGGTCATGGACTGGTTGGGGAGTAGCCAGCTGCAGGCACCAGGCAGTCTGCTTGGCTTCTGACAGAGATGCAGCTGTGACGGCACCTCCTCTCAAAGGAGTGAGAAAAAAGTAATCCCAGGAGAGGACAGAGAGAGCCCTTTCCCTCATCGACATCTCTCTTTTATCCAGGACCTTCTCAGCTCCATTAATCCTTCTTATTCCATGTCCCCAACCTCTTTCTCCTCTGCTCCTTCCAGATGCTGGAGCATTCCACACCCTTCTGGAACCCTCCTGGTTTATCGCAATCCTTTTTCCTGATAGCTCCTGAACCTTCCTGTTCCATCCCAGCTCATTTTGGCAATGTAAATCCCTGAGAGCTCTCCCGTGTTTGTGAAATCCTCGCTGGCTGCTTTCATTTTGTTTTTCCCCAAGCACACCCAAACGCTGCAATAGCAGTGATTCTTACAAGTATCTCAGCAGCTTGTGCAAGTTGATCTTTATGAAAGAGAAATTATAGAAAAATGAAGGCTTGCTTTAGATACCCAATCCCATGCAAAGGTTCCTAAATCACACAGGAATCAATAATATCCTTCCTTAAACAGAAATACAAGTCAGTAAATATTAGCTTACCTTTGATAAGAATGAATCGATAGAATCTGGGGCACAGACAGATAGTGATTTGCCTAAGACTCCCACAGGAAGTTCATAGCAAGGCTACTTATTAGAGTGTCTTAAAGATGAAGAGATCATGGCTTAGTTAGCAGCCTGTATGACACTAGTGCTAGAGGATGTAAGCACCTGTGACCATCCACCACAAACAGGTACAAAATAACCAAGCCTTGGGACCGAGCCCACAGCAGGCACCTATAACTCTACTCAGCCTGTGCAGCACGGTCCCACAAAACTGCGTGTTGCTACACCAGCAGTGAGAGCAGAGAGCCCAGGCTCATGCAGGAAACAACCAAGCTGCATTATCACTTCTGAAAAAAATGTATCTTTAGCTTCAGTAATTCACATTGACCACAGCCTGAGCCCAACACTGTATCTGCCTTCATCTCTGGTTATAACCCATCGCTAGTCTTCTGTACGTGCTACTGAAATGTCATTGCTTGCTACTAGCAATAGCAACGAGGTGTCAGCTGCTAAAGAGATAACAGGAGAAAATCTGAAAGCAAGGGGAACTCAAAAGGTCACCCTTCTTGGTTACCTCTGCTTCAACACCTTCCAAGTGTCCCTCAAACTGACGAATTCCTCTAAGTGCTTCTTAAAGATTCACATTGTGAATGTCAAACAGTCAGTATAAAGCACTGCACACAGCTTAGCAGTTAAAACAGAACTCTTACAGAAGTTAAACTATTTTCCTCTTTAAATTAAATCTTCTCTGAATTTAGAGGTTCTCTTGGGATCAACACATCCCATAATTCACCTATAATACAGAGTGAGTAACATAACCCAAATGAGAGGAAAGGCCAGTCCTGTGATTAAAGGACTGACCCAAGTTTCTCAGTTCACTGCAGCTATGTGTGACCTTGGGCAAGACATTTTTTCAGTGCCTAACTGAGAACGTTTCCTCCCCCTTGATCTTCTTTTTCTCCCTCAAGCTGCCCGTTCCACGGGAGTTCATGTTTATTCAGCGGACACTGAGCCTGCTTGAAATAAACTGTTTTAAATACTACAAATATATGCAACTACAGATGTACACAAAGCAGGAGATGGTAATTGCACCTTGTTTATCCAACATCAGGCAATACCAGCTTCTGATCTTGCTAAGAATGGTCAGAAAAAAAAATAGGGGACCAAAACAGATACTGAAATGGCTTCGAGTGAGGTTGTGCCAACACAGCTATGTCACGGGTGCACACACACTCTGGGCAGTGCAATACAGGGGCTCTAGATGTCTCCTAAATTGTCTCTGCACCATCCATGCCTGAGCACAGTAAATCAAGCAGACTACATGCACTAGAACAAAGATAACTGCAGAACACCTGCAATAGCAGAACGCAATACTGGCTGTCCCATGGTAGATGTTCAGCAGTCCATTGGCCTGACTAGGCTTATTCTAAGACAGCACTCATGAAGTAAAAAAGCTGAACATTGGCTTAAAGTACTCACAGCTCCACTGCTTCCAGTGGATGACTCCAGAATCAACTCATAGTCACAGAGCCTTGAGAGACATTGGAAAATTATGAACAATTTCCTTATTTTTTTTTTAAATAATAAAGTAAGGAAAAGTAAAAAGAAAGCATTACCTATACAGCATAGCGAATAAATAAACAACGAGGTGAAGCAAAACTCCAACTACGACACCATAAGGAGGCAGGAGGGGTCCAGGGGATGTCATGTCCATAGGCCTGGCCCTGGGTGGACCCCGAGGGTTGACCATGGCCCCTAAAGGGGAGGAAGGAGCGCTCTAGTTCTAAGTCAGACAGCAATATTCTCCAACCTTTGCCAGAAAGGATCGTATTCTTCATCTTCTCTGGAGCGGTCCCTGGGAGTTCTGTTTTTTAACACCCTGGAGTAGATAAACTGTGCCGCAAAATTCATTGTAATTCCTGGTGCAAAGGAAAGCTGTGAGGCTGCGGGCAGTGGACACACTTGCCTGTGAGAAGTGCCAGCCCTGCACTGCCAGGATGGGGAAGAGCAGGCGACTTGCTGTAAGCAGCTCTCCAACGCTCCTGGGGGAGGGGAACGACTTTGAGAGACGGCTGCTGCTATTTAAAGAGATTATTTCAGAGGCCAACCTGCCCTTGTCAATTTGAGTCAGGGCCTGGATTATGCTTGGGTGACGTTCTGTTAGCAGGACACATGAAGCTTTACTTACTTACTGCTTAGCTGTGGAGCATGATCGGGGCTCATTGCAGGGCCCATGATCTAACAGCATGCACTGGGGAGACAGAAGTAGCAAGGAAGGGCCAACTTCTTTCTGTGGTGTTTCAGCCAGGTGCAAGGATCTGTTAGGGCAGCACCTGGGGACACAGGCCTTCATGATTTCGTAACCAAAAGACTGGTTCCTCTATTTGGGCCTTCTCTCGGCAAAGTTGTAGCAGAGGAGAGAGATTTGCAGATCATACAGATGGACAGAAAAGATCATGTAGGGAAACAACTGCAGTAACAGTTAAAGAAAGACAGCATCAAAGCTCTCTCTTCATTGCCCCGAGGGGCCATGAAAGATTTCCAGCCACACGATGGCTGTGTGGTGGGATGGGATTGGGGTCCTTCTGTGGTTCTCCTCTTCTGGAACGCAGCCCTGACGGAGCGCAGGCTCCCAGCTGCTCAGGGACTGGCCAGGTGTCCCTCCCCAGCGGTCCCTCCGTGCCTGCTCTGGTTTCTACCAACAGTGTACGTAGGTTTAACCTCCAACACGGAGAACAGGCACAGGGTGATCTAACCCAAGCTGTGACCTAACCCTCTCCGCAGAGTACCCTGACTAATAATAAACTGTTTCACACACAAGAGTCAGAATAAATGACTAAATAGTCTTCTGGGAACTGTAGGAAGTGGAGCCAGGTTGTTGGAGACTTCCCTGCATAGGTGTGGCAGGCAGGTCCTTACTCCATGGACATCAATGCAGATGAAACTCTAGATTCACCACTTTTTCCTGTCTCTCCCACCCCAAATCCCTTCGTCATTCCAGACAGTGGATGTGCAGACCGTGGGTGCTGCATGTACTAAGCATGGCTGCAACCCAGCAGCATGCTACTGCCAGAAGCCGAGACAAAAAGGCAGTGAGATGCTGCCAGCACTTGCAGCTCTAAGTGAGAGTTAATTTCAGTACAGCTTAACTGGTGAAGCAAAGAGAGAAGGTGGGTGGAGTTATTACTTTGCTCATAACACATCTGAAGTGCAATGGTGGACAGGCAAGGGGACGTAAAACAGTAAAAATTGTACGCTTAGCTTTCGGATGCCTAGGAGCCCAGACTAATGTGTTGGATTCCTAAGCTCTCCTTGCAGCAAACTGTGCAGATGAAACACAGACTTTGATGACACTGAGTAGGGAGTCACCTAAAAATCTGTCTACATGCAATAGAGAAACATTAACATCTGGGAGTTTCACAGCATGCTCCTCCCTAACATTTACAGCTGCAAGGAGGCACCACCTTTCCTTCTGCCTTTTTCCCCTCATTTCCAGTAATACACTTGGAGGTGGACACATTATCACCTTCCTCACCTTCTAGTTAAGCTAAGTCCATATCCGCATTTCCAAGTCCTCAGCCACATACCACAAACACGTTAGGTACCATTAAGGAATGAAGCAAGCTTCCCGTCCTCATTTTGCACAGGTAGACTGAGCCCATCAAGCAGCGAGGAACACAAAACAACTTGCACAAGAAACAAAACCAAAGTGCAACTTTATATACTGGTGGTCAGAGCTTCTCCAGGGAATGGAAAACACAAGAGAGTTGCTGTTCCAAGCACTGTTCAAGTATTTTTTGCTGAAGAATGATGAACACAAAACGCGTATGAACCAAACCTACCTCATAACCTGCTTGAAAGCTTATTTTACCCTTTTTAGCAGATGCAGGAATCACATCAGAAAGAGAAATTTGTCACATTTAGAGAGACAGAGACAGAAATGACAAACAAACCTATTACACTGACTACTGCTCAAAACTTTACGTGAATACAGCTCCACAGAAAATGAGGCCCTGATCTGCAATTGGCATTTGTAGACCAAGCAACAATGGTAAAAGTATTTTTGGGTCCATTTGGCCAAGCAGTTGAGAAAAAAAAATGCACCAACCTTTTTCAGGACAGAAGCACATGAAGCACTGAATCATGCCCTTCTAAAATACTGTAAAACAATCAGCTCATTAGGAGAAGAGGATATGTGGAAATTTCTGCTGTAGATTTAGACCCACGTCAAACATCCTTTCAAAATCCTGAGCTAAGCATGTGCTGGAAGTGCTGACTGTGCAGTGTCCTGGAAGGTACTGCATCACTGTAATTGCTCTAAGTTAACTATGACCATTTTCTGAGCTGCTTATTTCCTTAATGAGAGATAAACAGTTAAACACACACTATTATTAGATGCATCTTCCTTTCATTCTTGCCTGTCAAACTTCATTGTCCTTACAAGCTTCTTAAGCTTTGTCTGCCACTTTACGTATTTACCTTCCCTGTCTTTGTCCACAGAGGTGATGGCTGCATACACCAGTCTTGCTTTCTCTTTCTGGAGCAACTGGGTCTTGTCACCTTTAACAGGCACTGTTTCCCGAGTTTGTGTGATTTCTCTCATTACAACACCTCTCTTTGTCATTTAAACCCTCTCAATAACTCAGAAGCCTTTATATCAAGAAAGTTAATCTGGTCTCTTCCTTCTTCCCCATATCCTCCTCCAGGAAATCCCTATTTATTTAATTTGTCTTTACTAATGCAATTATTAGCAGGAGTTGCCGTATCTGCTGCTGCTCCAGCTGAAGGCAATACCCCCTGTAAATGACAGTTTCCAGGGGCACAGTCTCACGTCAACACTTGTGCTGGCTCGGTATGCCTTTGAATTGACAGTAAAGGCCATCTAAATAAGATTTACTGTTTAAACTTGCCATTTTTTTTCCTACTTATGAGAAACCGAAGTTACATAAAAATGAACTATTTCATTCATTTATAGCAAAGAAAACTTTCTTTTAATTAAACTTTTAATTGTGATGGCAGATCCTAAAATTAAAAAAAAAAAATAAAAAAAATCTCTGAAGCTTTAAGTTCCCTTGGTCTTTCTTAAAGGATCCCAATATTTGATCACACAAATTACCCACAGCTGTAACAAGACTACTTTCTGGGTGAGAGTAATAGCACCAGAGCTTAGAAGCTTTTTTTTTTTTTTTTTTTCCATTGCATCACCCAACACCATGCACAACAGAACTGAAGCATTTCCTTGCTTCTTCAAATCCTTCTGTACAAATAAATTCTCATGAAGCTTTCCACAGGGAGAAGCTTTCTACATCTTAGTATTTTTTTAGGTCTTATTACACAGGAATTTATCTTAAAAACACCTAGAGCACTAGCAAATAGTGAAAGGTAAATATTAATTAGGGATTGCATAGAGAAAACAAACAAAAGCCAAACCTGATGTGTTAACATGTTGTAACAGAAATAACTAAATCTTGTGTCTCATTTCTACTGATTTTTTTAAGATTCTAATTCACAGCTCTCTGCAAACTGGAGGGTTGAAATTTAGCCTTGTATATATAAACAGATTAAAGTACCTTTTTTTCCTCTTTAATGTCTGTGTAGCAAAAAAATCTGTCTAATTTTATGGTAAGGGCAGAAGAGAAGAAGGCTGGCCAGAATGGAGGGTTTACTAACTTCATGCTCCTGTTATCAAGACTGTTACAAATATCAATGGAAAGACAACATATTTATCAAGAGATAAACTCAAGTACATCTTTTACGCTCTTTGATGCCAGGTTTAATATACTTGAACCAATGTAATCCATAGTTTAACAGCAATTACAGGTGTTTTACAATGGAGTTCATAGCTCCTTCCTGATTTCATTGCCTTTTCACACTTATTTTTCTTCTCCAAGGAGAGCCCCATGATTGTTAGGGGAGCTTTATAACTGCGAGGGTGGATGCAGACAGAGAAAGTCAGGGCAGCAGGGTTCCACACAGCCTTCTTCCCACCGCCACCAAGAGCATCTAGTTAGGTGTGGGGAGGGAATCCAACCCGTTGCCTGCAGTGTTGGCTACTTCACCTACACCAAAAAGCACATAGATCATGTAGACCACTTCAGAAATTTAAGCTAGTTGGTTAGAAAGGTGTTACATCCTGCTCGTGATTTCCCTAATCTATTTTTCTGATTTTTCTTTCTAATCTATTTTTCAGACTGAGTGCCCCCAATCAATCACCTGCAAGTGGTTGTTGTCTGTTGCACTTGAAATTTCCAGGATGTCCTTGTTTCTCTCTGGTTTTGCCCCTAATTAACAGAAGTCTTCTACAGTATATAACCTTTTAATATACCCTGTAAACCTTTCACATATAACCTCACTCTTAGCTAACAGAATAAAATAGGTTATTTTCAATATATTTGTTCATCTCGAATAGGATCAAGTTAATCACTACCAGCAGACCAAAACACATGGGAAATGAACAATTTACCTAAGTGTTGATCCACTAACTGCTCAGATTGACAAGTATGGCCCATAAGACTAATCAAAGAATTAACATGTGAACTACAAAGCACCTGTCCTAGGATAGATTGCCATTGACTTTTCTGTGCCTTTTGCATTTATGGTAGAAGATTTGATTTGAGGTAAAGACTATTTGGAGACCTTGAAAATGGAAAACAGTGCTTCATTCTCTTGAAACCAGAGAGAACTCAGTTTGGAGAGCGCAAGGAGAAATAGCTATTACCATTGTAAATAAAGACTTCATTGAATTACAGGACTTGAAAGATCGTTTTGAAGGGTTAGCCAAGTTTTTTCCCCACACTAAATAAAATAAATAACATTTCTAACCTCAGTGAGAACAGCATGGGTGGGAAATGATAGTCTATCCAAAGTGGAGAATTCTTTGCAGAATTTGATCAGTTACAGAGGGAAAGTGGGTGGAGACAGTCTACAGTTAGGCCAAAAAAAATAAAAGCTGTTCAGAGTAGCAACACAGAAAACTAAAATGGTAATTCAAGATTATGCAATGCATTGGTGCAACAGCAATGTGGTGGTAAAACACTACAAAATGCAGTGCAGATAAATATAGACAATACAAAGAGAACTGCCAATAATAATAATCAAAAGGAACAGAAACCAAAACCTTCACTTTTTTTTTTTTTCTTTATCATGCTAGTTTAACTTCTATCTCAGTCTCTGCATAAATCAATAGTAATAAATCAGACCAGATTTTCACCCCTCAGAGTTTATATTTGTCAGACAGCAACTGACCTATGGTATTGAAATTTCATGTTACTCTTTGTTATCTTTAAGCAACTGAGAAAAGACTGATCAGGCAGACTGAAATCAGTGGTAATAGGTCTATCTTCCTCAATATATATTCATAGAATCACAGAATCATAGAATATCCTGAGTTGGAAGGGACCCTTAAGGATCATCAAGTCCAACTCTTGACACCGCACAGGTCTACCCAAGTTCAGACCATGTGACTAAGTGCACAGTCCAATCTCTTCTTAAATTCAGTCAGGCTCAGTGCAGTGACCACTTCCCTGGGGAGCCTGTTCCAGTGTGCAACCACCCTCTCTGTGAAGAACCCCCTCCTGATGTCAAGCCTAAACTTCCCCTGCCTCAGCTTAACTCCGTTCCTGCGGGTCCTGTCGCTGGTGTTAATGGAGAAAAGGTCTCCTGCCTCTCGACACCCCCTTACGAGGAAGTTGTAGACTGCAATGAGGTCTCCCCTCAGCCTCCTCTTCTCCAGGCTGAACAGGCCCAGTGCCCTCAGCCGTTCCTCGTACAATTTTATAGTGGCCAAGAAAAAGACAGGCATCAGCTCAAGGAACATGTTTGCTGGCACAAGTCTAACAGGCAGTCAGGCTGTGCTTTGTGTAAAGTTAGGATGTGGTACAGACCGTCTGTTTATCAAGTAAATATTTTGAAGAAAGGATGAGATATTTGTCAAGACTAAGAGCAAAACCTTTTATTTGAGGTTCAAAATTTATCTTCCAAAATATTATTTAGAATTAGACCTCTTAGGAATATAAGATGCTGAACCAATACATTACAATGGCTGAGCAAAAACTGGGAACTCCAGCACAAAGCTTGTGCTTTGGTATTAAAACAAACAAACAAACAAAAAAAAGCACCACAATCAAACAAACAAAACCAACAGCACACACTTTTCTATCAGGACTAAATGACTGGTAAGAACCAGCAAAACATTTTGCATTGCCATCTGGAATATTTAGCTCTGTGATATCTTTCTTATCACAATTTCAAATATTTCAATACTTTTTTAATACGTGCAGAGACAACAAATTAGTACTGCAAATGCATGTAAGTGTTCAATAATCTATTCAAAGACATTTTGCAAAATATTAATTAGTGAAGACTATCTAGATATCTTTGGGTAACAAAATCACAGTTACATTATCACTGATCCTGGGCTCTACACCCAAGAAGACTTGGTCGCACACTTGTGTTCACATTAGAAGAGAAATGCACCAGCTGAAAGCCAATAGAGTGAACACCTGAAGCAAGATACCAGCTTGTCTGTGCAGAGCACAGGCATGATAAGTAGTGGAACATATTCCACTATTTCAGAAGGCAGTACAACATGGCAGCAGCACCATATAATTTCAAAGTTTTACTGTAGTAGTCATTAGTTTTATGTTCAGTAACAAAAATAACCAAGCATTTCAATGACAAGTGGACATGACCTGAAACAAAGTGAAGCTTTGTTTTACAGAATTACTCAAACTGATTCTAGATTGCCACAGTCTGTAGGCAACTACCATATGATGCTTCCAAAGGCTCAAAAAGTCTGCAAAGGTTTTTGACATGTGTCTGCTTAGACATCTAACTGCAGTGAAGAACATGCAATTGTTTCTGCTGGAAGTAATAAATGCTTCACTGGAGTGACGTTTCTGAGATAGGCTGAACTCCTTTGCTTCCTAGTTAGCATAAGTAATCTCAAGGTCAAGTACGTAACAGTTTGGAGTCTGTTACCTTAGCTTAGACACTCATTGATCTAAATCCTCTTCCTTCTCCTCCTGCTGTGTCTAATTAAAACACTAAGCTTTAGGTTGCAGCTCACACTGTGCCTGAAATCAGATCACCCAGCCCAGATCTCATCTTCGTTGAGCACAATTGGAGGGAGATCAAAACAAATCAAATGCCTGAGTACAAGATGGGGGTGGAGAGATGGAGCAGAGCAGAGCGCCTCCTCGGAGAACTGGGCAGCTGGGCAGACAGAAATAGATAACCTCTCTGTTCACCCGTGAGGCAGCAGGGTTCTGCTAACACAGGATGCCTCACCTCACCAGCTCCCTGGCTGTCAGGTGAGGTTCACCTGCATCAGCCAGCCTCCTCACCACACGCCTTCCCCTGCCCTTCTGCCTGGCCTCACCAGTATCTCTGCCTGCCTAGCTTCTTTCCACTACCTCCATCGAGACCCTCCCTGTGGTTATCTCCTGGTCTTGGTATAACACCTATTCACCCACATCAACAGGACACTATATGCACACTAGACTGGTATAATTTCTTCTAAATTCAAACCACAGGATCTTGTCCTATCAGCTTCTTGTAATTCACTTTGCTAATGATACAGTTTATAGAGAACAGATTACCTTGGAATTATTTAGAGTCCTCATGATTCACATGGCTCCTCAGTTCTCACTTGTGATGCTTCTGGTTCCCTGAATACATACAATTAGCCCTTCATTCTCCTTCCATGTATGCTATCATCTGATCTTCTATTTCCTCTTTTCTCAGTGTTATTTAAAAGATGACTAAAATAGTCATTATTGTAGATGTTGAGAAGTAGTATCTAAGAAGGAAAAACAGAAAGTAGTTAAAGAAAAATACAAAATGGCATAGATGAATATCTGAATTGGGAAATAATATTTTTGTTAGTCTTACAATAAGTTCCAGTGGTGGGTCTGAGTTGAAGAACAGTTTGTTTAACTCAGGCAGATAACTTTAAGCAAAATCATACATTTTACTACATCTGGACAGATTACTGTTACACATATTTTAATATACCCAGATCCAACTGATCTTTTAAAGCAACACAGGGTGTCCTGAAATCTGGCATTAGAAACCACATCTGCACTAACCTAATTTCCGGTGAGAACTTAGTTTCAGGTTATAATTCTTGTTCTTATTTGTTTTGTCCTTAGCACTAACTAGAATATCCATGCAGATACAGCAAACTAGTAACAGGTGTAACCACTATCAACCTCTCCCCAAGACCATATGGAACCGATCACCCTTTAAGGATCTCATTAGAAAAAAATTCAAAAGAAAGGGTGGAGGAAAAGAATCCAGAGCTCACAGCTGTTTTCTAACAATCTGAGTTAACGTTCTGACTCTAGAGCTCGTGGTGCATGCTAATCTATTAATTTGTTCATAGTCTCACAAGGTTTTTCATGCCTTGGCTGAACTTTTAACAAAAATTGTTTCATGGGCCCTTCCCATTCACAATGACAAATTTTCTCCATGACAACTACCACAGATTCTCCTACTGAATAGTAGTACCATCATGTAAGTATTTGTATTTTAATGCAGTTTTGCAGCTGGAATTAAAGAGGTAAAAAGCCAGTACCATACAGTAATAGCTAACTGTACTGTTTAGGAATCTTGCTGAGCAGAGTCCCCTACATGATAAACTACACAGACAGTAAGATTAAAAAAAAAAAAATCAACCATCATCCAACATTCTTATTCAGTCTCCACCTAAAGCACGCAGCGGAAACATGCTTGGAAGAAAACTTGCAGCTGAGATGTAAGGGATATGTAATAACAAAGAACTACGAACACCCTGCTACAGTATTCGATTTCCTACAACACACTTATTTTAAAAGGAATCTTAACCTGAGATGTTTTACTCCATCAGCTGTAAAATAATACGTGTACTGCAAGTATTCAGGAAAAGAACAGTGAGGAGATTAACTTGGCTTTTGTCTCTGGCAAGCCATTTTTTCTTTTGCATCTATCCATGACCCTGTGGTAATTAAGGGAAAAAGGCTGACTAGTAATCCAAATAGGAATTTATTCCCAGATGTTTCTTTGTTTCATTAAATAACTCCACCTCACAAGTATCTCACATGGTAAATATTACCTGTATTCAAAGGTGTCATATACACAGCTGATGAACTACCTAATGGAGTAAGGTACGCAGATGTTAAGTAACACAGACCTCTACTTTGCAAACAGTCATGACTATTTGTCATGACTTGTGCTCAGCAAGGTGCTCCTCAACAGATGAATAGCTTCTCAGATATTAATTACTCCTTCACAGAATGAAAATGTCAGTCCAGTTTCAAGTCATTATTTCTTTTAATTGGCGTGGTGTGCAATATTGACCTGCTAAAGACACTAACTGAGTAATTCTAACTTGAAAATAATCAAGTATTTCCCCCGTGAGTATTATTTTCTAGAGTACTATCTGAAATAGACTCACAGATCTAGTTCATGTTTTTTGAGTGACTCAGATGGGTGGATGCAAAGTTGCAACAGCAAAGGGATGCAGCCTTCTGTAATAAAAAATACAGTATGTATTATCAGAGTCTCTTGTGTGCAATACAAGCTCAGGAGTCAAGAGTCCATTCCTGATTCACTAATTTAGCAGAGAATATTGCTAAACCAGCTTTGTTAAGGTTTCATAGAGATTTCTGAGGAATGGCCAGGCTTCATAAAATGTATGAAATCTATCAAATGAAGGTATCTAACCACTGGTTAAAAATACAAAACAATCTGTAAAACATCTCTAATGTTCTATGTGACCCACCTTTTCCTTCAGTTTTGTGATTCAGTTTTCGTGCAGATGATTGCTCAGGAAGCTGAAGCCACAGATGCGAAACAGCCTGAAGCCATCAGATGCTTACCTAATGCTGGCGAGCAGAATCCAGCTTAGTGTGTTGGCACCAAGATGACACAAGAGAATTGATTCCAGTAGCTGACTCACTGTTGGCTTTAGGCGTAGTACAAAATGTATTGTTTTGAAGAAGGCTGGATCAGAGTTGTCTGTTCCATGGCGCATATGTTTGTTGAACTTCTCCAAGGCCAGTACAGTCAGAGACAAAGCTGATCTTGACAGCACCTTGTAACATCAACCACGTGATTCTTTTAACAGAATCAAAGATTCTGTTGTCCTTTAGGACAACAACGGGAAAATTTTGCACTTACTATGTTCCTTACAAATCAATGTAATAACCACTAATTCAAGTTGATACATAGCAGATGGGAGAGGGGATTGCACTGGAACAGGACCTGAAGATATTCACACCTTAAAGGCTGCAACCCACAAGACCTGCAGCAACAACCAAGGCTGCCCCCATGAACAGCAGGGGTATGGAGGCTCAGTGGAGACTGCTGGGGATGTGGTGCTAAGAGTCACTACTATTGAAAACTTCAAATAGCACTATCTGGGCTGATTGATCTGATTTCAACACAACAAGGTACCTTTGATTTGTTCACCAAAAAGATGCACTTGTAAAGCAAGCTTCTGCTTCCCCTGAAAGCAGTCAGCAAGCTGCAAACCTGTATTTGGAAATTATCCTCTCCCAGCAACAAATTCTACTTCCATGTGTATTCAATTATTGCTTCAACTCAGCAGCCAGGAACTGAGTAAATTAAGAAGGTAGAAATAATTCACCTTTTCTAGAATTGTGAACTAAGCCCCATTTTACTTAAGGTATTCAACAGCCTCCAAGTAGCAAGAACTTCTTCTGGTTGTGAGCAGCTAGCAGCTAGTAAATGTGTGACGAAAGCCCAGGGAATCTCCACAGACCCTAGTGGAAATGAATCTTGCAGGAGCACGTACACAGTAACCTTGTACTGATTTCATCATCCCTCAGCATTAAATCCAGGACAGAGAAAATTCTCTTTCATTCTTTTCTCCCAGTGTAAGGCACTTTTTCCTTCTCTACAAGGATGGGCTTTCTACTGTATTTTTGTTCCTAGAAGTAATCTCTGCTTAGTTTTCTCTCTGTTTCACTTAAAGTCCCGAGGAGCTGCAGTACAGTGTACTCCAATTTTGGCAAATTTTACATGCAGCTATATTCCTCTGCCAGTCCATGCTGCAGGATTTCATGCCCATGAACAATAAGATCTTTTTTTGTGGCACATACATCCTCCACTGACACATGCCCTTTCTTTATTCTGTCCCTCTTTCCTGTGCACTCAGTGGTATATCCTCTGTGCACTTAGTTATTGCTTTTGCCAAGCTGTAAAAAAAAAAAAAAAAGAAAAAAAAAAAAAAAAAAAAAAGAAAAAACACACACACTCCCAAAATAGAGTTAATCCTTGTGTTTGCTCTCCCTTTCACCAGACTGCCTGCTGGCAAAAATTCCCATCCATGTTCACTGGTATGCTTTCTTTGGCTGCTGGTATCTTGGGAACATCTCAACAGCTGGATTTTGTGCAAACCTATATTCATATGATCTCATTATATTCTCATATATGGACATTTCCAAGATGAATGTGCTGAAGAATGCTTTCTCCGATGGTAATCAGTTACTGACTAACTTTCCAGAAGACAAATAGGTTCGTATATATCATATTCTATTTGCTGTTCCCAAATCTTCTCTCTTAAACTGAAAAATCTACTTTGCAATTTAATGATTTCTGTCACATCCCCTGATATATATATATATATATATATTTGTATCTCGTGTTACTAGTTAAGTGCTCTTCCTCTGTAGCTTCATTCTGAGTGCTTATGAATTAACAAAAATCATCTTGGGCAATTACCCAAGACCATCAAAATTCTTTGGACAGGTAGTCCTACTGAAATACAAAATCTTACTTGGCATAAGCGTTCCTTCTGGCTGCATTTCCCTGCAGCAGAAAGAACTCTCTCACTATAGAAACAATCCCTGGAGTATGATATTAGAGAAAATCCTCACTATTTTATTTAATTCTCCACGGATATCAAACCAGCACTTCAGTACAGTTGAACATAACACTATTTGACTAATAAGATGCAAATAAGGTTCCTTGGAAGACCTGAACTGTTCCAGGAGCCTGAGCCCAGTTCATGAGGAACCTTGAGGACACGTGCTGTAACGGGAGGCGAGTGACCTCAGCAGCGGTGGTCTGGAAGGACAGTTCCAAGATTTGCTAGTGTGCTGAGGGGAAAACCAATTCAATGTATGTTCATTGCTTTTTTATTATATAGTGTAAAGCAGAGCAGAAAACATGCAGAAAAGCATCCATGAACTGGCTTCCTTTGCAACAGACAATTCTGCTTGAGAAATGTATTTAGTGTAAAAGCAAAGTTAATGGACAAACACATTCAGAAAACAGAAATCAACTATTTTAAAATGTTCTTCTTCTGTCCCCAAATCTCCTGTCTCCAAAGTGTTACACAGGGCTCTCACTCCTGCTGGTGAGCACCACAGTTGTAAAGAAATCACCAGGACAGCATTTGCATTTCCTCAGTCTGTTTAATTACTTCCACTTCTCCATCAGTCTCAGAACAGACATCGTCACAGGCAAAGCACGATAACCTCTCACTTCAGAATTCACAGTCTACCACGTCAGCATGTTCAGCCCTTTGTCGTATACAAACTTTGCAATTCATTCCTAACTTGATCTGTGATAACTATTCCTTGCTAAAATAAGAATATATAAGAATATAAGAATATATATATAATAAGAATATATAAGAATTTTCATAGAAATGTGTTTTTTTACTCAAACACCACAAAAAAATTGACAAACAAAATAATTATTAGTCATGTTTGTTGTTGTTTGTTTTAAGATGGGTTAAAGGATCGTTAATTTTCCTTCAGAAGTATAAACTAACTATCTGCAAAGTGGGAGACATGACCAAGGCTGTACCAGGAACTTGTGGTGGACTTGGGATCGGAGGTCTAGCTCCACACACCGCCTCATGTCATATGTTAACACTTAGCAGTCAACTCTCAAGACAGTTAACATTTAATTAAGACCCTGCTCAAAATCAATCACATTATAATTTTTGCACATAATGATATTTTTGCACATAATGTTACACAGTGTAACCTATTTCAAACACCTTCCCAACTGAGAAGATCTCAGTGGGCTCATCAGGAGCTCCTATGATGCTTTCTGAACATGAGGCACCACAAACAGTTACTGCCTCCCACAGTGCTGCCACACTCCAGCCAGGTCACTCCAGGACTTTTACCTGCCCAAAAGAGGTTTTTCTGCAGTCTTAAAAAGGAACACATAATGAAAAAAACACTGTGTTTTCACAACCCTAAAGATACTGTGTTTTCCAGTATTCCTGCTTTCCCCGCCCTAGGGAAAGAAACACCCAAAACCCCTTCCTCTTCTCTCACTTCTTCTCTAGCCCCATTTGCTGCATTTACAGGATTCAAAGCTCTTCGGCACATTCCAGTTGTAGGCTGCATAAATAAATAAGAGTAAAAACTTTGGGCAGCTTGGACCATTGCCAGCTTGCCTGGGTAAGTGGACTTTTTGTGGAGCTGGAAGGGTGTTTTTTAGAAGGAGGGAAGAGAAAAAGCACAGCCTAAGAATCTTGGCTCAGCCTGAACATATTTCCTCCTAGCTCTGGCTAAACATCAGCACGAACGGCAGGACGGACAGAGGAGTCTATGTAGAGCTGGGGAGGGAGCCTGCCGTGCTCTCCACCAGAACTACGACAGAGTGTGGAGGCTTTGAAACCATGCTTTTCATCTGGGCGCTGGTGTTTATTGCAGTGCTGCAGGAGCGGGATCTTTTAGGTGAGTGATTCCAAGCTTCTCAAGCAGAAACCGTGGCACGGTGAAAGCCTTTGCATGGGGTGGGTGGGGGAGACATGGAATTGCCACCACTGTGGGTTTTATATGAAGGTGACACAGGTATGTGTCAGAATTCTGTGGGAATATTGTTTTTTAACAGAAAAAAAAAACCTCCAGTGTTGTGCTACTCAAGTCCATCCCGAAGGCATACTGCACTGTTAGAAATTTTTCACTACTCATGGGCGACTATCACTGTATCTTGAGAAAATTACAGCCACATTCACGTGCTGCATCCAGTGCCCTGCAACTCCACAATTACTGCTTTGGAGCCTTAATAGCATGCACACTAATCCACTCAGAAATGAGATCAAAGTTCAAGGTGAATAGAGAAACGTTTTCCTTTCTACAAACCCTTCTTTATAGAGCTGCTGTTAACAGTACTGTATTTTTTTTCTCTACTGCTCTGTATTACTTATTCCTGAGATTTCTGAGACAAATATCACCTCCTTCAAATACCTTAGAAATAAGTATAAACAGACAACTTCTGATAAACTGGCATCTAAGTTTTATTTCATTAACAGCAGGTCTGGCACTAGGCTAACCCGTAATCACATTGCAGCTGATGGTGTGACTGAAAGCTATTCTGTTTAGCTAGTACAAGGTTTATAGTCCCTGTGTTACCACAAACCTGGCTACGCAGCCTGTTTGTATTATGTGTTTTCTGCTAGCTGAGGCCCCTCATCATTTTCCCTCTGCTCAGACTTCTTGACAACATACAATGTTTGTATTTCATGGCAGGGTAGTGAGTTTCCATTACAATCAAAACATTTCCCAAAAAACTGTTAGTCCCTTTTCCCCAAAGTCCCAGTCACCCTTCCTTGCCCTGTTTCCTTCCCATGCAGCTGGTTTTATAACATTTAACAGTGATGAACTGAACTATCAGTCCCAGCAAGGGCACTCTGACTTGTTTTCACCCCATGAAAACTGCTAGAAAACTGGTTTTGTTTATTGCCAAAGAATGTCATTTGGTCTAAGCTGAAATCATTAGCAAGCTTAGGTAAAACTTAGCCAAATAAAATAGTATTTGAATATCAACTGCAGCGGAGACGACTACCCAGTGTTATGCCAGGTGGTAACTACTCAGTTAAGGAATCATTTTCACTGTCCTAGCAGAGTATTTTGTGTAAGATGGAGAAGATTGAAAAAAAAAAAAAAAAAAAAAAGAAAGAAAAAAGAACCCAATCTCAGAACAGCTGTTGCCAAAGAGGCAGAAAGGGGATATTTTCTTGGGAGGTGGGAATCTATGGTCCATGCTGGCCCTGGACCATTTTCTTCAAGTCACACTGAGGAAGGATTTGAACTTGTGTATGTCACAGCCAGGTGAGTATCCTGACTGGCTGACAGCCAGCATCCCTGTTCTCCCTTTGCTACCTTTGAGATGGCGAATCTGACTTTTGATTTCATTACAGATACTTCCCCTGACCGCTCTCCACCACCCCCATGATTCATCCATTGTTTTTTCCTGTTCTGTTTGGCAACAGTTCCTCTTAAAAATGCTTTGAGGATGGCTAAAGTAGAGTTTATGTTTTAATGCAGCCATTAGTAGAAACAATTTCATATTCACAGAGCTCAGACTTCAAACAACTCAAGATGAGGGGCTAGCATGGGTGCCCTTTTGGATTAATCACACACTCTGAGTTAATGGCTGCAACTTTTCATTCCTTGCTGTTGTTGGTAGGTTAGTTTATGGGGTGCTGCTGCTACTCAAACATAGCATTTAACATAGCCAGAGGCACTGGACCATTCGATTCCTGCCCCATTTAAACATGCTTGCATTCTTACAACAAGCTCTGGGCAAATCGTTGTGAGGGTGCAACACTCCAACAGCACAGTCTCTCCCATGTGTTTATTATGCATGGCTGAGAGGTGACCTGGAGTCCTTGGGTAAACAATTATTTGACAATCAGGTAAACAGGCTGGGCCCCATGACATGCTCCATTTAGATGAGCAAACTGAGTACTGAGCATGCTACTGGGGAGAGCAACAGGAGAGCTTCAGGGGAGGCACTGCTGCTCAATACTCCACACTGTGGTGTGATTTGTTTTTAAAAAGCAGAAATCCATTTGGTTTTAACTGTAAGTAAAAGTAAACTAAATATAATGTTTTTTCTTCATTCAGCTAGCATAGTATGACTTTTCAGAACATCTGGCATTTTCTGGAGTGAAAAGGGCTGTTATAAAGGAGATATACAGCAATCCGAGGTTGACTAATGACTAGAAATTTCAGAGAAAAAAAGAATATACACCTTCAGAACAGCCTATTTTTTTCCCAGAACTGACTGCTTGCTTTCTCATAGCAAGTATTTTGGCTCTAAGAGATTAAACTACTGTATTTTGTAACTAAATCCACATTAAAACTTACGAGAGGTACCATCTGAAATCAGACTTACGTGTATATGTGTGTATATATATATATATATTTATTAATAAACCACTGATAGTTTAATCTACACCCCACATCACTTGTATTTTCTGTACTTATGGAAAACTACAGCCATTATCATCTCCAATTCAAAGATAAGTCTTTGTAAACACCCATCTCTGGGCTCCAACAAGGAAGAAGAAAATGTTTGTCACAAAGTGTGCCCAGATGTAGATGTGTTTCTTGAGAACACGAGGCACCTGAATATAGGGGTTCAGTGTAGAAGTGAGCCCTTATACAGATTTTACGTATCTGCAAAACCCTATGTTTTGTTATATTTAGTTAAAAAGATATTTATTGAGTTATCTGGACTCCATGTGTAAATCAAAAGTTATTATCAAACTCCAAGGAAGCCAGGGGTCTGGAAATACAGGACTCCTGCTGTTCATCTGCACCATCTGTATTTATAAATCCAGCTGATCTGCTCTGGGTGAGGCAGTTGTTGGTCTTGGCCATGAATGCTGGGATCTGGTATGCTTGTGTATCTATCACTATTCTACTTCCTGAGCTGTTGCAGTACATGTGAACTGTTTGCCACAGGAGAACACAGCCTTGGTCATATTCCTAGGATTTTTTTATTTTTTTTCATATTTGGACAAAACTACAAGGATTGTCTTTCATTGTACTATCATATTTCTTTCTGCTGCCATAACTTACTCATATGCAAACTACACAGCCACAGAGCTGACTAATAAGTTGCAGGCTCACCTCACACCTCGCTCCCCATGATCATAGCTCCTATTACTACACACAGACCAAAAGCCACATCCTCGTAAATTTGAAGAACTCTTTATCCCCAGATACCACTTGGCCATCTTGATATTTATGGTAGCATCAAATATTCACATATCTCACCTACTCCATTCTCAAACAGGACTTAAGCTCACTCATTTTACATAACTTACATTTTTAACATATGCTTCAACACAGCTCCTCTTCTTCCTAAAACAGCTCATACTCTTCTCCATACACAGGTATCTCCTATGTGGCTGCTAGCTATTCACATCTAACACTTCATCTTAATTTTCAAAACAAACATATATACATACATAAATAATGCATAATAAAGGCAGACTTTTGTTTGCAGCCCAAAACATTGGGGTAGCCTCTCCTATGCTACAGAATGAATTAAGAGTAACCTACCTGCAAATTACATAGGCTCACTTCTCTTTTCACTCGGATTTCCTGTAGTCATTTTCCATTGCAGCAGCAAGCACAAGAAGATATTCCCTGGCTGTTTGTTCAAAAGATCAGCATGTTGGAAACATATTCCAAAACAGCATGGGAACTTTTTATTATCTTCCTTCCTTTAAATAAAAATACACAAAATGTAAGTGTTTCTTACAATGACTAGTACAGTAACACAGAAGAGAAGTAGTTTTTCAAGTAGTACTTTTGCTTCTGGCAAACAGGCATAGCTGATTTTGCTGTGCCTGAAACAAGGAGCATGCTCTGATAGCACACGGTTATCCCTGGCTTTGTATACTCTCAGTCTCCACTGATGTGCAAGTGAGAGCTGCAGATCCTGTGTGAAATGAGAATCACGATAGCAAGAACTTCATCCAAAGGAAATAGTTTCATACAGAAATACATGGCAGCCATCTCCTAACCAACTATGATTTCTGCCAATTCCCACCTCTCATTTTGAGTATTTCACACATGTAAGTGAGGCACGTAAGGACCAGAAGAAGTCACAACATGACACTTCACATGTAAGTTGATGGGCAGACAGGTTAGGAAAGTGGTAGGCTAATATCCTGACCATCTTCACCAATGCAATATATACCACTATGCATGGTATTTCCTTTTTGGTACTTTTCTTTCAGGGAAAAAAGAATTAATTTCAACCATAACTGATTTAGGATCTGAAATAACATTCATAGTGGCATGTTCTATATCTTGATAAACAAAGTATAAACCTGCAAGTTTGGAATCTGACTTTTGATATGGCTATTCAGTTTCCAAATTCAATATTAAAAATAATCATTTTAATGGAAGAGACTTATTTCAGAATGTTCCATTATTATAAGAGGCTCCTGAAAATTTGATACCAGAAGAATCCCTTGGATTTCATACCATTTTTGGATTCTTACGAAGACTTGGTACTCAGAAAGAGGTTTAAGTACACAGGTATACAGTGAATGTATAGATTACAGCTTAATCCCTAATGAGGGATTGAAACTTTGTACACTGTTGAAAAGATTAAAAAAAAATAATAATCAATTCCAGAAGAGCTTTCTATTTTCAATTGCTTGTCCAATATTCCATGCCTACCTTCCATCTCCTATTAAAGATATTCCCCACGTGTGCACTGTATGGAATTTTCAGTGTGGTTCTGCCATAAAAGCTACAGCCTAATAAAGGTGTGTGTACATATACACTTACAAACACACATTTTTGTATATATATATATATATATATACAAAATTTGTTTCTTTGCTTATATATATGTATAAGCAAATATATAACAAATATATGTTTCTTTGCTTATATATATGTATAAGCAAAAAAACAAAATCTGGCAGTTGCCTCCAGAGTGAAGCATAGCAACTTATGACCAAATAAAAGAAGCTAAGAAATTATTCTTTACTTTTTTTTTTTTTCAGTCTTTATTGCAATTACTAAAGACAAGACACCCTTTATTTTTAAGCATGTAGTTTAATCTCTAGGAAGGAGCTCAAACGTGTCTAAATCACAGCTAAGCATTAGGCAGTGTTTTACTATCACAGCCTTTAAGATCTTCTATGTCCAATTACAGATAAGCTCCCAAGCATGTAAGAGCTTGAAGACAACCAGCATTTCCAATACAACACATTCTATCCAGATCAATTAATCTTTGGCACCCTAACAATAAAATTTATTGCAGATTATATTATATATAATACAACTTAAAATGAATTTGGGCACATTGGCGGTAATGAAACTACTAAGTGGCACAGCAAGTTAATCCACTACTTCCATATCTAATTAAGGGTTGACATAATTGGAATGACTCCCCCAAATTAAATATGACTAACAGTCTTGTGTTAAAATGGACTTGGGTCTGAAAGCACCAAATACTGATAGATATTTGCAACTGAACTTTTTCTGTACTCAGCTGCAAGTTATATTCACCATTTTTGTAAACTGTGTGATTTCTTGAACTAACATTTTAAATTCATATACACACTTTAAAGTTGAGTCCAACGCTATATTTAGATAAGGAATAATTTAAGCAAGGATCAGCAGATCCCTTTAGAGGTCCATTGTATTTTTCACCAACTGGTAATGTGATACACCAAATATACTCAAGTTGATGTTTTTTTTTTTACTATTGGAACATAAATCCATTACTATCACCTTCATTTTCTCCTTAAAAAAAAAACAAAACTATCTCACGACTTCATGATATATGCTACAGAAATGAAACAATACTGCTAAACCTAAGGTAGTAAAAACAAGAACACAGACCATAGTATGTTTTCTTCAACAGTTAACAATATTCTCTTTCATTTGCTTTCATCTATCACGTGATTTCAGGTTTCTTTATTTGCCATCTGGTTCCTGTTTCAGACTCATTTGTCTTTCATTTGGCTTGTGGTCCGCTTTGTTTTACATCTCCCTCCCTACTGAGCACAACATGAACTCTCAGTTAACTTTCAAAACCACACTGGTCATAGCATGATGCAAAATGGATTTTATAGAATTTAAGACCAAAAGGGAACATTACGATCACTTAGCTTGACCTTCTCTGTAACACAGCCCAAAGAACCCAACCCAGTAATTTCTACAGCAAGCCTGCAACTTTGGTTTGACCTCTAATGCATCATTAGGTAGGATACTTAGTACAAGTAATGCAGAAGGCACTTCAATTGCTAAACAGATTCATTGGCTTTTAAAAATGTACATCTTAACCTGAATTGTCTTGGTCTAGCTTTCAACCATGTAATGTTTTATCTTTATTTATTTTCTTATCAGGTGTCTTTGTGACGCAGGTATGGGGACAAGAGTTTTCTTATATGTAGCGCTAATGGCCTGGGACTAGATAGAGGGGAGCACAAAAGCTACCCTGTAACAACTTTTATTAGTAAAGGGAAAGTTAACATCACCCTCTGAATCTTGACACTAACCTCAACAAGATGCGCATATCTCTATATATTTGCACAATATATGGACAAATAGACACATATCTGTATACCTAGACAGATCTATAAAGCAAATAATAAACCTATTCAGCCTTTGTATATGCACTTTTATATTCAGTGGAAGAGCAGGTGTATGTGTATATCTAGAATTCAGATACTGGTAGGTAACTATTATACGCAGAAGTTCACACACACAAGAGGAAATGACATAGCCACTTCACCTCCTTCCACTCAATAGGAGACTTCTTGCGTAAGGAGGTCCTGCTTAAACTTCTAGACACAAGAGCACTTCTTGTATCTCCTGATACCCTTAAATCTAACTCAGAGATTCTCAATTTCTCTGCTCCATCTGCTGGTTTCTGACTGCATGACAGTGCAAGGCAGGAGAACTACCCAGCTTCTACGGGCACCATTAACCTAGCATGGAGGGCTTAATCAGAGGAGAAAGGGCACAAGGCACAAAGCATGTCAAAATTTGTAGATGATGGGTAGCATAAATAACAAAAATGTAATTTTCGTATAAAGTAGGGGTCATTTTGCTGTCTTGGATGAGTGAGCCCTTACTCTGGCTGTAAAATAGCCACTTATGTATTAAGTAGTGTGGACTTTAAGAATTGAATGAAGCGTATCACTTGCAGGAAGCATCAAGTGGAAATTTCCAGATGAGGACTTAACTGAAAGGTAACATTCTCTCTAAAATACTGAAATATTGCAACAAATATCTGTCCAAAGTAATCCATTAAGTTTCAAAAGATATATTCAGGACATGGAAATATGTCTCCGAGAAAATAGCCCAAAATGCCATGTTTGTTCTATAAGCATGCATACTTGCTTAGGCTTCCAGAAATTGAAATAACCACACATCTTAAATACGTATTTTATACAGCATACAATGAAAAGTTTAGCTTTAAAAGTTGTTAGCTTTAAAATCGACCATAAAAGTGTTGTTGGGTTGCGCACGTGCTTTGACACATCGGCAAGGAAGAAGTCTAATTAATGTTTGTAAAATGTTTCTTCAGCAGCAAGACGGTAAGGAGAAGGAGGTACCCTAACAGGCCATTACTGTTTTGTTTAGATGGCCTGCAGCCTTCCATTCTTTGCTTCTTTTACAAGATGGCTGCTATTATTATATTGGTAAAGATGCTGCCAGAGGTGGTCAGCACCGAAGTCAGACCGTGTCATTTTCTTTCACCAGTTGCAATACAGAGAAGGGCAACACTCATAAGCAGCATGTGATTCTCTTTGAGCGCATGAAAATTGTTGCTTAGGACGAACTGCCTGACCATAGTGACCCAGTTGCATGCCATATTTTCAAGGGACCGGATGTGTCCTGTGAACCGCCCATCCCACAGATAAAGGCTGTGGGTTAACAAGGTAATAATCAGGTTTCTAGCAGCCAAAGCCTCAGGCCAAAGCTCTGAAAACACAATAAAACTAGAAACTACACTGACCAAAGCACTGGCTGCCCAGCCAGTGGCAGCAATCACGCCCTCCCTCCCAAAGCGCCCTGTTCTGGTGTGGCAGTGAGGGGGCAACCACAGGCACCAGGGCGCCTCCGCTCCTGTGTGAAAGTCACTGACCAGACAGGGAGATGAAGGCCCTCACTGACAGGTTTTCTTCTGGGTCTGCCCCCAGAGAGCTCCGTGTCATGCAATCTGGGAACTAGAAACATTTTGGTTTCTTTGGTTTCAAAACAGATGTCCTCCTAGCTCTTATCGCTCATTCACAACTGCTTTCAGATGTTTCCTGAGACACTGAGGCCTAGACCATCTGTCAGGTTTTTCTCAGTCACAGCATCAGTTCTGGGGTTCTGCTAAGATGTCCTATCAAACCAGGATGAGACATCTCCTCCTCCTTCACCAAGCCCACTGCAGTTTATAAAGCAGCAATGCACCCTCACTACCAGAAAGCCATCTCTTTCTGCACCAGAGGAGAGGGATGAACCACAGCGAAGTACCAAGCACTACACCAAGACCTGCATTTCACGGCAGCTTCTTTCCTGAGTTCTCGTGGTGTACACGCATACACAAAACCGTACAGCGTTTTGCAAACCTCACTGTGAGATGCAACAGCCTTAAACCAGCTTTATATACCTATCCCAGCATGTCCTGCTTTGAATATATCAGTCATACACCGCACTGAACCTCTCCTCCTACGTACACCTGCTTCAAGTAGAAGTCAGGCCTCACAACATGATGTTGCAGTTTGTGTAGTACAGAAAACTCTTTCACACAAAAGGGCTAAGCTAAGGCAAGGAATAAAGCGACATTTTGGGTAAGATCATCATATTTTCTCTGCTTAAAAAAGTCGCTTATAAGATTTCAGGTCCTACATCAGGAAAAAGGTAAAAGGAGTCCCTGCACAGTGCCAACAGGCATGCTCACTGTGCCAGTTTGGAAAGGTCAGAAAGCCTCTGGCTCAGAGTTGGGCAGGACAAACAGTGACTTTTGCTTCTCCAAAGGCAGAGCTCTGGCTTTTCTTTTAAGGACCAGTATGATATAAGATGCATGGTCAGAGAAAAAGAGTGGTCAACACTGACTCGTGCTAGCCAACAGTGACTCTCATGTATTTTCCATTTCTAGGGAAAAACTAAACAAGCCTGTCATGTAACTTACGGCCAGCCACAAACTCCTTAAACAAATGAATACAACCAGTGCTGGCCCTTACCCAAACTTCCTACTCAACCTTGTGATTCAAGGTCCTCCCTTTGACACAATGGGCAACAGTTCAGCATAAGGCCATCAGGCTTGATGCTGAAAGCTAAGGCTGGGAATATTGGAAAGGCAGAAATTGTATTGATTTCCGACAGTAAAACAGCTTGTTGTTGTCCTATTACCAGAACAGCCAGGGTTTGTAGAGAAAGACTGGCCATTGCTTTGTAACATACAATTCTGACATAAAATTTCAGCATTCCCATATCATTCCAACTGTGATGGAAAAAAAAAACAACAAACATGCAAGTAAGTAAAATTTTCTAGAAACGGGATGGTTCACTTGACTACTAAGTTATGAAGTAACAACACTCCCAAAACACAAAAAAGGGGAAAAAAAAAAAAAAAAAGGCAGCTGCAATGCAGCTATCTTTGAATTACATGACATATTTCAAGTCTTTTCTAAGTATTAAACAGATTACAGACAGATTTTCTAAGTATTAAACAGACAGATTACATCTTCATGTTTTTGTCCTAACAGCACCACCTCCTGGTGCAGGAAAAAAAACAAAACAAAACAAAAAACAACAACAAAAAATCTTGCTACAAATAAACAATCAAAAATTCTTTCTAGAACTGTGCCAAACAAATTTTAAAATAATAGCACACGTAGTACATAAAGTCACACTTTACTCCTGTCCTCCTCCCTGCCCTCAAGGACTCCAGCCCACAGTACACCTCTCATCCTATCAGACTGCAATGGCTACAGTTCTTACAAACATGTTTGCTATCTTGTGATACATACCTCCAAAATTCTTGGCACAGACTTGTGATGAAGTCCTGTGTCAGATCCAAATCATGGCTCTCACACAACAGTACCGGAGACAGTACTAGTTCCTCCTCTTCTGTTTTTAAGTGTTTGTTATAACACAAGCTCACCTCTGTCTTTTCTCCATTACAAGCAAGTAACAACAGAATGAGTTGCTGCTGCCTGCACATTGTTACAGCCTCTTCAGGGCTCATGTAAGAATAGGATTTAACAACATCATGCAAATTATGCTATCACTCTAGTGGGTTTTAAAATACTATCACTGTTCCATATGTATTAAAACCGAAAGTTACTGAATGTTGCACAAAAGCTAAGAAGAGAAATTGGCTCCATTAAAGCAGGTACTGCCCTTTTATGGCATACAGCCAGCAGAATTAGATGATCGAAGAGCAAAAAGACATGACTACTGAGAGACAAACACAGGTAACTGTTAGAGATATGTGATTTTGTATACAGCATTGTAAATGAGTGACTTGGTCAGCAAATGGCACTAGCTGTACACACATTTGTTTCCCCTTGTATTGTAACATTAGACTGTTACAGGCAAGCTTCTGCCACAATGGAATCACCAGCTTGGACCCATTCTGGACGTAAGTGGACAAACTCAGCTGCTCATCAAAATTTTACCATGCAAGTTGTTTCTGAAGAAAGTCTAAGAGGAACTGATATGTAAGCGAGATCTTCCCAACACTTAGGGTTTATACTTGTAGAGACAGAGCTGAGTCTATAAACTTACTCTATACAGAAAACAGGTTGTGTGAAACAAAGGCAACAAACAAATAAAAGGACAAATGAAAACAGGTTGTTCCAAACAACTTTGACAATGTATGCATCACCACAAGACATTAACAGCAGTTGGGTACACCTGTATTTACCAGGCAATTTCTACCTGGCACAGAACCCATTTTCTTTAAAAAAAAAAACAAAAAATAAACAAACAAAAAAACCCACGATCTTTAGCATGTCAAATACAACTACACAAGTCAGAAAGGTAAGTATTGTTATTAAAAATTCCTGGTTAATTTAACTGTGGCTGTTTTTCCAGCTGCTGCAGAACCTGTCGATGTGTTACCTGGAACTTTGGGAAGAGAAAGCTGGTGTCATGAACATGATACAATCCATGAACGCTTGGATATTATTGAAGAGGTAAGAGCTACTGCGTTGGTTCCTGGACTATACTAGACCTCTGCCTCAGCCTTTTGACAAAACAAAATAAAGAGGAACCACATTGCTAGCCACTGACCCTTCTTGATTCTATAAGACAAGATTCAAGACAAGATGTGAATTTTGCAGATGACAAAGCTTGACAAAGGAGTTTCTGCTCATTTCTGCAGACACTCAGAACAATAAATGAACTGTCACTGGGATTATAGGAAAGCTGAAATGTTTACATGTTTGTCCCCAGTGTCTTAAACATCCACAAGATATGCGTCCAGTGCTAACTACTCCCAGCTGGGTATCTGCCAAACCACATTCTGTTGGTTCTCAAATGGCCATGTTAACTTCCTCCAGCTCTAGCCTTAACCCTCTTCTTTCCACCCCATCAGCTCCTCTCATCCTCCTTGAAATTTTTTTTTTTTGTGGATATGATGGTGGCTGAGAAATAAGAAAGAATTAAAACTAAATTCATACAAAGCTCATTCTAAGAAGTCAAATTATGGGTGACAGAGGTGCTACAACTTGTCATGCAAAACCAAATTCTAGTACTTTGTGCCGCTAGAGGACAGTATAACGTAAGAAATACTTAAAACTGCAACACACAATATAAATGAAATTAGCTATTAGTAGAACAGGACAGTAGATTTGCTCTTGCACTAACACATTTGGTAAGATTCTTTCCACTTGACCCTCTGACTACCCCCTTTTCCATTTGCCTCCCTCGTTTTCATTAGAAGGTAATGAAAACAGTCGAGCATCTAGAATCAGAAGTCAAGTCACTCCTCAATATCATCAGTGAGACCGCATCAAATATTCCCATTGCTCCAGGAACCCCACTTATGGACATTTTTGATGGTAAGTATCTAGTGGGATATAACCTTTAGTCGATAACACTGTTGCACATGCTATTGCCAAATACCTCATCCTTTTTCCACACCAGATGTGAAGAAATTTATTGACTCAATTCAGCATAGCTAAGGCCTTGGCTGAAATACTGGGTCCAGTTTTGGACACTGTTACAGCCACCACTAAAGAGAGGAAAAGAAAATTAATTAATAAACCAACCAGCTAAGGAGCTAGATACATGAGGTACACAGAGAGGTTGATAAATTAGGGATGTTTAATCTACAGAAGACTGAAGTAGCCCACTGGAATAACACTGCTGCAAAGACAAAAGCTGTATTTTTTTCACCACTACAAAAGTGAATAAAACCAAAAAAAATGCAACAAAATAATTCCAGAAAAACACAACACACAAATTTTCTTGCAAGACCAATGAACCTCTGGAATTACATGGCTGTAGTTTCTCCAGCACTGGAAATGTTAAAGAAGCATGTAGGAAGGAACAGGTATGTAGTTCAGGATCCCTTAGAACAGCAGGATGGACTAAGGAATCGCATGACTTGAGTTTAATCATCCTGTGATTCTTTAGTTTCATGTGTGACATAAATGAAACAACTAACAAGGCAACGAAAAACAAAAAAGTTAGTGGAAATATTATAGTTTTAGTATCTTAAATCTAGTTGCCACTAATGCAAAATATGCTCCTAGATAAACGTTTTGGGCATAAATTAAACAACAACAAATAACTTGGATATCTATCCTGCCCATCGTCTTATAACACTCAGTCCTCTTCAGTCCTTGCCCGACTGTCAATAAATCATTTAACAAAGTGAGACACACTGCTGGTGGAGAACAAACCTCTTGAGGAGAGACTTGAGCATCCTGCAGTGATGCTCCTGAAGTTGGTTTTGTCAGTTTTTTGATACAGCTGTACTTTTATGTACATACACATACGCACACAGTACAGAGCACTTCTGTGATGTAAGGCAGGCAGAAAGAAGACAGTACTAGAGTTTTATGTTGGTTTTTAGTTCTTCTTGCAGTTGGCTGTAGAGATCTGGGCACCATGACTGTACAGATAGAATTTCTATGTCCTCACTGACTTAGTTATTCATTGAATTTTCCAGAACTCTGTTAAGGGCAGTTAATAGGTAACAATTAAGTTATGCCCCTGCAGTGATCATTTATTTTAAAAAAGTATCTTTGTATCATTTATTTTAAAAAGTATCGCAGTAAAGCGTTACAGTGGATTTAGAATGCAAATCCTAAATCAACTTCTACGTATTTACAGCACCTCTACAATAAGTACCACTCAGATGGAAGTTGCATTAACTGCCAACTGGTCCAAGAATTGCAGAGCTGTAGCACCTTCCTTCTGTGGTTTGATGAATCAAACTGAGAATTCCTCACTGTAAAGTAACGGGCATCATATTTTCAATGATGTTTGCCTGGAAAGATTGATCCTGATCTTATAACCAAGCATAATTACATCAAATCTTCTTTATACAGATGCCAGCTGAACACATCAGAGACAGAAGACAGCTGAATGTAACAGTATGGTTGTTATAAACAGTTGCACTTTTGTTCGTTTAAAAAGCTTTCTTATGTTTCCAGAATTTGAGCAGAGATGAACAATTCTGAGCAGTCGTTATCCTTCCGTGTTTTTGTGCTTTTTAATAAAAAAGGTGTTTGCTTTTAGACATCGTTTCAAAGCTTTGTATTTTAAAACTGCATTTCAAATACAGCATTGTCAGTAAGAAAAGAAGATGAGATGGAATCCTGGACTAAACCACAGCTAACAAACTTCCCTTAATTCAAAATGATATTCCTGGCAAAAAAAGTAAGCCCTTGCTATCAGTACAAATCAATGAAGCAACACTTTTAGCTGCAATGTCCTCTCAAGACACAGTTAGATTGTCTGACAAGAAAGCACATACAGTAGTCTGGCTTTGGGCATTGTCACATTACTGCCATTGATTGAAATAAGAGTTCTGGTTGCACATCCTATAAAGAATTTGTAGTTAAAATGCACAGTCAACTTATTCCGATGGCTTTACACTCCTCCACCTCACCTGCTGTGGTGACAATGCAATCTCAAATTAATTCCAACATCCATCTCCCTCCTCATCTCAGGAGGAAGAGGAAAAAATAGAAAGGAAATCGCCGATATTTTATCTTCAATACACAGACAATCAATATGAAAATTAAAAAATACAACAAAACATAGGGGAGCTGAAGAGTTTCAGAAAAAAAAAAAAAGTATATATTTCATTTCCTTCAAAGAAGGATGTTTCAAGCCCCCTCCTATTTACCTGTTCATATCACAATATCACATAATCTTTGCTCCCCACAAATGTGTTTTTTTTTTTAACTCTATGTATTGTTTCAAGCTTACGTTCACAAGATCTGAATTTTTCCATGACAAACAAAAACAGAACTTCCTCTAGGAAAAAAGGCCTGTGTGACCTTTAGAGAATGGGGTGTGTGTGGGCATGTGTGTGTAATAAGAGAAGGAGTTTGCACATTCTTGATTAATAAGTAATCTCTTTTCACTGACCTAGCCCTATGCCTCTTCACCCTTGTACTTTTTTGTTATTAACATTTCTATTTTGAGAATGGCAAGCTGAAGATGTCATTCATCCTAGCAGAGAACAAAAATCAGAGTTCCAGGAGTCAGAGAAGAGATTCCAACATGCACAACAAAAATAATAAGAAATAGCTACAGATTACACATATCTTGAACAGAAAATTGCTCAGCAAACATGTGAGTAAAGTCCTGAACTTTTGTCAGCACACAATGTCTGAATAATTCTGTGGATACAAACAGAAAATGTCTATGGAAAAACTAAAATTCATAAAGCAAGTCCTCACTCCCATGTAGATCAACATGAACAACAAAAAGCATAGTCTGCAACGTTAGAAGATAGACAGCTTTAATTTTATAATCTCTTTTTAGATACATATATTTAAGGCACAATCCAAAACCTTACAAACATTAACTACAGAATGTTTACTATTGTCAATTTTGCTGCTTCCTTGTGACAGTTGCCTTAGTGAGAATGAAATGTGGAACACATCTTCCTCATAAACAAAAAATCAAGCCAAGAAAACAGAACTCACCAAAACCTCTTTACAACAGTCTTTTTTAGACAAAAAACTTGAGGCCTGTTCTCTCCACGTATTACTGTTATTACAAAACCACTCCTGCATACAATATATATATAACTGGCAATAAAATGGCACATAATGTTTATACAAAATAAAACAACCTTAAATCATACAACTGTGATTTTTGCTCCAGAAAACAAACACAATATTTCAGCAAAATAATATAAGCAGAAAAATAACTTGTCATTCATGGATTGCAGAGGGTACTATAAAGAATCTTGAGCAGATGGTACATAAGCTTTTCTTTTTTGTTGTTTCTGATTTTTTTTTTTCATTTATTATCGACCATTTTTTATTTGGTGAGAAGAGATATGCAATATTATATTTAAAAATGTAATTGTTTTAAGAGAAACAACTCATATTACATCTGCTTGGTGGAAAAAAAAAAGATTCTTTAAAGCTAAAAAAAGCAGTTTAAAAAAAAAAAAGAAAAAGAAGAAGAAAAGTTCAGTGTTCCATTTAGTCATTTCCACCACACAACTTGAGTAGTATTTTCCGGTAGTCTCCTGAAGTATCACCCTGGAAACAAACCCAGAAAAAGAAAAGTTGAGAGCTTGTTCTCTGCTTTCTTCTTTTGGGTGTCGGGGTTGGGAGGGAATGAAAGAGAGGAAGATAAGGTCTAAGCATCTTAAATGCTAAGCTAACAACTAAAAGAGATAAAACCTGGGCTGAGATAAGAGTTTAACTCTTATAAAAAGAAGATACACGGTAAGATCTGTTCTTTCAATAACTGGAATGGAAAGTGTCCACAGGAGAATGTATTCCTTCAACAAACTGAAATTGGTATACAGGGTCAACTGCCTATTCTGGAAAAAATCAACAGAAATCTTTTATTGAAAAGCTGTCTTCAGCAACAGGTACAGGAAATATAGTAATAAAGAATAAACATAGGAATAAAGAATAAATATAGGAATAAAGATTTTTAAAAGTCATTTTCCTTGGACTCAACATAGATACTTTTTCAAGGGGCAGCAAATGAAAGTTCACACTTTATTATGTTCAAACACTTAAAGTGATGCTCTGGCTTCAAAAGATCCGCCTCCCAAGACAGAGAACATCTCTTTCATTGTTGTGGGCAGTGAGGCAGTGAAAGCCACTATGAACGTACCTGCAACTATGCACTGAAAAGAAGACTTCATGAACAGTGTCATCATCACAAAAGGCTCTGCTAGCTGAATTTTGCCTGGTGCTCTTAAGACTAAAAAACATTTCCTGGGAACTGCTCAATAACTACCCTTCGTTGATAAGGCTTGCAAATCCTTGCCAATCCACAGGACAGTTTCAGCTAGTGTATCTATCCATGAAAACTTTTTTCAAGATCAGAATTATTAGGAACAAAGAGATGTCTCAAATATCAGAATAAATCCTGTACAGACATATAGCACAGTCTGCAAAACATAGAATATTACTGTTTATACATGTGGTGAAGGAACTGCTATGCACTTAGGAACAAAGAGAAAAGAACTAAGAAGTTACTTTTCAAGGATGTTTTTAACTCTGTTTTTACAGAGTAAAGGTAGGATTTACATGTATGCCCCACACTTACTGAAAACGTGTTTTGAATAAGTTCAGTCCAATACGTGTAAATGTGTTCCTATTTCTGAACTGTACAATTACTTAAAATTGGTTATTGCTAATAACGTCAGATCAGAAGAGGAAAAAATGCAGACATACAGCTTTTCCACCAGTGTCTCACCGTTACTTAATTACACCTTGGTGGTTTCAGAGCATATAAACACTGTAAAAGAGCATCTTCACTACAGAGTTAGACTTGGAAAAAGCTTCTGCTAGTTGATCCTTTGTGGCTCATGACCAGGAAGACCACATAGTTACCGGCAAAATAGCCGAATCAATACTTTTTGGTGCACATGATACCTTTCACCATCTCTCCATGTTTCCTCCCAAAGACCTAGTTGAATCTCCTCCGTGTCAACAACAGGAGAAATATACATGGACTTAACAGATTTGGCACCTTCACTACATGGTGAATGAAAGTGGCACCACTCACTTTCCTCCATCTCTAAGTTTTCCCATTAGTCAGGCATTCTCTTGACTTGCTGCAGCTGCATTTACAGCAGTAATAGGGCAGATCATCTGCTAAAGAATCCTAGTGATGTTTATTTTCCAACTCTTGCACTTTCAAGGAAAATAAGAGGCAATCTCTCAAAAGCATATTAGAAGCTTTAAACTTTTGCAGCACACACATGAGGTAAAGCAACATTATTACTTATTTGGAAGACTAAGTTGTTTCTACAACATTATTACTTATTTGGAAGACTAAGTTGTTTCTACAAGGTCATACATGGAGATTGGGACAGAGACCAGACTAACACCCAGGTCTCTGAAACCTCTCTGGACTAATTTTCCCTTCTTTCCCGTTTGTTGGCTTCCTTCCCATCTCTGGCCCACACAAAACCAAGTGCTGTCTGCTCCATGGCACTTCAGACTTCACTCCCCTAATAAATGGTGGTGTCACCGTCCCCTGGGGGTGTTTAAGGAGAGGCTGGACACGGTGCTTAGGGACATGATTTAGTGGGTGATATTGGTGGTAGGGAGATGGTTGGACCAGATGGATCCTGAAGGTCTTTTCCAACCTTAATGATTCTGTGAAATGCAGCAAACCAAACGCAGCTACACTTGGTGGAGTTAATAGCTATTGAGTGTAAGAATCCATGTTCTACTACCAGAAAGGATGCCATATCAGGAGGAAAAAAAAAAAAAAAAAGAAAAAAGTCTTACAGTAATATCTGTGTAGAGGGATTTGCCATACATCCGCTTGTATTCTGCACGTATGTCCAGCAGGTCAACCTCACTGCGTGACACCATGATTCGAATCAGAGTTCTGTCTTTTGTTCCTGCTCCCTGAAACAAACAAAACAACAACATAATACATTAATAATATGTGGAACTGTGGATAATACAGCACTAGTCAAAAACAAAAAAATCATCACCTCACAAAAGGCCAACCCATTATTAGCATAACCCCACTGACTTCAATAAGCTTGAAGAGAATTTGGCCTATCATGCTTTAATAAATTGAATTTACTGGCAGGACACTAACAGTCATTTTTATGCACAAAAAAAAAAAGGGGGCGAGGGTTGGGAGGGTCAAAGGGACACAAAGCCAAGAACGTTTGGTGGGTTTAATGACCTATGTTTTCATTTCAGCTAGCCCTCCCTACTGAAAAATAGCAATTTCAGCAAGTCTTAAGCATATTCTTAATCATTTTACTAATGGAAAAATTTATTTGTTTGATGTATGGTTACATACATCTTTGGTAACTGGATCAAATAAGGTAGGCATTTTCAGACTTTTATAATACTGACTGCATCTTGTTAGTCTTCTCCTAACTGAAAACAATTAGTATCTTCTGCTTATTCATAATGGTTTTGCTTTTTATTATTATTATCCTTTCCAAGGTGGCTAAAGGATATATTCCAATGAGCTGTACTAGCATTTTAAAACACATGCTGTAAATTTATTTATCTTATCACAGACACCTACCTTCATAGCATTCCTCAACCTCTCTGCAAAAAAAGCTGGTGTGTTCTTGAGGCACTTAACTGCAAAAAGAAACAACCACAGAAGTCACATACTCCTACTCAATCAATGCTCATGGTCATTTTTCAAGCTTAGTCACATGCTTTAAATTTTACATAAACATACACTTGCAGCTTCCACCCCTTCAGTTAGTCACCACAATGATTTTTAATCCAAACACTAGCTGCAACAATGAGAACCTGCAACTCTTCATGGTTCAAAGCAAACTTTTCAGTCACTAGCATCTATCTGGTGTGAAGCAGCCATAGCTTTTACATTTACATTTTACATTTTTACTTTAGAAACAAACAAACAAACAAACAAACAAAAAAAATGAAAAAAAAAAACCACACTTCTACATCTAGTGACCAGACTCCTGCTTCTGAAAGGAACACAGAGAATGGACAGAAGGCATAAAGAAGAACACACTTAAGGGCCCTTAGCTTTTTCTTAAATTAAGTAATTCTAGGACACACATCTGCAAGGGGTAACAAATTCAAATCCCGTCCTAAGCTGGGATGGAATGCCTGAACACAAGAAGCCATCTACAATAGGAACCTCACCCTTTATTCAAAGTCAGTTACATGTTTCTTTAGCCACAAAGTTCACCAGGATTCTTGAAAAATTCTTGACATGTGTATTGACTAATGACTATTTTTTTCCATTTAATTAGCACAGTTCATTAGGAATCTTTTAAGATCAAAATCCAAATCAAATTACTGTTATATTAGCCAGTGTAATATGAGAATCCTTCATCACACATGAGAATTAAAATCTATATATTGATCCTATGTTGGGTACAAGTAAACAATCATGCAAACAATCTGTGGCAAACTACACAGAAAACAAATCACACCTGACTTATATTATACAGCACAAAAAGGTATCAAAGCAAGATAGAATAAAAGCACTAGACCTAAATAGGTATATTTCACAGCAACACACATTCTATACAGGCAAAAGAACTTTTCTGAGTAGGAAAATGTATAAGTGAGAGAGAGAGAGAAGTTCAATGCACAATTGTCAATGGTATGTACAATATATTTCGAAACAAATGACAGATGAAATGCATGTTTCTTGATCACTATTAAAACACAGCTGGCACTTTAAGATGTTTTAATATGTTATTGTAAATTACCAGTTGTACAATCCAGAAAGCTTTAAAGAAAGCAAAATTAAATATTTTCAATTAGAAAACCTTTCTTTTTCCATAAAATAATGTTCACAGAACAAATGATGCTATATATATACACACGTGTGTATATACATTCACATATAAATAAAATCAAAATTTATTCAATAGTTATTTAGTGCATATTAAAGACAATTCTTCCTCCAAAGGCTATTGACTTCTTTTAAAGTTACAGACCCAATTCTGAATCTATATCCACATGAAAGATCTGTCACGTGCCTGCAAAGATCCTTGAAGTCAAAAGACTTCCAAATTCCGACAGTACAATTTCCTCATTGAGGTCATGTTCTACAAACATGGGGCACTGTTTCTTTTCTCTAAGCCTGTTTTTCTAACATTAATACTTCCTGAGGTGACAAATTCTGAACCCTGGAACAGGTCTGCAAATTTACCACACTAATAGATCTGGATCCAGTATAGGTCATTATTGGGTCATTATAAGGGGCAGCTTTGCCAAGTAGGGGAAGAAAAATGCTTATATAATTCACACATGCACCAGACAGGAGTGCAAAAAATGACCTTCTAAAAATTGATTCCCATTTTGAAAGATTATGTTATAAATGTTCCATGAAAAAAATCCACAACTTTGTTTCAGATGAGCAAAATGCTCTCTCCTATCTTATTCCCAGTGATATAAAATAGTATTTTCCTATTTATTTCAATAGGATCAGAGTAAGGTGTTCTTTTATTTATTTATGGCTTTTCATCTAGGTACATCACTTTTCTTGACACTACCATATTTGAAACAAAAGAGAACACTTTTAAAGAAGCAGCACTAGATATCACAGTAAATTCAAAATAATACACAGAAAAAGAAATGGAGATGCAAAGAAGTAATCTTGTCCATGAGGGAGAGACAAGACAAAAGCAAATGCATGATTTTGTCTAGTATAGACCACCATAAATACAACTACTGCAGAAAGACTCAAGGGCTTGTTCCACCCCCATGGAAACCAATGACTACTTTCCAAAGGATAAAAGTAGACTTGAGGTAGGAGTCTTTGCTCTTCAGAAACACTGGAGGTACTTCTGAACAAAGTATTAATAAAGCTTCAATGAGAAGAAAGGGGGGAAAAACAACCCCTTCAGAATCAAATATAAATTTTCTTTCTAAGAAAACCAGGAAGAGGTATCTAATTAAACATTAATGAATGCATTTTTATTTATTTCCAAAGCTGTTCAAAATATGCCATTCTCGTTGTCTCAGTGGTTGCTATAGATTTTCATCACTTCATAAAACAATGCCAAGTACAGTTAATAATTCTCTCTCCCCACTTTAACATTCAAAATTTAACATGCAAAATTTAAATTCAACGGCTGCCTGAAGCAAAAGCCTCATCTATCTTTTTGAGGTGATTTAATTGGCCTGCTTTACCAACTACAGCCAAGGTCAGAGAAACCTCAACATAAAAAGCAGAAAACTGGAATTATTACAAAGAACAACCACCTTAGCTGGAGTCACAGATGGAACCATCAAAGCCAGTCTTGGTGTAATACCAGAAACAGACTTGCTAAGACATCACATACCTACTGCCAGCATGCCCTTTTCCAGATCTCCAGACATTTCACTACATATGCTTTTTTCAATGTCCCGGTTACACATCCTCTGGTACTCGCTGAAAACTGTTAAGATAAGATTTCAGAAATCAGTGTCACAAAAGAGATGGCACTGGTGCATGCTGAATGGCTTGGTTTTAATCACGCTTCTCAACTTGGTATTAAAGTACACTCACAAAGTTTTAAAGTTTCAAAAATTAATACTACATCGTTAACCATTTTGTTCCATTTACACATCTTAATGCTCCTTCTAGGTTGTCTCGTTATATCCTTGTTGAAGAGCTACACCAAAGAAGTGCCATAAGGGAAACAGTAGGAATTCTTCTAGGAAAGCTTAGGTGTTCAATAAAATAAAGGAGGAAACATTCAGCCATTCTCATCACTCCCCACATACATGCACCTTTCCCCTCTATGTAAGTACCTCAGTTTGAAACAAATTCCAAATGCTATGTGGTTACTGAAACATTTCCACACCACTACAGACTAAGCTAACACCTTATCACTAGCAAGCAAGATGGGAAAGGAAGGGATACAAATGCCTTGCATACACACAAGCATGTAAAATTGAACCAATTCTAATTTCTCAGTCCTTTTATCAGAGAAATATTTGAATGAATATGATCTCTACCAGCTCTGATATTTAAGAAAGATGATCATAACATACAGCTCTTGTGCACCCTTTTCTTCAGCGGAATTCATCCTGCTTTCCATTGAGGTGTCATTACCCTCATTTTACAGATGAGGAAAAATGGCCACATAGCAGTGTTGTACATTTTTTTTATCATTACACACAACAGAATCAAGTTGATATTTATGTAGAGGTCTGGGCACCATTACCTGCTCTGAGGTGGGCCCTGCTTCTTGCACACAGAATGGCATTGAATTTGGATTCATCAGTTCCTAGACGGTTCTCTCCAGCTGCATATAACTCCTAAACACAAGAGAATTCATGTTTCATTAATTAGAAAAGCATTTAAGCTGAAAAGCTGAGTTAAAAATCAGTTCGCTTACAAGCTCTCCTACCTTTAATACTTATTTTTTAGTTTAAGTACTGCTGAAAAACAGGAGCACAAAATAAAAAGCAACTAGTTTCAATTTTCCTACAACACACTATGAGCCTTACTCGCAGACATTCTAGCTTACTGATGCATAAGTGCTTAAATGCAAGAGCTCTGGATTACTAAAGGAAAAAAAACTTATTTAGGAAGTAGCTGAAAACAATTCTTCCTAGTAGGACTCATGTATAGCTTCTTCTCTGTACCCCTAGACTTGTGCTGGGACACTCATATCTCTGTTGGCATACTATGTTGAAAGCTTATTGCAATACTATTCAGATGACAGTCGTGTCCTGAAATGATCCAGGATTTTCTCTCTCTGCTCTGTGGTGAAACAAAACACAATGAAAAAGTAACAAGGGCAAGAGTTACTAGGTCCAAGTGCCTTATTTGCTGCAAAAATCCAGAGCTCCTTAATAAATGCAGCAGCTAATGCAGGTGTTGGACACATTAAATTTTCCTCCACACACACAATTAACACAAATCTCTTTGGAACATTCCCTTAATAAGCAACACAATGGAGTCACCCAACATGTAAAAACAAAGAGATTAAAAACAAAACAAAACAAAACACAACAGAACGAAATAACAGCCAAAAACTATGGCCTCTGTTCCCTAGAGTTTCCATCTTTGTAATGGGGCTCCATAGCTGTAATGCTCTGTCAGGCCCTTTCATAACCCTTCCGTCCACTGAAACATGAGCAGTACTGCAGCAAAAGTCACACAGTGTCCAAAACTAAAACTAAGTAGAAACGACACAGTCACATTTCAGAGTACTGAGTTATTCAGTTGACTATACTAATAAAGATGAAAAATTTCTTACTGACCTGCACGTCTTTCTGGACAAGAGACATGTCAACAGCTGTACTTTCATCTCTGTTTCCCTGAAAGAATTCAGACACAAAAATTGAAAGATACAAAAGTTTTGCTGGAGGGCTTTTTTTATTTTTATTTACAAACAAACAGAAAACCAGCCACTACAAACACACACACACAAAGCTTCCAAGTTCCCAAGAGACCTGCATGGGAGGACATGTACAAGTACCTGAGAAAGTGAAATTAAAAGTCTCTGGAAGTGTCCAGATGTGTCGCTTTTTATTGCTTCCTCCAGAGTTTTCTTAAACTCTGTAAGAGAGCCATAATCACGAATTATCATACACCCCTCCTCATTTCCCAAATTTATATCATCAGTGATTAAGACAGAAAATGAAGACAATTTGATGGGACTGTAACAAATCTAACCTGCTTTGTAGACCCTGTTGAGTTCTTGAATATGCTCATTACTGCGAGAAGCTAAGATTTCAATGAGACAATTTTCATCTGTGCCAACGCCCTAAAAACAAAGCACAAAGAGAAAACACTCGTCTTACTTCTATAACCTTATGTGAAAGACATGGAAAAAAACGTAATTCAGAATAGCACCTTGATAAAGGTGAATTCAAAGCATGTAGGTTAAATGGTGCATATAGTATGTTTCCAAGATACAGATATGTATTTAAGATACAAATTGAAGGGATAATTAAAATGCGTATGAAGGCAATAGTTCATTTTAAAATGTCATCTTTTACACTGTATTTCAGGCATTTTACAAATCAATTGTATCTACCATTGAAGAGTGATCTGATAATTCTAATAGATAACTTCCACTAATAGATAGCAACAGCTGCAGTTACAATACAGCTAATATTTCATCCTCCTATCTACTCTAAAATTTAAATGAAAGAACATGTAAATATATGCAATGACTCAACAATAAAAATATTTATTCCACCTTGATTGAAATGCTGTCTGGAAATACAGATGTTTGACATTTTTATTTTAAAACTTAAATATTAATAAAATAGTTTTATTGCTTTAAAGAGAAACAATATACAATACTTCCTTAATATTTTTAGAAGTGATTAACATGTGCTAAGAAAATATACTTTACAGGTGGAGAAAACAAAACAACAAAAAGAAGGTACACCCTGCTCCAAATCTTTATTAGCCTAGTTTTTAATAGCTGTTTTTGAGCAGTGAGTGTAAAGGCACTGGAAATTCTAAATTAAGCTGGCTTAGAAAAGAGTTGCTTCAGTGGCTTGCTGACCATGCAATAAATGAACTGCAAAGCCTGTCAGAAATTACTTTCTGACTTTTTTTCTATTTACTAATGCTTTTGTTATAACACAAACCTATTAAATGGTCTTCACCTTTATTGCAGGTTATTTATTTAAATAACCTGTGAAAATATGAATTCTCTATTTTACTATTATACAACTCTAAGAAATAGGGTAAAGAGTGGGCTGAACATCTGAATGGAGAGGACATAATGTAAGGTCAAGCTTTTAAATGACTACCAAAAATTGCATCAGCTCAAATATTCCTTTTATTTTACGGATTAGATCTTAGAGATATCTCCTACACAAACCTTTATAGCTTCCTTGATTTCATAAGCATCAAACATGACAGGTGTCTTCATCATTGCTAAGATTGTCCTCTCAAAGTTACCTGATAACTCGGACTTGAGATCCTTGATCAAATCCTAATGAGAATTAAAAAGAAGGGAAAAGAATTGACAAATATAAGCACCAGAACTGTGACGTTTAAGTAGAATTCTGTATGGTTAAGCATCAATAACTTATTTCCAAAGTAAAGCTACTCCACTTAACATTAAAATCAGCAAATACTCACATATATCAAATAACTAACATCAAAATAAATAGATTGTGCAGACCAAAAGGGTGAAAGTATTCACTTAACAGAGAAACTGTTTTATATATTTCATCTGAAATGCTGCATGCAAATCAAGAGCAGGCAAACAGGCTATGGACTTGTGAACTATCTTCCCCGTAAGCAACCTCCAACCTTCTTTCCAAACACTACTGACTTCTTTCTGATAAAGTCATATAGTCCTTATTTCTTCTTCTTCTTTTTTTTTTTTTTTTCTGATGTATTTACCTTTCCATAAGCTGTTTTGAAGGACAGGATGATCTGCTGCCGTTGCTTGTTTGAACGACTTCCAAGACAATCTATAATCGCTTGCTCATCAGTTCCTGCATGTGCACAGACACCAGAGAATAAGCATGCACGTCACGTGAGAATTCAGCTTTTTATTTCCATTTCATTCTACCTCTGTCAAGCTCAACTGAAGGACATACATGTCTCTAACTCACCTACTACATCTCTTCTTGTATATAATCACAGAACTTCAAATTCTGCTCAAGCCCAATCACAAACGCAGTGAGAATACAAAAAATAAATAAATAAACCGCCAAACCACAAACTACTAAATATCAAATTCATGAAGTTCTTTATGTCCAAATTCACTTCCAATAATTCTGAATAACTGAGGACATCCATGTTTGAACTAGCCCACTCAATACATATATTAGCAATGGCAAAAGACAGTCTTGAATCAAAGCTACAATTCTATTTAAATTAAATTGTAAATCCACAGACTGCTCACCAAATCCCTTCATGGCCTTCCTCAACACTTCGGCGTCCCTCAGAGGGTCAAATCCTGGTGCATCAGTGATTGTGCCTCGGTTTCCATACTAAAACCATAAAAGTTAAACTGCGTATTAGTATTACCAGTAAAAGACCTTACATTGCTATTTAGGAAAAAAAAAATACTACCATTTTATTTTTTGTTAGAAAAACAAGACAGCAAATTCAACAGAACCTCAGCAATTTGTTTCTATACCTACATGATGATAGAATATAAAGTCCAAAGGGTTTGATGATATTAAATTTCCCGTCCAATTAATTACGGTTTAATGAAACTCCATATACACCTACATATAATTAAGTTAAGAAAAAACAAAATTAATGAAATTTGAAGTAATGCCAAATCTTTCTACTCTGATAGTGTAGTAGAACATTTATTTGAAATCATATATGCCTATATTGCTTGCATCTCCCTGTTCAATCAAACTTCTTCTCATGACATTTTCAGTTCTACGTGTTCTCTCACATACATAAAGAAAACATAGAAAAACGCATAGAGTCACATTTTAAAACAAAAGCTCTGAATGTTCTTACTGCTCCAGGAGAGACTGTAGGGCCTGAAGGTCCTGGAAAAGAGGGCATTGATGGATTCACGGTTTGGCCTGGTGGGTAACTTGGCATGGGCTGCTGCCCTGGGTAAGTTGCTGGTTGTTGTCCCGGATAGCCCACAGGCTGCTGACCAGGAGGTGGTGTGGGCTGACCCGGCACAGGGCCGCCTGGATATCCTGGGTAAGATGGCATTCCTGATGGTGGGTTTCCTCCAGGTGGAGGATACATCCCGTAAGAGGGTTGCTGTCCTGATGGAGGTTGTCCAAAGCCACCTGGAGGGACTGGTGGAAAAGCCCCAGGTGCTGGAGGATACATGCCTTGTGGTACATTTGTCCCTCCAAAAGTCCCTGCCATATTGGATGCCTGCAATTACAGTAAATAAAGCAAGAGACAAGAGGCATACAAACAATTGAGTATTAATGACATGCTTAGCACGATAAATCTCCCTCCTCCACCCCCAAACAGATACACGGTTCTGGATCTGCAAAGGAACTTTGCAATAATCAGGTTTTAGTGGCAAGCACAAAGGAAAAAACTGCATTCAGTTGACTCTTGTCTCTTTAACCGTAAGCTGCCCTACATCAAGAAGCAAAATCAACATCTACATAACCTACCCACTGCATCTAGCATTACATTCCACTCATTCAGGAAAGCACAAATAGCTAGACACGTCTTATTACAAAAAACTTACGCACATTAATCCCAGAAAGACAAAACTATGCTTATTTCTTCTCTGTCCATGGCTGCCTTACATTACCACATCATCATTTGCGTGCAGAGATCCACTGTGAGCATCCCCTGGGTATTTCATGTGGGAGATGCATGCATTAGTAGCTTAAAACTAGCAGGAGTTCCTGAATTGCATTAGGAAACACATCTGCAGGAACTGCCACGTAGAGATCCATACAATATCCACACGCAATATCACCTTTTCACATGACACACTGACCATCTTCTACAGAAGATCGAGAAGGATTGACATTTGATGACTGCAGTGTTCTCAGAACCTAGTAGCTGTGGATATTGTTATGTGCACCCTAAATAGTATCTCATTTTGACTGCTGATTTCATTTAATCACTGCCTCAGAAATGCATCTATGATGCAAATGTCTTTGTATAGTGTGCCTTCTTTATGTAGTATAACAGATTTCTGAAGATTAAATTGTCAGAAGTGTCACTCACTTCTACCCTATGCCAAAAAAAAAGTCATACTGGAAATGTCTACATTTTCTTCAGTCAATATAAAAGGTTTTTACTGCTGATCTGTTAAGTGTTATTGTTTTTAAGAGATCCTAAAATATACATACATATGTATGTAATGTATTTATATTATATACAGCTGATGCTCCATTTTTTTCAGGAATGAATCACTTACCTCAACTGCAGAGCCATGTTCCTTAATCAACTGGCCAAAACTCCGGTAATAAGCAAAAGCAGAACTGTGTTTGTCAATGTGAATATACTAACAATGGACAGTCAGTGTTAATCATATGTTCCCCTATACCTCCGCATAGCAAAAGCAAAGTTTTATTACATATACGTCCATGTCTTTGGAAGTTAGGCTCTAAAGCCAACAGTAGCTAGTGGTCTGCCTTCCTGAAATAAGGAACAGCTTGTGGCAACCATTTTCTTCAACAGATGATATTGAATGCTCAGCACTTAAACAGACTAGACAAAGTCAGAGAACTCAGAATAAACCTGTAAATAAACCTGTAATAAACTACTTGTCTGCAAGGCCAGAACCACATCTTTGCAATTAAGGAAGTCAAGGTAAGATATATTTAAATGAAAGCAAACTCACCATTCCAGCCATGTAGTTTGGATTGAATTGATTGGCATAGCCAGCCACATTTTCCAGACCAATTGGAGGTGGATTGGAAGGTGGATTGGAAGGTGGATAGGCAGCACCACCCCAAGGACTGCCACCTGAAATCAAACACAGCCACACTGAAATAAAAATCTACACCTTTTAATACTTATTTCTTACTACTTATATTTCTATTGTAATGTATATTTAACACTTGAAGTTTGGGCGAAGGAAAATCAACTGAAGAGCTACATGCTAACAGTACAGCTATGATATAAAGAGAAGCCTCACAGATACTTCTAACCACAATAGTTACCATTTAATCTACACATTCCTCTTTAAAACAATGTATTTGGAGGCTAACAATCAGGAGGCAATACTGTAAACACCATATTCTGATTACAACGTAGCTTCTCAAACCACGAATTGTCTGGATATTCCAATAGGAAGATATTAATTCTTCAGCTGTTAATTTGAGAGGTGTCTACAGAGCACGACACAGCACATTCACAGCAACCTGAGTAACAAAACTACTTGGCTGCACACAGCAGCACAGCCGTGTCAGCACAGCAGTCACCCCAAGTCAAAATATTTTGCAGAGGAATAGGCTAGTTTGGTGATTTTCAGTCAGTACACTGCCTTCCTTTCTTGCGTAAGGTTGCATAACTCTACATTTCACCATTTACATGTGATGACAACATATAGCTCCCCCACATAACAACTAGTAGTTACATATTTAATCTGTTTTGTATTAGTATAATCAATATCGTTTTCAACAGTTCTGTCCTTTCCATATACAACAAATTGTCTGCCTAAGAACAGCGAATTGGGATATTGTCATAACTCAAGTCATAAATTTTTGTGGGATACAGTCTTAAATTGTGCAACTCGTTTCTCCTGTTACTCGTTTTTCTCACCAGCTGTGGGACCATGTACTGACATGACCCAGTACTGACAGGACACTGTTCCTTAACACTTATTGGTTTGGGTCAAAACGATGACCATCTACCAGTTTTACCTGCTTTGTGTGAGATGAATTAAAATGGGCCTTATATAAGCACTCATGTAAATCAGAATCACCAGCCAAGATAAAAACAACAACCACCACCAAAACAAAACAAGAGGACTTAGTGAGAAAGCACAAAAAGCTGAAGTGGGCCAGGAAAATCCTTCAGTCTTCTTCTTCATTTATTCCACCTTTCCACTCTTGATAGGGCCATCATCATCACTTAACGGTGACTTTATCCGAACAACTTACCTGGGGCTGGTGGGGGATATCCCGGTGCTCCTGGGGGATATCCTGGGGCTGCTGGGGGATAGCCCGAGTAACTCATTGCAAAGATCTGAAAGATATATGATACAGTTATTTTCTGTAATGCTTCACTAACTACAACGTATAAAATTAACAGGCAACGTGTTAGCAGCAGCCAGTCAGCAATCTTTAGATATAAACTGTGCAAGTTAGAGGCTTTTCTGGCAAAACCTCTTCCCATTTCCTTTTGTTGGGCCAATAAATACATTCAGATATCTAACCAGCTGTACAGTCACTCATCAGACTATTTCTCTCATTAGTTTCAGTTAATAAGAGAAACTTATTAACTCGCCTTGTCTATTGTATTAAGGATGCATCACTTGAAAATGCTTACTTCATTGCACTGTTGAACAAGTCAACAAGCTTGCAACCTATACAGAACAACTTTATTATTCAAGAGTAGAAAAATCAGCTGACAAACAAGTGACATCTTCAAATGAATCATTTTATGAAAAGTGGCAGAAGGCACTTAAACATGGATGTCTGCAGAAGTGCAAGGTCAAAGTAAGAAGCAGAAAGGATACACTTGATGCTTTATGGCAGTGCTGTAAGCATGAAAGGTTTACTGAAGGGATAAGATCACTAAAACTAATTGGATCTCTCGGAGTTGATACTGCCTCTGTCAGCATAGAAATGTACCAAGTCATTACTGTCCAAAAAGAGAAGTGAAGTGTCAAAAAGGAAGAATACCTACATAAAAAAATAAAGTGAGATACCAGAGTACAGAAATTCTTATAATTAACACAGCAATTATCAGGATGAATGCTAAAAGTAACTCAAGGAGCTTGGTTTCAGATCAAGAAAAGCATCCGTTGAGTCTTTAGCATTTTCAAGGTTATTTCAGTGACAATTCCCAGTCTATTTTTAAACTGCTGTGCAAATACTATCCCTTTCTTTTCTTTCCTCTCCTCTCTTTCCTCTACAGCACGCCCTTTTGTATACGGCCTATTTTGCTGTGTTTTGGATTTCATCTGTGGAATATTATTTATTTATTTATTTATTGACTGTTTTTGTGGGATTGTTTTCTTTTTGCATAATCATGTTGACTTTTCGACTTGCATAGCTCTTTTTCCATAGCAGCAGTGGAATGAAAAAGCACTTCCCTTTTAAATTCTATTTTTAAAAACAGAAATGTGTTTAGGAAATCTTCACTTTATTTAGAAAAACGTTTTGACTTCATGCTGACTGTATTCATTTAGATTTAAAGAGAGAGAAGTTGACTAACAGAAATTACAATAAACAGAACTGCCTACAAGTTACAACTGTCCTACCTCTACTTCGGTGCATAAAGCATCTAACAGACTCAATAAATACAAAGACATATTTCTTAGCAATAAACAAACAAACAAACAAACAAACAACAACAAAAAAACACCCTTTAACAGTAAAACTAGAAAGGATGTCTGTATCTGGAAAAAAGATTTCCATGCATGCAAATCTAAGCACTGCCCCTTCCATTCATCCCATCTCTTCATTCTTCTTTCCCCACAGAAACAGCAGCGAGAGGTGGGGCTCAGCCAGGGCATGGCCATTACCCCACCAGCACCTTTGGTCCTTTTCCTCTTAGTGCTGTAACACATTAACAATTCCCCCAGCTTCACACACGGGCAGGCCGAGCAGGATGTGCAGCTGGCAAACCTGCTTATGTTTTACAGCATCAGGCTATTTAGATCAGTGAACTGTCAATCACAAATGCCCACAGTTAAACCCCAAGAAAGGTCCAGGGAAGTCAAAGGCACCTGCAAACCCCATGGGCTAACTCTGCATGTTCACTTGGAAGAATGGGTTGGAGATTAGGCAACATTACATTGTTCATAACCGGTATCTAAAAGGAAAAGGCTCATGGAATGTTTTATATTTTAGCCAAATGCTTCAAAATCTTCCGTATAACAAGATAAGTATTTTTCTCATATTCTCTTCAGCACTGGTTTCCAGTATGATCTCCTGCTGCACTGGGCAGTCTGGTAGGTGAGCAGTGAGGTGAGCAAGGGCTGAGAGGAGAGGGGCTGCCTACAGCAGAGGAAGGTGGCTGCTGCTCTTTATTACAGCTCTTACTCCTGGCAAGGGATGCAACAGAGGTGGCTGCTCTGGTTGCTGATTGCAGTCTTTGACAGCCACAGCGTGGGCCACAGACACAACCACACCACGACACGCTGCTCTCCTTGCCCTCCTCATCACTCAGCCGAGAGCTACCAGGGCTCTACAGGATGGATGCAAGAGCCCCAGCCCATGTCCTCTTCTAGCCCTGCAGGGACCCAGGAGCTGGAAGCTCCCCACAGCCACAGAAAGCTCCACACACCCTTTCTTCCAGGTACCCCTTCCTCATTTTCTCACTCCTCTCTCCCAGCTGCTGTTGCACAGCAGCCTTTTTCTTTTTCATCCACCTGCTCTCCCAGAGGCCCACCCAACGTCGCTCTGGCCAGCAGCAGATCCCTTTGGAGCATCTGGAGCTGGCTCTGATCTGACATGGGGCAGCTGTTGGGCTCTGCTCACTGCCACCTCTGCAGCCCCCCTGCTACCAAAACCTTGCCACATAAACCCAGTACAAAGAGACAGCCCAGGCTGTGCAAACTCTGGAGATCTGGAAGGATGGGAACATGCAGAGAAGCATCTGCCCAGCTCTGTACCTTCCAAGTGTTAAATATCTGTGAATGACCTATGCAGAGAACCAATTTGTAACTCGAAGATCAGACTTGGAAAATTCAGGATTTAATGTGGGACATTTCCTTCAAAGATTTAAGTATACCTTAAATAAATTGCTTCTGGCTTATATCACCTGACATAACTGCACCTGGAGCTAGGTCTGTTTTCCTGATTGTGTCATATGCACATGAGAAGGTCTGTCCTAAGAGAGGCCTCAGGATCGGTTTTCCAAAGGACACCAGACAGCTGAGGTTAGCTCGAACCAGACACTAAGAGGAATACCATGACAGATACCACAGTGGGCCAATCTACTTGCTAACACCAATAGAGTTTCCAATTCTACGCTGACTCCAGTAGAAGCTGGCAAACTACACAGCCAAAAACCACTCGGAGAGGCAACCAAGCTCCACACTGGCAGACAAGTTGATGACTTCCTCCAAGGCAGATTGGTGTTCCTCACCAGTTTCATCACAGAACTGAAATGTGAATCACAATGAATTAATCCTTAATTGGTCACTGCCACATTTCTAGGTAGCTGCTGCTGCTACAAAAAGAATGAAATAATGAAATACAACCTTATCCGTTTCACACTGCATTCTTCTCTACTTGCAAGGACTTGTATGTTACGGAACTATGTTGTCAAAAGGCATAAAAAAAATAATCCCAGCTCTATGCGTTCAGCTACATGATGGGTAGTCAAAGGCAACCATTGGTTGAGACTTTGTCTGAGGCCAGGAAGAGAAGCCATCTCTCTGCCTTTTGTCCCCAGATCCATCAACCTTCAATCGCTCTAGGAAAGAAAACACCTTGAAGAGTTTCAAGCAGTACGTCCCCAACTTCAAGTCTTTCTGCAAGGTCTTCGCTTAGGCTCTTGCAGCATCACCTTGTTACTCCCTATGGTTACTGTGTGGCACACACCCTTGTACAGAAGACAGAGCTGAAAGGGAGCACCACCCAGATCACTGTGCTTCCTGACAGCCAGGATGAAGCACATACAGGTATGGCTAAACCTCTTCCCCTACATATATTGAGATACGGTAGTTAAGTTCATTTGTTAAATTGCTGCCATAGTAACAGCCTCCAGACCGTGTTTTTCATTAATCATTCCCTAGGAACAGCACGTTGCTTCACCTTCACCACCTGATTTACACACACCTCAACCAGGGATGGCCTCAGGAGCATGGAGCCCTGTCACAGGAGGACACAGCAAGAGACAGAGCAACAGGGGAGAACGTGCCACATGCGGGCCTTGCCTGCAGAAGATGGGAGCTACAAGAGGTTTAAATTCTAACCCCACACAGGGAACAAACACAGTTCAAACTGGTTGGCAAGACTGCAAGGAAGCTTCATCAGTCAAAGCTGCTGGGTTTCCTGCCCTTTTCTGTGGTAAAATCTCACCTAAGCTGAATAATGGTTAAGAATTGGCACAGCAAAGACATGTGTTTAATAGCAAAGGGCACAGAGGGCATTATTTTCAAATTTCTCAATAGCAGCTGATCTTAAAAACTCAAAAACCAACAGAAAGCAGAACTGTTTACTTTGTTTTCCTTAATAATAATCTTCCAATGCAGGCTGTAACTACCTGCTAATTTATCCTAGGAAAAATATCCAGGCTTCAAAGCATTCTTAAGAATAAGAATGAATGCTTCGTTACAGAAAGCAAAACAGAATTGTCATCTGTTGGCAATGTTCTTTCAATTACCTTTTTTTGCAGTGATTAAAGTGTAATTTATATTGTAAGCACAACCATGGTGCTAAAATAAAGAAAATAAAAAGGACAATTACTACTAAGTCGATCAAAAAAGCCAACCTATAGCTAAGTCATATCTCTAATGCTTATTAGTTACAAAGAGTGTATTTTTGATGTTCAAATTATTAGAGCACTTATTTATTTTTAGTTTTATAGATAATTGTGCTGTTTATCCGATTGCTTTTTTGCCTTTTTATTTCAAGTGTAAACATAGCAATGATAGTACACTGAAACAAACAGCAAGATGCTTTTTCAATACAGCTTTACATATAAATTTAAGACAAAGGCTTTTTTTTTTTTTTTGGTGGTGGAGGGTGGGGAGGAATGGGACAGGAGTTGTTTGTCTTAGAAGGATTTTTGCTTGCTTTTAATCCCATGTGGGCGATTCTGTTCAGATTAGAAAAAAAATAATAAAAGAGCCTTTTAGCAGTAAAGCTGAAGTTGAGAAAGCCAACCTCATTAGCACTCGGAAAAAAAAATGTTACTATACATGAAAAAGGTCTCTTTGCTTCTTTTGAATGCTATATTTATCCAAGTCTTTTCACAGGAAATTTTTTCCATATGGGTTTGATTCCAGGCAAACTAGATCCACAAACACACCAACTGCTCGCATTCAAGAGCTTCCATGATCACCACCTCTTCTGTACGTCATCACGTCTCTGCTGGCCATTTCTCTAACTTAGCAAATATTTACCCCTCTAAGTTAACTTCCCTGACCACTCCCACAACCGTGCTTCCTTTTCATCTTCTGAGCCCACCTTCTCAACTTTTATGCTGCTACATCCATGGCATCTTCCTAGAACTGTCAGTGAAGTGGGACACCTGCCTGCTGACAATAAAGCAGTGACACAGGACAGAGAAAAGAGGATTCAGAAGTCCACCCTGTAATACAAATACTGCGTGGGAGGATACAGGAACAGCAAGTTCTGTGTTTACTCAGCCATAAAAGAAGCAGTGCACAAGAGGGAAAAAAGAGTACAAAACCAACCCACAAACAGAAAAAGGAGCACCTTGAAGAAAACATAGAACAAATACTGTTACAATCATCTCCTCGCTCCCGGTGTTCATCCTTAAAGTAACACCTACAAACTCTAAAGATCTTAGGTTGTACTGCTGCAGTGGATACTGCTATCTCACCTCATGGTGCAAGACAACTGCTCAGGCTCCGGAGTATTTTCCTGCTTGTTTTGCAAAGGAAGGGGGGAACAGAGCTTTTTCTAAGACACTGTAATCTGTAATACATTTTCCAAAATAATTTTTAAAACAAGTTCCTGTAAGCCACAGCACAGCAGAAAAGGCCTACAAATGGATTTCTGTAACTTATTTAGTGGCTGTTGTTCAGTCTCCAACAATGCCAAGTTCCAATAATTTGAGGGCAAAAACTGTGAAAATATCATGGCCTATATTTGTTCTAAATAACTTGCTTAATTACAACTGTTTCCCAGGGAACACCAAGTAAAGGTGAACCCTTGGCCTTTTCCTTTTCCAGGTTAATTACCAGGATGTAGTACAAAAGGCTGCCTAAAGCTATAATTTACAGGACTCCTCTGTGCAAACCTGCTCAGAACCTGATCCTGGACCATGAAATCAACAGAATTGGACACCTTACAGTATGCTGTGGATTTTCATCACAGGTCATCTAGGGCATCCACCACTATGCTTTTGTAAAACAAGGACAAGTCACAGTCAGCATCACATTAGCTACCTGCCATTGCCTTATTGCAGTCTAAGCAAGATTTATCTTGGACTTGCTTACCCGCTGCAGCACAGCAGTTGTTCTCTCCTACACCAGCTCTAATGTTCTTCATCCATCCTGTCAGATAAAGAGCCCTGCAACATGGCTTTCTCTGAACTCTTCTGCACGTGACTCCCTGACTAGCTTTTCACTCATTTCCAATCTGTTTAAAGAAACTGGTAACAGCATTGGTTTGCCTTCCAAAAAGGTTTAATGTAGTTGAGCTCATCTCAGCCAAAACTCTAGAAACCTCTTACACAGAACATACAACCCATACTTCGTCTTTATGAACCTTTTCCAGTTTTCACCCAAAATGCATATTTAAGGAGTACTAACACATCATCCATTCCCTGCAAAAATACATTACTTTAAAAAATAAACCAACACCCACAACTCTAAATTGATGGCAAAATGTAAAATGAACTCCAAAAAGGTGTCTTTTTAAAACTATAAATATGAACTGTTTGCTAGTATTACAAGTCAGGAGCACTGCTGTTTGTGATTGTTTATCTATTTCAATAGCATTACTATAAATAGCACTGTAAAGACACTTCCTTTCATGAAAAACTACCTTTTTTGATCTGCTGCAGCAAACAGAGTGGGAAAAAAAAAAAAAACAACAGAGAAGGCAGCACTGACAAGCATTGGTCAAAAAAGGGTAGAGCAGAAGATAGATGCTACGTCCAACAAAGCAAATCTGAATGGAAAGAGAGACCCATAAGCCACAGCAAAGCTGTACAAACATTAATTAAGAACATTCATGTGACTGATGATTTCCAGTTATTAGTTATGTGTAAGAAGCACGAAGCACATCATTACAGCCTTACACTACCAGGAGATTCTGACGTGACTGTCACCAATTCTAGACAAAAGTGCAAATATATGCACTGCAACTAAACCTCTTGCAATGAGAAGTTAAAATGTAAAACCACTGCTCACAACTGAAATTACGTGTAAGATTAACCTGTTTCAAATATTTTGTACTGTTTAACACTACTTAAAGGGTCATCTAAACAGCACTAGAAATGCTTCTCCATGCAACAGGAAAGAATGAGAATATATGACCAAAATAAGGTTCTTCAAGACAGTGAAACAGTTGCATTGATGGTACCTGCACCAGTACAGATTTTCTATTTCACAGATCATAATTTAGGTAAGAAGGGATCTCTGAGTTCACACAGTCATAGAATCACAGAATGGTTGAGGTCCCCCAGGTACACTTCCTTAACAACTCCAGAGCCATATCCTGCACAAAGAGTCAAAATTTCAATGGGCAAGTAGTTCATACTCTAGCTGCTGGCACAACCAGGCCTGCCCACGATGTCAACGTAACACCTGCCTTCATCTTTGGGGTCCAAAGAACAGACAATGGGGGAAAGAGAAAAGGTAGCATACCTTGCATCGTCATGAAGGTCACACTTAAGTAGTTAAACACTTATTCCCCTAGCATGTTGTTTGACATTTTTCTAGGAAAATCATAAGCATCCCTGGGTTTTCTTACCAGTCTCTATATACATACTCAAGACAAAACCCAAAGAACTTGAGTTATTTCCAGATCAACTTCATTTTGGCCTCCCGCTCTGCCTCGAACCAAGCATTTCCTTTTGCAGCACTCTCTTCCAGTGTTTTCTTTGGAATATTTACAGTGCAGTCAGTCAAAACACGTGTGACAGTACAGATATCACAACACCATCCTCAAAACACAACAAAACAGGAATACCAAAATAGGATTACAACATGTTTGAAGAAATAACAGAATGAGGTTCTATTTCAAAGTCATAACCTGCCAGATAAGATAATTTCTTGCAAGAACAGTCATGCTATAAATAGTCTGAGTTATGTTCTCAACTGACTAATGCCTCAAGGATTTATACTCATCTATTTTAAGTTTTACCATGCAAGACAAACTTTTGCATCTTCAGTGAAAGCCAGAATAGGTAAATACTAATTATTCCATTTCACGAAGTACACTCTGCAGGAAAGCCATCAGAACTAAAGCAATAGCATAGTATTTAGTACACTAAAGCAGTTACCAGAAGAACAGTTAACTGTTCATCTCTTGCCACTGATGTGTAATTAGCTGCTGTGTGCAAGACCGAAGTGCACAGCCAGGAGCGGCCCTGCTATAAAAGCCTAGGGCTCCGTGCTCTTCAGAGACAACAGAAACAAAAGGAAGAACCAAGTTTTCCACTATGTCCTCTGACAACACTTCCTGCATTTTCATTGTCTAGGCTGCAAAGGAAGCCAAATAACAACACTGAGCTTTTAAAGGGACAGCTCCTCAAAGAAAAGCATGCTTATGAGACCTGCAAGGGACATTTGTTAAAAGCTGCACATGTGAGACCTGCACTGCATACCAAACGCCTGTGCTCTGCACCAGGCTGGTGGCCTTCGGACTCCCCCATCTCAAAAGCTGGAAACTACGAGTTTGCAAACATATCAACTTTTCCCTAAGGGCGACTGCTTTTATGCTTTCTAGACATTGAAGGGCATACACACAGAGGTGTCCAGAAACATTTGTTAAGTTATCACTCATCTCAGTCAGCAAGTGGGCACACGTGGTTTATTTCTGACCAGGAAGAACTACTGATTTTCAGCTGATCAGTTTCTCTGTACAGGAATTGACATATTCAAGAAAGAAACAACTTGATGTAAAAAAACAGAAACCTGGTATTTCACAACAGCCTTAAAAAGTAAATGCCTTATGGTAAAGGACTGACACACATTTCACACACATATAGGAGTTTCCTACACCAAGGACAAATGCTCCAGCATGGGTGCAGCACCCAGCCCATAGAGGACGAGCAGAGCCTCCTCCTGGGCTGGCTGGGGCTCTGGTGGCCACCGTGGGCTCTGCACAAAGCCAAGCTGGGTCTGGAAGCAGCACACAGATGTCACAGACAGCACAACCATTACATTTTTTTAAGGGCTCTTTATATGTAGCCTCCTCTTCAACAATTATGCTTTTAACCTTCCCTATAAGCAAATAAACCAGTGTCTTCTTCCTGAAACAACCAATGCATCAAGAAAAAGAGGAAGCAACATCTGGGCAGGCCTTCTTTCCATTTCTCGTGTATCTGTTCTTAGAAAGAGCAGTTGCTGCCCATCAGATAGTACCATGATCCTGCTCTGCGCAATGAACAGCTGGGCTGTGGGGTTCTGTGGGTTTTTGGCTTTGAGAACAAGCACACAAAGCCTATTCGGTCTGAGCTCCTTTGATCTGATGATTAGCACTGGTCCAGACTCAGCATCTGGGACAGCTGAGTAGTATGGACACAGTTCTGCATATCACACACAAAAAACAGCTGCTAAGCACAGTCAGGACTGGCTGCCTGGTCATCACACCCAGATAATATTTTTTCGAAAGATCCCAGCAAGCCTCCACTCTGACCCACAACTGACTCTGCGTCTGCCCCAACCTCACATCAAGATCTACCTTCACATCAAGGTTTTGTAGTGGGCTTCGATAAGATCTGGAACAAATGTGAAGCAACAACAGAAGTAATGCACTGCAAATATTTACTGCTGCTGTTTGGTTTGTTTATCTGTCATCTGCAGCAGGTATTGCATTATGTTCTTACCAGCTCAGGGAACTGCCTGAAGGAAGTTCAGCTTTTACACCACCGTGCAATGATGAGGATGAGGACAAAACATTCACCCATGCCCAAGTGGGCAAATTAAAATCACAATAGCAATATTTAAAGTTTACAGTTTAAAACTAAGTAAAACTGAAACAAACAAATGTAAAGCCCCCCAAAACAAACAAACAAGCAAAACTAAGCAAAACAACACCCACAGATCCATTCAAAGAGGAGGCCATGTAAAACATTTACCTATCTTCTGAAAAAAAAAAAAAAAAAAAAAGATAGTTAAACCTGGGTGTTTTACTTTAAGACTGTGGCTTAGAAAAATGATGAGCTCTTAAACACTGCTACCTTTTGGGGAAACTTTCTCCAACTCTCTGGAGGTTGTTACTCATTGTTACTCCAGGTTATTCAAGCCTGGCACCAAACACAGTTCTAGACTAAGGGGTCCCAGGCTGAGTTTCTGGCAGATCACTCTTCCTGGGGCTGAACAAATGGCAAAGACAGGTTAAGAAGCTGCTCCAAAGACAGCCCTCAGCTGCCCCCAAGCACTTTTGGGTCACCAAGTTCAGCACTGGATTGCGCCTCCTCCCCTTCTAAATTTGGGTATTTTAATATGCAAATACAATTGCTTTCAAGTAACTGGCAACAGCAATAGGAAAGGAACCACCTCTGTTTCAGCACACTGCAACAATTTAAGTTGCAAATTGGTGGAAGTGTCACTCACCCGAGCATAAACATGCAGCCTTCTGTGTTTTTTTTTGTTTTGTTTTGATTCTTAATATGCTTTTGCTGCTTCTGTAATGACAGAGCCTTGACAAAAAATAAATGAAATTTTCAGAAAAAAAGCACTGCTATTTCTGTAGTCACCATAAAAACACCTGCTCTTTTTGAGTGCATCTCTGCTTCAACTATAGCTTCCTTTCTTAACTCCTACAACATTACCACATCTCATCGGATCTTGGCTCTGAATAATGCAATAATATATAACAGACCCTCTACATGCTCTATCTTTTGAAACCTGCTAGAGCTCTAGGAAACAACATCCTGTAGGTTTCAAATCAGACAAAATCCTCGGCTTGCCATTTTGTAAGCCAATGAGCAGATGATTTATTCTGAATTATTTAATATTAGTCTTTAAAATGTTTTTTTCTTTTATATACTGCCTTGCCTATATAACTCTATATGATATCCCCATCCCATAATTTTTAATTTTTATTTGCATTGCACAGAATTTTCACTCTGATAATTCAGAAGTTCTAGAGACTATAAAAAACAAGCTCAAGAAGTGACATAGGGCACAAATTAGTGTGATGATTAGGATGGGAATCCTAAGTTCGGATTCACAGAGATATTTTGTCTCCTGATGTCATACCAAGGTCAGACAAGATAAACGCACGTAAATATCATTGTTGACATAGATACAAGATCATTAAGCCCTTCAAACCATGCTGAATCTGCGTAGGCCCTCTATTACATATTGCTTTTGTTTGTTTGTTTAAGTGCTTGGAGGCAGGGAAAAGTAGCAGAAGTAGCCACAAAAGCACTTTCAGGAAGGTGAGCACCCACAGAACTGCCACAGGGACCTGGGTAAGGCTGGGATAAACACCCAATGCAAATTATCTGGTGCATCAGTCAGAAGAGAGTGGTCCATGTGACTTTTAGAGCAGTTCCAAAGACAGGAAATTACAGCAATAGCTAAGCTGTGGCAGTTTGTGAACTCGAATTTCAACTAGCGCTGCATTTCTGGCGTTATCACATGTGCTCCAGCAGACCACGGACTCATCCTACGGCAAGTTATCATGTGCTGGTGAGGTGGGAGTGAGGTCGAGGAGTGAACCCCCCACCTCCCATAGCAACCGTCCTTTCAGATGGATGCAAGAAAAATCTCAGTAACCAGCTCCTTCATTTAAAACATTGAGCAGCGGCTGTTCCCCTGCTGTCAACCTGCTTGCTCCTTTCTTCTCCTTCACGTCAGCCAGCCTGTGTCAGCACGCCTGTCCTCATTCTTTCCTCAGCCGCTTCCAGCTCTCCTGCCACTCCCTCCTGCAGCAGATGTGCCCCTTAGCTGTTCCTCCTCCTCCGGAAAAGACTTCCAGGAACTCCCAGGAACCTGACTGAGGGGGAAAATACCCCACTATACAATGGTGTGCTACACTCCCTGCTGCCCAGCCTGCCTTTCTGCAGAAGGGGCTTGACAGTGCTCCAGACTTCTTCTTTTCTGAATATGGAGACGTTTCTGCTGTGGTTTTTTTTGGTCTGACCAACGATTAAGATCTAGCATGAGCTGAACAGTTCCGGTATTCAGACACTTGAAGGCCACGCAGTGTAACTAAAAGTAACGCACGTTGCAAGCAGCTCGCAGGAGGAGACGCTCGGCTAGGAAAGGGCGGCACGGCTCCCCCGGCAGTGCCATGTCGGCTTCTCCCCCACCGCACGCACCGAAACCAGAAGCTGACAACAAACCGACCCCGGCGCTACGCGGGGACCGGCGCCCCCCGGCAACCCGGCAGCGCTCCCCCAGCCCCGGGCGGGCTCGGGCCGTGCCGCCGGCCCCCCGCGGTGTCCCCCCGGCCCCCCGCCACCCCTCTGCCCCCGGCTCCTACCGCGGGTCCCGGAGCGGCTCGGGTCGCGCTGCGAGGCGGTGGCGGTGGCGCAGGGCAGCGGCTGCAGGCGGCGCCGGGCTCCGCCCGCCCGCCCCGCCTCGGGCCGGGCCGGGGGCGGGCAGCGGCCGCTTGGGGCCGGGCGCTACGCAGCGGCCTCTGAGGGGGGCCGCCTGCCCCGGGCAGGGCTCGGGTTCTTGTTTAGAACTCCGGGGTTTCAGCCTTCTGTGGAAAAAGAGTTACAAATAAATAAAAGTGAAGTAAAAGGGGAGGGCGTTGGCTCCTAAGGGTTGTTTACAGGCGTGCGTGAGGGGAAATGCAAGCAGAGCGCCTGCTCGCCTCACGGCACCGGCCGTGGCCAAGAGCACGGGCAAGTGCAACTTCTTAAGTCTTCATTTTTATTTTAAAAAGACCAACGTGCGGTATTTATGACGGGAAGCATTTCCTAGGGAGCCTCAGCCGCTCCTGCGTTAAAAATAAGCTGGCGAGTTGCACCAAACAGGCCTGACCAAAAGGCGATTTGCAGTGGAAATTCTGCTTCACAGAAACACGCAGAGCTCAGCTCCACCCTGGGCTTTCCCTTGCAGTGAGTCATCTCCCGAACAGCCAGCCCCGTGCCACTGAGGCGGCCAAACCCAAGCAAGGAAGTTGTGCTCAAGTCCGGGGGGGAAGCGCTCGGCCTCACATCTGACCTAAAACCAGGAACTGGCTGCTTCAGAGGGGAGCTCCGCGGGGAGGCCTGAAAACAAGCAGCACGCCCGCCTCAGCGCTCTCACAACATGCACTAACATTAAGCTCACCTACCAAGTTCTCCTAACGCTTCTGAAGACAACCAATATCCATTCTTATTAAAGAGATCATGGTAAAAGGCACTTAATTTCACCATTTCAAATTTGTTTTGCTATCCCAATATTCTCTTTGCCCTTAGGATGGCTGAAAATCAGTAATAGCACAGAGTTTACAGACAAATTTTAAAACCTTCCCAGGATCCCTTCACATTGCTGAACCTTCACCTTCCTAGTATTGTGTAATGCACACTGCTGCTTCCTAACACACCTCTGACAGTGACTTAGTGACTTGTACTTCACAGTAGGGACTACAGCACCGTGCTTTTACTTACACCAGAGAACACTTGCAAAATAATCCTACTAATGTAAGTCTTAATGCCTAAAACACTGTTTTATCTGGCTCTATAAAACATGCCACCAACACACGTTTTCCAGGAACGGTAGGAGAGAAAAAACAGTTAAACAGTTTTGTTGTATATAACATACATTTCCTTCAGTAAAATTTTACAAGAATTTTAGACAGTGAGGATTTTTCATGTTGACCTTTTTCAGTACAAGCAGTACTAGCTAAACACTTGATACACATCTTTTTTTCCAACCCTACATGCATTCTTTAAAGATGAGTGAATTGCTCACATGGAAGCATTCAGAGAGACAAAACAAAATAATAAAAATGAAAAACAAAAAGACCTAGAATTTTCCAATTAAATTTCTTTTGCCAAGACACTCATAAAAATAACTTTGCTCACTGAATCACAGGATTATACAACTTGCGCAGGGAATAAACTCTTCTTTGCGTCTGGGATTTTTATGAACAGGGTCTCAGAACCTCCTTTTCAACACTAGATTCCTTCATATGTATGCTTTATACACGGCTATTTCATTTAGAAAACTAAACTAGTCATGACAGATGAGTTCAAACTTCTTAAAGTATATGTCCTGGTTGCATGGGTGGAAGCTACAGTCAAAGCATTTCTGTAGCAAAGCATCTCTCCTGGGCTTTAAAGCTAGCCAAGAAAGGAAGGAAAGCAGATCAGAAGACAGAATAAATCCACTCTTACCTGAGATTTTGTCACTGATCATCTGAAGCAGTAGTGGTGCGATAGCCCTGTTTCTCCAAGCTCTAAACTGAGATGGCAGTCACAGCTTTGTGCTCTTGCACGTGGTCACCCACAAGCTCTTTTCAGTGGAGGGTCTGTGTTCCTCTCCTCCGTACAGCTTCAAAATACCATCGTGGCCAATCACTGAAATAAAACAGCCGATGGAACTAAAGAAGAAAATGAATTTTCTTTTTCCTCATCAAAATTTTAGCTAGCAGTGCAGAGGCCCAGGCTCTACCACTGGGAAAAAAACAAAGTAGTTCAACACAGGTGAACATCTCAATTTAAGAGTGGCTTACTGTTATTTAGCATAAACTATAAATTTATTCCTAGCAGATCTTAAGCCTAATAAAGGCATTCATGATTATTAGCCAAAACTAAACATCAGCACATGTGTTGCTGCAGTACAGTCCCACATTCATTATGCAGACAGATGGAAAAATTAAGACCACAGAATAGCTCACATTCAAATAAGGCAAGGGATTATTGAGTTAACTTTCTAACTTGTGCCAGCCAAAAGGGGCCATATTTGTTTTACCGGGAGAGTTTTGTTAACCAGAGTAATTTTGCCTGAAGCAGGTTAGGAGCAGCAGCTGCTCCCATCAGATGAGGGACAAGGGGACAGCTACAAAGGGCCAGTTCTCCTGACAGAACTTTGGGGAAAACAAAACAAAACAAACAAAAACACACACACACACACAAAAACACGCAAAAACATATTTCTACAACTTAAGTACCATTATTCTCTCATGAAGAAAAGCCCTTTGAGCTTTGCCTAGGCTAGAGAGGATATATAAGGATGCTTGTACTACTGCAACCAACCTGGTATTTATTCCAGGCCTGGCTGTGCTCACTTTCAAGTCAATTGCAATGTTCCATGGATTTAACTAAGGTTCAGGTTTCAGCTCGCTTCTATGAAACCCTCTATTTATCCCGTTTCTGTGGCTCTAAGTCCCACACCTTTGATGCTACTTTCATAAACAGAAAACTAGGCTAGCTATGGCAGCATATGAAATATTTTTTCTGACAAGGAAACCATTGTATGGAAACCTCCCTAGCAGCTGTTTTCATAAAGGGAGTGAGGCATTTGCTTAACATATTTCATTTCTGGAAATTTTTCCACAGGAATGATAACCTCTGAGACCAGGCTATTTGGGAGCTTTGGGGGGAGCAAATCCCTCTTCCTGCAAAAGCTGTTATGGGCAGCAAATATTCTTGTCACCAAAAGAAAAAGATACTGTGGCACAGTAGCTTTGGCAGAATGTTATATCAAAAAAGAATTAAACAAGTTTCATACCACCACAGTTAAAGGAAACATTTTCTTTAAAAACAGATGTTTATAATTAAGTGATGCACATTAGAGCTATTGAAAACCATTTGTAAATGGTTAGGATGAGTTCTTCCATTGTCACTGAAATAAGGGCAATTGTTAAGAGAGCCACACGAAGCTGATAGATTGAAGCCACAACAAGAGGTAGACTCAGTAGACTTCAGTGGGTTTTGGTTCAGACAGTGAATTTGCACAAACGTCTGTGGGAATATTTATAATTTTGTTAGAGTACAGTTTTGAAGATTGGAGAACTTAAAATAGGAAGAGAGTTTCTGCTGAAATTGAGTCAGGAAGAAATCAAAACCTGTATTTGAAATCAAGAAATCAAAAGCCTGTGCATGTGCCATCCCTATGCTGTCCCATCAAAATCTCAGTTTATACACAGTTTTTCTCATCACAAAATAAATAAATAAATAAACAAAGTGAAAAGTGATCCAAAGGTGAGTAATATAGTGCAGTCTGCTTGGAAATGTAAGTCAGCTCAAAACAGTAACTTTCACCTCCAGAGATGTCTTGATGGCATCTTAATTACAAAAATGGTCCCTGAGGAAAAAGAAGTGCTTGGGGAAAATTTTGTTAACAATTGAAATGTTATGACTAAGGCTTCACTATTAATTCAACGACACCTTCTCTGGCTGCTGGGGTTCTCCTCTGCTTCCCTCATACCTTCAGAGCAGAAGGGGATTCATGATACTCTGGGAGAGAGCAACACCCATGCTTCCAGCTCTTGGAGGAACATGTCTCTCCATTCTTGGAGGAAGAAAGCACAAGATAGTCAAGGCCTTTGTGTTTTTAGAATAGAAGAGCAGAACTAGTGAGCCTTCACCCCTGCTTTGTTCAACAAAAATAATTAAAAACCACTGAATTTCACACAGTCCTGGGCAAAAATTCAAGACAGTGAGAATCACAAGAAGAGACATACGAAATACAAATTTCATGTGGATCATGTGTTTTCAATGCATGCATGAAGGAATCACATGGCACAGATATTACAGTTTCAGAAATACCCAGCAGGATGTCCATGTGCAATGATAAGCACTGGTCATGCTGTTGATAAGTCCTTCATAAAGAAGTATATTATGGTTAAAAAAGAAAATAGAAAAAAGAACCACATTGCAGAGATAATCTGTTTGGGGATATTAGTATCTTCCTTTTTCTATGGATATGTACAAGTGTATTGTCATAAGTCACACAAGTAGATATTGGGGGCATAAAATTCGAATATGTCATCCTCGTGTATTTTATGGAAAGATGAAGATCAAGCTCCATCAACATATTCTGGTAACTCCTTAGCCTGCTATTTCTTCCCTTAGATTCCTTTTAGTACCTTGTAGGTCGTTGGCTCAAACAAGTGACAGAGTGCATTCTGAAAAGTGCCAATTTTTTTAACCCCTAAATGTATAAAATAAACAATTACATAAAAAACATAAAACCTTTTTGAAAGAACAGTATGTAAGTTTCTAAGTTACAGAGCTAGAAGTAACTTGCACATTCAATTATTGCTTCCCTTAGAGCTTATTAAAATCAAGAAATGTTAACAGGAGCTCTCCAAAAGGTCCACTTCTGTTCACCTTCAGCAGCATTACATTCAAAACTCCCACAGAGATTCACAGTATAGCTGCTGCCAAAAAGGGACAAGGTCACTCTCTCCTTTCCACCTTCACTTCCAGACATGCTTTCTTTGATCCTTGATAGATCAGCTCAGCTGTACCATGAATTCTTAGCAGGAGGGTTTGTGACACTTTTCACCTCAAAAGCACATTATGAAATTTTACTGGTAAAGTAAATACTACGTCATAGTTTGACTGACTACATCTCTAGAGCAGAATGCAACTGCAGCAATTTTCCCTACGAGCTTACAAGAAGAAAAGTACACAAACATACCGGATAGCACATATGCATATACATACCTCTTAAGACTGGATTTCAATCATCTCAGAAGGAAACCTGAACGTGGCCTGGAAGTGGAAAACACTCCAGCAGACAGTTCCTTATGTAGTCACAAAAGCCATGCTGTGCAGCTGATAGAGGGAGGAAAACAAAAATAT